>NC_134137.1:237358333-237997500 GCF_033958435.1 Carettochelys insculpta | reverse complement strand
AGTCATACATTATGCAGTGATGGGCAAATTTCACCCTAAAGAACATGGTAGATTATAACTCAGAGCCTTATCCTGCGAAACACCTAAGCATGTGAGAACTTGACCGGTATGAGTACTCCCATTGACAATGGGACTACTGTAAAATTATTTAGGTGTATATGTGCTTGTTGGATCAAATCCCTATTGTATTACCATGAAGGGTGGGGTTTTTTTGTTTGTTTTTGCTTTTTTGTTTGTTTGTTTGTACCTTAGTATTACTTATAAAACTGCTTCTGATCGTGATATAGTTAAATAATGTTGTTCTTTATTTTGTTCAAAACCAGCACATGAAAATTAAAATTTGAGCCCACATGCACAGTTTATGTCATAGGACCTACACCTTATGCAGTCATTTTTAACAAATCCATTTGATGCTGCAGTGGTAGAGTAAGAAAAAAAGAAAGCAATTACTTCATGATTAGAATCAAGAGGGCATTAACTGTTATAATATGCAGCATTCGAAGTATGTGAAATCTGGGTCCTAACAACTTGCCAATATCACTTGACATGAAAACTATGCACATTTTGTACAATTTTCATTTGTAACTGAGGACAAGAAAGACAACGTTGTTTTTGTCTGGCATCAAAAACTGTTATCACAAAGCACCAGTGTGTGATTTTTTTTCCAAATACCATCATTGATCCTTTTTCTTTATAGCCCACTTTGAAAAAAGTGCCATGCAGATTGTACCTTCACAGATCTTCGAAATATTATGGCAAATGTTTGGCATAATTAATGAAGTATTTGGTTTATCTGTTTGTCTTCTATCTTAGGTATTTGTGTGTTCCCCATCGCCATAATATCTGAGTGCCTCACAATCTTTAATGTATTCGTGCTCCTAATACCCTGATGAGGTAAAGAAGTGCTGTTATCCCAATGTAATGCTGCTGGTCTTTGCTCGAACAATTGGGCAGTAACTCACCTGGCCACTGGATTTTTTCCACTATGTATATTACCATGTTATCATGTACCTCAGAAATCACTCTCAGTTGCACAGTTTCTGTTCGCGATTTTTTTTTTTTTTGCTTTAATGAGTGTGATGCCATACCAAGTCAAAGTTATCCTCTCACAATGTGCCCTTTAAGAGGTGTGGATGTTTATGTGGTCAGGGGATGCTAGAGAGTGTGGTAGTAGATATGATCAGTGTAAACAAAAAGTATTTAGAAAGGATGTGAGATTGTTTTTTGGCGGATAAGATTCTGATACAGCGTAGTCTCGATTATCTTTTGAAAGGTCATCTCTGTTCAGTGTTAAGTCATTTTTATTAATAACATGTTGTTTTGAGTAGTTTAAAGATGGTTTTAAGAAATGTGTTTTGGCAGGATTAGGTATGCTGTATGGACAATAAACTCACCTTGACCTGAACTGCCTGTCCTGTTTTTTAGTCATTAAGCATGAAAACCTGTTAAAAAAAAAGTGCATTTTTAGAGTCCCATTCTATTTTCATAAATTGCTCTCCACATCAAAGCAACTTATGTAGTTAAACTATACATGGAAATACTTCCCCATATTTAACACAGTGTCATGGTAGACCATATCTACTTTATGTTAGCTCATTGACCAAGACTTACAGACAAACGCTGGCATGTTTCTCTCATGGAACGGTCCTGTAATATTTGATGGAAGTAAAACTACTATATTAAAAATGTGCTTTAAGAGTTCTTTGGGGTCTACATTTCTCTAAAAATGTACATATTTTATTGAAGAAAGAAATAATTTTTGCATGCTTTCCAAACCAGCTTATAGAATTCTATCAATAGCAGTTTATTTAGTTCTCTTTTCATTTCTACAGGGCGTTTAAAACAAAAAGCTACAGAAAAATTAAATTCTGCTGGGCTTTTCTCTTGAACAGTGCAAGCTCATTATTTAGTTTACCCTTGTCAAAGGAAAATATACATGTTCCAGCCTTTACATTTAGAGTAGATTTCACAATCACTTTAGAAAAACTCACTGGTAAGGATAAACCATTTAAATACATTTATTAACTTCAGAAAAAAATTAAGTGATCATAAGTGGTAGGTAAATCAGTAGTTGAATCATAGAGTAGCTGAGCCATAGAGTTGAGCAATTTTTGTGTGTGGTGTACAACTGTCTCTTGTTGAATTGTAGATCTCCTGTTTACAATTCCCCAGCTGGTTAATGGTTCATTTAATACCATCTGGGTATGGATCACCTTGTCACTGGAGAACCAGCAATAGGTAACTCCAAACATTCACGCCACATCACAAGTAATAGCTCACAGATCTAGTTACACTAGTATAAACCAGTGTAAGATCAGAATCAGGACTTTTCTGATTGTTTAGAGAGAGTTATCAAACTTATACACGTTGGATGGACCTCTATAACCAGGTCATCTATAGTCTGGCATCCCTCTGGGCACTCCCAGGCTGGAGCAGTCACAGGAAATAGCTGGGCCCTGCACTCAGCAACTCTTTCCCGGGTCCCCCAGAGCTTTCTGAATGCTACTAATAGCTCATTTGCCAGCAGCAGGGGCTGCCTTTTCCACCAACCACCCTCTTCCCCCCAGTATTCACTTAGTTAGTGCCGGCCCCTTTACTACTGCCAGAATGGAAAGCTGGCAGTGGACTCCCCTAGTCCAGCAGGTTCTGTGGTTTGGGCCCAGGGTAATACAACCTGTAATAACACACAATTTTTGTTTTCTTTTTTAAATTTCAGCAATTTTTTAAAAATAATAATATATTTGCAATCTAAACAAACCAGTGCCTGAGAAATAAACCATGAAATTCGCTAGACACTGACCAGTTTACTTGCTTTGTCTAAGCTGTGCAGGAAAGTCAGCAAACAGAAGGGCTAAGTTTATTACTTTGGGGCACATGAAACAATTATTATGAGCCCTTTCCCCAAAGGTAGGCGACTTATGACCATCATGACCACGTCATTTTTAGAGAGGGATTGGCTAGTGATCTGACTCTTTGGGACTCACTCCAAACTTAACTGACTAATGCTACATTTTTTAAAAATTGCAGTGATGAAGGGAGGAAAGCCTTAGCATCATAATGAGTAAGAGGATTCCGATTGCTTCTGCCTTCCTGTACTGGTGATTGGCTTATATCAGTTTATATTTTCAGACTATTATTGCCTGGACTGGGATCTTGGATTTTACTAAGAAAAATATCAAGGCAAAGATTTTTCTTTTATGTTTCTTGTTTTCCCAAATAACAGAGGGCAATCGTAGTATTTACTGTGGAATGTTTTCCACAGTGTTCTTTCAACACTGCATCTAACCATCTGTATGCACCTCCCGACATGCTGCTCCAAAAGAACCTAAGCAAGGATATGTATGAACACCATTATATACCCTGGGAAGACAAGCTTTTCAAATAAAAATTAAAAACTATGAGTATTGGTCCAATATGCCAACAGTGAGGTTGAAATTCTGTTCCCATTGGTCTCACAAGGAATTTTATCTTATCTTGATTTTACCTTGACTCTATCCAAGTCCTCCACTTTAAGTTACACTAGTGAATGTAAAGTGAATGAAAAACACCATTTAAAGCCTCCAGAAAGGGGAAGGTGCTGCAGTTTACTCAGGGCCCAGTTTGGCTGTTGAATTTTATTCAGAATTGTGCCCATAACTAAGATTTTGTTTATAAGGAGGAGTGGGTGTGAAAGGAAGAAAAGAAGAATATGGGCCCAATCGTACCCCACCTCCAGGGAGTTAATGAGTCCATATTCTTCCCTCCACCCCCAGCCCTGCATATATATAGTGAGTTTCCTCAGCATCTTTGCATCAGTTTGGAAATACCAGTGCAGAGAAGAAGTTCAATGTGACTCAAATGTTCTGTAAAATATCTAAAATATCTATGTATCTCTGATCCCATTACACTATGGTGGGATCTTGGGCTGTGTCTGTCTGTTCCTAGGACACCACTTAAAGAACTGCGTGGTGGTGGAGGAAGTGCAGAAGTTTGCCAATGTTTCTGTCTGTGTTGCATTTCTAGGGGACTCTGCTGGGCATGGAAGCATTGGGGAAGGAAAGACCTGCATTCACTCTTGCCCTTAGTCCAACCTACCCACTCTTTCTTGAGTGCCCACTGACTTAATCAGTCCCCAGCATAGATACTGAGTAGGAGGGATAAGAAGAGAAGCTGAAACACCACTTCCATGCTGAAAATGGGAGGCACAACATGCTCTGGTCCTTTTACTGGTGAAGAAAATCTTCCAGTTTTAAGAGGATGTAGTGATAGCCCTGTAACAGAGTGCAGTCACACAAGACCTCTTCAGATTGTTCCCCAGTGCACTGATCATGCCACTGACACCCCTCTTCTTGCTCTCTGGGGCTCCCCACTACCCTATCTTGCTGGGAAAGATCCTCTAGTCTCCCAGATAAAACACAGAGTTGGGGTGACTGTCCAACTGCAGACCAATGCAGACACTGAGCCACTTCAGCTCCAGGATGATGCAGCTCTAGGGCACAGCACCAAGGAAACCAATCCCCAGACAGGATCAAAACCCCAAATAAATCCATCTCCGTGTAAAGATTTTGCACAGAGAGGGCTCATCAAGTAAGTCCCCTTTGTCTGTGAAAGGGAGATATGCACAATAGTGTCCCCCAGTTCATAATTATTTACACATGGATTGATCATAAACAAGAGTTTTATTAAGTATAAATAAGTCAGATTTATAGTGAAAAGAGATCAAAACAAGTTAGTAAATTGAAATGAAAACACACAGCAAGTTTTAACTTCCTTCAGAAAATTATCGTAACCGTGTCTGCACTAGCACCCCCCCCCTCAAAAGGGGGATGCTAACAAGACATATTGGGAGATGCTAATGAGGCACTGCAGTGAATATGCAACACCTCATTAGCATAGTGGGGGCCATAGCACTTGGAAAGTGCCACTTTCGATCGCGCCAGGCTCTCTACAGGGAGTCCTTTTCGAAAGGACCCCGCAGACATTGAAATCCCTTTATTCCTATTTGGTTATAGGAATAAGGGGATTTCTACATCTGCAGGGTCCTTTTGAAAAGGACCCCATGTAGACGAGCCATGCACGATCGAAAGTGGCACCTTCCAAGTGCCGCGGCGGCCATTATGCTAATGAGTCACTGTATATTCCTGTAGATTCTTACCCGAAATAGCTGTTCTTATGTCAGATAAAATCTTCAAACCAGAGCTGTTCTTTTGCTCTAATTTGGGTCAACATCATTTCATAGACTTTTGTTTCCTCATAGGTGTGACAGGCAGATTCCAAGTCAGGCTGAAGGCAAAAAACCGATAGCTGCCCATTGCTCAAATAGATTTTCCCATAGAGTAGGAAACCTTTGTTTTACAACTACCCTTCCCATGGAAAAACACTGGATCAAAATGGCTTTCACTACCAGGTGGTATGGTCATGTGTCTTTGCAGTGCCAACCATCTTCAGATTTACAGGACAAACAAGGTTGTTTACAAGTCATTACATTGAGCACCCAGTTGTTAGGGTTCCAGGGCAGGAGTAATGGTTGTCACATTTAAAACTATAATCAAATTTTCAGTTTATATTGCTAAAATCATATAGAAGAGTGATATATGCACCAAAATGGAATATACAGCAGACTGTAACATTAAAATTGATAGGTTACATGAGGTGTTTTTTTCAAAGCATCTCCAGGTTATGTATATTTACTTTCATAAGCCAATTTTTACAAAACATGGAGTGGGGAACCATCACACTGCCTTAGAAACACTAGCTCAGAGACAGGTAGAAAATCTCACATTCTTCACTCGAGGATGTTAAACCTGCAGCATCTATACTATTATAAAAGGAGAGGCATGTGTCCCACCCCGGCTGGATCCCTGGGACTGGAGCTGGCTGTGGAGCCCCGTGCCCCAGCCAGCTCTGGGCCCTGGGGTTGATGGTGTTCCTTGGGGCTGGAGCTGTTGGCTCTCAGCCCCCTGGCTGCTGGCAGAGCTCCATGCCCCTGCTGGTTCCCAGCCCTGGGGCTGCCGAGGTTCCCCCAGCCCCGACTGGTTCCCCGGTGCTGGAGCTGCAAACGAACTCCTGGCTTGGTAACTGCCACAAAGGAGCGGGCCTTGCTAGTAATAATAACAAATAAATCCTTTCTGATAATGTTTTAGAGGCGCCAACCAAAATCAGGGCCTCACTGTGCTGGACACTGTATACACACGTAGAAAGAAGCAGCCCCAAAGAGATCCCTAGTTGAATTCAACAATTGAGTTACGCGCATGTTTAATTTTCCATATGTGAGTATTCTTCGAGTGCTTGCTCACCTAGATTCCAAGGAGGCATGAGCATTATCAAACAGTTGCCAGTGGGTTGATTTAGGTACCCCCTGGAGTCGCACTTTCATGGTGCCACATAGAGGGCCCTACCAACCTTTTCGGATCCTTCTTACTGCCTATGACAGCCACTGGAACATTTGCTCTTTTCTTGTTTTCGCTTCAGCTGATTCCCTCATGGAAGCAATTTAATATGTAAATAGTTAAGATGGTTGTTAATAGCCAGGCTCCTGGAGCTGTCATGGGCAGCTGATCATCCTGCACCTAGTTCCAAATATGATGAACCAGGATTGTGACCTGCATCCTAATCTTGTTAAATCCACTAGAGGTGACATGCTGTTATGGAGTTTCTTGTTGGTAGTAGGCAACCGTCTGATTGGGCCACCAACTTGGCCTAATGGAAGAGATTCTCAATGTGGTTGTTAAGGAAACAGACTTCTCCCTTGCAGTCATCGGTACCCTTCATCTGGAGTGTCTGTTGCAGTTAAACCAGCAAGGACTGTAGGTGTCATCAATAAAGGTTCACCTGACCACCATTTCGGCTTTCCACCAAGGAATTGCCAGCCGATCATTCTAGGTTAATCCAATGATTGGCCATTTTTCTTAAAAGACTTGACAGGTTTGACATCCAGTCCCTGCATGGGACCTCAATCCAGTGCTTTCAAGACTAATAGGTCACCCTTCTGTGATGAGGTACAGTCACAGAAGACCCCTTCAGATCTTCTTTGTTATTCTGATCATGCCACTGACACCTGCTTTCTTGCTCTCTGGGGCTCCTCACCACACTATCCTGCTGGTCTATATCCTCTGGTCTCCCCCAGCCAAGCCACAGAGTTGGGGTAACTGCCCCACTGCAGAGCAATGCAGATATTGGTTAACCACAGCTCTGTGCAGGTGCAGTTCTGGGGCACAGCGCCTGGCAAATCAACAACCCACCCAAAGGGGTCAAAACCCCAAATCTATCTCTGTGCAAAAGATTTGCATAGGGAGAGCTCATTCGGTAAGCCCCCTTTATCACTGAAAGGAAGATATGCGTAGTGTAATAGTTACTTACACTGAGCATAATTATAACAAAAGAGTATTAGTAAGCAAAAACAGTAGAATTAAGAGGTTATAAATAAAAACAGACAGATCAAAGCGAGTTAGGTAGGCATCCTTCAGTCTGCATAGACTATGGATCATGCCCTTTATAGTTTCAATTGAGGACTTCATTTACAGTGTCTACTGTGACTATGAAGACCCACACGAGAGTGACAGTCCTTGCTGCATCTCTTGCAGATGTGGTGGGTGTCTGGCAAGTCCTTAGTGTGCTTTCTGTGCGCTCGCTTCTCCTCTGCTAGCTGTCTGATCCTCATCTCGCCCTTCTGAAGGCCCTTGTGTAACCCCTGCCTCCATCTGCTGCGGTCGTCTGCTAGTTCTTCCCAGTTGTCCAGCTCAATGTCTACCTCTCTGAGGTCTCTCTTGCAGACATCTTTGTAGCGCAACTGGGGGCGTCCAGGAGGTCTTTTGCCAGAGGCTAGCTCACCATACAGGATGTCTTTTGGAATCCTTCCATCATTCATCCTGTGGACATGGCCAAGCCAGCAGAGCCGACGCTGCCTGAGGAGGGTGTGCATGGTTGGGAGTTACAAATTAAAATAAAGACTGCATAGCTAGTTCTATTCCACTAAGACTCTATTTACACCTGCGTTCTTACTCTAAACAGCTGTTCTCATGTCAGGTAAAATCTTTAAAACAAAACAGTTCTTCGATGTGAGTGAACAAACTTGCATAGTCCATTTCTTCTTCTTAGGTGTGTCAGTGAGATTCCAAGGCAAGTTTAAGACCAAGATGGCGGAGCCCTCATGGCCCTCTTTATACCCTTACCCTGTGAAGGGAACTGCATTGCTCCGTTAATCTGGGTCTACATTACAAAGTTCTGTCAACAGAAGAGGCCTTCTGTCTACAAAACTAGGGAGCATGCACGCTAGAAATGCATTCTGTCAAGAATCTGTCAACATAATGCAGCAGTTTTCCCAGCAGAGTTCTGTCTTGACCGTACGAGGCATAACACCTCTGTTGACAGATTCTATCAACAAAAATAAGTCTAAATGTTCTGGGGGGCCCTGTGTTGACAGAGAGGGCTTCCAGTTCACCAGGATGCCCTGTTTGCAGAGCATCCGGTTGGTTGTTCTGTCTACAGAGGGCTGGGCAGTCTGGATGCTCTCTGTCGACAGAGGATGTTGACAGGGGAGCCTATATTAGGTGTGGATGTGTTCTGTAGACTGAGATTCTGTCAGGAAATACCTGTTGACAGTGACTTCTGTTGACAGAACTCTGTAGTGTAGACACAGCTTTTGTGTAAAAGTATACTCCAAGATGGAGATTGTCACATGAGCAAGTCACCTGTCCGTGCATGATTCAGCCCTTTCACAGATTTCAGATATTGCCTATGTGCTGGTCTGAGCCTTTACAGCACAGCTCCTTAGATGTGTACTGGCACTCATTAAGGCCAGTCAAGTACTGCTATTCACGTGACAACAACTCTTTCACAGTAGGGTAGCCACACCTCCTCTTGAGGTCTTCACAGAAACAAACATAAGGAATTCAAATACATAGACCGTACTCATAACTTCAAATCCAAAAGTGATACTTGCACAAGAATAGGACATACAGATTCAACAGATTATAATATTAAAAATGATAGCTTGCAAGGGGTATTTTGTCCAAAGCATTTCCAAGTTATGTATATTTATATTCATTACCTATTTTCCATAAAGCATGGGGGAAGGCTATCACACCTTTAAGCCTCTAGCAAGATCCTCACTATGCTGTCACGGAAGATGGGATTTCTGGGGCAATAGCCTCAGCTAGGAGGGTGCCTGAGCCTTAGTCTCTAACATCCAAACCTCCTTACACTGTCTTCTATTAGGACAAGGTGCAGTTTGGGCCTTATCCAGCCTTTCTTCTTCTTCCTCCTCATAGTCCCATGACAAACAGGACATTTTTCTCCCAGTTTTTTACTCTAAGCTACATACCAACAACTGAGAACAAGAGCTCCATCCCAAGGACATTCATCAGGCATTGGCCTTTTATAAGGAATAGACAAAGTCATTTTGGAAATCTACCCAGCTGTTTGTCACAATGGTGGGCAGGATGACGGGCTTCCTAGTGTCTTCCCAAAGAATTTTGTTGTGGTTCATGTCCTGTATCCAGGCAAGTTATGATATGGCAAGGTAACTTGTCCTTGCATATAGTACACTCACAGGGGCACAGACCTCTTTGGCAGCATTCCTAGTCTGGATCGAGGAAATCTGCAGGCACAACATGGTCAGTGAGCCACACCTTCTCTTTACACTCGTCTACTCAGCAGGCTAGGGACAGTGCAGCATTCGGCAGACAGGTGCTTCAGTCAGTAAATCCATGAACTCCGACCCACCCTAGTCCCTGCTGGGAATCAACATGCACAAGCTCTCAAAGAAGAAAAGGCAATTACCTATGTCTCACAACTGTTATTCTTCAAAATGTGACACTTACATTCTCTCCAAGACCCACCTGCTTATTCCTGTGTCAGTATATCAGCGAAAAGGAACTGTAGAGGTGGTGAGTCAGCAGAGCTCTATATGCAGTGTCTTGAAGGCGCAGTTCCTGGGGGCACCTGAACTGACTCAAGGGGCATCGCTAGGGTTAATTTAACATAGTTTCCTTTTTTTTATAAAACTCTTTTTTTGAGTTTCAGACTGAGATAGAAGGTGTGTGCACACCACAGCTGCGTCTACACGTGCACGCTACTTCGAAGTAGCGGCAGTAACTTCGAAATAGCGCCCGTCGCGGCTACACGTGTTGGGCGCTATTTCGAAGTTGAAATCGACGTTAGGCGGCGAGACGTCGAAGTCGCTAACCCCATGAGGGGATGGGAATAGCGCCCTACTTCGACGTTCAACATCAAAGTAGGGACGTGTAGACGATCCGCGTCCCGCAACATCGAAATAGCGGGGTCCTCCATGGCGGCCATCAGCTGGGGGGTTGAGAGATACTCTCTCTCCAGCCCTTGCGGGGCTCTGTGGTCACCGTGTGCAGCAGCCCTTAGCCCAGGGCTTCTGGCTGCTGCTGCTGCAGCTGGGGGTCCGTGCTGCATATACAGGGTCTGCAACTAGTTGTTGGCTCTGTGTATCTTGCACTGTTTAATGAAAGTGTGTCTGGGAGGGGCCCTTTAAGGGAGCGACTTGCTGTTGAGTCCGCCCCGTGACCCTGTCTGCAGCTGTGCCTGGCTCCCTTATTTCGATGTGTGCTACTTTGGCGTGTAGACGTTCCCTCGCAGCGCCTATTTCGATGTTGGGCTGAGCAACGTCGAAGTTGAACATCGACGTTGCCGGCCCTGGAGGACGTGTAGACGTTATTCATCGAAATAGGCTATTTCGATGTCGCTACTTCGAAATTAGCTATTTCGATGTAGCGTGCACGTGTAGACGTAGCCCACATGTCCAGGTGCTGGAAGGCTTTTCCCCTAGCAGTAACCATTGGGGCAGGTGTGGAGCCCTCTAGGGTCATGCCTTCATGGCACCGCATACAGGGCCATGCTGAGCCACCACCTCTCCAATTTGTTCTTGCTGGATTATTCCATCCGCAGGGAAGGTGGATGGGTTTGGAATGGACAGGAGCAACCCATCTTGAAGAACAACTGCTATGAAAAGGAGATAACCGTTTTTAATTCAAGTGCTTGCTTGTGTTGATTTCAGGAGGTGACTCGCAAGCCTTACCCTACGGGGTGGGGATTGGAGTGGAATTGCTGATAGAAGCACTGCTCCACTAAATGCTGCGTCGTCCCTGGCCAGCTGAGTGACAGCAATATGAGACATGAAAGTGCAGACTGAGGACCATATTACCGCTGTATGGATCTGGATAGGGACCTGGGCCAGGAAGGCCACTGAGAATGCCTGAGCTCTGTCAGAAAGCGCTACCAATGTGGGGGCTGGGGAGCATTGGTCTAATCTGAGCCATTGTCACTAGGTTATAACAGTGATAACTGGTGAAGAAGGATACAGAGAGGGCACTGACCATGTGACCACCCCTCCAAGTAATTCTTCCCTGCACCAGCCAGGGGACAGCAGGGATAACATCCCCTCTTGCAAAGCACAACCGGCTGAGAGCGGTGTCACGATTCTCCCTGCACAGCAGTTTCCAGTGCTGAAGCATGCCATTGCTAAGGGTCCTTCCTTGGTGCTGCATCCCGTACTGAAGCAGAGGCACTGTGCAGTGATGTCAAAGAGCCCGACGCCATATCCATGGAGCTCAACTCCATTGGCAGCCACAGAGCTGCTTCCATCAGCGGCAACTTTGACTTGTGGTCCCTTTTTCTTTTTTGGTGCAGAACTAGCTGGATCACTCACAGATGAGAGAAGAGAATGCTCCATTGACCATCACTCACAGGAAAGAGGAACTGGTGAGGTGGCAGATTAGCCGGGCCCTATATGCAGTACCATGAAGGCAAAACACTAAAAAGCTGAACAGGTGATCTGACAGGTACAGCTAGGGGATAAGTTTTCCGGCAACAGGGCACACAGTGTGCACACCTAACTGGCATCTACAAAAGGAAGCACTTGAAGAACTCCCAGTTTAGCCAGTTTGGTCTCTTACCATGCTTCCTATCTTTCCTATTGCATTAGGATAGTTTGCTCTTATGCCCTTCAAATTGTCTTTTTAGAACACTGCCAGCTCTCTTGAACTCTTTTTTCTCTTAGACTTGTTTCCCAATGTATGTTATTTAGAAATGTTCTGAGTTTGCTGAAGTCTACCTTATTGAAAACCAGTCTTTTTTTCTGCTGTTTTCCCTCCTACTGTTCCTTAGAATCATTAACTCTTATCATTGCATGATCACTTTCACCCAAGCTGCCTTTTGAAAACCTTCAAAATCTCAACCAGTTCCTCCCTGTTTTTCAGAATCAAATCTAGGGCAGTCTCTGCACTAGTCACTTTCTCCACCTCCTGCAATAAAAAGCTGTCTCCAATGGATTGCAAGAACTTGTTATAAAATCTGTGTCCTGCTGTGTTATTTTCCCACCAAATGAGTGGGTAGGTCTATCAATGGCTGTTAGCAAAGATGGTTCGGAATGGTGTGCCTAGCCTCTGTTTGTCAGAAGCTGGTAATGGGTGGCAGGAGAGGGATCACTTGATGATTTCTCATTCCTCTAGGACACCTGTCATTGACCACTGTTGGAAGACAGGATATTGAGCTAGATGGACATTTGCTCTGACCCAGTATGGCCATTCTTATGTTCTTATGTAAAATAGGGAGTGGCTTTTAGTTCCTGGGCCAGCCCTCACCCCCACCCCCACCTGTCTGCCCATCTACTCAGCAACAGAGCCACTATGCTACTCAACTTTTAGATATCCAGCCACACTCTTCATTTTCCCCTGCCTGTACTTCTTTAACAAGCAGTACAATTCTATACCAATATTCCTGTCATGTGAACAATTCCACCAAGTCTGTCATGCCAGTTATGCCATAATTGGGATTATTCATTAGTATATGTATGTCATTAGTTTACAAACACTAAGATGCTCATTAGAGTTAGCCTTTATAGTTCCTCTTGTCTCTCATTTGTCCATAATGTGATTGCCCATGTTCCCCCCAGATTCTGATCCCTTACCCAGATCTCCATGTTTTGGACTTACCTGCGTGGCTGTTTTCTCCTGCCCCAATCAAACCTACTTTAAAAACTGCCTTCCAGTCGATATCTTTCCTTTATTTCAGAAGTGGACACCAAATCTGCTCAACAGGCCTTCTCACAACAGCATCCCATTGCTGAATGTATTTTTTCTAAAAAGAATAGAATTGCAGTTCATAACAGATGGCTTTAACAGTGGTGGACTTTTACAAGGAACAAGTGTCAAGATATCTTGAAATTGAAAAGATTCCACTGTAAGCCATTAGGTGGCAGTCGTGTAACTCCATCACAGGTACTACCAAAACAAAAAAGCAGTCAAGTAGCACTTTAAAGACTAACAAAATAATTTATTAGGTGAGCTTTCATGGGACAGAGCTACTACCAAGTTCAGCTCTTGAGGAAGGGAAAAGCCCAAAATCCACTAGCAGTCACTACCGTATTTAAAAATGTGTGTAAAATTGACACACCAAGATGTGATGCTTTGGGATTTAATCCAGACCAGCAAGAGGTTGTGTAACCACCAGCACTGAAGTTCTGTGTGTCTTCAATGCTATGCTGCTGTGGTTCACAGCCTGGACAAGCATTCAGTTTTGACCCTAACTTCCAATGCCCAGTTACTTTTAACAGAGAGACTCAAACATTCTCTGTCCTGAATTTCCCCAGAAATGTCCAACAGCAGTCAATCTGCTGGGTGTCCCAGAATGGGGAACTACTTTGTTATTCCTCACAACCTCAGCAAACAATAGTTTTTGCTATTGCTAAATTGTCAGACAGCCTCCTAAAATATGAACTTCTCTGCCTTGCTCACCATCTCTTCAGGGTTCTTGCTGGTCCAAACCTTGCTTTGTAGGTAACAGAGAGTGTACCCCACCTCAGAAGTTGCCCGTATGCATCCCTGCAGTGTCCAGCCCTCTCCAGGAGTCTTCACAGAAGTTAATCATCTCACTGCTCCTATGGGCTACGTCTACACGTGCAGCCAACATCGAAATAGCTTATTTCGATGTTGCGACATCGAAATAATCTATTTCGATGAATAACGTCTACACGTCCTCCAGGGCCGGCAACGTCGATGTTCAACTTCGACGTTGCTCAGCCCAACATCGAAATAGGCGCAGCGAGGGAACGTCTACACGTCAAAGTAGCACACATCGAAATAGGGATGCCAGGCACAACTGCAGACAGGGTCACAGGGTGGACTCAACAGCCAGCCGCTCCCTTAAAGGGCCCCTCCCAGACACAGTTGCACTAAACAACACAAGATACACAGAGCTGACAACTGGTTGCAGACCCTGTGCCTGCAGCATGGATCCCCAGCTGCCGCAGAAGCAGCCAGAAGCCCTGGGCTAAGGGCTGCTGCCCACGGTGACCATAGAGCCCCACAGGGGCTGGAGAGAGAGCATCTCTCAACCCCCCAGCTGATGGCCGCCATGGAGGACCCAGCAATTTCGACGTTGCGGGACGCGGATCGTCTACACGGTCCCTACTTCGACGTTGAACGTCGAAGTAGGGCGCTATTCCTATCTCCTCATGAGGTTAGCGACTTCGACGTCTCGCCGCCTAACGTTGAAGTTAACTTCGAAATAGCGCCCGACGCGTGTAGACGCGACGGGCGCTATTTCGAAGTTGGTGCCGCTACTTCGAAGTAGCGTGCACGTGTAGACACAGCTATGGAGAGACAATATACTACAGCTCATTAATTGAACTAGAGTTTGACAAACACTCGTTTCAATCACAGCATTGAATGGATGCATAGGAAAAATAAAACAAAGGTGTTAAACTAAAGTCAAAGCTTTAAGTGACACCAATCACAGGCTGGGTGTACACGGTGTGGCTTTCCCAGCAGATCCATGCTAATAAGCAGTCTCAAAATTGCAAATGGCTGCTCATTAGCATGGTCCTGCGGCTCATCAATGTAGCCACGCAAGAGCTTGGTCTCGGCAGAGGATGGTGCCAGCAGTAAAGAGGCCATGTGGATGTGCACCTGCTGGCAAAAAGCCCCTCTGTCACCAGACCCTTATGCCAGACCCTTATGCCTGAAGACAGAGGGGCTTTTTGCCGACAGGGGCATGTTCACATGGCCTCTTTACTGCCAGAACCCCCACTCTGCTGAGACTGAGGTCTTGCGCAGTTATGCTAATGAGCCGCAGGACCATGCAAATGAGCATCCATTTGCAATTTCGAGACTGCTCGTTCACATGGATCTGCCGGGAAAGCAGCACCATACAGACGCAGCCACAGAGAATAAAGAGAGAAAGGGGTACAAGCAAAAAACTTAAAAACAACACCTGTAAGACTAAAACCTAATCTACAATTCTAGAACTTAGATCATGTGCCTGCTTAATCTTCTCTCTTGCAGACTAAACAAACCCAGTTTTTTCAGTCTTCCCTCATCAGCCATGTTTTCTAGACTTCTCATCATTTTTGTTGCTCTCCTCTGAGCTTTTTCCAATTTGTCCACGTGGTGCCCAAAAATGAGCAATTGAGGCCTAAACAGTGCAGAGTAGAGAGGAAGAATTACTCTTTGGCTGTGGCCACACTAGGAAGTGATGTTGAAAAGGGTAATCCCTATCCGTCGCTTAGAAGGGAGCCACTTCGAAATGAAGTGACTACACAGAAAACACGGCTCGACATTGTGATTCGCAGCGTCGAAGAGATGCCGTCATTTCGAAATGGAGTGGCTACGCAGCCACAGCTTCATTTTGAAATAATGGGGCAGGAAATGGCAAGGGCGGGATTAAATGGCCAACAAGCTCTTCCTGGAGCATGGGCCAGCTGCCCTATTAAGGGGTCCCTCCCAAACACCTCCCGTGCACATGCTGAGGACCCTGGCTGCTTGCAGCATGCAACCTCCAGCACAGCACTCGGCAGAGCCTTGGTTAGCCACCACACCGCTTCCTGCCATGGACCCGCTGCACTTCACTGATGGGGACACCCTGGACACCTGGCCAGCCTGATGGCCATCCTGACAGCATGCCATATGAGGCTACGTGCTACCTGACACATGGCCGGCCTCCTGCAGGCCCCCACCAAGGTGCACCCAGAGCACCCCCTGTTCCAGCCCTGCCATCGCCTCTGGTGGTACCCCACCAGCAGGGAATGGTGGGACAACATCATCCTCGGGGAGTGGGACAACAACCAGTGGCTCTGCAACTTCCATATGACTTGGGCCACATTCATGGAGCTGTGCCATTGGCTGGCACCAGCACTTCACCACCAGGACACCTGCATGCAGCCCGCGCTCCCCCTGGAGAAACGAGTGGCTATCGCCATGTGGAAGCTGGCCATCCCAGACAGCAACCGCTCGGTCAGCCATCAATTCGGGGTGGGGAAGGCCACCGTCAGGGTCATCCTTGAGGTAAGGCACCCGGGGCCATGCACCCGTGGCGGGGTCCCACAGAAGGGGTCCCAGGAAAGGGGACCCTGGGGAGGAGGACCCAGGAAGCGGGGTCCAACGGAGGGGGTCCCAGGGAGGGGGACCCCATATGCTACCACACACTTGGGTGCCTGTTCCCTCCACCCCCTACAGGTCATTGCCGCCATCAACAGGATCCTCCTGTTCCGCCTGATCCTCCTGGGGGACGTGGATGCTGCCACAGCCAGCTTCCAAGAGCTGGGATTCCCCAACTGCATCCGCGCATTGGACAGCACCCACATTGCCATCCGGGCCCCACCACACAGCCGGGGATGGTACATCAACCGAAAGAGCTACCACTCTGTCATCCTCCCAGCCCTCATGGATGCCCCAAGAAGTTTCACGGACATTTGTGTGGGCTGGCCGGGCAGGGCCCATGATGCCCACGTCCTGTGGAACTCATGGCTCAGCCACAGGATGGCAGAGGGCACCTACATCCCCCCCATGGGAGCTGCCAGTGGGGGATGTGACCATGCCCCCGTGCATCACTGCTGATGCGGCCTGCCCTCTCCAGGCCTGGCTAATGAGCTCCTACATGGGACACACCGACAAGAGCCAGGACCTCTACAACACCCGCCTCAACCAGGCTAGGAACAGCATTGAGCGGGCATTCGGCTGTCTGAAGGCGCGCTTCAGGTGCTTCCTGATGCGTCTGGAGGTAGGCCTGCCCAGCGTGCCTGCGGTTGTGGGCGCCTGCTGTGCTCTCCACAACCCCCTGGAGAGCAAGCAGGAGCTCTTCGGGGCACACTGGGTGGCTGAGGCCATTCCACACTATGAGCAGCCAGGTGCAGTCCCGTGTTGCCAGGCACACCAGGATGCGGTGTGTTTGCGGGAGGCCCTCTGGGAGGCCTTTGCCCAGGGGCCCCCATGACCTGGCCCGAGCCGCTCCACGCAACCCCCACCCCACTAGCACCCCCACTAGCATGGATTCCCCTCAACATCCTCACCAGAGGCAAGACACATACCACTGTTAAATAAATTTAACTGTTTTTTTTTAAAACAAAGGACATATGACTATTTACATGAGGGAGCGGGGTGAACTATTTACATGGGGGGCAGGGGGCCTCAATCCTCTGTGGGGGTGGCTGGTCGGGAGCCATGACAGCCCCTGGAGCTGCAACCGCCCCAGGTCTGAAGACCACAGCGGGGCTGGGATGGGGCAGGGGGAATGGGGAAGTAGGGCTGGACTGGGGTATCTAGGGGCTCGGACTCGTGGGGCAGGTGGGAGCCATGGACAGGCAGAGCTCACCTGGCCACAGCCAGAATGACAGCTCCTACCGCTCGGCCGGGGACATGTCAGCTGGGAGCAGAGCTGCAAGGGCGAGGGGGGGCTGGGGAAGGGGCTGGGGAAGGGGGGGTGGGGAAGTGGGGGGCTGGGCCCAAGTGGGGTGCTGTTCGAAAGGCCAGCCATGGGGCGGGCGGCTGGGCCAGGCAGTTGACGACGGCCTGGGTCAGGGTGTCAAGATACCCAGCTACCCGGTCCCAGGCCGCCCGCTCCATGGAGAGCCATTCCCACAGCAAGCAGTTCTGCTCCTGCCATGCAGCTGTGTGGGCTGCCACCAGGTCATCTGCCCAGCTGCGGCAGCAGCTCCGCCCACCACAGCGCCTGATCCAGGAAGGCGTCGCCACTTCACCCTCCTCAGCTGGTGTGGGGCTCCCAGGCACATCCAGGGGGCTGGGGTGGCTGGCAGACATTGAGGCTGTGAAGACACAAGGGGAGAGGGTGGTGCCCTGTCAGTCACGAGACTGGGTACTGTGGGCTAGTGGCCTTGTCGCCACCACCACCCCTCCCTGCTTGTGGTGAGGGGCTCTGGGGTGGCCCATCTGCTGTGTGGTCCGTCAACGTGGGGCTGTTAGAGTGGCTGCCCCAGCCCTTCCCACCCTTCCAAGCTTATGCCCTCGTGGCAGCCCATGGCCCCATGTAGAGACCCCCCCACACACGCCTCCCCACAGCGATGATGGCCATCTCCGGGTCCCTGGCCCATGGCCATGTGCCCATGCTGGCTGTGTCAGGGACCACCCCCCTACCCCGCATGACCAGGGCTCCCCATGCCCGGTCCTACCTGAGAGTTCCTCAGGTGGTTCAGGGGAGGCCCAGGTGGAGGTAGCCCGGCTAGGGCCCTCGGAGGGCTCAGCGATGTACAGTGGTCCCTCACTCCCGGTGTCGCTGTCCCTGGTGCCAGCAGGTACTTCAGAGCCTGCAGTGGGGGGGTGGGGCATCAAGGGTCCTGGCTAGGGCTCCTCGCCCTGCCCCCCAGGCTCTGCCATGTCCAGGGTCTCCTTGGGTGATGCAGCCTCTCTGGGTCCCAGCAGCTGCTGGAGCTCCCTGAAGTAGGGGCAGGTGTCCAGTGCTGTCCCTGACTGCCAGGCTGAGTCCCTCACTAGGGTGTAGCCCTGCCACAGCTCCTTGAGTTTGGAGCAGACCTGGTCGGAGGTCCAGAGGCAGTGGTCCCTTGCGGCAAGGTTGCTGGTGAAGCGGGTGAAGGTGGCCACATTTCTCTGGCACCCCTCCATCCTGAGTAGGATGTCCTCGGCCCCCCCAGACAGCCAGCATGTCCTAGACTTCAGCTACCAGCCAGAGGACCCCCCTCCATGAGGATCCTGGGAGGTCTTGGCTGCTGACTATTGGTCCAGCCATGGTGGGGTGTCACTTTCTGTGGGTGCTTGAGAGTGTTGTCTGGCCATCTTGTGCTCCTACATCTGCCAGCACACTCTCAACTTCCTGCATGGGGTTTCTGTGTCCTTGCAGCTTCAAGGCACACGTAGCTGACAGCCATAGAGCTTCAGCTGCTGGCCAGGGTGTCTCTGTGCTCTAGGGAGGGTCGGGCTCTGTGGAGGACTTTTCATTTCGAAATGGTGGCCGGGGAGCGACTACACACATTTCATTTCAAAATCAATATCGAAAGGAGGCCTTATTCCCAACACGGGCGTGGAACAATGACTTCAAAATGAACACCTTTTAATTCTGAAGTTGATTTCAAAACGAGCGATTTGTGTGTCGTCGCTCGCCTGCTCGTTTCGAAATTGCCCCTCATTTCAAAATACCTTTTGAACTGAACAGCTAGTGTGGCCACAGCCCTTGTGTCTCACTTACAACGCTCCTGCTAATACTTCCCAGAACTATGCTCACTTTTTTGCAACAAGTTTACATTGTTGACTTATATTTAGCTTGTGGTTCACTGTGACCCACAGATTCCTTTCTGTAATTCTTACTTCATTGTCTCTAATGACTAGGCTAGTCAGACAAGCAAGTATGCATTCTTTTGTCTACAGCAGACTGGGTTTATGCTTTGCTTGCCAAATAAATTTTAAAAACACAATTCAAGCAAACCCTTCTAGCTCTTTGTGTACATCCTGTATATGAATCTCACTAGAATATTACTGGTCAGTGAGTTCTTAATTTTCCAGTGGCCCATTCCAGCTTTTGTGTACATATGATAATAAAGTTAAGTGTAGTGAGTTTGTCAGGCCTGACAAGAGTTGCTGCCACAGAGTAGTGAACTATCAATAGGTTTCAGTGTCTCGCAAGCTCATAAGGAGAATGATTGATTCTTCATTGAGTACCTGCTCATGTCCATTCTGCACTAGGTGTATGTGCGCCCCAAGTGCACGGGTGCCAGTTGTTTTTTCCCTAGCAGTACCAGTAAGGGAGTGTATCTGTCAGATCCTGGAGTGGTGGCTCCCTGGCACAGTAAAAGGGGCAGTACATGCTTCTCTCACCATGTTCCTTCTTGCTGCCATAGACGGTGCATTGGAACAGCTCTTCTTCAGTCTCAGTGGGTCTGTCCCACAAAAGCTCATCACCGAATAAATCATTTTGTAAGTTTTTAAAGTGCTACATTTCTGCTGTTTTGTTTTCATAGAATCATATGGCTGGAAGGGACCTCAAGAGGTCATCAAGTCCAGCTCCCTGCTTCAAGCAGGATCAACCCCAAATAAGTCATCCCAGCTAGGACTATGTGAATCTGGGACTAAAAAACCTCTGTGGATGGAGATTCCACCACCTCTCTAGGCAACACATTCCAGTACTTCTCCACCCCCGGTGAAGTAATTTTTCCTAATATCCAACCTACTCCTCTCCTTCTGTAACTTCAGACCATTGCTCCTTGCTCTGCCATCTGTCACCACTGAGAACAGTTTCTTTCCATCCTCTTTAGAGCCCTCCTTCAGGAAGTTGAAGGCTGCTATTAAATTTCCCCTCAGTCTCCTCTTCTGCAAACTAAATCAGCCCAAATCCCTCAGCCTCTACCCATAGGTCATGTGCTCCAGCCCTTAATCATATTCACTGCCCACCGCTGAACTTGCTCCAGCACATCCACATCATTTCTATTCGGGGGCACCCAAAACTGGACACAGTACTCTAGACGTGGCCTCACCAGTGCTGAATAGAGGGGAACAACAACTTCTCTTGAGTAGACTACCACAGCTACACCTCTGTTACTATAGTCCCCATTGTTAGTCTTCTTCATAGTTAGTTTACCCATAATATAGTTTAGAATGGCTGATCCCCCTTAAGGACTTCAACCCAAATTGGGGCATGCCCATATCCCCAGGGCTTAATTCTTGTGATTCATGCAAATAGTCTATGCTGGTCAGTGACCCACAGAGACACTGCCTGCGTTGTCTCAGCGAAGCTCACGTAGCGAGAGGTACAAAATGTGCAAGTCCTTTAAGGCTAGCACTAAAATGAATGGGTCATTTGACTTTGAGCACTGCTCATAGATTGGCCCGAATGCCAGCACTGGCACACTGATCAAAGTTGGCACTGGGCCCCTCCCTGGTTTCTGAAAAAGAAGCTGAGGAGAACAAAAAGGAGCCATTTGCCACCATCTCAGAAAAAAGACGAAAAGACGGTGGATGAGCGCAGACCCCGTGCCAGGTGGATCACAGTCTCCATCAAGCTTGAGGGGCCCAACTCAGAGTGGAGCACCCCAGCCTACTCTGTTCCCCACCTCACTGAATAGTGGAACTCTAATAAGTTACATTCAGGCTCCCACCATGCTGGAGGTCCTACAAGCCACATGGGAGATGCTCTCCTTACTGGGACTGGCATCCTAGGACTCTGTGACTCTGCATTCCAAGGGAAAACCTGTGCTTGGTCGGGCAGGCTCCCCTCAGCTTCGGCACCAGACTCTGCAGAGAGAAGGGCCCAGCTGCCACTCACCAGCTGTGATCACTAGGAAGTTTCCAGTGATAGGCCAACCCCGCTATCCTCCCTCAAGGTAGCAGGCTGGCTCCCACAGCACAGGGGTTCCTGGCAAAGCTCACTGGTGAGGGATGGCGTGTTTTCCATGCTTCAGATGAACACATTGCCACTAAGGTTCTATAAACCCTTGGCACTGTTGGGAAGCCTCCCTGTACGAGTGACACAGCCTCTCCCAAGGGTGCCCCTCTTCTGTTTGTTGCCCAGATATGAGCACCCTTCATGCCCCACTTCAGGTTGCGCTCCTGACAACATTCAAGAAGAGCTAGACATAGATTGCCAGCCACAGGTCACCACAGATCCCCTGCCTACAGCTGATCCAGAAGCAGCCAGATTTAGAGGGAGTCCAAGTCCTTGATGCTGGACTAGCAGTCCTGGGCTTTTCTCCACTCCCAATGGGCATCCACCATTTCCCAGCAGCCAAGTGGGTGCATGGATTCCAGACCTTCTTCAGTGCAGAGCTCTCTGCAGGCAACATCTCTGAGGTGTGTTGCTCATGTCCATTCCACATCCCTTCTCCTTCCCCACCACTGGAGTCACCACCAAGAAGGGACTGAGTGTACGGAGAGTGTGCAGCACCCCTTTTACCACACCAAGGAGGTGCCACCCCAGGGGTACCTTGAGGTGCTCCTCTGTGGGTACTGCTAGGGGAAAACTTCCAGCACTGGTGCATATGGCCAGCATGCACACCTTTTATGGAATAGACATGGGAAACGCATCTTGAAGAACACCTCTTATGGAACAGGTAACTGTTTTTTTTAACATGAAATGCTAAGTCAAATCTGTTTAAACCACATGGGTGTAACTAAGTTACTTAGAATATTTCCTGAAACTATTAATATGTAGATGGCCTTTTCTCCCACTTTCAAAAAAATCCTTGGGGAAATACTGCCTTTTCCTTCTAAGCATAAACCTCTCCCATCTGGATAAAGGATAAAAATAAAGAATAATTTAATTACTAAATAAATCATAGACGTTATAAAAGACTTACAAAAATCTCATCTGGTCCAGCCATTGAGGAAAATGAGTGACTGTTTCCTATCATAGTTTCCAGAGCTCTGTCCAGTTTACCAGTGGTATTGAATAGCAATGAGGTTTCCAAATATCTAGCAGAGTTCACATTTACAAAACGTTCTAGATGTTTGTCTACCAAGTCATTTTATCAGTTTCATCCCATTATTTCTAATTAAACCTCCATGCCCCTCCTTCATTACTGTAGACAATTTCCCCCCTTCCTTGTTTTTACGCTCTTCAAGTACATATCAACTGTTACCATATTCCACCCCATCATTATCCTTTGGCTAAAATCCCATATTTTAGTTTAGTCAAAAGTCAATCATTTCAGTGCTTTCCTAATTTTTGTTTGCAGAGTTTTCTCTTTGGTGAGATGAATATTTTATACTCTAGGAATTATTCTGGGGAAGTCCTATATGTGCAGTACAGCTCAGATTAAGATCAGATTGCAATGATCCCTTTTGGCTTTAGAATCTATGCATACCAAAAGCATTTATTATGTCTCTTTGCTTTGCTTTATTTTGTTTGCTTGCAGTTCGTTAGTAAAAGGTGATAGCCTGACAATACTGGAGAAGAAAATCCATCAGTTTATCCACAGAACAGGTTCGGCAGAACCAACAGAAGTGTAAGCTTCAATGTTCATTGTCCCCCCATTTGCTTCAACTGTGACCCAGAGTGACAACATTTAGGCAAGAAAAAAAGACTTTGTAGTTTATTTAGCTCTTATCCTTGGCTGCTAGTTTGTTTGCCATCTTTACCACAAATAAGCTGACCTGACTTTGCAAGCTTCAGTGCATGGGAACATTCATAGGAGCTGTGCAGATTGAGGCATGCACGCATTAAGTTTCTGACAGGCTGGTGGCCCCAGAGCACACCTCCCCTGGCGGCTGCACCGGCAGGCCATAGCATTCAAGACTCGAAAGCCTGCATTCTAAAATGAAGAGACTTCAACACCAGATTACAAAGGGAGACATCTGAATTGGAGCCAGTCTTTGCCCACAAAAGTTTATGCTCCAAAATATCTGTTAGCCTATAAGGTGCCACAGGACTCTTGTTGGTTTTGAAGATACAGACTAACTCGGCTACCCCTCTGATATCTGAATTGGAGTTCATTCTCAAGTCTGATACTTTACATCTTGATCTGAACAAAGATAGCAATTACTTTACGCATTACAAGTACAGTTTCCCTATCTTGGATATTTGTAGTAGTCTCAGGCAGCCCACTTAACTTAATAGACACTTGCACTAAGTGATTTTCTTCCCTCTCTCCCCTCCTCCTTTTATCCTGTGCAGCTGATTTATCAGTTTTTAATTTCATTTTTTCTAACTGTCTGTTAAATTCTCTTTGTCTCAGTTTTCATCTATTGGAATATTCCAGATACGAAGAAGTGGGTCTGTCCCATGAAAGTTCATCACCTAATAAATTATTGTGAACTTGTTAAAGTGCTACATGACTACTTTTTTGCTTTTTTGTTTTGTGAAGATACAGACTAACATGGCTAACTTTCTGAGAACATTGCACACAGATGGCCTAAGGTAAATTTTCAAAAGGTAAAGGTGTGTTGAAGCCTTCAAAACATACTTATTCACCACCTTGTAACTAAGACACTAATGATGCTGCGATACAGCTGTGGTCAACTTCAGCCTATGTCACACATCCTTAACAAGGGCCCTCTGACTTATTTCCATGACAGGATACCACCCTCTGCTTGGCTGATGATTACACCATCAAATGTCTGGGTGCTGTGTCCCCATACACTCATCAATTTGCCTGAGAAATGATCACTTGGGAAAGTTGGATGTGTAACTGTGCTAGGCACCCACTTGTGACTGTTGTCAGTTTTTATACATGTAATAACTCATTTTCCATGAGCCAGTGAGTTTTCATGCACAAACAAATGTCCTTACCTGTGCAAGTGTTTTGCATATAGCCATTTAGCTGGCCTTTAGCGCCTGTGGTGGACCGCAGGGCTTTAGCCCTAAGGTAGCAGGTTCAATCCCTTCTGTTGACAACCCAGATCTGTGGCGGTCACATGGATAGGGCGAACATATCTCTCCGTCCCAAATATGGGACAGGGAGATATGAGGGGGAGGGGGAGGGGCAGCTCCACCAAGCCCTGGGGAGCTGGGAAAGAGGCAGCAGCCGCCAGCCCTCCCAGCATCCCCAGGGAAGTGGCAGCCACCAGCCCGCCCTGGGAGCTTGGGGAAGCAGCAGCTGCCCCCCCACCCCCAGCAGCAGCAGAAACACAGCAGCTGCCCCACACTCCCACGCTTCACCAGGATTCTCTGAAGTGAATCCCTCCAGCAGCTGCGCTTGCCCAGCTGCTGGCAGAAAAGGTCAGCAGGGGGAAGGCCCAAATACGGGACGATTAGTCCCTTTTAAAAAATAAGGAGGGGAACCTTATTGGCATCCAAAACACAGGACCATCCCACCTAATGTGGGACAGATGGTCACCATTTACACAAGGAGAGGGGTAGCTCAGTGGGGTTATGAGCTCAGCCATGGAGGGGCAGCCATGTAGGGCAAATAGATAAAGGAAAACAAACCCTGTCAGGGATGGCAATAAGTCCTGCTGTGAAGGCTAGGGAGTGGGCTTGATGGCCTCCGAAGGCTAGCTCTGTGAGATAAGTATATCTCCACAGGCATTAAGGATGTGTGGGTTGGGGCTGGGTTGGCAACTCGTGAATACTAAGTACCAGACAGGTAGCCATGTTAGTCCGTATCTTAAAAAACAAGAAGTCTTCTGGCACCTTAGAGACTAACAGATATTCTGGAGCACAGAAAGACCCGCTTCATCAGCGGCATGAGCCCAGTGCATTTACCAGGGCAAAGGGGTTCCACACGTCTGAATGAATTGGTTTCCCACGGAGTACGCAGGAGTGATTTGCCCGAAAGGGCAGGTGGCTGCTTCCCCATACATCGGAGAGCATCCGCTCCATACGGGGCGGATCCCTAGGGCAGCCGGCTAAGCCTGCTCCCCTTATCACCACCCAGCCCCCCCGCCGCGCGCAGCCGCGCACCCGAACCTGCAGCCACGCAGGAGACGCGAGCCCCTCCTGGGCGCGCTCTGCGCCTGCGCGCGAGCGGGGCGGGACAAGGGGCGGTCTAATGGGCAGGGCACTGTGATGTCAGGCGGCGTGGGAGCCAGTCGGCGAGTGCGGGGGCGCGCGCGGACAAAATGCCGGTTGGCGGGCGGGCGCGCGCGCGCGGAGGTGGTTTCCCGACGGCACAGCATGGTTCGGTTCGCCTTGACCGTCGTCCGGCAGTGAGTGGGGGGCGGGGCCGGGTGAGAGCCGCAGCCTGCTCCCCTCCCCCCTCGGGCACGGCCCCGGCGCCTCCCCCGGCGCCCTGGAGGAAGCTGCCCCTCCCCCGGCAGCGCGAGGCCAGCCCCCTGCTGCCCCCTGACCGCAGGTACCGCGCTCCGGCTCTGGCCTTTGCCATGGCCGGGCGGCCCCCCCTGAGCGACCTACCCGGCGGCCGCACCGGCCCGGGCTGGCCTGGACAGAGCCCGGTGGGTGACCGTGACCCGGCCGCCTTCCGTGACCGGCCTGGCCCAGGGCTGCCTGCGGCTCCACTTTGCGGCCTCTTCGTCCTTCTGGCGCCCAGGCCGGGATGCAGCTTTCTGCCCCGCCCAGCGGGGAGGCCCGGCGTGGGCGCTTTGCTGGGAGGCTGTCAGCTGAGTCCGGCGCCGCGATTGAAATCTCTGCTCGAGCCAGCTGCAGCTTTGAGGGCTTGCAGCACCTGGCAGTGCAGTGTCCGTGGGCCAGGCCAGGGGAGCGACTCTGCTGTTGTCCTCGCTGCCGGCCCTTGGGAAGGGTGGCTTTGCCGCAGCCCCAGAAACCCCCTGCCCACAACGTGTTGCGGGGCTGGGGGTACAGCTGCAGCACTGCATTTGGCGTGTTGGTACCCTGAGTGTGAATGGCTGCTCCTTCATCCTCCAGTTTCTGCTGTGGTGGTTGTTAGCAGCCTAGTTACATGTTACAGAGCTCACAGCCACCCCTCATAGTAGCTTTGAGTGCAGGTGTAAAGCTAAGGGACTCTGCGTAGAAGGGCTTGAACTTGCAACCATAAAGGCTAAAGACACATGAGCTAGAGGCCAGCTGGCCCTCAGCCTTTGAACGTGCAACCATAGGGGCTAAAGCCCTGTGTCTCTACCACTTGAGCAAAAGGACAGGTGGCTCTCAGCCAAGGCTGTAGAGCAAAGACTGCACTCTCCCTAGTACTTGGTCGCAGTGCCTCTGGAGGTTCCACCTGCATGCTTTTTAAGTACTGTAGGATTTCCCTCATTTTTTTTCCCCCTCCGCTTTCTTTATGGGAAATATGCACTTGATAATGTTCAGTGACCAGTTTGTACCCTCTCCAGAGGGTCCTGGAAGGTGCCAGAAACCCAAAGTCCACACTTATGTGCATGAAAACAAAAAAAAAAGGCAGACAAGTAGCATTTTAAAGGCTAACAAAATAATGTATTAGGTGGTGAGCTTTCGTGGGACAGACCCACTTCTTCAGACCATGATCTGAAGAAGTGGGTCTGTCCCACGAAAGCTCACCACCTAATAAATTTTTATTAGTCTTTAAAATGCTACTTGTCTGCTTTTTTCGTTTTGACAGTATATAGACTAGCACGGCTTTCTCTCTGTTATATGCGTGGAGGGTACCTGACTCTAAAGTTGGCAATCTGTTCATATCTTTACATTTCAAGTAATATCCAAAGAGTATGCCCTTTTCTCTCTCCACCACTCTCTGAGTAGGGAATTTGAAATGGTTGATTTCTTGAGAGGAGATGGTAGAGCATTTCCCATTTTGTACTGTAAGGCACAGTTTTAATACTGGTTATTCTCAAATGATTTCTCTGTTCTTAATAAACACTAATTGAAGCTGCTTCTTTGTGGACAAGATAAATTCTGGAGTCTTGCAGTTTCTATAGCTGTCACATCTGTTATTCAATGGAATGCTTCTACATTGCTACTTTTTGTAACTGGTGCAGTGGGGGCAGAACATCCTACATGCTGACCTAAATGTGAGTGAACTAGTAAGGATGTTAGGATATTATGTTAGGATATATTAGGATATTTGAAAGCAAAAACTTTTTGGTTAATTATTTCAGAGACTTTTTTGAATCACTTGAGATTCCTACCTTAACATATATTGCTTAGAAGCATTTTCTATTTCTCACCTTAACACTTCCAGTTCTAATTCTGACTTCAGTAGGGACAGCGATTAATACATTGGATTGTCATACAGGAAATATTTTGCTTGTAAGCTTTGGGCAAAGCTCAAATAAGGACGCATTGTGCAGGACTGAAGTACTTGAGTGGATCTCTTACCTTCCAGCCATTAGAGGTAGGATGTGAAAAATTACAGTGTCTGGAGTTGTCATACAGTTATTAGGGAGTATTTGTATCCTATCATCCATGAATTGAAGGAAATGTTTTCAAACAAATAAATTCGGGGAACTCCTTTGGCCTTCTTATACAGGAGGGTGGGGCTTGATCACTGTGATGCTCCCTCAGCAAATTTGAGGATGGCAGTAAGCTAGGGTGAGAGACATGTTCGAGGGTAGGTATAGGGTCCAGAGTGACCTAGATAAATTGGAGGACTGGACCCAAAGAAATCTGATGAAGTTCAACAAAGACAAGTGCAGAGTGCTGCACTTGGGATGGAGGAATCCCAAGCATTGTTACAGGCTGGGACCTGACTGGCTAAGTAGCAGTGCAGGAGAAAAGAACCTGGGGATTACAGTGAATGAGAGGCTGGATATGAATCAACAGTGTGCCTTTGTAGCCAAGAAGGCTAATGGCATATTGGGGTGCATTAGGAGAAGCATTTCCCGCAGATCTAGGTAAGTTGTTATTCTCCTGTATTTGGCACTGGTAGGCAACATCTGGCGTATTGTGTCCTGCTCTGGGCCTCCCAGTATGGAAAGGATGTGGATGCATTGGAGCAGGTTCAGCAGAGGGCAGTAAAAATAATTAGGAGGCTGGAGCACATGACCTGTGAGGAGAGGCTGATGAATTTGGGATTATTTAGTTTGCGGAAGAGAAGAGTGAGGAGTGATTTGATCGCAGCTTTCAACTTCCTGAAAGGAGGCTCTAAAGAGGATGGAGAGGCAGTTCTCAGTTGACTGATGGCAGAACAAGGAGCAATGGTCTGAAGTTCCAGAAGGAGAGGTGTAGGTTGGATATTAGAAGAAACTATTTCACCAGAAGGGTGATGAAGCAACTGGAATATCTTAACTAGAGAGGTGGTGGAATCCCCATCCCTAGAGGTTTTTGCTTGTCAAAGACCTGCCTGGGATGATTTAGTTAGCGTTGGTTCTGCTTTAGGCAGCAGTCTGGACTAGGTGACCTCCTAAGATCCCTTCCAGCCCTAGGATTCTATGCCTATTGGCCTTATAATCTGTGATTCTGTGACTATAATGATTTTTCATCTGTTTATAATTCAGTCCCCACAAAGTCTTAAAAAAAATGACTGTGAGGGAGGTTTCCATATGTCTTGTACTAGAAGCATAGGACCCCAGGATAGGATTGTAATTGAACTATTATTTTTGAGAAATATATAGGTAATTTTTCTTCTCAGTCTCTTTTTTCTTTCTAAAAGTCTGGGAAACTGCATTATTTAATAAATGTGAAACTTGCACTGTGAGGCACTTTAATCAAAAGATGACAAAATGAGCATTTGTACAAACCCTACTAGAGATCTTTTATTCTTGAACTATAAAGTAACAATATGGTGACATAGCAGTGAAACAATTCTCTCTCTCAAGCAGTTTTCCAGAGACACCTTTTATCTCTCAGTTGAGATATTTGTTCTTAAAAATTATTTATGAATAGAATCCAAACTTTGTCCAGTGGAAAGTGGCATTGGCAGCTTGCTTTGGCCTGAAATCTATAGCTAATACAGTAATATTGAAATATCCCTTGAAGTCTTGAACTAGTTAACAAATATAACAGATAAAGACAGCTGCATGTGATAAGGGTGCCTCCTACCTATTAGGGATGTAAAATCTTGTTTAATCAGTTAACTGATTAACCAGTTAATGGTGGGAGGGAAGCTGGGAAGGCTGTGTTTCGCCCCCTCACCCCCACCCTGCACGTGGCCCACCAGGTGCCTGGACTGCTCCATCCCAGCTGGCGCTTCCCTGCCCACAACCAGAGCAGCTCTGGTGCAGCGTGGGCAGGAATGCTCTAGCTGGGCAGAAGAGCCCTGGTGCGCCGCATGCAGGTGTGCTCTAGCCTGGCTGGGTTGGAGTGGCTTCACCACTGCATGCACTGCAGACAAGGATTTCTCTGGCCAGGCTGGAGCACCCCTGCCTGCAGCAGCCCTGTGGGACTGGAACAACCCCCTGCCTGCAGTATGGGGGGGCTTCTCCAGACCCTACCAATTAACCATATCTGGTAAACAGGATGAGGCTTACCAGTTAACCGTTAGCTACCTACCAAATTTAGGTACAGGTATTGGCTAATCCCTAAACTCAATACCAAAAGTAAGAAAAAATAAATGCATTGAAGACAGAATGCCTGCTTAAGATGCTGCATTTTTCCTAAAATTTGCTGAAGTTTTATTAGTTTTGACTTCATTGTTTGGTTTTCTTTCCTTAACAACTGATCTAACTGAGTCAAATATACATTATTGTATAATTCTAAAGGGTTTTGGTTTTGAGTTTCTTCTGAAAAATTTTAACTGCTTAATAACATAACTTAACAGAAGTTGCTGCACAAGGGATTGAAATGCCGAACTCTTCCTTTCTGTATTCATAGAATGTTATCAAGAATAAAATATAAAACAGAAAGATGACATGCAGTGGTTTCAAATAGCATTCACAAAATGTAGTAGCTTAATTTATTAACTCTTTTGGAATAAAACCTAACATTACACTTTGTTATAATAAATGTTGTGACCCAACTGTGACAGCATTCTGGGAAATAGTTGTTGAAAAATTAGTTCCATTAGAACTAAGCATTTGAAGTTACTCTGTGCTATTTTAGTAACCATTAAGATAAAGACACATTCTATCAATGACTTTTTTTCTGATGTTGCACAATGGCCACTGTTGCATGTGACTAGTTAAGGTTATTTATAGACCATCTTGGATGGTCATTAGACCTACCTCTTGCCAAAAATACGTGGACTTGGCACTGGTAGAGGAATAGGAATAAGACAGTACTGTGGAATGTTAAAGCAAGCACTGACATCATTGACTTCTTCAAAACATATAGCCTTAGCTTTTTCTTTCAGTCACAGTGGATCTCTGTGAAAAATCATCTTGCTAACATGAATAGTGTACTGTCTAATGTGGGCATGTATTTGTGGATAAACCAAAATCACCTTTCATCTTCATACCCCAGATTCAATGTTAAAAGGCTATTGTCAAACAAGATATTTGTAAATGTTGGCAAAAGGAAAGCAAAGCCCAGGGGCAGTGGAAACGAGTAGAAGACACACAATGAAAAGTTAATTTGATGATATGGGATTATGTCAAAGGCTGTGTTTCGGTTGTGGGGGATTTTGTGGGTCCTCATCCAAAAATAGAGAAGCCAAAAAATTGGACTTGTGTGGAATGAAGGTTTACTCCATGGGGGGCCTGCAATTATATATAGCAAACCAGCAGGCTCTGTGAGCAGGTACTCTTTTAATACGGTGTCTTTTCTGTCTAAGTATACAGAACTCATTCTTCCAGACACTTAAACAAGAATTTACAGTGGTAGTAGAGGAAAATAAGTTAATCTCCCACGTGGCCCTCCAAGTTGCCCTGGATGCTGCCGAGGCAGCGACACAGGTTGAGGCATTGGGGTGGCTATGAGGCGGGGAGTTTAGCTGTAGGTTTCCAGCCTGCCCCATGAGGTGAAGCAGATGATGCGGAATCTTCCCTTTGAGGGACCTATGTTGTTTTCTGAAAAGACAGATAAGAGACTGCACAGTATCAAGGACTCAAGGGCTACCCTGAGATCTCTGTGGCTCCACACACCTGTTACCTAATGCAGGCTCTTCAACTCTTGACCTCCTCTTAGGCAATTCCAACATCAACAGCCTAGGGTCCATGATAGGAGGCGGGGCTGCAGTGGCAGGAGGTGCTCCAGCTGGCCTGACCAGGGGCAGGGGCAACAGACGCCCCCTCCTTGACCGAAATCGAACTTTTGAAGGTGCAGTCAAGAGCACCAAACCACTCCCCACCTGGGATCCAGCACATCTTTTCTTTTCACCTATCCCCTTTCTATGCTGCTTGGGTGCCATAGAACATCAGATTAGTGGGTCCTGCACATGGTGGAAAGGGAATATACTATCCAGTTCCAGTCTTACCCATTCTTCTCCCCATCCTTCCCCATCCCTGTTCAGGGAGCCCTCTCTCAAGAGCCTACCCTGCCTGGCAGTCCGATTGCTCCTCGAGCAAGGAGCAGTAGAAGAGGTTCACGGGCAAGGGGTTTTATTTCCCAATTCTGAAATCCAAAGTGGGGTCTGAGACCCATCGTGGACCTGTGAGGCCAACCCCAATGTGGATTTTAATTATTTCCCTCTTTAGAATTATTTCTGTTCTCCTTTATGAATCTAAATGCATGGATTTGGTGATGCAGCCGAAGTCTTCCTTTTTTGGTCAGTAGGTAAATATACAGGAATGAAACCATTGCTCTCTTTTGAAATCTTATGGTGATGTTTTTCCAGAGTAGGCTAGCTGTGCTCCTATTGAATTGAATAGGAACAGATTGAAGCTGATTTTTTCAGTATGTTTGAAAAACCCCAACCTCACTGTCTACTTGGCAGTCTTACCTGTGTGTGCCATTGTGGAGAATGGTCTATCATGTGGAATTGATTATATTTTATTAGAATATTTCTCTCGTGGATCAGATGCCCTCCTATTTAAAATTACATAAACTCTGTGGCAATTACAGCAATTGCTTTATATGGAAAGTATTTGCATGCATTTCATTGAGGAGAAATAGCCAGCCTTATGTGACCAGCCATTTGTCCAGATCATTTTGAGAACCTTTGCTGTAACATTGGCGTTAGTTCTCATTTGAAAGTCATTATCTTCAGGAGTAAGGCCAAAGAAGATGCTGAGGCATGTGTTGTTTTACTGATGTAATGGAACCATTTAACTCATTATGCCTAAATTTTGTTGTCTGGACGTGAGGGGACCTTAATAATGTACCTTTGACTCAATTCAGCTTTATAGTAGTTGTTGGTGACCAGTTGTCCCATTTTTAAAGGGACAGTCCTGTGTTTAAGCCCTTCTGCAGGTGTCTGCTTACTCCTAAAAATGAGCAAACTGTCTCATGTTTTCTGTTTCTCCCCACCCATCAGAATTTGTGGGTCATGCTGCTGACTGGATCCTTGCTTACCATCTGTCCATCCATTAGTGATGAGTGTGTGTGGGGTGTCCAGTGGCTGACAATGGGGGTGGGTGTGCAAGGCTGGGGCTTAGGCAAAGCTGCTATGTGGAGAGGCAGCTGTTCCCCCTGCTGGTCCATCAGTGCAGTCCCTGCTGTGTGCCTCCTTTTGGCCGGGACGTCATCCTCACCTCCTGTCCCACTTCCAGCCAGTGTGGGCATATGGTGGCTAGTTTCATGTCATCTCTGCTGCCCATTCTTTGGCCCTTTATATGCCCCTTCTTACTGTCCTCTCCTTTCTGTGTCCTGTCACCCTCAGTCCTGCTGCTGCTCCATAAACTCCTCTCGCCCGCCAAGGGTATGTTCTGCTTCCAACGCTGTATGGAGAGCCAGACCCTCATCAGATAATTCATCTCACTGACAACCTGGCTGGAAGGCTCCTTCTTCCCCCTCTTCTCTTGCTCCTTGCATCTGGCAGTCATGGAAAGCTCAAGACCCTCTGGCCTAGGATACGTGTCAGGAGGAGCCAAACCTTGCATGTGCTAAAGCGAAGGCATGGGGAAGCATTTCTGTCCTTTGATTAAGCTATGGACCTCTTAGCACCTTGTCTCTGCAGACTAAGCTACCTCTTCATATGCCTGCCCCTTCCCTAGTTCTTATCTCTAGGCATTGTGGGGCTGCACTGTCCTAGATCTTCTCCCTTGCTGAGACTCCTCTGTCCAGATTGACTGAACTCCCTGAAGTTTTCCTGGGCCCTGGGCGCGGAAGGGGAGGGAGAGGAGGAGGGAATAGATGATCTCTGCAAAGACGTAGGCTAAATCATTCCTAACCCTCCTCCCCGCATCCTCACCCACTATGGCTGGAAGCAGCTTTTGTCCCTTCACTTGCACACAGCATCGAAAGGCTACGGCTGGCCATGTTCTGATGTGAACCCTCATAGAAATGGGGGGCCTGTGACTGCATGCTTCCATATGTTGCTGTGAGAAGACACAGCGAGGCAACATGTGGAGGTACATGAGGTCACAAGCCCCCCTTTCCAGACTTCTGTTAGGGTTCACACCATAAATGGCCAACAGCTGGCACAGAGGGCAGAGAGCACTGGTTAGAGTGGGTTGGGTCAGGTTGGTCAGCAACTCTCTATACTCGTCTGCGAGAAATGTACAGGCACGTGTGTGACTTCTGCCCATGCAGGCTTTAAAGATAAGTAAGTACATAAAGACTCTAGCTACTCTGTATTTCTTTTTAACAGGGTCTCCATTGACTTGATGTTAATCTGAATGGTTGTACAGTATAGTTCTGGCTGTGCATTTGAACTTGCTTGAATAAGGTTACGTCTGCACTTACGGGGAATGTCAGTGGTTGCTACGTAATTTTAGATACGCCAACTGCATACCTAAAATCAATTTTGCAGCTGTTGAGATTGGTCCTGGTCCTCAATGCAGACTGTCAATGGGAACGTGCCTCCCAGCAACATTCCTTAATCTTTGTAGCTCTCAAGGAGTTCCAGGTTGGACGTTGATCCCAGAATATGCCGTTTTGTGCATGGGCGAAATGGCACCCGGTAAGATCAAACCAAAGTGTTCAATCTTCCACAGCTAGTATAGACCTAACCTACAAGAAGTTCTGCGAAGTGCCCATATTCAGTATAGGGAAATATGATCACCCTGTATTGTAGTGATTCAGATTTCTGCTTACATGACTTTATTTAAAAAAAAATATTAATAGAGACATCTCAGTAAAAATGTAGAAATGGGCAAATGAAAAGGCTAAATCGGTCCCTCTTGCCAAAACAAGATTACCCACTGAATACTGAAAAGCATTGTGCTGTACATATTCACATGGTCAAAGTTGGGTTCTTTTTGTTCCACTATTAGGAAAACGTCGATGATGTTTTAGCTATTGGAATAAAAGTGTCAGTACATTTGCTTCAAATTCGCATCCTACTTTATTCTGTATTAATTTTCATGTGCAGACAAGCCCTTTTATTTTTCTTTCTGTTTCATTAATTCTATTTTATATTCCTCTCTTTTATACCACCTAAACTCTTTTCATTGTTTGGTTTTATTTCTTTCAAATTAGTTAAGTTTTATATAGACTTATTTCCAAAACATAGGAGTCTGATGAAAAAACTGGATTGGTGCAGTGTGCATTTTTCATAAAATTACTATTTTGGGATGGAGATATGTGGAAAAGGTTTTATTAGATAACTAAGTAGCACTGAATTAACTACCAAATTAACCAGCTGCATTTACCTTGATTCCAAAGAAGTTTATGCTGCTTGAGCAGTGAAGTCCTAATTGGAACTAACTACAGTATTTTTAAAAAGTTTCTGAAGTGATGCTGAGGAAGCTTTAAATATAACTTACTGAAAAAGATGTAGTTTACAGAGATGTCGGCCGCCTAAAATACCGAGCTGATGCAGTATCGGCACCTAGTATCTAAATACTTTAAAATTTTGAGTAACATTTGTTTTTAGACAAGGTTGTTCTTTGCCTGACATATTTTTATCTTTCAGTGGAGAAACAAGATACAACAAAGACAGGATACTTCAAGGTTAGTGTTTAACCTGTCATGACCATGACAGCGTTAGATTAAAAAAATTGCACATGCCTATGAAATGTTACCAGTACCAGGCTGGATAAAAATATATGACTAAATAAATTAAATTTAAATTTATTTAAATAAATTAAGTTTAAATGCATAACTTAAATGATTTTAATATATGCCAAGTTTAGAAAAAATAATCAGTGTGTTTTGGAGCACAAGTTTTAAAGTATGGTTTCCCGAAATGGGGGTGGGGTGGGGCATGAGGTGACCCATCCCCCGCTTTCCTCATCATTCTCCTACCCCAAGAAAGAGCCAGCTGTTGCTTCTGGCTCTCAGTCCCTGCCATTTTACATGGGCAACCTGCACAGCTGCTATAAAAAGCAGACAGCTAGCAAAGGCCCACATGGAGCTGGCTGCCTCCTACAAAGGTGAGTGAGTGTGGGTTGTGGGGGAGGAGGAGGAGGATGGGGTTAGATGGGGTGCTGGGGGCACCTGACTTGGGGGAGGCAGATGGGGTAAGAGCGGGGGGCTAGTGGTGCCTGGCTTTGGGGGAAGGGAGAGGCAGGGCTTGGGTGGGCAGCTCATGGGGCTCACACAAGCAGTCTGCAGGGCTCGGGCTGGCAGCTGGCCCCAGCAGTGCAGGGCTCAGTCAGCTTGGGTGGGCGGCTCTGGCAGCACAGGGCTCGGGCACGTGGGCGGCTGGCATGGGCAGTTCTGGCAGCTGGTATGGGGCTCAGGCAGCTGGCCAACTGGGGCTGCACCAGGCACTCCCAAGGGGCCAAGAAAAACTATTTGAGCTTATTTTTAATGTTAAATAACATTTTTATATCAAGTTTGTGTTTATTTTAAATTATGAATTGAATATTTTGTTAAAGGAGGGGTGGATATTGGTGAAGACGAGGTGCGGGGGTGGGAGGGTTTCTCAGAAATCAAAAGGGGGAGGCGTGATGCCAAAAAGTTTGGGAACCAGAGTTTTAAAGGAAGTCAAACCACAGCACTTGTGGAAGTAACTGACTAAGCATCTGTAAGGAGACTTCAGGAGTTTTTAGAGATATGACTGTATAGTTTATATCAGAAATTTGTTGGGGCAATATTGTTTTGCTTACATTAAAAAAAACAAAAACAAAAAATGTTTGACTGTTTGTTGACAAGCTTTTGTGCCTCCATGCTTTGGTGCCAGAGCTTGAAATTTGGTAAGGGAATTTAATTTGTTCCAGAAATGTGTCTTTTGGCCAAAGATGGGAGTTTGCTTTCCTGTGGCAACATCAAATTATAAGCTTTTTGGAGTAGTTAGCACTTGCTCAGAAACTTGTTAGCTTGGCAGCTAAATTCTCTGAAGATTGGAATTGCACTGAGCATGCTGCAGCCCAATGCTGCATGAACTGAGCAAGACTCCGTGGCGCTGATGCTTCTTACTGCTGTGCTTCCTGGCACTGAGAACAGTAAAACTCTCGTGCTTGGCACTTCACTTATAGGCATTCAGGCACAGTGGAGGAGGAAGCACCCTGATTTGGAATGCAGAAGAACCCGGAGTCAGACAATGCAAGCGATATCTTGGTGGAGGCAGTAGACCAAGTCAAGAAGGCAAGGGATTGACTGACATTCTGAGATATAATGAAGATTGTGGAGCAGTTAAGAAGACTGGGATTAATTGAGCAGGTTGAGAGCCTGGGGTGATGAGCATGGTGAAAATTAGGAGATGTGCTGGAGAAAACTAGTTCATAGGGAGAGAATAAGAATAGGGTGAGGAACCCACCGGGATATATATAGTTCTTTACCTAGCCAGTCCCAGTAAGGTTGGGGATTTTGAACAAAGGTTATATAGTAAGGGAGGGTATTGTCTGTAGGATCTGTGGTTTGTTTGGTTTATAGTGAATGAAGAGGGAATTGCAGACAGAGGAATGCTGAACTTAGGCTCAGGCGGTTGCATGTTGCCCCAAAGAAGTGGATGCTGTCCCTGACCAGTTCGTACCTGATGCTAGATAAGTCACTTAAATCAAACCTTCCATGAGCGGCCATAAATTTTGTGGGTTTTTTCACTTTTCTGAATGTACAACCTGATTTTTAGGAATGCTAAGCATTCTCAATTGCAACTAAATTCAGTGGGGCTGTTTCTACACATGCCACTTTTGGAAAGAAGGGGCCTCCACAAGGAGGACTTCCTTCCAGAAGACCCCCCACCCCCACCCCACTGCTACACTTCTACACGCTGTGTTGGAGTCCAGAAGAGCTTATTAAGGGGACTTCAAAGTAGGCGGGGTCCTTTCGAAAAGGAGCCCCGTCAGGACGAGCCGCGCGGCGGCGAGGCGCATCAATTTCAAAGTGCCATGGCCACCCGCATGCTAATGAAGCACTGAATATGTATTTCATTAGTAAACTTCGAAATGGCCATTTGCGTGGCCTTTTCGAAGTTTGGGGCTAGTGTAGACGTAGCCCTTCTGATTGTTTGCTGTGCAACTGGGAAGTTCTTGTAGCATAACTTGTATGTAATTGTGAGTGTTCATCACATAAATGTTCTTAGTAAGAACTTTAAGATGAAGTCCTCATATATTTGCTGGTGAGATGACTTTCATAGACATTTCTTGGAAAATAAGCAGAATATCAGCTGAGGCACTGTATAATAGCTGGTTGATAGTTTCTAGCCATATCTGTCAGTTGATTTTTGACTGCCTTTTTAATGTCCACTAGTTTGGATTGGATATTGGCTCCTACTATGTTGTTTTGTGGCTTGTGGGAAGGGGACTACAAGAATCTTTTAATGTTCAAAGTTTATAAAAGTGGTCATAACTAAGGTTTGTAAGATTGGTAAATATCCATTCCAGCCCGTGCTGAAATTGTTGAGGAAAAATTCCATTGGTAGCAGTTGTTGGGAGAGCTTTGCATTTCTGTCTTGTGCCTGCAGGAATGTGGTGTCACTGTGCTGAAAGGCAGGTAGCATGCTTCAGCCCTGCTCTCACAAGAGTGAGGGAGCAAGATCACAACAGCAGGGTTGCAGAGGGCTCCCTGTGCTGTGGCAGGATTGGTGACACCTGATCCCTGCAAGTACAAGCTGTGGAGGAGGCTGCTGTCCTGGCCAGGCAGAACAGAGCCTCCTGGATAGGGCTGTGAAGAGGAGGCACCCTGGCTGCTGGGAAGGCCATCCCATAGCTGAATGGCTTAGTCCCTGAGCAGGAGCCGTTAAGCCAGCCATGTCATACTCACATCCAGGGGGCTGCATGTGGCCTGACCAGTTTTTGTTGTGACCCCTGACTAGCTGTTAATAAAACATCTAAGTGTGGCTTGCCCGGTGACACAGCCTTCTCTGGCACACATGAGCAGCAGAAGGTGGAACAACACCAATCCTAACTCTGCAGACTGTCCATTTCTGGTGCATATGTATTAAAATCTCAGGGAGCCAAGGGGGTTTTAATATGCATGTGTCAGACACGGACAGCCCGAGGAGCCAGGATTGGTGTTTGTCCCTCCATCTGCCACTCGTGTGTGCAACAGAAGTGTGTGATCACTCTAAGGAGGGGGACGGTGCAGTGGGGGCTGCACTGCAATGAATGGCGGTAAAAGGAGGGCCACACTGTAATGGGGGGCAGTGCAGGCTCAAGGGGCCATGGGGAGGTGTAATGGAGGTTGTACTGCAGTGGGGAACACAAGCCCCAAACAGCGGGAAGCGGGGAGAACACAGTGCAATGGGGGGGTTGCTGTGCAAACCCCAGAATGTCGAAGAAGGAAGTGCAGAGAAATTGGTTGGCGGGGAAGTGCCGTGTAACCTGGAAGGATGGGGGTCTAAGCGGGGAGGGGATTGCAGAGTTTCTCCTTTGGTGGAACTGAAAGGAAATCTGCTTTCTGGACTTCAGACAGTAGCCACAGAAACTGTGAGATCCTGACCTGGTCTCTCTCCCCATGAGCCCTTCCCCTACTGGGGGCCACCCAGCGCCCCTTTCCTCTCTCCCTGCTTCCCCTGCGCAGGAGAACATGTTGGATTGTGATGTCTTCTAAGACCCACTGAAAGGGGGTGGGGGAAAGGGGAATCTCTAACCTCCATCTGGGGCAAGAGGTTGCTCTTAAGGCAGGGGAGGGGTTCCACTGTGTTGTACCCATCCTGTACAAACGTGAGAGGGAAATACATAAAATCAGCCAAAGCATTGTTCAAACCTGGTCACAATGACTGACAAAGCAAACCCTGTACAGTGGAAATGGAAACTTAAGTACACCCTTAGTGACGTAGTGTCACCAGCTTGCTGTTGGAACACCCTGATAATGAAACTGACAGCCATAGGTAGCTGTAGAATGCAGGTATCCTGACACCTGGCTTTCTGTGTTCTCTGCAAACTCATCTGTCCCTTCTTTCTTTGAGATGTTTTGGGTTGTCTGATTTGACTACCCCCCACCCACAACCCACACTCACCTTTGCACGTGGGTCTTCTCCAGCTGCCTAGTTCTTATAGTGGCTGCACCGGGTCACCCACTTAAAACGGCAGGGGCTGAGAGCCAGAAGCAAAGACCAGCTATTTTTTGGGTGGAGGGAAATGATGGGGAGGGCTGGGTCACCTCGCACCTCCCCCAGCCCCTGGATTCCCACCCCCCACACACAGTTTGGGAAACCATACTCTAGAGAATCTGATTGTTTGATGGATGTTCAAGGAAAATCTCTTTTTTACAAGGCCAGCAGGTGACGCTGCTTATAGTTACGCATAATGTTTTTAACTAACTGAGACACACCATATGCACAAATTCCAGGTGCTACTGTCTGTGTTGTCTCTTACATCATTGTGGATGCAGTCTTTTGTGCAAACACCATCTTTGCAGCATTAGTCTCCCTTCCTGTGACCTGACAGGAATGACACACAGCTCAGCCTCTGGACCCCAAGTGCCATTTTCAGATAAGAGTGTGACCTGGGAAGATGGTGGTGATGAGGCTTGGGATTGTTGGGAAAGCTACTTTCCATGGCACCATAAATTCCCCCTTTAGACCCTTCTGGTCAGCACAACATACCTGTTAGCTACCTTCCTCAGCTACAGAACTTTATGTTCCTGCCCTCCCCAAGAATGATTTCTGATGTCAGCACTGAGGGGGAGAGCAGGGGAAGTATAATGTATTTACAGAATACACATGGAAAAACAGATCTCGAATAACATTTTTAATGGTATTTTTGTGAGGGGAATCTGATTACCTTGGCTTTCTGCTCGAGCATTCTCCAGACAAACTTTTTAAAACAGCTATTGACTATGGATGCCCAGGGACTCAAATTCACTAGTTACCCTTGCAAAGTCAGGCTTCTGCATACAGGCTTTTAACATTGATATATGTAAGCTAACTTTTTAGTTGTGTAATGTAGATTAAATATTCTACCCATAATCACCTACCAATAATAAATCGTTGTGTTCATAGAGGTACTACTGTTTTTCCCAATTAATTTGCATGATGATTGAATTTTGAGTTTTGCAATAAAGGGAAGTGGGACAGAGATTTTCAGTGTCGCATGGCACTACAACCCTGACTGGATTCACTGAATACTACTGTATTAAATGTAATTAATTGTAAATTAATTAAAATTCAAATGTTAAATTGCCTGGGAAAAATTTATTTTTCAGGACAAGGTGTGGATGAGCCCCTCTCTGAAACTGGTTTCAAACAAGCAGATGCTGCTGGTATATTTCTCAGTAATGTAAAGTTTACTCATGTCTTCTCAAGTGATCTTCTTCGAGCAAAGCAGGCAAGTGCCTTTTCAGGCAATTGCAAGTAAATGTAAATCTCTGTATTTTGGAATGGTTATTTTTGGGGTGGAGCAAAATAATGCAGTGGCAATTTTGAAGGAGGGGGCAAGGATGCAATTAAATTATTTGATGTAGAAAGTGAGCTCTTCTCCAAAGAGTGAAGGAAGCTTAAAAGAAACTAGTGAGTTAACAGACATGAGCCATGACTTGCATCTTCATTGCATGTGGTACTTTACAGGTCTAAGGTATCTTTTCCACAAGCAAAACCATGGAATGTTGCTACATAATTTCCTCTCCCATAGTGGTGGTGGGAGCACTAGAGAATCTGATTTGTGAGGTTGATGGATGTTCAAGGAAAATCTCTTTGTAACAAGGCAAACAGCTGACACTGCTGATAGTCACCCATAATATTTTTAATTAACTGAGAGACACCATATACAAAAATTCCAGGGACAATAGCTGCTATTATGTTGTAACATTTGTAAGATTTTTTTTCTTAATTCTCTTCAAATGTAAATCAATCCTTAATCTACATTAGACTTTTAGCTTAATAGTGACACATCAGATCTATTAATGCTGTTTTATCAATTCTGTTTTGATCATCCTCACCTTCTCACATGCTCGCCACAAAATCTACTTACTGCTGCCACGCACAAGTCGCTTAAATTGACTGTTGCAGCAGTCAGTTGTGGGAACCTATCCCACAGTTCCCTGAACCCCATAGCATTCTGGCTATTTTCACTGGTGCAGCATGGTTAAACAATGCCCTGAAAGTGGCTCTAGGTACCTGATGACATTTTCCTACATTTCATTTCCCTCATTCCCCTGACGTGTTAACCAAGCATCCCTCTTTCCAGGTGGGGTCTGGCTTGCCTGTATGAGAGATGTGCTTTTTATAATTGTGGGAGGGGAATGGGTAGTAAAGCACTTTAGGAGAAGTTAGGGTTTCCCAACTGATAGGTTTTCAAAATGGGATGCAAAAGCACTGGATCTTTGCAGGCTTGGATCTGGATTTAGACCTCCAATCAAAGAAGATCCTCAGATCAGTAATTTTGTCTGAGGCCCAAGAGCCAGCCTGGGGCACCAAGAGGCGGGTCCCTTCTGCACTGGGCAAAAGGTGCAGACCCTCCTGGACCTGTGGGGCAAGGAGGATCTACTCCAGTACCCCAAGGTGAAGTGCAGTAATGCCCAAGCCTATGCCAGTTGGCCGCCACCCTGGCAGAATGCGTGCCCCTCCCCCGCGCCCCACTGCACCATGGAGGAAGTCAAGGTGAAGGAGCTCCAGCAGGGCTACATGCAGACCCAGAATGCTGTCCAGCACTCTGGGGTGGGATCCACCACCTGCCCCTATTACCAGCGTGTCCGTGCTTGCAGCTAGGTTTAGACCTGGCAGAGAAGACTCTCGGAACAAGAATTTTCATTGCTGCAAGCCTTACTTTCAAGAACAGTGGTAATTGTAGACCTCTGTCTATAGCCAGTCCTGAAAATCGTGACCATGACCACCCAGGGATACTTCCCCCAAGCAGCTAACACACCCCAAACTACAGCCAACCCAAAAAATTGTGACCACTGAGTGAGACTTCCCCCAGGTGGCTAACAGACCCCGAATAGCAGCCAGCCCTCAATATCCTCGCTTAAAATTTATTTCACACGTGTACAGAAAAATTAGAGGGAACATTGCCTGATAGCTGCTGCTTTTACCTCTGGTTCCCACTGGAGTCCCTAGAGCTCTGTGGATACCAAGTGGTTCCCATTGGAGTCCCCAGAGTTCTATAGATACCAGGTCATATTGGTGGATATCCACATCCATGGACATACATTTTGTGTAGGTGTAGGGCTCTCTCCGTGGTCAGGTATCTTTGAAAGCCCATGGCAATTAAACTGAATTCCCAAATGACTAGTCATAGGCTAATATGAGTTAGTACCTACGTAATCAGGAAGAGATAGTGGGGACCTTATTAGCCTAACAAGCTTAAAGGGTTGGGAAACCTATTGCCTGCAGACCAGATCCAGACCATGATTTGCATGGACCCAGCCCGCGAGACTTGGGGCTCTCGTCCTACCATTCCCTACGATAGGGGCACTGGCACTCCAGCCAGATGGCAGATACCATGACTGAAACCCCAGTGCTGGCCACCTCACATTGCTGCAGGGGAACCCTGAGGCTCGCAGGCCTGATTCAGACAAGCGATGGCTGGATCTAGCCCGTGGGCTCTGCCAGGTTGATGGGGACTGGCTTCTGAGCTACAAGGAAGTGCTTTGTGCTAGCACAGACCCTGCCCCCCATCACTCCCATTGGCCAAATCACGGCCAATGGGAGAGGCAGGGGACAGTGCCAACAGGGACACTTTTCAGATGCATGCAGAACAGCGCAGAGCTGCACCAAATAGGTGCCAGCACTCCCATCTCTTGCCTCCTCCTTCCACCCAGACCCTGTGCCCACCCTCTGCTCCTGCAGCCACTCCCTGGGGAGTGTGGGGGCCGGGACTTGCATTTGGAAAGTGAGCCTGGAAGTGGAGGATGGGATTGGGACAAGGAGATGGCGGTCACAGGAAAGCATGCATGGGTTGGAGGCAACAGGCAGAAGTCTGTGCTCAGTAGTCCACGTTTCAAGTCTGAAATGAAACGTAACGTTCTTGAATTTCACCATTTCTCTGCTGCTTGCGGGTATCTGTGACACACACAGACACTGTGTCTTATACCATCTAAGGCCAGTTGAGACAATGGATGACAACCTATCTCTATCAGTTTCTCAGTTAGCTAAGGTGGCAGAGGCTTGTGTGGTGGATCTGATGGTCTAACCCTGCTGATAAATGAAATGTAGACGTCAGTTATGACATGATGAACTTTGTTTTTTTCAGTTTCCTTTTTTAAAAAAAAAATCCTAGGAAACTCTTACACTTTTAAATACTTACAACTGATAAAGACAAACACTCACACATTAGGAAATGTCAGAACTAAGGCTACCTTCTTAATCCTAACGTGAATCCCTTATGCATATGTGTAATCACATCCTGTTTATTCCACAGAGCCCTCACCTCATTCAGTCCACAATGCAGGCTAAGCCTGTTTAGAAGTTGTTTCCTGACTACTGCAGGAAGAGTAGAGTGGCTCTCATCATTTAGGCAGTTGAATTCTGCCTCGAGTATTGGATTCCATCCCTGCTTCTGACACAGAGTTTCTAGGTAGCTCTAATGAAGTAAATGCCAAACTTTCTGTTGGTGATGGCTGCTTGTGTGTTTCTTGTGTGCTGAATTGAGGCCTTTGGGTTTGATTTGCTGAAGTGCTAAAGACTCTCAGCTGCAAATGAAGTCAATGGTAAACATAGGGATAAAACTAACCCCTCTTCTTGCATGTTTTGTGAAAATAAATGTTTGTGAAATACCAAATATTGTAGAGATGAGCACCATGCAAAACCCCACAAGGAAATTAATAATGCTGTCTTCAGAACAGGACTTGAATAATGTCCAGTAAATAATATATGAGCCACATATTGAATGAAAATGATAAAACAATATTAAAAGTTGCTCATTAGTGAATATTGTCCATACTATGCACTGTATGAGGCTGGGGTCCTGTGGAAAAAATGCAATCAAATAATTAAAGACTGTATCATAATGCAGATTGACAGACAGCCTTAATTCAGGCATTTTTTTTAAACTTCTGAATGCTTCCGTCTGCTATCTTAATATGTTTGTTAGGTCCTGCATAATGTTTGCTTTCCTTGGTACTTCAGAATTTAGTATTGTAAGCATCTGTTATTCCTAACAATTAATGTTTTTGGTTTTTTCCTCCGAGGAACCTTTTAACATGGGAGAAATATGTAGTTTTTATGTGACTTCATACATTTATTTTTTTCAGACTGCATTGACAATTATAGGAAAGAATCAGTTTTGCAAAGATATTGTAATACAGTATGATGCAAGACTTCGAGAGAGGGTAAGTGCGAAGTTACTAGTTCATGTCTTTAACTTGAATACTTTGTACATGTAATTTACCAATTTATAAAATAATTTAAATATTTCATGTATCTGAATGCTTGAGTAGCTTGGTAATTCATCCTTTATAATGATGAAATTTTCAGTTTTGCCATTAGGTATACAAAGGCGTTCGTTTGCTTCACTGCTTTCTGCATTCATCCTAGGGCAGAATTTGAGTGTAATTTACATAGTCACCTTCAAACTCCATCCATTTTGTGTGTGTGCACATAGATATATAATAGTATCTCTTGTATAAGTTTAACTATAATTTGAACCATCAGGGATGGTCTAGACAGTACTTGGTCCTGCCGTGAGGGCAGGGGGCTGGACTTGATGGCCTCTCAAGGTCCCTTCCAGTCTTAGCATTCTATGATTCTGTGAACTGAATAAACTAAATCTGAGGCATGTTTTAACTATTGGTGTTAACAGTAAGTGTCCTCAAGTTGTTATAGTACCGGTACTTTCAGATAATTTTTAAATGAGAAGAGACACTAAGGGGGAGAGCTTGATTGCAAACTGCCCAAAGGTAATCTATTAAAGTAAGAAAATGCTGCAGCATTTCCTTATTCATTCCTCTTTCTTAATCCCCAGGATCAGAGTCCCCCCCTCCCCCCAGGAGCACGGGGCTGACTGGAGCCCCCACATACCCCATGGGGCCGGGGAACAGAGCCAGAGCCTCCTGGCAGCCCCACGGCAGCCAGGGTACAGGGTCTGAAGCCCTATGGCCTCTATGGAGAGCCTGAACTGGGGGTGGAGTCCCAGGGGAGGGAAAATGAGACTGCAGGGCTGTCTGGGGGCAGAAGCCCTAGACCTCCCCTGATCCAGCAAATTCTCTTGTTCAGGACCTGTCAGCTTCCGACCTTGCTGGACAAGGGAGGTGCAACCTGTACTAAATAACAATGGCACTTTTCTTGTTCACTGTTTGACTATTGAAATAACTACAGTAAACTCTTGTGTAACTGTTGTTTGATTAACCGGCACGCTCGAATAACCAACATGACTCTCAGCCGGCCAGATGTGGTCAGTGGATACCATGCAGAGCCTGGAAAAGCAGTGTCAGGGCTGGTGTTTGTGCACAGAGAGGGAGAGCAACGCCCTGCTTGCCCCCCAGGGGCAGGGGGTGAGCCCTCTCAGTGCTGCCCTGTGTCCCTCCGTGCTGCATGTGAGTACAGCCAGCAGAATCCTCTGATCTCCCACCCAGCGCAAGAACTCTCAATTATCCAGAATATTTGATTATCGGGCAACCTCCCGGTCCCATGAATGCTGGATATCAAAGAGTTTACTATATAATGTTTATGTAAGTAAAGTATAGGGATTTGTATAACTGAGGGAGAGATGATACACTTGTCTGTTTTCTGCTGCCTGTTTCCTCAAAATACTAAGCATTACTGTAGTTATTTAACCATCATGATGCCTAAACTTGTCTTAACTTGACTATATCATCTGTTCTCGCTTATTATGGTGGTGTAGTGTGGGATGTGGTAGTGTTGAAGTCCACCTCAGGGATGGTTGAGTTGATTCCTGTATTGTTTGTAAAGACCTTCAGGATGAAAGATGCTATATATATGTAAAGTGTCCAGAACAGTGTGCATTATAAACTGAATGTTTATATGTAACAGCTACTAAAACGTTATAGGAATTACTTCTAAATGTGATATTTGGTCTGTTTCACAGTGAAAACAAAGATTATGTTCTTGGGGTTCATCTTCATTTTCTCTTGTGGATTTTTAGCATTTGAGACTTATATAATCTCAGCCAAATCATTATCCTTAACCCATAGTTGCAAATTCTTAGGGTCAGAAAACTAAAAATTATGTTACAGTATTTGTTTTTCCTACCTTAAAGAAAAAAGTTACCTGTCCATAACTGAAATATAGCCTTTTTTGAATGTTCCAAGAGTATTTTTAATAGCTAGTGCGCTTGTATTTAGAAAAATCTCAATAATCAATTTTCTAATTTGTTTTTTATGCTGTGAATTTTGGCAGAGCTTTCAAAGGCACAGAGGATAGTTGGGCAACCAGTTCCTATTTGTACTTTTGAAAATATCCCTGTATGTTGACTCTCACTTGGCCATAGCACAATCCCAGTGCTTTCTGTTTGGATTTTGAAGGGTTATGATTGTGAATATGTCCCTTATTAGGATATTGTGTACCAAAAATGATAGAAAAATCTGGTCTATAGATCAAGAACAGCCAAAGATAAGTATCAGGCTGATACCAAGATTTTAAAGTTTTGTTCTTCCATTAAATTAGAAATGCAGGATTACTTTAAAATGACTTATTTGAAGAAAATAACATTGAGCCCATTTATATATCTCTTCCGACCCTTGGTGTGAAGTGAGAGTGTTATGAACCCTATATTAAATCCTAATTATAAGTAAGCCCTCTATTTAAAAGTGAAACAGGAACTTAATCATAAATGAAGTGTGAGTTTGAATTTGTGTGACTGACTTTTTCTTAATATTCAGTAAATTCTTTTCTATAAATGGTCTTTTCTAGAAATATGGGATTGCTGAAGGAAGGCCACTGAGTGACCTCAAGGCAATGGCAAAGGCTGCTGGAGAGCAGTGTCCTTCATTTACACCATCTGGAGGAGAAACCCTAGATGAGGTATGGCATTGTCACTCGTTTGTTACCTTACACCAGGGGTCAGCAACCTTTCTCAGGTGGAGTGCTGAAATTTGACCTCTGTGTACAGTCTGAGCGCTGGTGATACTTTTTAAAGTCACTTATAGTCCTACCTAAACAGCCTTATTAATAAATAAATAAAGACAAAGAGCATTACCACTGGTGCATGAAAATTGGCTCATGTGCCATTCTTGACATGTGATGGGGTTTGCCAACCCCTGCACAGTCTCACACACTAGTCACATTACATACACCAGAGTGCCAGTCAGCATCAGTGTTTCCTGTAAGGCGAGCACTTGGTGGCCACCCAGCAGAGATTCAGGTGCCACCCAGCAAAGTGCCCACGTCTGGCAGTATGTGTTTCTACTGGCGGTGCACCTCTTCACATACCTTGGTGCGCATAGCAAAATTTAGTCTGGCCTGGGATGTAAAATATTAGAGGGATCACTGGTCTGCATGCTGGGGCCTGAGACTTGTGGCACACCAGGATGCTTCAGGGACTGTCGTCAGACATTCAAGCCAGACCCAGCTCTGCCAGCAGCAGTCACACGCGCATGTACCTGACACCGACAAGGTGCTCCATGGCTCGAAGCATTTCACCAGCAGTAGCTGGTCCAGTACATATTACCCTCCTGCACGTACACCCACATCTGCAAGGACCCTCCCACGAGTAACACGAGCTGCTGGAAACACATTGCATTGGCTGCCATCCAATGGGGTATTGCAATTTGTGGGCCAGGCGTGGGGAAGAGTCTGTGTGCAGGCCTTGTACAGGAGTCCTGCAAACCACCCCTCTGGTCCCATCACAGCCCCGGTAGATACAGCAGTCGACGTGGGCACATGACAAACTTAGGGAAGACAGTGCCCTGTCCCTCCTTTCCTTCTGTTTCCCCATGTAATTCAGTCCTCCCAGTAGCTGTCAGTTTCAGTTGTCCTCCTTAAAGGTGGCACAGATCTTCCTCTGGTTTTCTTGCAGAAACAGTCGGTGACTTCTCTAAAAGACATCAAAGAGTGGTGGAGCTTCAGTTAGATGGTTTCTTTGAAGTGGTTAAAGTGCCAGTTCCTCTCCCAGGGCTCCATATTGAGTCCCCTGGGAAAAGCACAGCTTCTGCTGATTCCCCTTCCCCCATAATACTGAAAACACCCCCCCACTCCCATGCCCCAAATGCAACAGCTACAGTCTTGCCTGTGACTCTCCCTGGGAGAGTTGCAAAATGATTACTTCTGATTAAAAGCCAGTGAGCAAGTAGAGCAGCTCCAACAGCAGAGGCACCAGTCTCTGGAGAGCAGTGTGAAAGATGCAGGCCTCTGGCTGCATGGGGGGCGGGTCTGCATAGAGGGAGAAGGGGCAGTGCTGAGCTCCCAGCTCATGTGCCAATGAAAAGCAGCTGGCCATGTGCATTAACTCTGTGCTAGTGCAGACACCTCTGTATTGTTAATGAAAGAATGTTTTTTATCAGTTCCACTCTTCTGTGTTCCCTTTTGATAGAATGGATTTAAATACTGCTCTTCTATTTTCTTTAGTTTTGGTATGTTTGTTTGGAATCATGCTGATAGCTGTTGGTTGGCTACCTGTGAGTTTAAAAACTTTGTATCCCAAGTGATCAGCACGGAAAGCTGTTGAGTTTCAAATGGATTTGGAGTGTGGTACCTTTGCAGCGTACGCAGGTGGTTGGGTTTATGTGTTTGTTTTTAATCTCATTTTCTATCCTTTTTAATCTGGAGGGTGGGGTTGTTACATCATCCTGTAATCCTCATCCTACCAGATATAACTAGACTTGAGGGCATTGGCAGCTGATTAGGGATTTTTTCCCTCCTAAATCTAAAATAACTTGGGGATACCTTTATGATGAATCAGTCTGTTATCTTCATGAAAATTAGAAATTACTATCACCGTCCACCTCCTTGGATTTAGAGGGCTGAGAAATAATAATTTTTTCCACCATTAGTATTTTGACCTGGTATTATACCTGCCATGTGGAAGATAGAGCTACTTAAGTTTTCTTGTCAGTTTGTGATTTATGTAATTTCTATGTGTTGTAAAACAAATGATAGTGAAATCGTAAAGCCAGAGAAAAAGCAACCAGGCAGTTCACTGGACAGAGTTCTTGCAGTCATGACAAATACATTCCTTTTTCCTAATACCCTTTTTAGGTAAGGGCACGCGCAAAGGATTTCTTTGAATTTTTGTGTCATCTTTCTATTGAAGAAGACTGTCAGAAAGAACAAGCTGTTCTGGGCATGGCAGGCAATGGCTTGGAAGCATTGGAAGGAGGACCAGTTTTCCCTTTGAGAAATCACTGCAGTGGACTCCAAGTTAATTCTGATACTGACAGAGCTGCAAAAATGTTAAGTGCCAACATACTGGTTGTGAGTCATGGGGCATACATGAGAAACTGGTTTGGTTATTTTGTTTTGGATCTAAAGTGCACTTTACCATCAACTTTAAAAAAGTCTCAGTTATCTTCTGTCAGCCCTAATACTGGAGTGAGTCACTTCATTATAAACCTTGGAAATGAAGATGTGAATAAACCTGAAATTATCTGTGTTTGTCTTAATCAAGATGATCATTTAGCAGATATGAATACTAAAAATATGTAGCTCAAACACTTAAAATGTTAGCAATATTGAATGTATTTTTAATTTTTAAATTTTTAAGTTATTTAAGCATGAGAAATAATTTATTTTGAAAAATACCCCTAAATAGCAAATATTTGACTAAGTACATGTTATTTGGAAAATTGGTTTTAATTGAATTGACTTGAACTCAGTTGTTGACGCTATACTGCAAGATTTTGGCCAGTTGTCATCTTTTACCATAACATGCACAATATAGATGACCATAGTACTTGATAGTAATTCAGGATTGTACAAATTATACTAAAACATATTCTTTATAAACAGGAACTTAAGATATTATTATTCAGGACTCATGCATATCTATTGTTGTTGTGGTTTTTGTATCTTTTTCCCGTTCTACCAAAAATGTTAGATACCGTCAGCTGTTTTTCAAACAGTATTACATGACATAAAGTTTGGAAATACTGTAACAAAATGAGTTAATTTTTGTCAATCTACTATGCTGTATTTATATATGTAAGTTTTTTGTAAATGTGTTCTATTTTAATATAATGGTTTCCCTTCATAGAGGGATCATTGTCTAGTGGAAACTGTGGAAAAATGTGTTTGAGGAAAAACCTGCCTCTGCCACCAACAAGCTTTGAGGCCCCAGGCAAGTCTCTTAGTCACTCCATGCCTCAGTTTCCCTGTCTGCAAAAATGGGAATAATGGCACTTACCTCACCAGCATGTTGTGACGATTTGGGTTGGTAAAACATTTTTGAAATCCTCTGCTTAAAATCCTTGTACAAGTGCAGAATGTCAATTGTTTAAAATGTTTAGGAGAAGGAGGAATGCTAAGATGTGCAAAATTAGGACCCCTGTCCTGAAAAGAAATTCTTTCACACCAAAGACTGTGTTTACTAGACTCCCACTCATTTGAAATGGGGCTCTCATTTGCAGCATCTAGATTGCAGTAAGCACTCAGGCTGTTTATGGTTACTGATAATACTGAAAGTTCTCCCAATTTTTGAGGTGTCTGTAGTATTCACATGTATGAGCGCACATATAATGACCTCTATATATGTTGAAATAAAACTATTATTGTAATTCGCATATCTTAAAAGATTGCAAATAAAACCATTAAAGCTATCTGTATGGAATTTCTTGGGTTTTCAGTATGTCATGTCTCTTCCCCAAGGTTAACTTTTTATACTTAATTCTAGAAGGCTAACCACAAATCCTGTGTCTTGGCGCTAAAAGAGGAAGGTCTGTTGGAATGACTGTACACCTGTAAAATGGATCTGCTTTCCAACATGTTAGTCAAGTTGTCTTTTTAAAGTGACCTTGAATATGACAAAATGTTTCATTAACTAGTACCCAGTAGTTACCAGATAATTTTATTTAATGTTGCAATACTTACAATTGAAGTTGCTTACAACTTTAACTGCACTGAACCTTTCAAATGTCCACCCAAGTCATGGTACACCCAATTATGACAGCCTGAGTTTGCTTCAGGCTACTGGGGCATGTGGCCTCATGTATTGATGTGGTTTGGCATGCAAGACTGTATCTTGAGCCCTTCCAGATCTGGCTAGTGTCAGCATACTCTCTGGAAAGACATCACTTAGATTCAGTGCTGTTTGTCTGTCCCCCACCCTCTGGTCCTTACTTCTCTGGAGTGGTGGAAGAACCCAAGCTCAGTAATGATGGGGATGCTCTTTGTTGGCCTGTGGCCATCGGTGTTACTTGTCTTGGAGGCATTAGGCCTACTTTGGAGTGCCCACCTTAACAATCTCAGGACCTATGATACTAAGAAAAACTCTCCTTGCATGAAAATGTCAGCAAAATTAGACAAGTATCAGAGAGGTAGCCATGTTAGCCTGCGTCTTCGAGAACAACAAGAAGTCCTGTGGCACCTTATAGACGAACAGATATTTTGGAGCATAAGCTTTTGTGGGCAAAGACCCTCAGCGTCAGATGCAACTGATGAAGTGGGTATTTGCCCACAAAAGCTTATGCTCCAAAATATCTGTTCGTCTGTAAGGTGCCGCAGGACTTCTTGTTGCTCAGGAAAATTAGAGGCATCTATATGGCCTACCAAGTATTCCTTCCCCAGATCTCAAGCAAGGTCGTATAAGTCCTGACAGACAATACCACAGCCATGTTCTGGGTCAACAAGTAATAGGTAGCAGCTCATTTCTCTATGCCAGTGGTTCTCAATCTTTTCAGTAACATGACACACTTCGATTGCATACCCACTTTTTTCAGCTGAATTGAGTTTTTCATAAACACCCCTCCCCGCAGCCCTTTTGGCCTAGAAAGCAGCATTTTGCTGCCTTCTGGTATGAGTGGGCTTCTGTGGGATTGGCCTTTCCCTTGCAGCAAATCTCCAAAGAGCCATCATGGGGGAAATTGATCAATCCTGCACCTCCCCCTCTCGCCTTCCTGGTGGCAGTTTGCAGAGCAGCTGCAAGAGGAAATTGACAAACCCTATGCCAGCTGGGACTCAGGCAGCCTTGCTGCTTTAGCTGCAGCTGGCATGGGTCATCAGTTCCCTCACACATACATACGCACAGTGACTCTGCAAAGTGTTGCAGCAAGGGGAAATTTCACAGCACACCAGTGTGTGAAAAATCGGTTGAAAAATCACTGCTGTGCTTTGTGTCAGGAGGCCATCTGTCTTCGAGACTTCTTCACGAAACACTTCATCCTCTTCAAGGCATCACATCTCTTGGGAGCATGGAATGCACAAGTGGATCATCTCAGCCGATCAAGAGCAAGTTCTTTGAGTGATTGCTCATGTGCATTCCAAGTTGGGTGTGCGCTGGTGCATGCCCAGTTGCTGGAAGCTTTTTGGCTAGCCAGTAGCTATAGGGTTGGTGTGGTGCCCCCTGGAGCGGTGCCTTTATGGCAGCCCATATATGCTCCACCTGACCCCCCCTCCTCCCCTGCTCAGTTTCTTCTTGCTGCACTGTCAGGTGCTGGAGCTCTCTCACTTCTTGTGTAGTTGGCTGGTAGCTATTACTTGTAAATTAGTAATTAGTGTAAATAGTTGTAAATATTTTAGGTAGTTTCCTTTTCTTTGTAAGTAGTTTCACCTAGTTGTAAGTGAGCTGAGGTGGGACTTTACCCCCTCTTGGTGGTTCAGTGCCAGGGGATGCCCAGTTCTCCAGGTTTCAAAACCTGTTCAGAATGTGGCAAATGAATGCCCAAAAGCGACCTGCATAGTACTTGTCTGAGTTGCCTCAGTGAGGCACATCTTCGTGAGCGTTGCACCCTATGCAAGGCCTTCAAGCCCAGGACTCTGAAGGACAGAGGGCTTCGTTTAAAAGTTTTACTCATGGAGGCAACCTTGTGCCCAGACATTTCCCCTGCAGGAGCTCAGAGCAGTGCATCATCGGTGCAGAGCTCTCTGCAACCGTTGGTGCTGTCAGAAAGCTCCCAATGTAGAGATCAGGAGTCAGCACCTAGCACTTCAAGGCACCATAGAAGTCAGTCCCTGGTGCCTCACAAGAAAAAGAGGCGAGAACAGGGCCAGGCCCATGAAAGGGTTAAACGTGGAGAACCCTCCAAGGGGTCTGCCAGATCGCACCATGAGCTGGGTAATGAAGTGTGGCATTGATGCCAGCACGAGGCATGAGCCTGCACTCTCCGAGGCTGCCCTCAACGCTGGAGGTGTTCAGTGCAGTGCAGGGCCTCTTACAGATTATGGTGCTGGGACCAACACTGTGCTGGGAGTCCTCATCGCCACCAGACCACCCATCCCAGGAGCAGGCACCAGCACAGACAACGGGGCGCCAGCATAGCTCCTGACGCTGAACCAGCCCCTGCAAGCCATGTCTTCAGTGACCCTGTTCAGCACTCCGTATCACATGGTGCAAGGGACACAGGAGTCAACATGCACCACAGGTCCCATTGCACCACCTGGTCTTCGGCATTGGAGTCAGCCTCAGAGTCCGACTCTTATTACTTCAGCTCGGTTAGAACCAGGGGTATGAGGTTGTCACACCACAGTGGACATCGGCACCAGACTTGCCACCCTATGGTTAGGGATTGGCAAGTGTCCTCGCAGGGTGCACCCCAGTGGCCTTTTTGGACCCTGTGGGCAGTCCACGAAACACAAGGGCAGGCCAGGGAACTCCCGACTAGGGCGCCCGGCACTCCCCAGGTGCTGAGGGTGGCACCATCAGCGTCACTGGGGGCTCCTCCATGGGAACAATCTCAGAGGCTGACGGTGCCAGAGGTGCCTTTGGTAAGCTCGGCACTGATGCTGGCACCATCGCGGTCAGCACCGACCCAACTTTGGGCACCACCTTTGCAGGCACCAGGAACCATGGCACTGCTGGTGACGGTACTAGTGGGTCCAGTGCCATGCCAGGTGCTGAACTACTCTAGCATGCATGCAATGTAGCCCACGCTGGCTGTGTCTACACGTGCCCCAAACTTCGAAATGGCCATGCAAATGGCCATTTCAAAGTTTACTAATGAAGCGCTGAAATGCATATTCAGCGCTTCATTAGCATGCGGGCGGCAGCGGCGCTTCGAAATTGACGCGCCTTGCTGCTGCGCGGCGCGTCCAGACGGGGCTCCTTTTCGAAAGGGCCCCGCCTACTTCGAAGTCCCCTTATTCCCATCAGCTCATGGGAATAAGGGGACTTCGAAGAAGGTGGCGTCCTTTCGAAAAGGAGCCCCGTCTGGACGCGCTGCACGGCGGCAAGGCGCGTCAATTTCGAAGCGCCGCTGCCGCCCACATGCTAATGAAGCGCTGAATATGCATTTCAGCACTTCATTAGTAAACTTCAAAATGGCCATTTGCATGGCCATTTCGAAGTTTGGGGCACGTGTAGACGTAGCCACTGTTATGGGGCTCTCCACCCCAGGTACCAAGCACGGTGCCACAGACCATGGAGCCGGGGACTTAAACAAGGGAACTTTAATCCCCCAGGCTGGTGGCCTTGGAAGGTGCAAGGGTGTCATCCTCGTCTTCCCTAGACAAGGCCTTGGCGGGATCCTCAGCATCCCCGGTGATGGAGGATAGCAGGATATACCAGCAATTACTATGCAGGGTAGCCCAGGGCCTGGGTGTGCAGGCAGAGGAAGTCAGGGATGAAACAGACCTAGCGCCAGATATCCTTTCAGCATCTGGGCCCACCAGGGTTGCACTGCCCATTATTAAAACAATTGACAATATGAGAAAGACGGTGTGGCAGACCCTGGCCTCTGCCGAACCCACAGCCAGAAGGAACGAGCACCACTACTTTGTTCCTGCCCAGGGCAATGAGCTCCTTTATACCTACCCGCCCCCCCGACTCCCTTGTTGTTGATGTAGTGAATCATAAGGAGAGACGGGTTTCAAGGCCCTTCCCCTAAGAAAAGAGAGTCCAAACACCTAGGCTTATATGGCAGGAAGGTTTATTCGACCAGAGGCCTTCAATTAAGGATTGCTAACCAGCAGGCTCAGGTTAGCAGATATGCATATAACACAGCCAGTTCCTTATCCCGCATCTTGTAGCTGGTTCCATCAGAGAGCAAAACTGATTTTAATGCCATGGTGGATGAGCATAAGCTCATATCTAGGGTAGCACTGCAGGCTGCACTGGATGCAGCAGGTGCCGCCACTAGGGTCGTGGCCACTCGGATAGCCATGCATAGGGGAGCTTGGCTACAAGTCTCAGGTCTCCCGTACGAGGTCCAACAGACTATCCAGGACCTTCCCTCTGAGGGGCCATCTCTGCTTTCTGAAAAGACAGGTAAAAGGCTATACAGACTCAAGGCCACCTTACGCTTGCTTGGCCTGCACATCCCTACAACTCAAGGACGGCACTTCACCCCTAGGCCTCCGTTTAGACAATTCCTGCAACAATACCGGGATACCAACAGCAGACGGGGCCGTTCCAGTAGGAGACGTCAGGGTCAACAGACTCAGAGCCAGAGTCACCAAAAACCTCCACTGGGATCTAAACAACACTTTGGATGGTGCAGTCAGGAGCGACACACCGGTCATCACCCCAGTTCCAGCTCAGCTTTCACTTTCGTTCCGCCTACCCCCACTTCCGCCATGTCTGGTGCAGCATAACGTCAGACCAGTGGGTCCTTTGCATACTCCCACTTCCACCCTCCCTCCCTGTCACTCTTCAGGGACCCCTCTCATGAGATTCTGCTCAGGTAGGAGGTTCAGTCCTTCCTACAGCAAGGTGGCTATAGAAAGGGTTCCCCAACAACTTTGGGGACAGGGTTTTATTCCTGTTATTTCCTAATCCTGAAGGCAAAAGGAAGGCTAAGGCCCATTTTGGACCTGCAAAACCTAAACAAATTCATGAAAAAGGTAAGGTTTTGCATGATATCCCTGGACCTAATTAACCTGATTCTGGAACGTGGGGACTGGTTTGCTGCTCTCGAATTACAGGACACATATTTCCATATAGTGATTTAGCTGCCCCACAGGAGGTTCCTCTGGTCTGTGGCAGGAAAGGACCATTGTCAGTTCGCAGTCCTTCTGTTCGATCTCTCCTCTGCCCCAAGGGTCTTAACCAAATGTATGGCAGTGGTGGCAGCTTTCTTGTGCAGGCAATGGGTGCACCTCTTTCCCTACCTGGATGATTGGCTAATCAGGGGTTGCTCGCAGCGCCAGGTGGCACTGTATGTGCAGCTGATATGACAGATGTTTGACACTTTCAAACTCATAGTAAACAAGACAAAGTCAGTGCGGACCCCTACTCAACTCATGGAATTTTTAGGCGCCCTACTGGATGTGGGGCAGGCCAGGGCCTTCCTGCCTCAGAGCAGGTTTCGTGCTCAGGCATCCTGCATCTATGGATGGATCAAGCCCCACCTCCACAACGGCCAGAGGCTGCTTCAGGTTGTTGGGCCACATGGCGTCAAGCACATTTGTAGTCCAGCACACCAGGTTACGGATGCGTCCCTTCCACTTGTGGCTCACCTCAGTGTACCGGCCTGTCATGGACAACATAGACTCATCAGTGACAGTCCCTCCATGAGTGCTAATGTCACTACACTGGTGTCTGGATGCTGGGTTGGTCTGCACAGGAGTGCCCTTCAACCCTCCACATCACTCCCTCTCTCTCGTCACGGACGCCTCAGGCTTGGGCTGGGAGGCGCACTTGGGGGAGCGCCAGACCCAGGCCCTGTGAAGCAAGGAGGACACCTGGCTCCACATAAATGTTTGAGAACTCAGGGCCGTAAGGCTGGCGTGTGAAGTGCTTCAAAGCAATTTAAGGGGACAGTGTGTTGCTGTGAGTACAGACAATACCTCAGTGATGTGTTATCTAACCAAGCAAGGGGGTGCACGCTCCTCTCCTCTGTGTCACGAGGCCCTCATGCTCTGGGAGTTCTGCATTCAGTACCAAATTCTCCTGAAAGCCTATTACCTGCCTGGAACCCACAACTCCCTGGCAGACCGTCTCAGCAGGTCCTTCATGGACTACAAGTGGTCACTTTTCCAGAAGTGGGGACTTCCCCAGGTAGACATATTCGCCACACATCTCAATGCAAAGTGCCGGGCATTCTGCTCTTACCAGAATTGAAGCCCGGGGTCCTAGGTAGGTGCCTTCAGCATTCACTGGTCGGGTCCTCTGCTTTACGCCTTCCCTCAGGCGCCACTCACCCACCGGCCACTACTCAAAATTTGGTCAGACTGGGCATCAGTCATCCTGGTGGCCACAGCGTGGGCTCGACAACACTGGTACTCGACCCTCTGAGAGCTGTCTGTCTGGGACCCAATGGCACTTCCATTACGCCCGGACCCGCTGACACAGGAGAGACTGCAGCACCCCAGTCTCCAAGCACTACATCTCAGCGTGAAAGCTCCATGGCTCAGGGCAGTGGAGCTCTCATGCTCGGAGCCTGCGAACATGAACCTTGAACAGCAGTTAGCCCTCCACAAGGGCAACATATGTAGCCAAAAGGAAAAGATTTTCTACCTGGGTGGCTCAAAAGGTGTTGTCCCCAGGGCAGACCCCTAAACCGATTATTCTGGACTACTTGTCCTGGAGCCAGAAAGGGTCGTCACTATCCTTGATCAAGGTGCACCTAGCACCCTGGGCCGGGATTGTTGTGGGTCTTTTCAGACCCCATGGTAAAAAAGTTCATAAGGGAATCGCAAGGGTCAGGCTGCAGGTGCGACCTCCTCTGCCATTGTGGGATCTCAATCTGCTATTGTCAAAATTTATGGCGATTCCTTTCGAACTCCTTGCCTCCTGCTCCCTCTCGTTTCTCAGTTACAAAACAGCATTGTTGGTGGCCATTAACTTGGCCAGGAGGGTGTTAGAACTAAGGGTTCTGACAGTGGACCCGCTCTACACAGTGTTTCACAAGGATAAGGTCAGGTTGAGACCCCATCTGGCATTCCTGCTGAAGGTGGTCTCCCCCTTTCATGTCAACCAGGACATTGCTTTACTGTTCATTTTTTTTTTACCCAAAACCTCATGCTTCCCCTAGGGAGCAGAGTGTACATACTTTGGATATGCAGAGGTTTCAGGCTTTCTATATGAAGAGGACCAGATCCTTCAGAAAGTCTCAACAGCTGTTTGTTGTGGTAGCAGACAGGACGAAGGGGCTTCCGGTCTCCTCCCAGTGGAGCTCCTCCTGGATAGTGGCCTGTAACAAAGAGTGTTACAAGCTGGCGGGGGTCCCCTCTCCCCAAGTCAGGGCTCACTCTACCAGAGCGCAGGCTTCCTCAATGGAGTACTTACCTAGGCTTCCTATCCGGGACACCTGTAGTGTGGCCACCTGGGCCTCAATTCACACATTTACAGCGCATTATGCTTTGATGCAGCATGCACAGGAAGATGCTGCAGTGGGCAGGGCTGTCCTGCAGTCCATTCAGGACTCTGACCCCGCCTCCTAGGCACTGGCTTGCATTCACCCAACTTGGAATGCACATGAGCAATCACTCAAAGAAGAAAAGACAGTTACCTGTTTTGTAACTGGTGTTCTTCAAGATGTATTGCTCATGTCCATTCCAAAACCCTCCCGCCTTCCCCACTATCAGAGTAGCCAGCAAGAAGGCACTGAGTGGGGTGGAGGTGGGTGGTGCAAATATGGGCTGCCGTACAAGCACCACTCCAGGGGGTGCCGCACCAACCCTGTGGCTACTGGCTAGGGCAAAAATCTTCCAGCAACTGAGCATGTACCAACACACACCCAACTTGGAATGGACATGAGCAGCATATCTTGAAGAACACCAGTTACAAAACAGGTAACTGTCTTTTCCTCCCTCCCAGTTGAATGAGAGTAGTTTTTTTAGCATCTGTCAGACGGCTTAGGACTGTGAATGTTGACTGGGTAAGCTGAATGTTGGATACTACCTAAATGCTGGACCAGCCCTTGATTAGATACATACCTAGGCTTCTCGGGAGGGCTGCCACTACTACCAAACTATTGTAAACACCTGCAGGGCTGTGAACAGCCAATTGGTAGCGTGTGTGGTCCAATGTGAATCTGAAGAATCTTTTCTGACATTGGAATATGTGGAAATAAGTGTGTCTTAAGGGTGGTGTTATCAGTCCTCATAACGCAAGGAAGGGATAATGGATACCAAGCATCACTATGTGAAACTACTTTCTTGAGGATAGCTGTTGAAGTGACATAGGTCTGGAATCAGTCTGAGACCTCCTTTAGTTTTTGGAATTAGGGTGTAACAGGAGTAGGGCCTCTTCCCTCTTAAATTCTATGGAATATCTTCCATGGCTCCCACCCAAAGGAGAGATTGACACAGATGTTCTTCATAATAGGGTCACTGAAGAGAGACAGGGAGGGTGTGAGGGAGAAATAGAAATGAACTGAGGGGTATATTTCATTTCCAGCATACCGAACACCCAATAGCCCATGGTGGTATGGGCCCCTGCACCTAGTGGGAGAGGCCAGTTTGGCATCATGGAAACCGGTATGATGTCCTCAACCAGCCAATCAAATACTTGGGTCCCCTGGATGTCAGGATAGGGCAGGCATTGATGCTGAGGTGGAAGAGAACAGCAGTCTATGCCTAACCCCTTATCTCTTTTTCTCTGCAGATTTTGATGGACAGGCAGGGCAAATTAGTGAATGTGTTGGAGGGGCCAGTAGTGCTTCCTTGAAGTTGCTGCTGCATACAAACCAAGGGGCTTAAGGGTCAACCTAGAGTCCTTCAACCCAGGAACATTTGCATCAGTCTTCTCTCAGAAGAGTGAAGGTCGTACAAAGGGTAAGTCCTTATGGTTTGCTGGACTTCCTGCAAGAGTTTCAAGGACCGCAGCAATAAATGACAGTGTATTCCTACTACCAAATTAGCCACATTCAGTACAACTTACAGCAGGGCCCTCACAACTAACTTTCCTTCTTCCACTAGTAAGGAGAATTCTTCCCTTGCAAGTCCTTGTATTTCAACAGAGAGTCCCGCATATTGGCATTATACGTACCCAGAAGTGCCTGCTGGATTGCAATTCTGAGCTGTAATCCCTAAGTAGAATAAACTTTTCTACTGAATAAATCCAACTTCTTTGAGTCCTTTGCTGTGGGTGTTGCAATCCTGATGACCCAACTTTCAATTTCAGTGACCATGGATACCACCAAGGTTCCCCCGCCAGGAGACATGAGTGCACAATGACTCAAAACCCTGGGTAGGAACAAAATACTTTAACTCACCCCTTTTTGATATGAGAAGGAGGGAAGCAGGGGGTCTGCCACCAGGCTTAACAGGGTCCTTAGTAGCCTCCTTGAGAGGCAGGGCTACTTTTGCTGGGCTTACGGCAGCTAAAATATCAACCAGAACATGAGAGGGTTCTTTTATTACCTACATTTATATGTCCAGATTTCAGGCCACCCTTTTCAATAGTTGTTAGTGTTCCTTACAGTCATCCAGAGCAGTCACACATCTGCTCCTGAAACAGCCTCCTCTGGGTAGGAGAAGGAGGAAACCAGCACTGGCTGTAGACACTCTTCCTTTCTGCCTTGTCAGAATCCTGTTGGGCTGGTTTTTGAAGTTCTGTGCTGGGCTCAGTATCAGAGTCCAAATCAGCTGTATCCAAAAGGGACGTTGGTGCTATTCATTCCAAGGCCATTGAATTGAGGCACCTAGAATGAACTCCTGAAACTGGCAGAAACCCCCACAGGTTCCACAAGGGACACTGAGGAGATATAGCTCCCCCTGTGGTGATTTGGCCATGCATGCAATGGTATCCCTATGCCTTGGTCCACCTAAGGATGGGAGTGACATGAACGACTGCTCGGACGAGAGGAGTAAGCCTCAGCAGCTCAGAGGATGGTGAGTCTGTCTGGTGACCATAGAGGTGCAGTTCCCATCAGTACAGAAGGTCAGTGTTGAGGTGACAATGGCTTCACCAAGGCCTTTATAGGTGGCTTTCATTTTGATGGTGCTGAAGGGCCTAGTGCCAAATGATGGCCTGAAGCACCAGGCTCCATCCTGCCCAGCTCTTGTACTGACAGAAATACTGATACCAACCATTCTAGAAGGTTCCAGGCCACAGAGAATGCCTCCAGCATGACTGGCATGAAGATAGCATTGGCCCTCTGCTGTGATGTAGATGATTCATCCAACCAGTGGCCAGCAGCTGCCTGCATAAGTGCCAATGTCTGCAGTACTTAAGCAAAGAAGTAGCCTGATTTAAGTCACACTCTGGTCCTTATGCTTGGCCATCTGTGGAGCTAGGAATCCACTCCTGTCAATCAGTTGTTTTAAGTGCATTTTCCTAGGTGGGGGGGTAGTGGTGCTGGGACCCCGGTAAGGTGGAGGGAGCACTCCTTGCACCAAGGCACTCTGCTAAATCACACCGGCCTGGCTTACGGGAAGGTCTTTGTGCCATTTTCATGAGCAGAAACGTCAGCCTGTCCTCTCAGGTTTTTATTGTATAAGCTTTAAAGTATATGGAGAGTTGGCTGTGGTCCCTAACATTCAGAAACATAAGGCAACTTCAGTGTGGGTCACACAGGGTATGTCTACACAGCAAAGTTATTTTGGAATAATGGAAACTATTCTGAAATAACTTTGTGAGCACCTACACAATGCAAGCGCTATTTTGGAACAATTTCAAAATAGCAGACAGCTTATTTTGAAATTCATAAAGCTCATTCTACAAGGAATAGTGCCTTTTTCGAAATAGTTTTTTTGGAATAGGGTCTGTGTAGACGAGGAATAGGGACTATTTCAAAATAAGCTACTTTGGAATAGTTTATTCTGAGATAATTCTGCTAGGTAGATATAGTATTTTGGATTGGAGCCCTGAAAGCACTGCTCGAAATAAGAAATAGACACACTGTTTTGGAATAAGTTTTGCTTATTGTGGGGCTTCCCCATAATGTAGACTGGAATATCCAAGTCTGGTGTTTTACTTAAGTCCAGAATAAACTATTCCAGAATAATTTTGCTATGTAGACATACACTTAGGGTCCTGCTCTTGCTGCAGGAGGCACAGGACTTGAAGCTCAGTGACCGAGTCATGCTTTGGCACCAAGTAATAGATAACTCTGCACACTCTTTAAGTTAAAAACTTCTCTAAACCTGAGCAAAAAAGGCTAAAACTATGTGCACGGAAAACCACTGACCAAGCTTGCTGAAGGAAGAATAGCAGTACCAGTGACTGTTATGGGCAATAAGAAGAAACTGAGAGGTGTGGTATCAGCACTACGAGCTTGTGGCTCTCGAACTGCCCCAACAGGTACCACTGAGGGAAAACTTTTTGGCATCTATGTTCCAGGAGCTCATGCACCTAGAGTAGAGGGCCCATGTGCAAGCACTCAAAGAACCATCTCCAGTCCTAGGTTCTTAACCTATATCCCCAGTACCAATAAGGTTAGCTCTCCCCAACACCCAGCTCAAAAGAGGCAGATGCATACCAGAGTCCAAGGTTGTTTCTCATATGTCACAGCTCAGAGATGTTCAGTATCCCCAATGAAATCTCCACCTACCATGGTACCGTTTTCAGTCTAAGCATGGCCTATGTTACAAGGATTCATGGCCCTGGCATAGTTTGAGTCTATTGCTATACCAGTGGCCTTTCTGGAACCCTTGGGGTTTATTCTCCTTAATCTAGAGCATCCTCACACATTACATCCCACTTTGCTAGCTGCACATTGCAAACACCTGCAGCATAGCCAACTCATCCTTGGTACCAAGGCCGAGGAGCATGGGTGAGCCTGTTAGCTCTCTGGAGTCACCCCAAAAGGAATTTGAGGAAGTTCAGCCACGCCAACCCTTGGCTACCTCTTCTCCATTCCTCAATGAGGTGGTGATAGAGGTGGTTTCTCCACCTCCTGATGATTTCAAAGTCCATTAGGAGTTATTGAAGGAAATGGCTGTGGCTCTCGCTATTCAACCAGAAAAGAAGATGGTGTCTTGGTTTTATACGCAGTTAGTCTTCTGGGGACTGAGTGCACAAATTTTTTACACTTACAAAAAGTGTAAGTAATTGTTGTAGCCAGGCTGTGCCTCCCTTGGGATTTTATTTACATGAAGGGTCCAGAAGAAGCAGCTCAATGTGAGGGGAAGGCTGTCAAATTAATTTCTGTACAGAGAGCCTGCATAAATCCTGTGCCCCACTTAAATCCTCAAAACAGGGCTTCAGTGGGACTGCTTAGATCCTTGGGCTGACCCTGTGTGCAGGCCCATTTCACCCTCAGCAATGAATCCAGAAAGGTGAAAAACCTGAGGCCTAAATGCAACCAATATTTTTACAATTTCTTGTTTTGCAAAAACAGTGTTATGCTCTTCCAGAGCCAGTTAGCTCTTAACTAGCTTTGCCAACCCCACTCCCAGACTCTTGTTGGAAGACAAGATGGAATTATTCATAGTTAGGGTCCTGCACAGTTCATAGCTATGTGCTCTCTGTTGTGTTCTCTGTTGTGAAATGTGGCGTTTCGTGTACCTTTACTTTGCACGATGCAGATTTCATGGAGCAAACCAGTGTTTCTCAGCCTAGGGGTTCTGACCCAAAGGAGGGTTCCTGAGGGTTTGCAGTATTGCTGTCTCTACTTCTGTGCTACCTTGGAGCTGGTTGACCAGAGAGCAGAGGCTGCTGGCCAGGAGTCCTGCTCCAAAGGCAATGCCACAGCCAGCAGCAGCACAGAAGTAAGGGTGGCAATAGTGCAACTCCTGTGGCAAAACCCCCTTTTTTTTTAAATAAAAAAAACAAAAAAAGGGTAGTTGAAGATACACATCTAGAACTGGAAGGGACCTTGGGAGGCCATCTAGTCCAGTCCCCTCCCACCAGGGCTAAGCACCATCCCTGACATCAATTTGCCCATATCACTAAATGGCCTCCTCAAGGGTTGAGATCAAAACCCCAGGTTTAGCAGGCTAATGCTCAAACCACTGAATTACTTCTCCACCCTTAACCTTTTCTAGCCTCCGCCACTACACACACAGAGCTCCCTTTTGGGTCATGGCCCCTACAGTTACACCACCATGACATTTCAGATTTAAATATCTGAAATAATGAAATTTATTATTTTAAAAATCTTATGACCATTTATTTAACTGACCACAATGGGCAGGGCTTTTGGTAGGGGACCTACTCATAGGACTCAGGAAGACTCCTTCTCAGAGGATAATTGTATGCCACAGGGTTTCCCCTACCATCCTCTGAATCATCTAGTACTAGTGGCTGTCAGAGGCAGGACCTGAACTAGATAAGGACGCCTTGTATGGTTCAGTGTGGTAATTCCTATTTTCCTGTATTGTGTGTATTAATTAATACACAGTGGGAAATTCAGCCTCTCCAGGCTATACAGTGCTACAGCCCATATATGCCTTCAGACTGTTCCTATTCCCACAGTCTCTGACTGCTGTGGTTCACATTCCACAATGTTTTCATGCTTCACAGGCAAATGCATCTGACTAGTAAAAATAAAGCTTCTTTCAGCTGTGTGGGAATCATGAGAATTTAAATAAAACTGGTGCAGAAGGTACCTTGTCTTGCTGTTTCAGCATAAATCATCCATGTCAGCCCCTGCCCTCCTCACATAAGCAGGAACTTTCCATGATGGCCCATTATCTCCTAAAGAGGATGCAATCAGGCCCAAAATACTTTAAAAAAAATAATGGGCAAGATGTGGAACTCTGTGAAGGAAAAACCTGGGGGGGGCAGTGGCCTGCAGACAGCATTGATGGAAGAAATGGTTGGTTGAACCAGAGCAATGTTCATTAACTGTTTAAAGGGTCTGTAGGTGTCTGGGGTTTAGGTGAGGGAGCTGTGGGCCTTCCCATTTCCCATTGTGCCTAAGGCAGTGAAAGCTTTAGTTAGAAGTAGTAATACCAAAGAGCAGTCAGTTTTCTAATAACCACCAGAGCATCCCTCCTCTGGAAAAATCTGTGGTAGAGATTTCAGAGAGCAGGGAGAATCCAGTGGAATTGCCTTTGTAGAAATCCACTAGCTCTGAGTTTCATGTATGTACCATCATTATTGTCAGGCACTGCTGTAGATGGCAGCTTGAAGGGTGAGTTGGAGCTGACAGTGTTTAAGGACTTGATGCTGCATGTCCTCCTTCACCTATTAAAGTGAACAATAGTTCTGTCCATGGATGACTTTCAGAATCACGACCTGAGTGAGGCAGACAAGGGAGTGGCTTTCATTTGTTCTGGGACAAAGCACAACCAGGAGAGGACTGCCTATTCCTAGAAGTTGCACACTTGCCCTTCTCAGCTGGTGTCTTAACATCAGTGATAATTAAATATGATGAAGGTGAAGACAGTGTCTTTAACAGACAAAGTAAGGAGATGTACCTAGCTCATACAATGGTAGGAACTCTGAGAGAAGTCATTGAATCCTGCATCCCTGCCTATCACCACCCCGATGGACCTTTTTTTTTTTTTTTTCAAAAAAATGAAAACAAGTCTATTTGCCCTGGATGGCCCCTTTAAGGGTTGAACACACAACCCTGGGTTTAGCAGGCCAATGTTCAGGCTACTGAGCTATCCCCCCTACTGCCTAACTAGTAAAATAAATAAATAAATGTGAAGGCCCTCCCAAAAGGTGGCACCCACAACCATGGACTTAAAAGGCCAATGCTCTACCCACTTAGTTATCCCTCCTCCTACTGGAAAGGCAACAAGGTGAAAAATGAAAATGAGTCAAGCTTTTGTGATTTCAAAACTCAGTGAAGGTGATGGAAGCAGCTCAGTACATTTCACTGCAAATGTCTTACATGTTTATCAGTTGTAAAACTGAGGACCTGACCCTGTCCTCCTTATTCAGGCAAAACTGTCAGTGGGATAGGGCCAGCAGAGCAGGTCCTGAAAGGGCTCTTCAACAACATGTTAAGCCACTCCAACACTTTGAGGGATCCAGGAGAACTTTTTGGTAGATTTGGCTTCATGTCAGCCCATTTGAAAAAAACTCAATAAGAAACTGAGCAAAGTGCCACCTTTCAGCTACTTCTTTTCCCTAGAATGCAGTTATTTCAACACAAAACTGAAAGTAGGCCCAGGGTCCTTCCCATACTTTTGTCTACCTAGGAATTTACACTACCGGAGCTCATCAGTTGTGTCTAGGATCACACACTGGTATTTTGACCTGAGTATTCGGCATTGGTCTTCAGAGAAGCCAGGGCACCAGAAGCACATGTAGATAAGTGCTCCTTCCCTTTCCTGAACTGCCTGCCTTCTCTCCATTCACACTGTGGACCCTGAATGATGCCTAACGTTCCTCTCATCAGCTCCCTATACCAGAGGCCCTTCCATCAACCCAGCAAGACTTTGTATGGACCTCCATTCTTAATGTTACAGACTCATATCTTCCATGTCTACTCTGTGCAATATGAGACATTGTGCCCCATTTGTGCCCACCTGCTTCTTCCCTTCACCATTTTCTCCTCTCCCATTTTCCTTCCCATCACTGGCACCCTTCCTTTATGACCTCCTCCCTTCCTGCCCAAACCCCTCACTGTCTCATGTCCCCTAGATAACTTAAAATACCATTAACATTTTAACACAAAATCCCCCACAACACAGCCTTTGGCATAATCCCAAATCATCTAAGTAACTTCTCTTTCTGTCTCTTTCACAGTCCCTGGGTTTTGCCTCCCTTTTTCTACATATAAGCTGTGTCTACATGTGCATGCTACTTCAAAGTAGCGGCACTAACTTCGACGTTAGGCGGCGAGACGTCGAAGTCGCTAACCTCATGAGGGGATCGGAATAGCACCCTACTTCGACGTTCAACGTCGAAGTAGGGACCGTGTAGACGATCCGCGTCCCGCAACGTCGAAATTGCCGGGTCCTCCATGGCGGCCATCAGCTGGGGGGTTGAGAGATGCTCTCTCTCCAGCCCCTGCGGGGCTCTATGGTCACCGGGGGCAGCAGCCCTTAGCCCAGGGCTTCTGGCTGCTGCTGCAGCAGCTGGGGATCCATGCTGCAGGCACAGGGTCTGCAACCAGTTGTCAGCTCTGTGTATCTTGTGTTGTTTAGTGCAGCTGTGTCTGGGAGGGGCCCTTTAAGGGAGCGGCTTGCTGTTGAGTCTGCCCTGTGACCCTGTCTGCAGCTGTGCCTGGCACCCTTATTTCGATGTGTGCTACTTTGGCGTGTAGACGTACCCTCGCAGCGCCTATTTCGATGTGGTGCCACGCAACGTCGAAGTTGAACATCGACGTTGCCAGCCCTGGAGGACGTGTAGACGTTATTCATCGAAATAGCCTATTTCGATGTTGGCTTCACGTGTAGACGTAGCCATAAAGTGTTTGTAGCAGAGACTGGGATTACCCATTCCAGGGACTCTTTACTGCTCTACCCCTTGTGTAGTCATTTACACCTGTGTAATGCACGTGTAAAATGCCAGCAAATCAAAATTCTCCAATCTTCTACAATGCTGGCTTGCTTTTTGCTCAGGCATGAACCCACAGTGCAAGGTAGTGGAAAATCAGGCCCTTCCTGCCCTGGAAGCACCTAATGTGCTTTTGGTTGTGTGACAAGGAAGCTTACCCAGTGGGCTGGAGAGTTTACAGCTAAGCTAACTTGATTACAGAATGAGCCCCTCCTGCGGAGAATCAGGAAGATTCCCTATATAGAGCCAAAAATGACAACAGTGATTGGAATGAGCGGTAGGCTTGAGTGGTGATCAAGTTTAGCTGGGGAAAGAGGTTGGAAAGAGATCCTGGAAAAGGAATAGGGCTGCCAACTTTCTAATCTTACGCATCTGAATGCCCATGCCTTGCCCCAGCCTTTTCCTTGCGCCACACCTTCTCCACTCTATCCCCCCTCTTCCTCATGCTCACTCTTCCCCACCCTTATTCACTTCAGTGGGGCTGAGGCAGGGATTTGAGTGCCGGAGAAAGTATGGGCTCTGTGCTGGGTGTCTGTGATCTTGCTGGTGCCAGAACTCAGGGATTTAGGAGAGAGCTCCCAGCTGGGGCAGGGTGTTGAACTCTTGGGAAGCAAGGCCTCTTTTCGGGGGGTTGGGCTATAGGGTGGGCCTGGGGGCTCTGGGCTTTGGCTGAGGTTCAGAGTGCAGGAGGGATTGTGTGTTCTGGCTGTGGGTGTGGGCTTTAGAGCGGAGCCAAGGATAAGGGGCAGGAGGGTGTTTGGAGTGTGGGGGTCTTGGCAATACTTCCTGTGGTTCTGAGGAAGCAGCTGCCAGGTTCTGGTGGACCCTAAGGGATGCCAGGAGACTCCACACACTGCCCTCACACCTGCAGCTCCCATAGGGTGCAATTCTTGACCAATGAGCGCTGCGGAGCTGGTGCTCAAGGTAGGGGTAGGGGCAGCGTGCAGAGCCTCATAGTCCCTGGCCGCCCCTGCGCCTAGGTGCTGCAGGAACTGGCCATCATTTCTGGGAGCAGCACGGAGCGAGGGGAATGTAAGGAGCCTACTTTAGCCTGGGCCCCCTCTGTGCTACTGACTGGGCTTTCAATGACCTGCTTGGTGGGGGGCCAAGTGGTGCTGCCACGGTCTATTTTCAGTGGGGCATGCTGGGTGAAAACCTGATGCCTGACAACCCTAAGCAGGGAAGAGAGAAAGAGACCCTGAGAAGTTCAGACCCTGAACAGGAAGTGGCCTAGTGATAACCAAATCACAGGGAAAAGAATCAGAGAGGTAGCCGAGTTAGTCCGTATCTTCAAAAAAAACAAGAAGTCCTGTGGCACCTTATAGACTAACAGGTATTTTGAAGCATGAGCTTTCGTGGGCAAAGACCCATTTCATCATGCATCTGATGAAGCAGGTCTTTGCCCACCAAAACTTATGCTCCAAAATCTATAATCTATAAGATGCCACAGGACTTCTTGTTGTTTTTGACAGGGAAAAGAGCAGATTTAGTTGCTCGTTACAGCCTCGCCCCTCTCCAGGCAGAATTCAGAGTAGGTGTTCTGAGGAAGTGATTATTAACCCTCGCAAGGGAGCTTCAGGCTGAGCCAAAGACAGACTGAAGAAGAACCTCACAGTGGCAGAAGGATTTTTGGGGTGTATTAGACATTTTCAAGCTTTTCAGCACTTGTGACTCTGGAAGGGGTGGACACTTAAGATGGTGACCTGACCAAAGAACTAAGGCTCTGGAGAAACTGTGGGAGAGACCATTAGCAGAGAGCACTTATCCAGCAAGACAGCTGCAGCTCTAAGTCTGGATGGGAGGCAAGTGAGAGTGGTGAGTGACAGCACTGACAGGATGCTAGGAAATAACAAGTGATGTAGGACGAAACCTGCAAATGAAGCTGGACTATTTGCTAGTTTGTAACAAGAACCCAAACCTGATGAGTTTGACCTGATTTGTCCCTACAGAACAAAAGTGTTTGTAAGCCAGACATGTGAAACATGGGTGGGTGGAGGTCTGAGTTAGTAACTTCAGGTATGTGCCTTCTATGTGTAATACACACATTCCACATGAGTTGCATGTAGCTACTCATGCAACAACTAGCATGAAGATGGGCCCTTTTACATATCCAAGCTCACTTGTTTAAGCTGTGCCTTAAAAGAGGTGTGATTCATGGGAAAGTCAATAGAAACATTCAGATACATTAAATAAACTATGGGGCCTGATTATCTTCTCCCGTTAGTTTCGCTGATGAAATTGTAGCCGTACGTGAAAAGAAAATCATAGAATTATAGAATCCTTGGGCTGGAAGGGACTTCAGGAGGTCATCTAGTCCAGCCCCCTGCCTAAAGTAGGATCAACCCTAACTAAATCATCCCAGCCAGGACTTTGTCAAGCTGGGACTCAAACACCTCAAGGGATGCAGATTCCACCAGCTCTCTAGGTAAAGCATTCCAGTGCTTCACCACTCTCCTGGTGAAATAGTTTTTCCTATTACCCAGCCTACACCTCTCCTTCTGTAACTTTAGACCATTTCTCCTTGTTCTGGCATCAGTCAGCACTGAGAACAGCCTCTCCATCCTCTTCAGAGACCTTCTTCAAGAGCTTGAAGGCTGCTATCAAATCGCCCTTCACTCTTCTCTTCCGCAAATTAAATAAGCCCAGATCCCTCAGCCTCTCCTAATAGGTCATGTGCTCCAGTCCCTTAATCATTTTTGTTGCCCTCCACTGAACCAGCTCCAATGCATCCACATCCTTTCTATAATGCGGGGGGGCAGAACTGGATGCTATACTCCAGATGTGGCCTCACCAGTGCCAAATAGAGGGGAATTATAACTTCTTTAGATCTGCTGGAAATGCTTCTTCTAATGCACCCCAAAATGTTCTTAGCCTTCTTTCTACAAGGGTGCACTGTTGACTTGTATCCTGCCTCTCTTTCACTGTAATCCCCAGGTCCTTTTCTGCTGCACAGATGCTTCTGGTGCTTGTTTATGTGCAACCCTGCCCTCTGCTGGACAGACGAAATTTTGCGCAGAGTTTGTGTTTGTAATCCCTTAAAATGAGAGGCTATGCAATACAAAGGTTTTGTGTTGGCAACCTCTTTTACACACAGGTCTCAAAGTGAGACCCCCCCCCTTCCTGGTACATGAAAAACACACTTTTACTTTTTAACAGTATTTACAATGCTAAATTTAAAACATTTAAAATTAATTTATTTTTTCTCATCACTTACAAACTCACCTTAATAATATTTTTTCTGATTTGTCAACCTTGCTTACTGGTTTTGGTTCTCTGTGCCTCAACTATTGAGTCTGTTCTGGTCTGGCTGTGGTCTGAAGAAGCGGGTCTGTCCCACGAAAGCTCGTCACCTAATAAATTATTTTGTTAGTCTTTAAAGTGCTACTTTACTGCTTTGTAGTCTTATAAATATAGGTTAACACACTTTTATCACATTATTGTTAAAATCACTTTTTTGGCTATAGTTACTGTTAAGTAGAATTTTATTTGAATACGTGACAGTAATTAATCATTTCAACCCAAAAATCAGTGAGAAGAATGATGTTTATTTCACACAAGAAGTTTTAGTCTTGGCCTTGTGTAAGAAAGGGTATATCTGATGCCATCCTTCAAATCAAGCCAGTTTCAGGACCTTATTTTTATTGTGAGAAAGCTAGAGAATCCACTTTTGCATTTGTAGGTGGTGGGAAATGGCATATTTCATAGAGGGGAGACAAGATTTCACGTTTTTCATGTTGTGAATTTGATAGGTCCATAACCATGTTGATTAACTGTTCCTGTATGTGCATATCCTTACTAGGTAACTACCCAGCCTTCACACTGAAGGGGGGGGTCTTCATCAGGGAATGAAATGCTTTTGTTAGCACTGGGAAGTAGTGTGAGAGCTCTTAATGACCCCTGCTAAGCCCCATGGCAGCAAATCCAGCCACTATTTCCTGTACGTTCCAGAGTCACTGTCTTTCACAGGACAAGAATATTGATTGCCTTGGCTACCTCGATGACAGCAGCCCCCACTGTAGGTTTGCCCACTCCAAATTGATTTGCTACTGACCGCTAGATGTCTGGCATCGCAAACGTCCACAGAGCAATTATCTTGCACTTCTCAAGTGTCAAAGCAAGCCTCATTCTGGTATGGCTGCGCTTCAGGGTAGGAGACAGCACTTCACAAAGTTCCACAGAAGTGGCCTGTTGTGGGCAGAAGTTTTGCGGCCGCTGCTGATTGTCCCATGACTGCAGTGATGTGATCCCACCACTCTGAGCTGGTTTCATGGGTCCAGAACCCGCACTGCGCTCTGTGCAGTGACTCCAGTGCTGCCAACAAGTCCACGGTGCTACTCAACAGATCATTCCTCTGCTAGCACCCCTGGCATCGATGCATGGATAGTGCATGGGCATTGCATTCAGAATATGCTGCCTCACAGTGTGGGAAGTCATCACAAAACACTGCACCAAACATAGAAGCGTCTCGAGATCCATGTTGTTTTTTGTAATGGTGGGTGCCAATCAATGGAAAAGCAGTGTGAAAATTCCCTTCTCCGTTGTTTTTCAGTGGGAAGTGAGGGATGATGACATCAGAAACCCAGAACCACTTGAGGCCACTTTTTTTCCCACAAGACACTGGCACAGAATCCCAAAATGCAATGGGTCCGCAGGAACTGTGGGATAGGCACCCACAATGCACTGCTGCCACAGTTGAACTTAGGCAATCTAATACGGGCACACTAAATCAACTTTATGAGCAGTTTTGGACACTCGATTTTGACTTTATAAAGTCAAGAGTTAAAAAATTGACTTCAATAAATTCGACTTTATTCCCAAGTGTGGCCATATCCCCAGAGGTTCACCGATTGAGAGCATTATCAAAGTTGACTTCCTCCTTTTCATTGAGTGAGGCAACAAGTGTCAGAACCATGCCGTTTGGCTACATCTACATGACAATCTAAACTTGAAATTAGCAACGCAATTTGCACTTTGCAAATTGCATAGCTTATTTTGAATGTAGTTCGAAATAGGATATTTCAGCAAATGTCACAATAATGCACTATTTCGAGTTATTCCTTACTACTCCTGCAATGAGGAATATAGGAATGCTGAAATAGCGTGTCCGTTATTTCGAAAACTGTTTTGAAATGATGGGTGCTTGTCAAAGACATGAAGTAACTATTTTGTAATACCGCCAGTATCCTGAAATAGCTCTGCTGAATAGATGTAGCCTCCATGTCCAACTTACTGCATCACAGACTCAACTTCATCTGGACTGTTCTGATTTTATTAGAACAAGACAAAGCAGCAGAAATGTAGCACTTTAAAGACTAACAAAAAGTGCTACATTTCTGCTGCTTTGTTTTGTTGGAGTAGAGGCTAACATGGCTTTCAGTAGGACTGTCAATGCTGAACATAGATAACTATACAGAACATACACTGTAATCAAGTTTGGTTCCTGTATAAAAGCATCTACCAAGTGTTAAGGTACATTAGCAATATATTTTCCAGCTGGGACTTGCAGATGGATTGCACAAGTGACAGTCACATTAGGTGACACACACTCCACCTTCTTCTGAAAGACCGTGCAGCCATCATGGTTGGAATACCATCAATACTTGGACCACAAAGATTTTTCCACATAAGGCCATTGCTTTTGAAAAAGACATTCACCTTACTGAAAACATCCTGTGTTGTTGTGGTCGTTTTAAAATTGTTTGCAGAATAAGAACTCATCCTTAACATCCCTGGCATTAAGGCACTGTATGAACTATCAATTCTGTATGGTAAGTAACATCTGTAGTTTCTGGGTGAAGTTGCTGACTGAATATACCGAAAACAGAATGTTTAATTTCATGCACAGCTTGATCTTTGATATCTTCAGACATCTCACATGTCCTGTGTTCCCAATATCATTTGACATAGAAAGCATATGAAGTTTTTGGCCATATCATTGCCAAACATACGCAATACAATATCTTCACATGTTGGCAGTACAAGATTCTCACTTAACATATGTGGGGTCTTGGTGCAGGCAATTCATAGAGAGACAAAGCAAGAGATGTCCCCAGCTGAGGACATTTGCTGTCAGGAACTTCCACCTACACCAAGCCTAGCTTTCCTTGCCACTTCTCTGTATACGAAAAAAAAAATCCATGTTTTGATTTTTATGCTCAGCATGTCTAGTTTCAAGATATCAGGGAGGTAGCCGTGTTAGTCTGTATCTGCGAAAACAACAAGAAGTCCTGTGGCACCTTATAGACTAACAGATATTTTGGAGCATAAGCTTTCGTGGGCAAAGACCCACTTCATCAGATGTATGAGTCATGGGTCTTTGCCCACAAAAGCTTAGTTTCAAGATGTTGCTGCAGTTTGTATGGTTCATCAATTCGGCAGACAAAACCTTTCAGCAAAAGACACATTGCAGGTTTCAGTACATGAAGCAACAATGCCAGTGAAACCATGTTTAATGCAAGTCATGATTTACTTCTTCTTTTTAGCAGATTTAGCTGTAGAGCTGGCCGTGATTTTCAGGAGGAAATATGTGCCTTTGTTTCTGTTAAATTATAAACTACTTCTTTGGCGGGTAGGGGCAGCCGATCTCAATGTTCTGATAGGTCTGCAGTATAGTACAGCTCCTCTCCTCAGATGCAGAACAATTAAGCCGTAAAATTGTCTCAATTCCAGGGAGCACCTTAGAGAAAACGGCATCCTCAGTGAACTTCTATTTTGGCTCCATTTCTATGGAGATAGAGCAGGGCTAGGATGGAGCCGGGCTGGCAGGACTGGGGCTGACTGCCTCATCCCTGCCATGTGCAGGTTGACAGCTTGTGACCACTTTGCAACCATCTCACGACCTCCTGAGGAGTCGTGATCCCCCATTTTGGGAATTCCCACTAGTAGTGCAAACCTGTTTGCTGCTAAGAGCTAATGGAGTTCTGATAGCTCAAGTGACGAAGATTTTTCTGTCTTGGAGCGAAAGGTGCTTAAGTCTCCATCCTATTTTATCTGTCTGTTTGACTATTGTTCCTCACCAGAAAGCTTATCACTGCACAAGTACTTCCACAAATAGTTACTGGCTCAGGAAGCAGTGGTGGTTCATCTGAACCACTTACCATGCAATTCTCATCAGAATTTCAAAAGAAGGGAGATAGTCCAGATTCCCAGGCATAGTGACACAATGGTCTCTCTGCAAAATACTCAGTTGTTAGAAGGCAGTTGAGTTTTCTCCTACAGTTTTCTCTTGCCAAGCCAATCATCATCATCATCATCATCAATAACCATAGGCTCAGTGACCATCGGTGTCTGATGCCTCTCTCGCTATTTCCTTCCATCTTTCCCTGTCCAGTGCAGAGTGGCTTAGGTTCTGGAGACTAGCTCTGCGCCAATCTACTATAGCATCTACCCATTCTCTGTGGGGTCTGCCTCTCCTATTCAAACCATCCATTATGCCGAATACCAGGGTCTTGACTTTTTGTTCGTTGTTCATTCTGCAAATATGTCCAAATAGTTGTAGCTTCTGTTTTATAACCCTCTGCAATAGGTTCTCTTTCGGCTGTATCTTCCTATATAATTCCTCAAAGGTGACCTTCTGCATCTATCCTATTCTCAGAATCTTTCTATAACAACTCCTCTCGAATGCCAATATTCTTCTTTCCGCATCTTTCATTATCACCTGTCTCACACATCTGTACAACACGCTGCTGAATACACACATTTTCAAGATGCTCAGCTTCATTAAGCTATTCACTTTGCTTTTCCAGATCTTATCCATCACCTTCAAACTCGCTCTTGCTTTTGCTATTCTAGTCACTATTTCCTTCTTACAGTCTAGATCATACATTATGTTGCTCCCTGGATATGTGAACTTATCTACATTTTCTAGTTCAATACCAGCAACACTGATCTTCCTTCCTATTTCCTTATCTCCAAATAACATCGTTGCCAAGCCAAAGCAGCAGAAAAAATGCCTGGCATTATTATGTATATGAGATAGATATATGCTCCTCAGCCTCTATAGCTATCTTTCACAGCATAGGCAGTAGTTGCCCTAGGCAAGCTGCTCTAGGTATAACATATTAAGTGTCTCAGCTTCCTATTTTTGCACCTCAATTGAGTTAGCTAAATGGCAAGATATGTTAATGTCTGTTAAGTAATGTGTTTTGTTAAGCTGGCAATGGGGAGGTTTCTTGTGTTCCTTCCTGTTTTTCTTTCCTTTTCTCCATTCTCTGTTCCTCTTGGACCGTCCTGCTTTCTCTCTCACCTTCATCATCAGTCACTTACTTTAGTCCCTTCCTGTCACTTCTGCTATCTGCACTTTCTGCACCCCATAGCAAACTTGGTGTTCCGCTCGGTCACATCTTCTTCTGCCCAGCACTCCATCTTGCCTGCTCACTTCCGCTGAGTGGCACAGAAGGACTGACTGAGGTGATTTACAGTCTCTGACATGCTTGGATCTATGTAACTGGTGTTGTCCAGAAATTTCTCTTAACCTGGCAGTTCCAAAAGACAGCAAAGGAACCTCGTGTGCACAAACCCGGGGGTGGAGAAAGCAGCTATGTGTGTTTTCCCACCTCACCCCAACCCCCTCAGCCAGTAGGGGAGTAGCAGTGAACTTCTAGGTCTCCGTAGTTGCTATGAATCTATATGAAGAAATTTGTCAGGTAGTTCCCCACATAAGCTGAGGGCTCCGTGTAACATGTGCAGATTTGGATGGATTTAAAGTCTTTTTTTTTTTTTAATTAGAAAAAGGCAGGGGCAAGTAGCCCTGAAACTGCAGAGTGCAGAAAACACCCCAGTTCATCCCAGCATACAATCTTAGCTGAAACTTGTGCATGAAAAAGTGTTATCCTTTGTCACCATATCTCCTTTTTATTGCCTCTCTCCCATGATTTTCTCCACCCTGCATGATTGCTCCCTTTTTCATTTCTACTCTTCTTCCTTCCCTCCTTTTTCATCTCCTCTGCTCCATGGCCGCGTCCTCCTCTGCTTCATTCCCCTGCCCACCCCATAGCTTCTGCACTCTTCCTTCTGGCTGCTTTGTTTTTCCACCACTTACTTCTGCTTTTGAGTGCCTCCAAGTTAGGGCTGCTTGAACTGGGACATGGTGGGCCCGACTTTGTGACATGCTGAGCAGTGTCACTCCCATTGGCATCAGGCTGTCACTGGGGGCGCTTTCTGCCCATGTGGAAAACAACTGGCTTCAAAATGAAAGTACTCAAAAGCAGTGGCTGCTTTTGAATATTTGGCTGCAACTTGCTTGACACTCCAGAAGGGTGTCAAGAGATGAGGAAAATGAAAAAGGTAGAGGGGAGAACAAAGCCAGCACTATTCCTGGGAGAGAAAAAGAAGTTGGTTGCAATCCAGTTGAATCAACTAACGTAGCCAGAGTTTGTTGCCAACAAAATGACTTTAAGTAGCCCATTAAAAAAAAAAGACAAAACTAGTGCTCTTTCCCTTTGCCCTTCTAGAACACTTCCTAGGTGATTGTTGCTGACTCTTTCTTGCCTTGCACCCTGTGTACTCACTCATAGCAGGGAGGGTGGACAGCAGTCATTTTGACTGGGTAACATTGTACAGCCACTTTGCACAGATACAACTGCCTATGAACCAAGGCAGGTGGAATAAGTTCTCCTTTGCCAATCTGACTGGTGACATACTAGCACCCATTTCTCCCGCTTTTCTGCCCCTACCGATGTAGCAAGAGGCTGGGAGATCTTAGCAAGGAATGAGGGAAAGTAAACACAGGAACTTTAATTTCTCCTTTTATTTTTTCCATTAAATACTGCAAGATGGCAAGAGGCCAGAACGCAGGGGAAGATGGGAAGGATGCCCCTAGTGACTGGAGTGCTAGGCTGTGACCCAGGTTTAGCGTCCAGCTGTGCTACACACTTTCTGTGTCACTTAATTTCTGTGCCTCAGTTCCTCATCTGTAAAATGGGGATAATAGCCATGCCCTGCCTTGTAGGGGGTGTTGTGAGGATGCAAACATTTCAGATTACGAAGCTCTCAGATACTATGCTGATGGGGACCCAATAAGATCTCAAATAAGTAGCTTTTCATGTTGATTGTATCACAAATGAGCATAGAAGTAGGTGTGTCAAAGCTAGACTCTGGCTTTTACCCCCTCTCCTGTTCCTTTCAGTAGGACATGACCTCTGCATCAGCTGTTTAGCGCAAGTTATTTCATAGGTAGCTGTTACCATCAGCGTGATGGGCCTGATTTTGCCATTTGCTGCTACAGTTTTTACACCAGCGCCACACCTAAGAGAGTTAAATGTCCTCTTCATTTAATAAACAGCAAACTAGTCCCAGCTCTCCCCCGACTCATGCCTTTTGAATACCACATAATAACCTTTAAAATCTCATTCTGTAGCCGGCCATTTACAGACAGACACAACTGGGCTCTTAAACTGCATTTCCCAGAATATCTCTGGTCTGAGATCAAGAGTCACCTCCCCTTCCAGGAATAAAGGCTTCCGCCTTCCCTGTGCGTTACTTTATAGGGACATGACCGTTGGAAGGAGAGCACCCGAGCCAGCAACACAGTTCCAGCTCTCACCGAGCAGCGTATGGCATAATCAGATGTATAGTTTCCTTCCACACCACCCTGCTAAGGTCGTACTTTGACGATCAGCCCATAGTCTGGGTTTTGCCACAGAAATAACGCCTTTAATATTGGCTCACCAACTCAGCGAACGTACAGGCTTTTCAAGCATCTCTCTTGCTCACTGTACCCTAGCTTCAACTGAGAGTCCGCATGTTTCATGTCACATCAAAACAGAGAGAGCTTGCTGACCAGGGAAAGCAAAAGAAAACTGCACCTGCCTATTTCTCTCTGCCCTGGGGCTCTCAGGCGCCAGTCATCTCTTTCCACTTGAGTATCCAGCCTGTGTGACAACTTCTTTTTTCAATCAGGAGGGTGAGTGGCAGGCACAGTTGCCCTAGTACCATAATCCTGCAGCACTAACAGTTTTCACTCGTGTCCATGCACTATCAGCTGGGGTACAGAGTGTAAGCTGGCGGGGGTGGGGGGCACGGGGGAGGGAAAGCAAGGCACCAACACTGCAAGAAAGGTATATTTTAGGTCCAAAAGCTGCCTGCCTTTTTGTAGCTCCCTGCTACCTCTTGGCTGGGTTGTTTGGGGCAGGGCCAAGGAGACTGAGGCAGAGTCACAGCTTTCGGGGTGTGATTTTTAAGGTATTCTGAAGCGTAAGAATGTCCAGAGTTTCCTTATGGACACTGTCCCTGGAGTCATCCCAGAGGAGGGCGTGTGGATGCTTGAAGCACTAGGAGCTTTTATCAATCGCTGGCCATTCTGCCATGAATTACAATGGGTCTTCTGATGTGGGTACATCTCCCATGAGAACTGGGTTGGGAACCACCCACACATTTCATGTAGGCCAGTGGGTAGCACTGAGATGACAATATCAATGTCTGGAATTACTATTCACCTAAAGATCTAGAAGCACTTGACAGAAGATGGTCAGTATCATAGTCATTCTGGGCAAGAACTGGAAGTGGCCTCTCAGAGCACAGGTGAAATGTTCTGGAGCCCCCATACCAAACCCCCAAACACTCCCTCCCTTGGTGGGCATGTATTTGGTCAAAAGTAAGACCTGAGCTGGTTGGGTCCAAGGCTATATCATGTCTGGCTGCTGCTATGTATAGATTTGTTTACCATTGGGAGACATGCCCAAGTCTTATGAAAGCATGTTTGGTCAAAAGCTATCATTTGAGAAAAAAGGTTTATTTGATTTTTTTATAAAACAAAAGAAGTTTTGAATACATTATAAATATTTTGCCACATGTATAACTGTTCAAATAAATAAATAAATACTGCAATATAAACAAGTATTTTCTTCTTAAAAGCTGGTGATGGCCAGCACCTTCTTCGAACAATGAGCTCTCAAATGCCACTTCAGTTTTGTAAGGTTAAATTTTTGCTTTGATGCACCAGCCAGTATACCTTTCCTCTTGGCATAGCGACCAAATAACACTGATTATCAGTGCAGAATAATTTATTAAAACAACCTTTTTTTCCCCATTACAAAAAAACCCACTTCTTGTGTGTATGGTTGTAGTGTGATACTGCACCAGGGTGGAGTCCTGCAGCCCCTACTTACATGAGTCCTTACATTCATTGACTTAGGTACTGGAGACGTCCTTGAAGTCAATGGAGTTAAGACAATGTACACCAGCTAAACATTTGTCCCATTAAGTTCAGCAGGATCTCCCATATGCCTATAGGTTGTAGTGTCCTTGCTTAATTGAGACTGTGGATCTGATGCGCTCCTTGTATATGCTGATGTAATCAGAAGCAACTCCACTAAAGCAAACAGAATTATGTTGGTATGAGAGGAGAACTGGCTCTATGAGAATATGCATTTCTTCTTATTGCTCAACTCTAAATCCATCTTAAATCACTAATGGAGACTGATTTTTCCTTTAGGATGTTGCAAGTGCTAATTCCACTAAAAGGTGCTGGAAAAGCACCAATGTGTATTCAGTCTTTTTCTCTCATAACTATGACTGTTGTCTAGAGGTCTCAGAGCAAAGTCCAATCAGAAAGACATGGGACTCAAATGGAATTATGGAAAATATAATATATAGTCATGCATGCCCAGCATGACCAAGAGTCCTGCTAAAACTTTTATGGTAAGAACCTCTACATCATCTTTTTATACTTGTTTTCCTTTTGAAGCTAACATGTATTTTTTGTGGATTTAGAGTATTGTTCTAGCCTTGGGAAACTAGGCCTGATTCTGTTCTTGTGTACACTGGTGTAAATCAGAAGCAATTCCACTGAAATTAGTAGGGTTACATAGGTAAAACTGTTGAAAGAGCAGAAACAGGCCAGAAGTCTGTTCCAGGTCAAACTTTGATAGTAAAGGCATGTAGAGAGAGAAAACCAATTTGCAAGATATATCCTGAGCTCAGTTGTAAACCCAGAGCAATTCCACTGAAAGCAGTGCTCCTTAATCTGATACCACTTCTGGTGTAACTCCATGGTACCATTGGAGTTAAGTTCTCATTCTCACAGATGCGAGACAAGAATAAGGTCTACTATAGGAGAAAATGCACATATTAAAGAAACACATTAACCATCCATTGAATGACACCCTTCTGCAGAGTATTCTGAGCCTGATTCTTACTCTTTATGATATAAATCAGGAATATCTCCAATGCAGTTATGGGGACTTAAAACCCATGAGAATAGTATCAGAATCAGGCCCAGTAAGGATGATGAAATGGGAAAATATCTATATGAAGACATTGGGCTGGATTCTCTTTCGGTGCAAATAGATTTAGCTCTAGTGAAATCTGTGGAGCTTTGTGGAAGATCTGACCCTTAATTTACAAAGGGAAGCTCTGCATTGCAGTGCCTCCCTTCCAAAGCCAGAAGACAAGCTTATGATGAAGAGCACTAGCAAGGCCACTGATCATGTGATGACTTATATTCAGCAGAGTCTGGTTTTCTTATGCCTCACTGCTGAAGTGGTTCACAGTGCCCAGAGCAGCAACAGTGAAGCTTAGAGTCAATGCTCTTATCTTATGGAAACCTTTAAGTTTAAAGATGCAGGTTCAGATTCATCCTAGAACACCAGTCAATTTACTTACATCGTGAATTAATTTGGCTTGAGAGACTTCCTGAAACACTCCTGTATTTTAGCAGGTAGTGCTGGGTTTGTTGCACATTTGTCTGCCTATTTGATGCTAGGAGCTTGATTCTGCCCAACAGAAGGCACTTAGAGCAGGAGGCACAGTTGAGTCATAAAAGAGAGCAGATGTCTCTTACTCCACACAGCAGCGTAGAGTACCAGGTTTGACAGCTGAGCCCAGAGAGATCAATTTTGCTGAGTCTTCATTCACACAGAAAATTGAATTCTGGTGGATTAATCACAGCATGTCAGACCTGCAGTAAGTGTAGCCATACCCTCAGGCTCTAAGCTTAACTACAAGAAGCGTACATCAGAAAGTTTTCTGTATAATACACAATTGCTTATTTTGACGGCTGTACTTGTTCAGCTTCCTGACCTAGCATTTGAAAAGTAGGTTAGAAGCAAACTTCACTGCATAAATTAGAGTTCTAAACATCTTAAGATGTGATTCTTTTTGTGGCCATGTTAGTAACAATTATTAACAATTTAACCTTTGGCAGAATAACTCTGATTTAAACTAGAGGTCAGTCAAGACCCTAAAATGTTTGGTCCGTGTTATTGCCTTGCAAATGTAGCTTATTTCAAGTAAGATAAAGCTCCACCTATAAAATAACATACCATTCCATGTTTCTGTAATGTCATTGGCAGGAACAAAGCTTAAGTTCAAAAGCTTTCAATGCTTTTCAGGTTTCTAACAGGCTTTGTGAAAATTAGATATTGAATGTACAAGATGTTAGGGTGGTAGTCAGTTCTAATATATTCACCCATGTCTCCCACTCTCCTGGCTATCTTGTAATGTAAAAGCGTGGACTTGCATGCCTTCTGACATCCATCATGGCGAGTGGGTCATCCGGGCTGACCACATCATTTGGATTGATTCTCATGGGTTCTCTAGGCAGGTGAGCAAAGTGAGTCTGCAACCTCTGAGATCCTATGTCTCCCCGAGAGATCAAAATCTGGAGGGGATCAACATCTGCATTTCTAGTGTGCCTGTGGGGTTCAGGTGTGTTGAATTGGATCAGAGGGATTTCATTTCTCCTGGGCAAGAACTGGGAGTACGGTGGTGGATTCATACCAGGGAAGAAAGCTTGTTTAGCCCTGCCCAGGCTGACCAGAAAGTTGTGCGTGGGCGATTGGTACACGTCATATCCATTTTCTAGTGTTCTCTGTTTAAACATGCAGTCCTCTTGATTGAAGTAATGCTTGGAAAACAAAAATAGAACCATCATTAATGGAAGGATTTAATGCTATGGGCCAGATCCTGCAGTCATTAGTCAAAGAAGTAGTCCCACTGGCTTCAACTGGCTATTTTGTGTGAGAAAGGAGCACAGGATTGCACCTTTCAATTTGGCAGGCACCTCAGGGGAAGAGTTGTGCAAATAACTGATTTGTCAGTTTAAAGAATTGTGTTTTTAACTCTTTAAAACTTTAAGCATTAAATTTAAAAATTTAAAGGGTACTTCAAATTTAAACCCTTAATTTAGAAAATGTCAAAAATCAAATATTTTGATTTAAAAAAATATCTCGCCCACTTCCACTAACTTCCTCACCCCCCTCCAAAAAAAATAAACCACCAAAAAACAATTTGACCTGATCTGAATGTGGATCATCCTGAAACTGAAGATTCATTTCATCCAAATTCAGGTCAAATTGCTTTGACCTGAGCTGAGCTCTGTTCTTAAGGCCCTGTTTTGGAGCACCACCAATAAAGTTTTGAATAGCTCGCACTAGGTGGCTACGTCTACACTAGCCCCAAACTTTGAAATGGCCACGCAAATGGCCATTTTGAAGTTTACTAATGAAGCGCTGAAATGCATATTCAGCGCTTCATTAGCATGCAGGCGGCCGCGGCACTTTGAAATTGATGAGCCTCGCCGCCGCACGTCTCGTCCCGACAGGGCTTCTTTTCAAAAGGACCCCGGCTACTTCAAAGTCCCCTTATTCCCATCAGTTTATGGGAATAAGGGGACTTCAAAGTAGCCGGGGTCCTTTCGAAAAGGAGCCCCGTCGGGACGAGCCGCACAGCGGTGAAGAGCGTCAATTTCAAAGTGCTGCGGCCGCCTGCATGCTAATGAAGTGCTGAATATGCATTTCAGCACTTCATTAGTAAACTTCGAAATGGCCATTTGCATGGCCATTTCGAAGTTCGGGGCTAGGGTAGACACGGCCATAGACATGGTATTTCCTCCAAAATAGGCTCAGTGGACACATTGTTTCAGAATAAGTATCAGAGAGGTAGCTGTGTTAGTCTGTATCTTCAAGAACAACAAGATGTCCTTTGGCACCTTATAGACTAACAGATAATTTGGAGCATAAGCTTTCGTGGGCAAAGACCCGCTTCATCAGACAAAGTGGGTCATTGCCCACGAAAGCTTATGCTCCAAAATATCTGTTAGTCTATAAGATGCAACAGAACTTCTTGTTGTGTGAGAATAAGTTTTGCTTATTCCAGGGCTTCCTTATAGTGTAGACCTATTATTTTGGAATAGCTTATTTTGGAATAATAACTCCAGAATAACCTGGCTGTGTAGACGTACCCATTGGCTATGTCTACACTATAGCGATCTGTCAACAGAAATCACTGGCGGAAGATATTGTCTGACAAATGCTCTGTCAACAGATCCTGGTCGCACAACAAAGCAGATCACTCTGTTGATCTGCTCTGTCAACAGAGAGCAGCCAGACTGCTCGGCCACCCTCTCGACAGAACAGCCAACCAGAAGCTCAGCAAACAGGACTGCCTAGTGAACCAGAAGCCCCCTCTGTCGACAGAGGGCCTCCCAGACCATCCACACAGCTTTTTTGTTGACAGCATCTGTTGAGAAAGGTGTTCTGTCTTGTTGGGGATAGGCAGAAGTCTGTTGGCAAAAGTGCCGCATTCTGTTGAGTAACTGTCGGCGGAATGCTTTTTATGCATGGATGCTCCAGGGAGTTTGTTGACAAAACACCTGTTTTGAAAGCAACACCGTGTAGTGTAGGCATAGCTCCTTGATTCCAGTGGGAGCTGAAGTGTTTAGTACCTTCTATGACATGCTCAGTGCATTGCAGGATCCAACCTTTACCTTTCACCAGTCTCTGACTGAGACTAAGTAACAACTTAATGTTCATCTACCATTCCCCTTGCATCTGAGAGCTCCTGAGAGGTTTTCTGCAAAGATCCTTATTCCGATAAAACTCTCTCTGTGAAGGTTCTAATGTCGGAGCCATTTCCCAGCCTCAGATTCAGACAGCAAAAATTCTGGCTGAGCACTATTGACCTTGCTTACTCCACTGTAATATGCTGGCTTTTGTGGAGATCTCCCTTGCACCAGTTTAGTAGAATGAAGCTCAACATAACTGACTAAAAAGAACAAGTTTAACCTAAACCAAGGGCAGGTCCTTAACTGTTGTATATCTGCACAGCTCACTTTACCTGAGGTATATAACTTTATACCAGGTAAGGAGCATTCCCCATAATAAAAAGACCTGCTCTGCATTTCAGTTTAATCTTAGTAAAGTTAGGGGTACTCACCGATCCAAATATATTTCCTTTTACGTCCATACATAGGTAGCGCCCACTCTTTACACCAGTTATCACCACATAGCCAGCATCCTCTGATTTGATCATTAGGGCACCTGTATAGGAAAATGAAGCTGTATAAAGCTTGGGCACAGGTGCTCCTTTTATTAGTTTTAATAAAATGAACATAGATTAAAATTAAAATAAATTTTATTAACAAGTTTCTTAGCATCCATTTTTTGTGTTTGGAATTTAACTACAGTTTTGCAGAATATCCTCCTATTCTTTAAATATTTAAGCCCAATATACAGAACATTTTCCACATTTTTGTTCTGGCTTTAACTTTGGAAATACTTCTTGAACTCTTTTTTGAGCAAATTCCCTCTGTAATTCAGCTGTTCAGTATTTTACCATTAGTGAGAAACCTTGCTGAAGCCTCTCTTTTTCCCTGGAGGATGCAGCATTCTTTTATGCCATGATGACAAGGAATGTGTAGCAGCAATGGATACGCTGGCTGAATGCACGCAAGACAGCTGCAGAGTTACTCTGTACATCTTGCACTTCGTCCCAGGGGAGATCATTATATCTTAGCAATGCTGCAGCATACTGAATATTTATTGCCACTTTCCAGCCTGCTCACCTCATTGCTACAGGTGCATTTTACTATTGAATGATTAACAATGGGTATACAGTAAACCCTAGATTTATGCAGAGGTTGCGTCCTGGCTGGAGGAAGCCAGCAGCTGGAGCCTCTGCTCCAGCTGGCGGCTTTAGCCCCCGCTGCAGGTGGACAGGGGCAGGGTTATGGGGTGGGCAGGGCACCTCCTGCTCCAGCCGCTGGCTGTGCGGAGCAGCCATGGCACCCCTGCTGCCCCCCAGCTGCAGCACTGTTTGGCCCTAGGGCTGCTCAGGCAACGGCAGCTCCAGATGTGGCAGTGGAGCCCTGGGTGATTCCAGCCATGCCCACCCCATTGCACCCCTGGTGTTGCAGTGCTGGACAGCCTCAAGGCAGGAGTTGCCTCCTAAGGAGCCCCTGAGCTGGCTGGCAGTGCAGGGATAAGCAGCAAGGCAAGGTTCAAGAAAGCAGGATCCCCCCAAACTCGGTTTGTGTTAATACAGAAACACGTAAATCGAGTCTGTGAAAAGCGAGGGTCTACTGTAATCTGACTGGGGCTTATTCTCCACTTAGTCACACAGGTATTATGGCCATATAACTAAATGAAGTTTATGGAATAATAGTAATGTAAAACTGGCATAACAGAGAGAAGATACAGGCCCTTTTGTATAAGACTATACAAACATGCTGCTTCTTGTTTGATCAAAGCAATTATAATTTATGCAATAATACCTTTTATATAAACAGAAAACAAACTTTTCTCTTTCTTACCCATCCCCCTGACTTCCCTGTCAATGGGAAGACTTTTTTCGTGATGAGTAGAATTACAATGGGTTCAATGTGTTAACCAGTCTTCACTATTGACCGTAGTTTGTTTAGAAAAGAGCAAAGCACTTTATAAAGAGCATTAAAGATACCTGAATAGAGAGCCTGGGTTTCTACAAGCTATGGTGTTAGGGCTAACCTTTCAACAACCAAAGACATGCTTATATTACGCACAAAAAGGATCTCCTTGGGCAAACTTGTGAACCTTTTAGTCCCAACAGAGATCAGTTATTTACACAAGTAACATCACTGAGATCAAATAGTAACAGAGAGGGAGCCGTGTTAGTCTGTATTCAAACAAAACAAACCAGCAGTCCTGTAGCACTTTAAAGACTGACAAAATCATTTATTAGGTGATGAGCTTTCATGGGACAGACCCACTACCTCCACCTCTGAAGAAGTAGGTCTGCCCCATGAAAGCTCATCGCCCAATAAATTATTTTGTTAGTCTTCATAGTGCTACATGGCTGCAGGTTTGTTTTATCACTGAAGTTAGTATGGCAAATTCATATGACTTAACTGCTCGCCAATCGCCATCTGGCCATTTTCAAATCCCCATTATTTAATTTGCGGTCATATGTGCAGCTGCACATCCAAGGTGCACAGATGTGCTTTACACATAGAGATATTAGATGCACACTTTAAAATTTGGCTCTTGAGCAGATTTTCAGAGAAAGGAATCATGTGTGCCCTTTCAAATGAGCAGTTAGGCAGGCATTTGCATAGATGCAATTCTCCTTCTGTGCCCACCAATACAGGTTTGTGGGCACAACTAGTGTGCATCCATTTTTGTGAGTTTACTCATTAGGCTTTTCTTTGAAAAATATTGCTATTAGAGGCATAAGTGGCTTCACCGAGCATGCCACCATCTGACTGAAATTTGGACTCCACCAGAGTATGTTAAGGATGTGTCTTGGAGAGATGTTTCTGATGGTTTTTGATTGGAGATTGCTACAGGTACTAGGACCTGTCATACATTATCACTATTAAAATGTGTACATTTTTAAGAGCTTTAAGTTTTTTAAACAAAGAGATTTTAAATAAATTATATTTGTTACTTGGAAACAATGCAACTGTTCATTAGCCATAACTATTATTGTCTGAATAAGTTCCAGCATATGGTCTTAATATTAGCTCAGTGTACTTTCTGGCTCCTGCTTTTACAGGTATCCATTGTCCCATCTAACATGAAATTGTATGTTCTTCCCATGGACTCTGTACAATAAAAAGTCACGGACTCTTTCCCCTATTTGTGAGGGGGCGCTGTGGATAGTATGCTACTTACTGTAAATGCTTTGGTGAGGTGTGCCGTCAACATGCCCATCGGGATTGATTTGCAGATGGACACTGTTCTTCTCAGTAGATGTGTACAGGTGCATCAGGCTGTCTGTGTTTCCCCAGCTAGGATTCAGCAGTGGAGAGAAGTAGGGAAATGCGGCAATAGACTTGAAGCAGCATAGCACAAACAGCATGAAGTCCAGGCAGCTGCACTGGCTGGGCTGTGACATGGTGCTCCTTCCTTAGTGGCTAGTGAAGTTATCTGAAACTTGATACTTTTCACTCCTCCTATGTGCCTGTGTGTCCCTTTGCCTTCTCTGCAAATATTTGGAGCATGAATCTTCAGATGGGTTCCCTACTTTTTTGCAGTGGCTTATAAAGGGCAGCTGAATGACATCACACAGGAAAAACTTGTCCACATCCTTGGTTTTGTGAAAGTAACATTTTTAGGACTGTCCTGAGACCTCAAAAGATCCAGGGAAAAGGAATGCGCATAGGATCTCTGGAGGAAATGTAAGATTTCTAAAGACAGCTCCCAGAAACTAATCACGTCTTCAAATGTTAGTTACCAAACTTTGACATCTGAAAGATTTCACTTCCCTACCAATAAATAAAACAGACCATCACACGGATATTGTTTTGGGAAAAAAATCCCTTACATTTCAAATCAAAGGGACTCAAGGGCATGTTACACTTTTGTAGGCACAGACCTATAATCTGTGCCCAGATCTATTAAAAGCCTATTTTGCAAATGCATGGGCCTGATTTTCATGTTGGTTTAACTCCATGAAAATAACATTGATGGAACTGCTGCGGCAGGCACTAAAGGACAGGGGAGGGGGCAAATCCAGGCCAGTGACACTAGCTATTCTTTTTATCTTTCCTGTGTGAGTTATTCACTTTGAGGCACTTAAATGATTTGATTTTGAAGTACCCGGAAACTTTCTATAAAACTATGGCTGAGAGATTCTGGGTGTTCATTTCTTGTGTATGTGTTTAGGGAACACTCACTTCACAGATTCTAGGTTTACCATCCAGAATAACCCTTGTGAACTGAAAATATTTAACCTGTGAGCTTTTTGTAGTATTGCAAATATAGCAAGCATGTTCCAAATCACATGTAGAGGATGTTGTCAACATAAAACCTAGCACATAAAAAAAAAAATTAAAAGCTAAGCTCTATTACACATCCAGGCTGACGTCAATGGATACACACCTTTGTAAATAAGAACAAAATGTGGCCCAAAGTGTGTGGGGTGAGAACTGAGATTGGTGTAAATCAAAAATGCTTCAGTGCTTTAGTAAAACTGGACTTGTTTATGTCATATGAAGATCCCAGCTCATAAGTACTTTATACTAGGAAAGTGTTATGCTACAATAACTGTAAGGGTTTATATACTCTCACTACATTTTAAATAAAGCATTTTAATTGAAGCTATATTGAAGTGAAGTACTCATCACTTTAATACATAGTTGGGAAAATATAAATTTAGCTATTTCAGTCTAATATTGCATCACAGAAATTATCATACTTGGTCTAATCTATATCTACTCCAGACCTCTATGAGGGGGTAGGAAGCATCAGAGGAAAGTGCAAGAAACCCCATAGTACACAAATGTAGAATAGTCTATGCCCTGGAAAATTTTCTCATAATCTCTGCTACTTAAAGAGTGACTTATCTCCCAAAGCCTACAAATTTATAACTGTCATAAAACTTTCTACAGTATTTACTCTATATTTTGTAATCCACATAAATACCAAATCTCTCTTCATATTTTAGTTTTAATGCGAATGAAACTACTTTTTTGAAGAAACTCTGTCCAGGCTGCATTTCTGCCTGTCGTCAGATGTTACATTCTTTCTATGTTATGTGCAGAACCAGTTAGTTTGAGAAAGGTTCTCATAAGATCAGCACTGCCACTAATTTTACTGAGCTGTATTTGTTTAAGCTCAAAGGCCAAAGCAAATTTGTTTAAAGTTTTATCTGTCGTATTGTTAATGTAGATTTTGCTTTTTAAGGTTTTTGCTTTTAAAGTCATTTATATTGTTTTAAAAATTAATGTATGGGGGGGTTAAAATATAGTTTATTGCTTTTTTGTTTTCTTTCAGTATGAACCATTTGTTACTTTGTACTTTGGTCATTTACTTGCTTGCCCAACACACTGAATTCTGTACATCAATTTCTCTGACTATTTGAGCTCTAAGTAGGTTTGGTGCATTTGACAGAGATGATGGCAAGAAGAATGAATTACTACAAAATGTAAAGCATGAGCTTCAGCGTCCTGTAAAGGGAAAGTGATAGGTGTTGAATGGTTTTTGGGGAGAAAAAAATAACTGAGTTTTTCTTTTTAAAGTCTGGAATCAACAATTTCTGAACCCAATATTATTGGTGTATTTATTTGTATTAAGATAGTATTTAGAGGTCCCAGTTGAGATCTAGACCCCATAGTTCTAGGTAGTTTGCAGGCAGATAGTAAGGGACAGTATCTTCCTTGGAGTGCCTACAGTCTAAATATACAAGAGAGACAAAAGAAGTGTTATTGCCACTGTTTTGCAGATGGGAAGCAGAGGCACACATAGATTAAGTGACTTGCCCAAGGTCATCCAGTAAGTCTGTAACAAAGACCAGAATTGACCCAAGATCATCTAAGACCCCAGCTGGCATTTTAAGAGCAGGATTATGCTTCCTCTATCTTTTTTGTAATTTGTCCAATAGGAAGACTTGCCTTAAATATTGCTAGTTAATTTCAATATTTACTGGAATAACAAAATTACTACTTTTAAAAATATCACAGAGGTAGCCACGTTAGTCTATATCTTCAAGAACAAAAATAAGTTATGTGGCATCTTATAGACTAACAGATATTTTGGAGCATAAGAAGCAGGTCTTTGCCCAGGAAAGCTTATTCTCCAAAATATCTGTTAGTTTATAAGGTGCCACAGGATTTCTTACTTTTAAAAATGCATTTCCTATTTTCTTATGTTTTATTTTTCTCCCATTGTGAGGTGAGTACCAGGAAAGCTCTTGTAGCTTTCAAGAAGAAGAGGGGTATTTAAGGCTGTGGTTCTTCTTTGATTGAATAGGTACAATCTTATAAGTTGGTTCATTGTGTGATTTATTTGGTTTTGGTTTTGGTTTTTTTTCCCTCATCTACTTGTTCCTCTGGTTCACTTTCAGTTCTCTTTTTTCTGGGATTTAAACTTCTGAACTAGAGAAGAGGGGGAAAAAAACAGTAGCAAAACATACAGGCAAAAACTCAGGTTAGCTTTGAATATCTATTTACTTGTTTCTTTCTCCTACCCGATGGGGTAAAATGTAGCTAAGTAGCTTCCTGGCTTTCCTGTGATGTTAGATATACTTTTATCAGAGGTTGTCCTCCTTCAGTCATTTGTCTAAGGAGTGAACATACTTGGAAACTTCTTGCTGAGGTCCTCTTAGAATGATTGGCGGGCCTATGTCTCTTAAATAAATTTATTTCTTAAAGCCTCCAGGCAAAGTAATTTCTAATCCTTCCAAATTACCTAGAATAGGGGCAGGTCTACACTAGGCATTACAGTCAATTTCAGATATGCAAATCTAGACATGGCATTTGCACAGCTAGAATCGACATATCAGAATCTACTTTCTTCCCTAGTGTAGTCTGGGCCTCATTAGTCTCTCATTAACATCTCTTACTCCACATGATAGCAGGGAGTACGGAGTCTACGTCCGAGTCCAGACAAGTCGATTTTGCCATGTCTTCACCAGACGTGCAAAATCCAACTCCAGAAGATTGACTGCAGTGCATCTCCACACCCCACTGCCTTGTGGGTTATCCTGGGAAGGAGAAAGGCTAAGGGAGTAAACCCTGACAGAAAATCTGGAGTGGAGTCTGAAGGCGGTTCGGTGTCAACTTCTGGCACTGTCCCAGCAACTCCTGCAGCTGAGCTGGTACCAGACGTGGAGGTTATCCTCTCCTTTGGACTATATCAGTAAAGCCAAGAGGGGGACACTGGTGTCTGGGCAGCCCAGAGTCTCCATAATAAGTGCCCAGGCTCGCACCCGGAGAGGTACTCCGGCATTGCTGAACAGCGTTGCATCAACACGGGAGGCAACAGATACCGGTTATAAGCTCTTGCTCGATTGGCGTAGAGAACGAGCGCCAGGGGTCGCCTTCGACGGTGGGAGAGATCCTCACATCTCACTGGACAGTCACCGCCCGCCTCAAGCTGGGCAGCCCCCAGCCAATAGGGTACTGTCCCGCCACAGTTCACCTGCCTCGCTGGGTGCATGAGGCTTAAGGTTCCTGAACCTGACAAGTGACTGAAATTTGGGCACCAGGCAAACCAATAAGAAAATCAACAAGAAATGAGAAACATCAACAATTTAAGCTTGCTTGCTGGAATGTGCAGACCATGCTGGCCGGCTTGACTGAAGATCTTCAGGCCATCAGTGACACTCGAAGACCGCTGTCATCAACGAGGAACTGAAGAGGCTCCGAGTTGATATCGCTGCACTGCAAGAGACACAACTCGCAGATTCGGGATCTCTAAAGGAAAAGGACTACACCTTTTTCTGGCAGGGTAAAGCCCAAGAAGAACCCAGAGAGCATGGAGTTGGCTTCGCTGTCAGAAACACCCTTCTACAAATGGTGGATTTAGTCATGGGCGGATCAGAAAGACTTCTTCGGATCACGCTTCAAACGTGCGCCGGTCCTGTCCACCTGATCAGCGCTTATGCTCCAACCCTGTACGCCACACCAGAAGTAAAAGACAAGTTCTATGACGTGCTTAGTGCTGCTGTAGTGCAAATACCTGCTCGTGAACAACTGTACATCTTGGGTGACTTCAATGCCAGAGTTGGAGCTGATTGGGCCTCATGGCCTTCCTGCTTAGGACACTTCTGTGTGGGAAAAATGAAAGACAATGGACAGCATCTCCTTGAACTGTGCACGTGCCACAATCTGTGCATCACAAACACATTCTTCCGAACGAAGCCCCAGCACAGAGTGTCGTGGAGACACCCACGCTCGAAGCACTGGCATCAACTAGACGTGGTCATCACTAGGCGTAATAACCTCAGAAACGTCCTTCTGACACGCAGCTATCATAGTGCTGACTGTGATACAGATCACTCGCTAGTTTGCTCCAAGCTCAAGCTGAGACCCAAGAAGCTGTACCGCTCTAAACCTGCTGGAAGGCCCCGCATTTACGCCAGAAAGACGGCAAACTCGGAGAAAGCTGAAAAGCTCAGAGAGACCCTCCAGGAAAATCTGCGCAGGGGCCCTGGGGGCGTCGATGCGACATCCTAATGGCAACATCTGAGGGATACAGTTTACAACACGGCCTTGTTGGTGTTTGGAAGAAGAGCTAGAAACACAAACGACTGGTTCAAAGCTAACTCCGATGCGATGATTCCAGTCGTTGAAAAGAAGCTCCCTGCACTCCTGCAGTACAAACGCTCACTGAGCCAGAGTATCCAGCAAGCACTTAGAGAGGCCAGAAGAACTGTACAGCAGACAGCCAGGCACTGTGCCAACAACCACTGGCTCCAGCTATGCAGCAGCATCCAGACCTGTGCCAACTTTGGTAATCTCAGAGGAATGTACGAGGGTATGAGGAAGGCATTAGGACCCACCCAGAACAAGATGGCACCTCTGAAATCCAAATCTGGTGAAGTCATCGCTGACAAAGCCAAACAGATGGAGCGCTGGGTTGAGCACTACTCCGAGCTGTACTCACACGAGAACGTACAGATGGAGCGCTGGGTTGAGCACTACTCCAAGCTGTACTCACGCGAGAACGTTGTGGTTGATGCAGCCCTCGATGCCGTCGAGCTCCTACCAGTAATGGACGAACTGGATCAAGAACCGACTGTGGATGAACTGAAGAGAGCCATCGACAGCATTGCAGCAGGAAAGGCCCCTGGTCAGTTTGGTATACCACCAGAGGTAATCAAATGTGCCGCGGACACACTCCTGGAACCCCTACATGAGCTACTGTGCCTGTGCTGGAAAGAGGGTGAGGTTCCACAGGATATGCGTGATGCTAACATTGTAACTTTGTATAAGAAAAAGGAGACAGAAGCGACTGCAACAACTACCGTGGAATCTCCCTCCTAAGCGTCACTGGTAAACTGTTCGCTCACGTCATCCTTGGCAGACTCCAGAAGATTGCTGAGAGGGTGTACCCCGAATCGCAGTGCGGATTCCGCACAGAGAGGTCTACCATTGACATGGTCTTCTCTCTAAGGCAGCTGCAGGAGAAGTGCAGGGAGCAGGGAAAGCCACTCTACATAGCCTTCATCAACCTGACCAAGGCCTTTGACTTGGTCAGCAGGGATGGTCTGTTCAAACTGCTCCTCAAGATAGGTTGTCCTCCACGGTTACTCAAGATGATCCAGTCATTCCACAAAGACATGAAAGGAACCATCCAATATGACGGCGCATTATTGGATGCTTTCAGAATGAGGAGCGGCGTCAAACAAGGATGCGTGCTTGCTCCGACACTGTTCGGGATCTTCTTCACACTCCTCCTGAAGCATGCCTTTGGATCTTCAACAGAGGGCATCTTGCTGCACACAAGATCTGATGGGAAACTGTTTAACCTTGCAAGGCTGAAAGCTAAGTCTAAGGTGCGAGAAGTCCTCATCAGAGACATGCTGTTTGCAGACGATGCTGCTGTAGTGTCTCACACAGAAGACCAGCTTCAAAAAGTGCTGGATCAGTTCTCCAAAGCGTGCAAGGACTTTGGGCTTACCATCAGCCTAAAGAAGACAAACGTACTCGGTCAGGATGTTGCTGAATCCCTATCAATCAGCATTGACAACTATACGTTAGAGGTCGTCCACGAGTTCGTTTACCTTGGGTCCACCATCACTGACACCCTGTCCTTGGACACTGAGCTAAATAGGAGGATTGGAAAAGCGGCCACAACTCTGTCCAGACTCAGCAAGAGAGTGTGGAATAACAACAAGCTATACACTCACATCAAAATGCAAGTCTACAGAGCCTGCATCCTCAACACCCTCCTTTATGGCAGCGAGACTTGGACCCTGTATGCCCGCCAGGAAAAGAGGCTGAACGTCTTCCACTTGCGCTGCCTCAGGCGCATCCTTGGAATATCATGGAAGGACAGAGTGACCAACACCGCCGTCCTCGAGCAAGCTGGAATCCCAACTATGCACACCCTCCTCAAGCAGCGTCGGCTCCACTGGCTTGGCCACGTCCACAGGATGAATGATGGAAGGATTCCAAAAGACATCCTGTATGGTGAGCTAGCCTCTGGCAAAAGACCTCCCGGACGCCCCCAGTTGCGCTACAAAGATGTCTGCAAGAGAGACCTCAGAGAGGTAGACATCCAGCTGGACAATGGGGAAGAACTAGCAGACGACCGCAGCAGATGGAGTCAGGGGTTACACAAGGGCCTTCAGAAGGGCGAGATGAGGATCAGACAGCTAGCAGAGGAGAAGCGAGCGCACAGAAAGCACAATAAGGACTTGCCAGACACCCACTACATCTGCAAGAGATGCAGCAAGGAGTGTCACTCTCGTGTGGGTCTTCATAGTCACAATAGACGCTGTAAATGAAGTCCTCAATTGAAACTTTAAAGGGCGCGATCCATAGTCTATTCAGACTGAAGGATGCCTACTAACTACTAACAGGTACTTAGCTTCAAGACTCATTAAGTGATTGGTGGAAACACCGAAGTGAGTACAGAAGTATTTTTAGTAATAAACACATCATCTACTCAAAGGTACTCAGGAGACTGGGATAGTGTAAATATGCCTCTAAGGGCAAGCGGTGGTGGTGGAAGGGGTCCTCAAAATAGAACCATGATGCCACAGCTAAAAGAAGAAAGAGACAGAAGAGCGGTACAGTGGCTTTCAAATTCACAGACAGAAGGTGGATGAAGAAAGTGACAGAGGACAATATTGTATCTTCCCTTACTTAAGGAAAAAAAAAACTACACAATTAAACCCAGTCTAGTCTTGGAATAAACAAGTGGGACTTCCACGAAGTATGTAGGAGTTATATTCATGCACATCAGGCTGAATTTGGCTGCCTGACTTTGTAGCAATGACAATTATATCAAGACATATTACAGTTACCTTGTGCTGCCACTCACTGCTGCCTGTACTTCCCCAGCTCCACCACTATATCTAGCACTCCGGCTTGATGACTCACACACCCACCTCAAGTGTAGATCTGCCCAAAGTGTAGTGAGAAATGCCGTTCTCACGGTGTTTACAAACTAACAGAAGGCAAAGCCTGTTACTCTGGAGTGTGCTACACTTCAATGATACAGATGAAAGAGGCAATGAATAACATTCTAATACAGCAGGAAAAACCCTTTATTAAAAATGTTCTTACACCAAACACCTCAAATTTTCCACTGGGCAGTCGGCTCCTTGTTACGAAAATACGTTATATAGAATTGTTAGGCTGAAGAAGCACATCAGCTCCACCAACTCTATTCTGCTGTGCAGATGCGTATATCGTCATAAGAAATTACCTTACCTTACCCAGAGCCAGCTCTTCTGTATTTCAGTTGCAATCAGTCAGCAGAAGCTCACTTTGATATCCACTCTGACCCTGTGAGGTGCACACACAAGGTGCTTTCTTCGCTGAAAGATGATTGGGTCTTCTCTTAGATCACCAAGTGACCTTTACGTCAATTGTGTGACCCAACCGCTGCATGATTTTCCCCGTTTGCTAGTATTTCCACCCATGCTTGTGACTCTTTGTAGCTGTTCTTTAGCCTTTGCTTGTATTTCCTCCCCTCTTAATTAGGTAGATCATCTACAAATTTCATATGTGCCTTTTCCTTCATTTTGTAGTTCACTACTCATGATTTTAAATAGGAACGAACCCAATATTGTCATGGGCATCTTCCTCCTAACTAGGTACAAACCCCTAACAGTCTCTTGTCATTCATTGTTTTGTATTTTAGACTAATAACAATACACAGGGAAGGGCCTCTTCAAGCTGATAAATTAAAAGAGTTAAGTAGTATTTTGCAGGCAGAGGTATTTTCCTTCAGTGTTTAGGAAGAGAGTAGAGTTCAGGGACTGAGTGATCACAGATGGGTTTCTGACTGTTCTTATAGCAGGTTTCCATTGGTGTTGTATTGTTAAGAGCAGCTTTTTATTATTTAACACTCGTACTATGGAATGCCTACAAGCCAATTAGGGGAGTACCTCAGGCTGTGTCTACATTACCCCGGAAGATCGAACTGCTCAGGGTCAATCTTCCAGGGTTTGATTTTGTGTGTCCAGTACGGATGTACAACATTGACCTTCCAGGGTTGCAGTTGAGCCCTGTACTCCTTGCGAGATACAAGGAGTAAGGGAGGTTGATGTGAGAAATTCTCCCGTTGACCTTCCCCATTATGGACAGCCAAATTAGCCGTGAGCAGATAAGTTGATTTTAGCTACGCAATTGTCATAGCTCGAGTTGAGTATCTGTGATTGATTTACTTTGCCTAGTGTAGATGTAACCCTATTGTGCTTGGTGCTGTTTAAACTTTTATGTTTATTACTGTAGTGTGTTTAAAGTTAGTTTGATTACTACAAGTGTCAACCAACAAATCAATATTCTATTCAGAGGTGATAGTTCTATATAAACATTTGGTTTCTGTACTAGAATTCCTATTATAAGACCCTGTTTTCAATTACTTAAAAATATGCAAACTAACTGTTCAGACTGAAACTGTCCAAGTCAGGTTTCTGCAGTGGGTTGCATTTTTATTGAAAGTTTCAGCATGATGGGAATGAATCAAGGCTGTATAGTGAACCTGACTGTAGGATTACTGATTTATTTGTTGCAGAAGCTAGAAGGTGTCTCCTGAATAAGACAGGAGATTGCAGAAAGAGACAGGATGGCTGTATGGTTAAGAGAGTTGAATGCTACCCTGGAAAACTGGATTCTATTCTTTCCTTTACCACAGAGTTCCTATGTTATACTGGGAAAGTCAGCTAAAACAAAATTTTTCACACGTGATCACATTCTTAATTTTTCCTGTGTCCTGTCTGAGACCCTGATATTTAATTAGCGGAAGTGCTGAGAACTTGCAACTGAAGTCAGTGGGATCTGGGCTTTGAACATAGGAAGAGCTATACAATTCTATCTACTCTTAAAATCAGAGGCTACACGTTGGGCCTGCCAAATTAGTGGACACATTCAACCTTAAATTTTCTGTGCCTCCATTTCACAGCTGTAAAATGGGGATAATTCCCACTCAATCAAGTGGTGGGCTGAAGATAATTGTTTGTGAAATGCTTAGATACTGTAGTGATGAACCTGTGGCCACACACTGACCAAAGAGGAGAAAACAAAATACTGAATACAGTAAGGTTGTGACATAAGCGAATGCTGCTTCCCTGGGGCTGGCGAGGGAGTGCCAGCAGCCACCACTTCCCTGGGGCTTCAGGTAGGGAGCACTGACTGCTGCAACTTCCCCAGGGCTCTGGGCAGGGAGTGCCAGCAGCTGCCGCTTCCTCAGGGTTTCAGGGCCCTGTATTCACGAAAATCAACATTTGTGAGGGTTCTGAATACGGAACCCCTGTGAATGTAGCAACCCTACTGTATCTATTCAGTAAATGAGCACCAACATCCTGTGTACTGAATGAGGCAGGGTCCTGGGGAGAAAACAATGTAATCATGTAGTTAAAGACTATCGTAATGCACACACACGAGGGTGAGTTATGGATTTCATGGGTATTCTTAATTTGGCATTTCCTAACAGAATGTTTAGATTTGCAATCACAGTGTGGTTGTTTGGGTGTAATATACAGCTGGCAATGAATTTCTCACTTGTTACCTGCCAATACTCCAGTTTGTGGTTTGCTCAGGAGGTGGTTGCTGCCACCACCAGTGTAAACAGCTCCCTCCTGTCATTATTGTAACTTCAACCACCAGTGCCGTGAGCCACTCTGAGCTCAGATCCTGGAAGATTAAAAAGTCCCTTATGCTTTTTAGCAAACAACTGTAAGAAACTGCAATTTGGTCTGTCTGCCTCTGTTTGTGCACATAACCGATAAACATGAACATAACAAGATCTCTTCAATGTATATAATGAAATGACCTTTCAGGAATCTCTCTGCAAGTAAAAATATGCTTGATTATTAAGGTGATACCAGCCATCTTTGGAAGTTTGGAAGCATCTGCACTAGTGTTGTTTCATGAGAAACAAAGGCCATAACGCAAAGCAAAGCATTCCTGGGCAGCAGGGTGAGGTGTTGCATGTGCTTCCCCAAGGGCCTCCCTGTCTGGGAGGGGAGTTGCATGTGAGCTGCATCTTTGGTGGTGCTAGTTAAACTTTTCCTGTTCCCTTGTGTTCTGGGAGCAGCATTATCTGCACCCTTTTGGTGGGGAAGAGGCACTTTCCTCCAATCCCAAGCACATATATAGGAGAGGTGGGCCCCATAGAGCCCATAGTGTGTTGCTGTTTTGGGTTCATATCCAAAAAAAAAGGTGTTTAAAAGATTTTTGGGCCCTTTTGAATAGTCCCCACTGCACTGTGTGTCTCCAAGAGTTCAGAGACTCCAGCCTCTGTTATTTCCACCCCTTCCTCCCCCACACCCCCGCCAAGCTTTATAACAGCTAACTCTGGGGAGATCACATGGTAGATAGTGGAAATTGAGGGATTTCTACAGCAGTTATTCCAAGAATAACGACGTGACGACTGAACCGTATTTTTGTGTATGTGTACACATGCACTCTCTTGCCACAGCTTTCAGCTGAAGTATTGTTAAACACATCCTGTCCTGACCTTATTTGGATGACCCATCTTTGTCACACAGCCCTTGACTAAAGCAAACATCCTGGCTAGGCTCACCTACATGAAGCAAATCAAGTAAGCACAGCCCACTAGGGTTGGGACAGCTGCATGTACCAGTAATTTCTGTGATGTGGGTGCCAAAGGCATTATCTAGCATTTTAGTTCTTCTCCCCTTTTTGCCCTTAACCATGGACTTGTAGCCACTATGAAAGTCTATTTTTGGCTTCAAAAATTGTAAATCAGCTGGGTCAGCTGAGTCAGACACACAGCCCGCTTTGCTGGGAACAAGCAGCTTGACCCATTTTGCCTGCATAATGCAGGATGGCAGGGCTTCCTGAGCATTTCTCGTCTTTTCTTTTAATGTCATGGGGCTGCTGTCAGATGGAGCAGTTGCACAAACTTTCTGTTGTGCCCGGTTGTTTCTTTGTACCAGTGGTTTTAAACTCTTCCATTCACTTTCAAAATTCCACCAAAAAAGGAACATCGCCAGCAATGTACTACATGAGAAGGGAAATAGATAACAAAGCAACCAACCTGCGCGATAAATCCCTCAGGCACACTTTTGTGATGCACAGGTATGGTGTGCTGCCAGTTGGGAGGAAGGGGCTTAGTCCCGCTTATGCTGGATTTATTAACAAAACTCACATGTGATGTCAGAGGGAGCTGGATCAGGCCCTAAAACAGGAAGGCCAAAGAGTTCAGACTAGAGGGTGTCAGTAGTTACATGCTTAACTTTGAAGTAGCATGAATTGTCACTTGTGCTGATTTATTTGTGGTTCCCACTGTCTTCAAGATGAGACTCAGTAACTTGTGAAGGAGAACTTCATGGCTTAATGATGCTTTTTTATTTTTCCCCTTTAAGTTTTAAATATATTGCTGCTTAATATAATTTAAGTGTGTGTGTCCTTTTGTTCTTGCCGAGAGGGTAAATGGTGTCACAATTGACCTCTCTACTATTCACTATTTTTCCATAAATCTTGTTAGGTCTCCTTTTAATTTTTCTCCTCTAACAGTCCCAAACAATTCAGTTTCTCATGGGCAAATCTCTCCAGGCTACTAATCATTTTCATTGCACTCCTCTGAACAATTCTTACTCTTCCTAAGATTCAGGTATGGCTGCCCACTAGCTTGTTGCTTCATTGAGGCTCTGATTTGTATTACATAGAAACAGGAACATTAAAATGAAAGGCTGTAAAGAACTATGACTTCACCTACATCTCATTGTAGAACATCATGCATCCTTCTGCCTCCCAGATCTCTGCTCTGTTCCTACACCCCCTTATTCTGTACCAGTAGCTTCACCTCTCTTGCTTACTTGATGATTCCTAATGCCAGTCATTGTTTGACTGAAACCTGTCCCCTTTCCCCCCAACAGAGCAAACAGGGAGGGACAAAGAGGAAAAGGTAGTTAGGCTTGTGTGATTTCAGAGAGAGAATAATAGGAATGCATTCTAAGACACTTTTACCTAGCAGCCTGTTTTGTGAATTATGGGTTGTAATATCCCAGTATGAAATAGCAGACGCTGTAGGCTGTAGAGGAGCTAGATGTATCAGTGTCTTGGGGGCCGAATATATTGATTTACGTTAAAGTGATATGAATAAGCAAGCAAGAAACCTTGCTTTAAATAACTGATTTTAATTATTGCATATTTGTATTTTTTAAATTTTTCTAAAGAGGAGTTGATTGTCATTGCTAGGTACCTATTAAAAATGATAGTTTGCTACTAACTATAGCCTTTACACTAAAGCTGGTATTTTGTATTGCCAACCAGGATGATACACTGGACGTCTGAAAACTTACTTAAGCTTTATATAGCTTTTTATCATGTTTTAAATGGTGGATGCATTTCTTATTTATTGAATTCATTTTTTACCTGATTATGTCAATCTTTATTTGGATGGAAATTAAAATTAATGTACAGGTTGAACCTCTCTAATCCAGCCTCCTCAGGAGCTGACCAGTGCCAGATAAGAAAATTTGCCAGATTATGGGAGGTCAATATTGTCTGGCACACTACCAACACTTCCACTGCTTGCTGGGCTCTTAGAAGACATTTAGGGGTGAATTGCAGCTAAATAACAGCACAGAACACTGAGAGCCAGGATTGGTGGCTGGAAACAAACTTTATGGAACCATGGGAAACTTGGCCACACCCCTGGTAAATTGTCATCCAGCTAATTAAAATCGTGACAGATTACAGCCGCTGCTGGATTAGAGAGGTTCAACCTGTAGTAAAACAGTTTCTTACTCAATCCAACTTCCTTCATTGTGCTTGATGCACAAAGAAAAAAAATGAACTGACTTATTAAACAAAAGTGCGATCTATAATTAGTAAATTGAACTGATTATTTCTAGTCACCTGGGCAATGGCTACACCAGCCTCTGCCTTTCAGAAGGGGTATGCAAATGAGCCACTTGGGCAAATGCCAATGAGGCACTGCTATGAATATGCAGTGCTTCATTAGCATAATGGTGGCCATGTACGTTTCGAAAGTGCGGCTTTCGAAATGCATGCTGCTGGTGTAGACAGGGGCCTTTCGAAAGGACCCCCTGGACTTCAAAAGCCCCTTCTTCCCACACATGGAAATGCGTGCGGCTGCCATTATGATAATGAGGCTCTGTTTAGTCATGGCAGTGACTTATTAGCATCTGCTGAAGTGGCTCATTAGCATACCCTTCTCGAAAGGCGGGGGTTAGTGTAGCCAGGGTCCTGGTCTTTCAGGATTTTAGAACTAGCAGATTTCACCTTAGATCTCATCCTGGCACCTAGTATTATTCATATGCTGGAAGAAGAAAACAAGTTCTTCTGCTATTTCAACTCTGAGTTAGTTTCTTACTTACCTAGTCATTGAATGGAACAAATGGAAAGCAAGAAAATATTTCCACTATACTTGCAGAAGAGGCTACTGCTGTCAAAAGCTGGTTTATCACTTCACTAAGGTGACCAGCTTGACTTCCACCTGTTCAGTGGTCCTTCTTTACAACTTGGCAGGAAATGTACTGCTCAATATTCTTTGTATTTAAGTGATTATAACCTATTAAAATTACCTTAATATGGTTGTCAATGTCAATTATAATTTTAAATAGTTTCATTTTTAAAAAACACTGTATCTAATGTAAGAATTAGATTTAATTTTTAAAAGCCATCAATTTTTATCCATCCTGACTTTAGGAGACAGAGGAATGTATAGAGTGTTTGTATTTTAAGGCAGTTAACAGTAGCAAATAAGCACTTATATGAGGAATTCCTTTAAATTATTCTGTTCTTCTTTTAACAATGAGGATATTTATCATATCCTCTATATCCCACATAGGGAAGTCTGCAAGTACTTTATAAACCTTGTGTAATGTTAAAAAATTAAAATGGCAGTCTAAAGTGTTCCTGTGGTACAAAGTACAAGTAGCGTCAATTATTTTTACTGCTTTTCAAAGCATGCTCAAATCCCTTAATGCCTCTCAAATCTGCCTGGTCCTTTTATTTCATTGCAATCGTTCAAACAAATCCCATATGAATAGGTCCCCCAATTCTCCTACACTGGCTAATGTTCAGGCCTGGAAATAGCTGCATTTATCCTAAGTGAGTTGTTCAGGGTTAAAGGAAACTTTCATTGTTTAACGGTCTTATATATATGGCCCCTTTTCATCTCAAGAGACAGTGGTTAGCTGCAGCAGTGATTATTTAATGTGTTACCATTAAGGCTACTGAACTGAGTTAAGACTCCCAGATAGAACCATTAGTGAAGCGGCAGAGATGCTAGATTTTGGAAGAGCTTTTTCTCATGTGTTTCACCTCCTCTGAAGTATGGAAATCAGCTTTATGATCATACAAAATATTTTGTTTTCCCAACTTTTATTATTCATTTTGGTAAATATTAGCTTTTGAACATAGAATTTTTCCCACCACTGCTAAAGACCTTTCTGTTGCTGAACAGCCTGCCATATGCAGTTGTGAAGTGAAGTTAGAATGGCAGTGAATTTCTTCTTTTAGTGGACGTAAAAGGAGCATGAGCTAGCAAGGCAGGACCAAGTGTTTGGGAAAGAGAGGTGCCCATTTTTATGGGGCTTGTCCAAGTCGACAAGGCACAGAATGGGCAAGGAATGAGCGAAAAAAAAAAGAAATGAGCAAAATGAAAAGTGGCAAGGAAAAGACGCTGCTATGAATTAAGATCATCGTAGGGTGAATTAGGGAAGCAAAGGCTACACACCTAGCCAGGAAAGACTGGAAAAAGAAGCCAAGATAGGTGGGTGGAGAAGTGTAAGTAAGAAGAGTCTAGGTGCTTGCAAAGGAGGGAAGAGTAGGAATGAGACATGGGATTGCAGAAGGAGTCTCTCAAAAATATATGAAGAGGCATATGATGGCAAATATGGAAATAAGACATGTTTCTCACTGTTTCACAAAAGCCACTAATTTTGCACTTTAGGGGTACGTCACTAATCTTTCCAAAAAGGGGAATGGTATACATTTTAATCAGAGAAACGTACTTAAAGGCAGTGGGCAAAACACCACTGTTTGTAGCAGCATTAGGGGCTGTGAGGAGGAAGAGAACAAATAAGTCTGGGGATCCAGGTGGTTGAAGGAGCAGTATATAGTAACTTTGTCCTCTGAGTTACTCCTTAGAAAGTGTTGAGGTAGCATGGCTTGTTTATGCATGAGCAAGAAAGGAGACAGGGTCACTTCTCTTCAGCTCCAGATCTTAGCCCTGAATTGCAGTCTGGCTAAAGCAGTGAAAGGAAAGGCAGGAGATCATTGACATGCACATGGGGAGGCCAGCCTCAGTGGGTACTTCCATGGAGACCAGTTAGAGGAGGTAGTGATGAACCACAATCAGCAAGGGGTGATGAAACACCAAAGAGTTTAAGATTGCGTAGGTGGAAAATAAGATACTCAGATGAAGAAAGTGGAAAATGTGAATTCAGTCTTGGCTATCATTGTCAGTGCAGTCACCTTCTCAGCCCAAACAACGGAACTGATCTGCCCAGAGGGGCCCCGGAGAGGTGGCTTCCATAAATGAGGATCCATGAGAAAATGCCATCTGTCACTGAGGCAAGCAGTGGTGGTGTCTCCTTGGCACTGAGTAGATGATGAGCCACGACTGTCTAACTGCAGCTGAATGTGATGGGATTGGGATGACAGAGGAGATGAGACTGGAAAACCCCTGGAGATATAGGGAAACCCCTTTGGTGGAAGGCAGCAATAAGTGAGAAAGGGGCAATGAGATTTAATTTGAGAGAGCAGCAGATAAAAGCAGGGGAGGTTGGGGAACTAGAGGATAAGATTGGAGTGGAAGGAAGACAGAATGGATAAAGGAGAATAGGATATATGTGAAGCAGGGAGGCATGGAGAGAATGAGGAGCTGGTGGGGAAGGGAAGTTGGCAGAAGAGCTGAAGAGGTGGCTGAGTGAGGTGGGAAGATGAAACAAAGGCAGAGGTAGAGCGGGACGGGGTAAGAGAAGTCTGCAAGGAGGAAGGAATGATCGAGCAGGCAGCATAAAGAACTCAAAGGCTCTGCCACAAAGAATCAGGCTTTGGCTCAAGAGAGGCTACTGCTCATGGGGTGGTAAAGGCCCGCTGAAGGTCTGAGACTGTAGACAAAGGGGCTGACAGCCACCATGGGCCCTGGAACACAGTGGGCGGGGGCCTGCCTTTGTGTCCGTGGAAGGGGTGGGGCCAAGGGCAGACAGGGTGTAGCTTAGGGCAGTTAACCCTTAGTGCTGCTCAGTTTGGGGTGCTGCCCCCCGCCCAGCCCCAGCCGCATGGAGCAGCAGAACAGCACTGCCGTGACATTTCAAAGAGGCCTGGAGCTCAAGCCGCTGTTGCTGCTGAAGTAACAGCAGCAGAGGCTGACGCTCTGGGGCCATTTGAAAGAGCCTCCTTTGCCCCCCACCCCATCAGGGGGCCTGACTCCAGAGGAAGGTGGTGGGACACTGCTGGGGAAAACAAGGAAGGAAGGAGAGCAGAAACGAACAACATGACAAAAGTGTAGGGAGCGTCTGTTACCATGCAATGGCAGTCAAAATAAAATAGCCAGCAATGCTTGGATCCGTTAGGAAAGTGGTATGAAAGAAAATCATAATGCCACTACAAATCAATTGTATGCCCACAACTTGGTTTCTGTGATATTGGAGATATATTGGAATCAGAAAAGGACAACACAAAAGACAAAGGAGTTTGGATTGGCTTCATGGGAGGAGAGATTAAAAGACTGGAGTCAGTCATCTGCTGCAGCCTAGTACTTCTTTGAAACAATGTTAGCAATGACAATGCATGACCTTACAAGGGAAGAGTGGTGATCACTTCCAGCAAAGAACTGCCTCATTTTGTGTCTTGTGTAGTGCCGAGCACATCCAGTGTCTAGGAGGTAATCAACAAAGAATGGCTGCCCTGAAGCTGAAAGCACAGGTTGTAAAAATCAAGACATTTTAAAAACAGTTTTGCTTTGTAACCTTCATTTGTTGACACTGAAAACCTGAGTCCATAATTAGTATCACATATTAGCTGCCAAGTTCCAGCTGTGACATTTGATCAAGTGATTGTTACAAATGGATGCTTGAAACTCTTCGTAATCTCACAAGCTTCCCTCATCCCCCCGCCAACTCCCAGCATTATATGTTCTACCTGAGGCTGCAGATGAAGAATTTTCTGTCTCTCTTCTGACAGGTAGATGACTCTTTTAAAAAAGACCATTTGAGCTGCACATTTGGCTTTCAAAAAGCAAGGCCAAAATATGGTCTTGTTATGTATGGGAAGAAACAATATTTTAATTTTTCAATCCAGATGAAATAGCTTTAAAGAAAGAAATATTAAAAGGTATCCTGGTAATGTTTGCAACCCAAACATGACAGCTTTAGCCTAACGTCTGGGACCCTGTAAATGAAGTACACTAAAGGGAAAAATACGAAGTGGGCTCCTTTTCGCCAAAAGTAAAAGAACTGCACAAAGTAAGCAGCACAAACAATTTCAAGTAAAGTAAATTTTTAAAGTCTTTCAATATATAAAATGATGGTGAACATTTGCTTGTGTCTGTAATGAATAAATCAATAAGCAAAATCTGCGTTAAAATGGAGTTAAGATTGAGAGTGTGTAGGTGTAGGGAAAAGCACATTATGCAGAGGCTGTAAGTATCCCCAGGTCAAGTGTTATGTACCCAGGAAATGTCAGAGTTATTACCAGGCCGAAGTCTTGGAAATGCACAGTTAGGACATCCAATCAACATGAGCTGGCTGGAGATCAGCTGGGTCTACTAGGACTACTTATTCTCACTCCCCTTAATGTGCTGGTCTAGCCTGTGAAGTCTCTCATAGCAATGGCTGTGTGCAAGGGTTCCATGTTTATGTCCTCTCAGTGAAGTTACCAGTCAAATATACCATTGTCTTGTATCTCGTGTAGCCATTTGGCTGTGGACAAAGGGAATGTTAAATGTTACCAAGGCAAAGTGGGGGTTGCATTTTTTTGTGTTGCACTCATTTTGCACAGGTCTAAATAGCCCCCTCCCCCAGCATTGGCAGGACTTGGCAGCTTATAAGCTACCACCCTGCTCTTTCTAACCAAGCATTTATTCTTCGGGCAAAATCATTATAGAGAAAGCACGTAGACATACCTATACACATGCTAAACCCTTTATATGGGGCCTCCATAAGCAAACACTGTTCCAACCCTTCTGTGAGGGGCTAGCTACCCCACCAGGGCCTGAAGTGGCAAGCAGGCCAATTAACTGGCCAGGCTGCACCTGGCAAAGGAGTGAGGGAGCAGAGATTAATCAGACTAGACTCAGACAGGAACAGGTAAAGCCCAAGAGCTGCTAGAGGCTGTAGGGAAGTAATCTGCATTTACTTGCTGGGTGAAGGGAGGTATGATGGGGCTATTGAGGGTAGCCTACTGTTAGTACTTGGGAGGAGGATATTTGGGCTCAGGGGAGAAGCAACAATGTCTGGGATAGCATGGACCTTGGCTGCTGAAGAAGGGGCACCTGAGCTGGAATCTGGAGCAGAGGGTGAGCTTGGCTTCCCCTTTCAGCCACTGGGGAACTAGCACAGACCAGGCTGTGGAGAGTAGTGGTTGTGCTGAGGACTTTGATAGCCTGGTAATCTGGCTAGAGGGCCAAGTCACAGAGAAGAAGCTGCAGTTCATGGAGAGAGACAAAAGCCACAGACTGAGAGACAACTGCCAGAGAGCTCTTCCCCAAAATTTGCAGGAGGCACCATCCATCCTATGGTGAGTAGAGCACTTGTTCACAAGGAGGAGGGATGGCTTAGTGGTTTGAGCATTGACCTGCTTAAACCAGGGCCGTAAGATCAATCCCTGTGAAGGCCAATTTGGGGAAACAGATGTCAGGGACAGTGCTTGATCCTGCCAAGAGGGCAGGGGACTGGACTAGATGACCTCCCAGGATCCCTTCTAGCTCTAAGATATATATGTATACCTCCTCTGAGGGGTGGGGAGTTCCCCTCAGGCTATGTCTACACTCAATGCAGAAGCTGACTGCCAACATGCAATTTTAGCTATGCCAATTGCAGCCCACTTCAGTGTCTGCCTACACAGAATAAGGTTAATGGGAGTGTTTCTCCTGTTAACCTTCCTTAATTGTCGCTGCTCATGAGGAGTTCTGGGATTGACTGATCCTGGAAAGCACCATTTTGTGCATGCCTGAAACAAAACTCCAGAAGATCAACCCTGAGCAGGTCGATTTTCTGTGGTAGTGTGGCTCTAGCCTTAGCCTGGAGTCCTGCCTTATGCAGAATTAGAATGAAGGCTCTGGGTCAGTTTAAACTCAGACTGTTTATCCAGACAGTCTTTCTTTGAACTATCACTTGAACTAGTACATGTGAACCTTTCAAGGTGTTGCTACCACTCTGGAGGTCTTACGATTGGACTGAATTTGCCTAATCCCCATCCCTCTCCAATGTTCTTGGTTCCTGGTGAAGCTGTGATTACCCACCCTCATGGAATTACACATGAGCCTGGGCCCACAGTGATAAATAAATAGTCTCAGGATAGTTTTGTCAGTCTTTAGCTTCACAAATAAGAGCTGTGTCTACACGTGCACGCTACTTCGAAGTAGCGGCACTAACTTCGAAATAGCGCCCGTCATGGCTACACGCATCGGGCGCTATTTCGAAGTTAACTTCGATGTTAGGCGGCGAGACATCGAAGTCGCTAACCTCATGAGGGGATCGGAATAGCGCCCTACTTCGACGTTCAACGTCGAAGTAGGGACCGTGTAGACGATCCGCATCCCACAACGTCGAAATTGCCGGGTCCTCCATGGCGGCCATCAGCTGGGGGGTTGAGAGATGCTCTCTCTCCAGCCCCTGCGGGGCTCTATGGTCACCGTGGGCAGCAGCCCTTAGCCCAGGGCTTCTGGCTGCTGCTGCGGCAGCTGGGGATCCATGCTGCAGGCACAGGGTCTGCAACCAGTTGTAGGCTCTGTGTGTCTTGTGTTGTTTAGTGCAACTGTGTCTGGGAGGGGCCCTTTAAGGGAGCGGCTTGCTGTTGAGTCCGCCCTGTGACCCTGTCTGCAGCTGTGCCTGGCACCCTTATTTCGATGTGTGCTACTTTGGCGTGTAGACGTACCCTCGCAGCGCCTATTTCGATGTGGTGCCGCGCAACGTCGAAGTTGAACATCGACGTTGCCAGCCCTGGAGGACGTGTAGACGTTATTCATCGAAATAGCCTATTTCAATGTTGCTACATCGAAATAAGCTATTTCGATGTTGGCTTCATGTGTAGACGTAGCCAAGCAGTCCTATGGCACCATAGAGACTAACACATTTATTATGTCATGAGCTTTCATGGGTAAGACCCACTTCTTCAGATGACTGAAGTAGGAAAAAATAGAATAAATGGTTTATATAGCAGGGAGAGTGGGTGGAAGGAAGTGGGTAAAAGGGATACTTATCACTAGTAGGACCAATTGATGTAGCAAATTAAGTAGGATGTGTTCCATTCCTGCAAATATCAAAGGTGGGAAAACTGCCTTTGTAATGCATAAGATGGTTGAGCTCTCCATTCGGGCCAAGGTTAAATGTATCACATTTGCAAATGAATTCCAACTCCTATGTCTCCCTCTATACTCTTGTGGTAAAATTATTTTGTAGAAGAGTGGCTACTTTTAAAATCTATTATTGAATGTCCAGGGAGCTTAACGTGTTCCCCTACAGTTTATGTGTGTTCCAGTTCCTGATGTTGGATTTATGTCCATTCATCCCTTGGTGCAGAGAATGTCCAGTTTCTCTGATGTACATGGCACAGGGGCATTGCTGGCAGCCAATGGTATGTATCACATTAGAGGATGTGCCGGTGTAGGAGCATCTGACAGTCTGGCTGATGTGGTTATGTCCTGTGATTGTATTGCTTGTGGGCAGAGTTGGCAATGGAGTCTGTTGCAGGGATAGGTTAGTGTTTCTGTAGTATGGTGTGTGGCTGCTGGCTAGTATTTTCTTGAAGTTGGGCTGCTCTCTGTAGGAAAGGACTGGCTCCTCACCCAAGATCTGTGAAGCTATGTCTATACTAGTGGCTTTTGTCAGCAAAACAGCCATTTTGCCAACAAAACCCATAGGGCATTCAGATTCCCAAGGGCGTTCTGTCAACAGTAAATGGACAGAACGCAGCACTTTCATCAACAGCTGTACCCTGCTCCCCACAAGGAATTATGCCTCTGTCAACAGAAGTCTGTCAACAGAAAGCTGGTCTGGATGTTCCAGGGGCCCTCTGTCAACAGACAGGGCTTCTAGGACACCAGGCAGCCCTGTCCGCTGTGTTTCCAGCTGGCCATTTTGCCAATAGAGCAGCTGGGCAGTCTGGCCAGTCTCTGTTAAGACAGCGTATCGCTCTTGTGATCCAGTTGGCAGTTTGGCAGCAATCTGTCGACAGGCGTTTTGTTGGAAGGTATCTTCTGGCAAAAACTTCTGTCAAATCCCTGTAACCTAGACATAGCCTGAGAGTGAGGGATCGTGTTCCAGTATAGGTTGTAGGTTTTGGATACACTGGAGGGGTTTAAACAGTGGATTATAGATATCCCAAAGATACGGTAGGCAATTGCCATCTCTGTCTCAGCCATATCTGAACAATTCCCAAATTTCAGGGATGGTTCAATGCATAGGTAGCCAGAACCCTATTGATTTTTGGGAAAAATGGGGAAACCAGTTGAGTGGAAGGAGAATAAGGGACAAATGGAGCCCCTGCCATCTGTTTAGGCCAGTCATAGCTTCAAGCCCCTCAGCAATCATCTATAGATCGAATAAAGGGTTGATGACACTCATTATTAGTGCCTTCCAAAATAGCAATAACCCTGCTCATCCTGCCAAGGGATATAATGTGTTAACATCCTAAATCCATGACAGATTTAGCTCACAGACAAATTATGAGTGCTAAGGGGACAGGATGCATACAACCCCATGGGGTGCGGGGTGGGTGGGGAGGAGAAATGGGAAGCCCGGGTTTGTAGGAGAGGGAATAAAGGACACAGAAAACTTCCAGGGAGGACACTGGGTGGGGGGGAAAAAGGAAAGAGGACACATACAAATCCTGGATATGTGGATGGAGGCTAGCCGACCTTGGAATGAGGGCCCACAAGACGACTGGGGGAAGAGGCATTTGGGAGACCCTGCTTTGTAGGACCCACCATGCACCTGGAACTGTGGGAAGAATAGAATGGAAGGTATGGGTGGAAGTCCCTTGAAAGAAGAGCGGGTGGGAAGGCGGTACACACAGAGCTTGGGAGAAGAGGAAAGGGGGAAATGGAGGAACACAAGGAACCCCTGTTATGTGCAATGTGAGCTCAGCCCACAGAAGTTACAAAGCAAGTGACCCCAAGTTTCTAACTGCTTGCTCCATAAACTCAGCATCGTACTCGGAAACAAACAGGATTCTTTCCACCCTGTGCGTTGTCGTCAGGATTAAAGTTTCCTTTGACCAAGTTCTCTTCTAAGTGGTTCTTGTTTACCCCATGTGCTAATTGTGACCTCAGCAACACCTGTGCATGAGTACTAGCATAATAAAGAATTACCATATATGACCTTTCAAAAAAGAGGTCACCCTTGAGAGGAAGTGTATCTACATCAGTGTCTGCCAACTCGTATTGTGTTAATGTGCTATAGTATCTACAGGATGTCAGGGGGTAGATACTGACACAGATACGCTCCCTTTCAGGGGTGTCCTCTTTTCCTGAAAGGTCAACTGTGGTAACCTTAGGATAATTTCAAGGCTGGTGTGTGTACTGGTATAAATGTTCTCTCATTCTGCCTTCAATGAGGCCACCACTTCTTTGCCACTATCTTTGTTTCCATTTCCTCTTCTCCCTCCAGGTCAGTTTTAAGTATTCCACCTCATCGGCTCTTGCATGTAGTACGGACAACCTTGGGGCACAGGCCCAGGCCTGACTGTAAACACATTCCTTTTACCGTCATCTTCCAAAGCACCAGATGCCAGCGTGCGGCAGTGCACACGGGGCTAATGATTAACAGGGGCAAACACGGTAACCTTGGATGGTTTACCTAGCCCAGGTCTGGGGGGAGGAGACCGTGGACTTGTCATACCTAATTCCAAACTTACTCCAGCTTCATGGGTTTCATGTGAACATTATTGTGCTTGTGCCCTGCAGGGGGAAGAGAGTGAGGGAAAGATGCCGAGAGGATTAACTTCAGTGACAAAATACACTTTTAAAAATTGTGTGACAGAAAGGGTGGGGGTGGGAGGGCAGATGAGAATTTTAATGACAAATTATGCACTCATTCAGACGTACCCTCCGTCCCAGTCTATCTAGATTCTGAGGGGGTCCCATAATTCTGGTGCGGCAGAGATAGAATGACATAGCACTTGAATGCAGTGAGTGAGTATGTCTGCACTGCAGGTAGACATCTAGGGCTGGCCCTAAACAGCTGACTTGGGCACACAGGACTCTGACTAAGTGCGGGTCCAAGGCTCCAGCCCAAATGACTACACTACAGCCAAATAGCTCCTTAGCCTGAGCCCCACGTGCCCCTGTTCGCTGGCTCAGGCCAGCTGCAGTTATTTAGTTTCAGTGGAGGCACAGCCAATAAGGCAGCCACACGTGCTTAGGGTTTTTTCTATCCGACACACATACCTGACCTTTAGCGATACCCTTTATTTATCTGTAATGAGATCTCTTGGGAGTAAAACTGATGGATTTAAATGACACAAAAAATGGTTCTCAAACTAGTTGTGTGATCCCAAAACCACAATGAATAGACCAAGAGACTTGTAAATCCATGACACTCACTGGCCCCTCATAGGCACAGAATAGCACGCGCGTGTGCTCACACACACACACACACACGCACACACCCCTAAACAAAGCCGATTTCACTAAAGTCTTCAGTGACACTCAGTGTCCTTAATTTTAATGATCTCCTTAATGGGCCTATAAACTGGGATGGACAATACCTACAAGGGCTTTCCACATAAGACCTATCACCAGCTCAGTTTTGCTCAAAAGCTGGAACTTTTTTGCGTAGATAACTCTATGATGGAAGCTCAAGGGATGCACAGAGTTGATTGATTTGATAGAAAATTGGCGAAGTTTTGCTTAAAACTCAATCCAGGGTCATTGCAAACTTGCTTGAGGTTTGCTGAAAAAGTTCACTGTGACCCTTAACCCAGTTTCAGGTTTTCCATTGCAGAAATGGATTTCTGCACAGATTTGCAAAGCATTGGCTGAAATAAGGGCCCCCCTGCAGATTTCTCCACTCAGTACTCTGCTGCTCGTGGCTTGCTCTGATAGTGAGGGTTACGCACAGTAACTCAGACATACAGGCTCGTTGCCATTGGATGGGCATGTTGACAATGGGCAGGGGTCTACAACCTGTGGCTCCGGAGCCGCATGCCTAGGGTGACCGTATTTCCCTATACTGAATATGTGACACCTGGTAAAATTATGCATCTTCAGGTGAGTTCAACAACAGTCAGTCAGAACTATGCAATGCAAATGTTGGATTCTTTATATTTACTTAGCTTTAAGATTCACAGAGGGAGAGGTCACACACACACACACACACACACAGTCTCTCTCTCTCTCTCTCTCTCTCTCTCTCCCCACCACAGCTTGCTCACATAAAGAAGATCAACCTGCCCAGCACTCTCTGCCCTCCATGCCAGGCTAGGCGCTTGTGATGGACCTGCCTCTCCTGGTATCTGGTGCCACATCTTCCTAAGGCAACACATAGAGGCAGAGGAGAACACACAGGGTCACATGCCTCCTGCCCCAGATTTCTGCCAGGGTTCACACCAGAACGTGTCCAGCAGCAGCTTTTTGGCATTGTGTAGGAGGGTAGAGCTGGGAGCTGCTTCCAGGAGCAAATTGGGAGTGGGGGGGCAGCGAGTGGATGACCTGGCTAGGTCCTTGCAGAGCTTTTCTTTTCACCCCTTGTCCCCTATGGCTGGAAGCAGCTTGTCTTTTCCTGCCTGCCCAGTGCTGAAAGGCAGCTAACACCTCTGAGTTGCTGCTGGCCACTGACATAACACAGACATCTCGTGGCTGCAGGCAGGAAGGAGTTAAGCTCTAAGGATGCGCTGTGCACCCAGGCCCAGTGAACCTGCCTGCAGGATTGGAGCACTAAAAGGCCGGAAACTGTTCCTCTCCCCTCCACGCCATTCCAGAATTTAGCTGTGGAGCAGAGAGACTTCCCCATGCCAGTGCTGTGCAGAGCTCTGGCACATGCAGGGCTTTGTTCCACCTAACCAGGTCCCTGGGCCAGAGGGTCTGGAGCTTCTTCAGGGTGCCAGCCTAGCCAGAGGCAGTGGGGGAAGGAAGGATCCTGCGGGCAGTGAAAAGGGAGCACATAAAGGGCCAATGGGGAGGCAGTGGAGGTGGCACATAGATGGTTGCTGCCTGGCACTGGCCTGCATTCACCAGCCACCACAGCTCACCGTGCGCAGCTGGTGGAGACTGAAAAGGGGAAAGGGGAGGGACTTTGTGTGCCACAAGCTGGAATGGAGTGAGGGCCTTTTGGATGGACCACCAGGGGAGGAGTGGATCTCCATGCACTGGTATGCTTCGCCACCAGCCTTGCATACCCACCCCCATCTTTAGCCTTTGGACCCCTGAACTCACCACTGATGGGCAACTGACAAGCAGAGATCCTGCCAGTAGCAGGACCCAGTAGTGCTGATGGGGGGGGACAGAAAACACAGGACAATTTGCCCATTTTAAGAAAAAAGTCAGGACACATGCGGGAGATCTCAAATGCAGGACTGTCCCTTTAAAAATGGGACATCTGGTCACAAAGCACATGCAGCTCTTCAAGGAGTCATTTGTAGCTCTGGATGTTGCTTCTGCTGACTCCCCTGCAGCTCTTTGCCCTGCCACCACTGAAACAGTAAAACTAAATTTAATTGGTTTAATGGCCAGCAGGAGGGATCCGGCCATTAAACCAACTGAATTTATTTCCATTATTTCAGCGGCAGCAGGGCAGGGAGCCGCAGAGAACCTCACTTGCCCCACTACCTGGGCAGCCACATCTCTCTGGTGGGCATGGCTCAGCTCATCCCCACCAGCTGAACACCTTCACGCCAGCCTTCTTCCCACTGGGTGCACGTGGCTGCCCTGTGCAGGCTCCCCACCAGTGCTGTGAGTGGGTTAGTTGCTTTGGGGCTTAGAGGGGTTAAGCCTGGAGATGGGGGCCAGGTTTGTGGGATGCAGGGGCAAAGTTTGGTGATAAGACTATGGATTTGGGGGCTGAGGGCTGAAACAGGTAAATCCTGGAGATGGGCAGGGTTTGGGGGCTGAGGAGGGTGGAACCTGGAATGGGGTGTGTGTGTACAGTTGATTCTAACATTGTTCCTTCCTGCATAAGAGCCTGTCCCCAGGCGCAGTGTTTTCCTTGTCCTCATTTGCTTTCCAATCCAGGGATGAAAGCAACTTAAACTTTCTACAGGTACAAATCACTGTGCCTGCGCTGTTCTTAGAAGAAGGGTGACAAAAAGTACTGTTTGATGTTATTTATTAAGGACTGACTGGTATTCACATGCATTGTGGCTCTTGAAGTATTTGATTTTGTAAGTGAATTTTTAAAAATGGCTCTTCTTGCTATTTTGGTTGCAGACCCCTGATCATGGGTGTACTGATTCAGCACCTGGTTTCTCCCATAACAACTACAGGAGGTTTAAATATGTGTGCTTCTAGAGCTGATTGGGGACATGTATTACATTTCACAGAACAAAAAAATAGTTTTCATTTTCCTTGAAATATTTTGAGCTTTAATCAAACTAAAATCCACAATTTTTGTTCCCGTTTGAAATATTTTTTAAAGTTTTTGAAAAGCAGCGGTTTTGTTCTACAAACATTAGTCTTTCCTTTTGGGATGGCAAAACAAAAGTCTATTTTGTTAAAAGGGATTTGTAATTCAAACATTTATTTTGGTTTAAAATTGTTTTAAACAAAATATCCAACCAGCTTCTATGTAGCTGTGTTGAAATAAGTGCTGCCTCACCCCAGCTGAGCATTGGGCCTGGTTTTGAATCACTGTTAACTTTCTAACGCTAATCCATGGTCAATTTTCAGCATGACTGCTGCAAAATAGGAATCTAAGCTGCAGACCCAGAAGGGTAGCTCAGTGGTTTGAGCATTGAGAGGCTAAACTTAGGATAGTGAGCTCAAGCTAGAGGGGGCCATTTAGTGATCTGGTGCAAATAGATTTATTTAAAAAAAAAAGTGGGGGATGGGAGGGTGCTTGGTCCTCCCAAGAGGGCAGGGGACTGGACTCAATGACCTCCTGAGGTCCTTTCCAGCTCTATGAGATGTGTATCTCTGATCTTTCATGTGTATCTTTCTCAGGCAGAGTTTCTTTCCGGTCTTAAGCTTGTACTGCTGCTGGGGTGCCTGTTGTTAGCTCTGCACTCACTCTAACTAACAATGAGGGATGGGGTTCTTGGAGGCAGGGTCAGTACATGTCCTCCTCATATATGCTGATACACTGCCCAGGCTTCCCAGCAGTAGTGTGCCTTGGTAAGCATCCTTGTAACAGCTGATATGCATGCACTGTTGTCCTGGAGTGGATGATTAATGGTTAATCTTTATTCTTTTAATCAAATCTGCCAATAAAGTAAACCCAAGTATATAGAAATTAAATCAAGTTTTATAGCCAGTTGCTCCTGATCCCTGCTGCATTCATTTCTTTCCTTGCACATGGTGGTTTTCCAGTGAGCTCAGACCAGAGAGCAGGTCACAGTATAGTAGTAGCTTTGATATTTGAATGTTACTGTTTGCCCATCATAATATCAAATACAGGAGTGTTCTGCCGGTAGCACTTCCCATTTCTAGTGAGGTGCAATCTCTCTATTTTAATAAAGTGAGTGTTACATATAGTTCAGCAGGAATTACTTAGGGAGATCTTAATATACTGACCCCATAAGAAAAACAGTTCTTGGGTCCAACTCCATTTTTACTGTAATGCATGACAGGAGATTTTACTTTGTGGGCTTTTGGCATATATTATTATTTGAGGGAGCCTATGACTGGCATAAAGGTCTTTATTTCTCAATATCCTTTCCAATCTGGCAGAGAGACAGCTGCAGATGCGCTCTATTTGATCAAGAGGCAAAGGCACGCAATGGTTATCTAAAATTGCAGTTCTGCTCTGAAAAGTAACAATGGCATATGAAAAACAGGAAGTCCTGTGACACCTTATAGACAAACAGATATTTGGGAGCATAAGCTTTTGTGGGCAAAGACCCACTTCGTCAGATGAAGCGGGTCTTTGCCCACGAAAGCTTATCCTCCAAAATATCTGTTAGTCTATAAGGTGCCACAGGACTTCTTGTTGTTTTTGAAGATACAGACTAACACGGCTACCACACTCATACTTGTCACAATCAATTGTCTATGAGCGTCTGCATTTATTTGTGTTTCCAGATCAGTGAGCTAGGTTTGACTTGTTAACTGAGTCTGAGATCTGAGAGTCAAGTTTGGGTTCTCTCCGGGGCTTTTTTTTCTGGTGGAACACCAGGGAACAGCATTCTGCTACCTTTTTCACCCACCGTCACCACTGCTATTTTTAAAATGCAGCTCTGAGCCACCTGGGACGCCACCACCAGTCCTGGCCTCTCTCAGGTGCACGACTGGGCTGGAGTCAGAGCTTGAGGTGGGAAAGGAGGGGCTAGAGTGGGCCCAGAGTCCTGTATGGTGTGGGACTGAGCCCTGCCCCAGACCTCTGGTGAGTCTGGACCCCACCTCCCCAGATTTGCTGAGGCCAGAGCCCTGCAAGGCAGGGCCCAGAGCCTCATGCAGTGTGGGGGCAGAGCTCTCCTGTCCCCACACCCCCACCATGTCATGGGACCAGGGCCGGATCCCTGTAAGGTGTGGGGCTGGGGCCCCCAGGACCTCCCATGGGACTGGAGCACCCCACCCCCCCCAGAGTCCCCACTATGGGGCTGGGGCTGCAGCCCTGCATGGTGTGGGGCTAGGGCAGAAGTGTCCAGCCCACAGGCCAGAATCTGGCCCACGGAGACTTTTTATCTGGGCCGCAGTTCTGGCAGTGCTGCCGTTTTCCCAGTGTGGCTCGCACAGGCCTAAGCTCTGGCCAGTGCAGTTCCTGCCAGTACGGCTCATGTGGGGTGCTGCTCCAGCTGGTGTGGCTCCGACCATTGCAGCTCGTGGCTCTGGCCAGTGCGGGGTGAGGCTCCGACTGGTGCACCTCGCTCAGGTCCTGGCTTGCACAGCTCCTCCTGCTCCTGAGGTGCCAGCAGCTTTAATAAAGTTGCTGCATTCAGCCTGTGCGGAGGGTGCCTAGCTGTGGGGGAGGGGGAGGGCATTGATTTAGAGCAGGGCTTTGGGGGGGTGCCTGGCTCTGGGGAATGGGAGAGGGGATTGGTTTAAAGTGGGGAGATGGGGGTGCCAGGCTCTTGAGGAGGGAAGGAGGATTGGGTTACAGCAGGGAGCTGGAGGTACCTGGCTCTGGGGAAGGGGGAAGGAGGGCGTTGGGTTAGAGCGGGAGGCTGGGGGTGCCCAGTCACTGTCTGGCCCGTGAGAAATGAGACAGGTAGCTGCTTCTCCTGGATGATCAACTTCAAGCCAGATGAGGATCTGGCCTTGTGTTTGCTTAATAGATTTGAACAAAATCCCTTTGGCTCTCTTTTGAGTTAGGAGTTGTAGGGAGAACAAACTTTTTCCTATTAGGAAAAGTATATTTTTCCCCAAAGGGTACGTAACAATGGTGGAAATTTGGCATTGGACTAGAACACTATTTTGGTTGCGAGACTTCCAACATCTATATGAGGTAACAAGTTTTGCTGGTGATTCAGCTTCCTATGCAGCAACGTACATGAGCAAAAGCTCAATTTCAATCATATGAGCAATCCCATATGCTTTGTCAGATGAGGGTCTCCTTACATGTCACATTTCCCACCATGGAGGACCTCTCCTTAGGCTTGAAAGCATGTCTCTCTCACCAACTGAAGATAGTCCAATAAAAGATATTACCTTGAGGCTCTCATCTGTCATTCTAGATGAGTGGTGGGCAAACTTTTTGGCTTGAAGGACACATGTGAGAATGGAAATTGTATGGCAGGATGAGGTGGGTAGGAGGACTCAAGGGGTGTCATGTGGGAGAGGCTATAAAGGATGTTACTGAAGTAGGAAAGGGGGAGTCTGTGGAGGTTGTGTTGGGGGAGCTTAAAAAAGAGGACACTGATAGATGGGAGCAAAGGCAAGAAGACCCGGGGATTTGGGAGGAATGTCATGATTGACAACAGGAAAAGCAACATGAAGGTCAAGAAGCATGAGGAAAATGAAAGGAAATCACACTGGCTACAACCACACTACAGCGGGAGATCAACCCCCTGAGGGTCGATCTTCTGGGATTTGTGCAAAATGATGCTGCCAGGGGTCGATGATGACCCCCCTTATTCCTGTCAACTTCCGCCATGTGGACAGACATAGAAGGTGATCACAGATAAATTGATTTTAGCTACTCAGTAGGTGCAGCTAAAATTGTGTATCAGCAGTCGACTTCTATGTCTAGTATAGACATACCCTTAACCCACAATAGCCGTGTCTACACGAGCCAGCTACTTCGACGTAGCCATGCCAACTTCGAAATAGTGCCCGCCACATCTACACGTGGCAAGTGCTATTTTTAAGTTGAAATTGATGTAAGGTGGTGAGACATTGAAGTCGCTATCCCCAACAGGAGATGGGAATAGCGCCCTACTTCGACGTTGAACATCGAAGTAGGGCACATGTAGACAATCCGCATCCTGCAACATCGAAATAGCGGGGTCCGCCATGGCGACCATCAGCTGAGGGGTTGAGAGACACTCTCTCTCCAGCCCCTGCGGGGCTCTGTGGTCACCGTGCGCAGCAGCCCTTAGCCCAGGGCTTCTGGCTGCTGCTGCTGCGGCTGGGGATCCATGCTGCATGCACAGGGTCTGCAACCAGTTGTCGGCTCTGTGGATCTTGTGCTGTTTAGTGCAAGTGTGTCTGGGAGGGGCCCTTTAAGGGAGCGGCTTGCTGTTGAGTCTGCCCTGTGACCCTGTCTGCAGCTGTGCCTGGCACCCTTATTTCGATGTGGGCCGCTTTGGCGTGTAGACGCTCCCCTGCAGCACCTACTTCGATGTAGTGCTGCCCAACGTTGACGTTGAACGTCGACGGCACCAGCCCTGGAGGACGTGTAGACGCTAGTCATCGAAATAGCTTATTTCGATTTTGCTACATCGAAAAAAGCTATTTCGATGTAGCATCCCCGTGTAGACGTAGCTCACGTGTGGCAGGTTTTGCCTCATGCTGGGTTGTGTAGAGTGATGGCTGCTGTGCAGTGTTACCTTTAACTGAAAACCATTTTGTTTTGTCTTTTTTGTTCTGAGTTCGAGCAAAGGAAGGAATGAGAGAGTCTCCTATGAGTTTCAGATGTGTTCATGCCTCAGATTTTTAGGTTTCATCTGTGTCCAGGAGAATTCCAGAACACAGAACAGAAACTGCATCCATAAAGTTGACTGGTTTAGTCGTGATGTGTGTTAGTCACAGGGCAGCATATGAGTGTTTGAACAAACTGTTTAATTTGTTCTGGTATTTCCTCTCAGTATCAAAGTTAAATTGACCATTCTCTCCTTCTTCAGGTTCTCTCTTTTCTCTTTATGTGGAATATATTATTTCTTTGTATATATTTTGATGGAAATCTATAAGTCTCAAAGATAACCACTAATGGCTTGAAGGTTGTTTCAGCTATCTTTACAGTAAGACAGTCCCTTTTGGTACAGGGTCAAAACACTTGTTATCATAATCTCCCATTTGACATTATTTTCTTAGACATCCTCTCTTTCCCAGCCTTTCCCCACAGTTTCCTTTTCCTTTTCTTTACAAGTCAGTAGCATCAAAGACATTTAAATCTCTGACATCTAGTTGTTAAATAACAAACTAACCACCAGAGGGCAATGATAATAGCAATAAAGGGTGCACAGTAATTAGCCTTGCTCTCTACAGAAATTCAAGCTATAATAAAAGCAAAACTTACTAATTCTGATCTGTTATACTGAAAATACGTCATCTAAACCCCATTGCATAAAATAAATGGATAGAAAGGATATATAAAATAATGTACTTTACTGGAATAATAATGTACAGATCATATCTTTCTGTTTTCTTTTGGAAATCAAGTCACTTATTTAGGTGCTTAAGTAGATTTGCTAGCCTAACTTCCATAAATCCGTTTTTAAAAATCTTGTTCATGGTATCGATCATTCTAGTATCCTAGGACTCAATCCAATAAAGGCTAACTTATGTGATTAACACTTTACACCTGATCTGTTTCACTGAGGTCAGTGGCCCTGCTTATATGTATGATTTTATGCTGTGGCATTGGAGCCTAAATGCTGAAATTTCTCTTACTGGACTTATCTACATTAGGATTATTTGTCCAGAATTTTTTCGCTCTTCTCTCTGGTTTTCACCCATGACAGGCGTGTTGATGAAGCCAAGAGGCCAGTGGTTTCCAACCTTTTAACCACCATGTCAGAGACATTAGCCGTAAAACATGATTAGTCTGTATGCTACTCACACCTATAGCTGGTTTAGAAAAAGGAGTTTTCTTTGTCGGAAAATGTCAAGTTTTCAGAAGAAGAGTGAAAACCAAAATATTTTCATGAAGATGGGAAATATTTTGAATCAGAAATGACATTGTGGTGCCTCCTGCTTATTCTCCTCCCTTGGCTGCATGTACCATATCACCTATGATGCACCACTGTCTCCCCACTCAGTGAGGGGAGGTGACGCATGGTAGTGTCATGGCTGCAGTGCATCACAGCAGTTGAATTCCAATATGGAGCCTGGTTGATAGAGAAGAACGGGAACATGAGGCATCGGGACCACAACTCCCATGAGCCCAGCCAGCAACAACACTCTCCATTTGTAGCTGAGTTATTTAGGTTCTCAGCCAAAATCTTTTTCTGTCTTTAGTTTGGGATGATTTAAGTTGTTATTGATGCACTGAATTTTCCATGGAAAACCTGCTTTTTTCACAAAAATGTACTTTAGTCGAAAATCACATTTTCTGGAGGAAACCAGCTTTGACAGGAAGATTAGGGGCCAGCTAGACTTACGACACCACGGATCTGACCCGGTGGTAGGAACAGTGGCATATTTTAGCAAAATCATTTTAATGTGGACCCAGTTTCTTTCATTTCGATGTAATTTTATGATGAGGGCATATCTGTTTTGAGAGTCGAGTAAGTGTGGGACAACAGGTCAGCCACTGCACGTACACATTTCAGATTTCTACTCCATTTACGGCATATCATGGGGCCTACCAATTTGTCATAGGGTCATGTGAGCCAACGCTGGTTTGTTAGGGTAGTTTGCGAGCTACTGGACTGATGCTGCCTTACGTAAAAATGCAAACCGACCCTCATCTCCTCCCCCCCACCTATCGAATTCTGCTAAAACAATGATCAGAGTCTGATCTATTGAAGTAATAGTCCTAAAGTTCAGTGCAAGTCCTCGCACCATGTTGGGAGCCTCAGGCCAGGTTATTCAATCCTTACTCACTTGGCTATACCACAGATTCTTCTCGGGTGCTCTGTGTGGGAAAGAAATTACTCCGGGTTGATTTCTGGCTTCTTTTTTGAGTGTGACATGACCAGTGAGGAAAGGATGAAAGTGGCCTGATGCTCATAACTCTTTCTGTACATGGAAATTAGTAGTGTTCAGAATTGGGTTTGGAACATCCACCTCATTTCTTTCAACTTAACAGGACCCAAAGGTGGAATGCATAATGAAGAGGCAAAGGTACAAGGTGCGGGAGCCAGCATGAACTAAGGAGAGGAGCTTGAAACACAGGAGGGATTAATTTGTTTAACAGTCAGACACTCTCCCTCTGATCCCACGTGGTATTTCTGGTTTGTCCAGCAAGCTTATCACTGGCTATGGACCTAACTAAGAATGGGGTAGTTTAAGCACAAGGTTGAGTGCTTTTCTGAATCCTGACCACATGAGATTTTCTCTGTTGCTTCAGTCCTTCATTTTATTTGAATATAGAATGGGGACCAGGAGCCAGGATTCCTGGGCTTTATTTCTGACTCTGCCACTGAGTCTGTTTCATGGCTGGAGCAAGTCAAGTTACTTTTCTGTGCCTCAGTTTCCACACTTGTGAAATGTTCATGATAATACCTAAATTGCAGGGTTATTGTGATGGTTCCAGTAGGTGCCTAGCACTGAGAGGCACCTCACTACCACCTGCCTTTTGCACGAGGGAGCCTTGTCTGTACTTGCCAGGAATCAGTTCCTTGACACTGCCAGCCACAAGCAATGCAAATCGTTCCTGCTCAGCCTGTGCAGCCTCTGTTCTTGCCTAGCAACAGGAACACCCTAACCTCCCAGGCCTCTGAGCATCCTCTCATTGTGTCCAGCCCTTTTCAGAATTACCAGGCCTGCTGTTCCTAAAGGAACACATCTTCCTAGTTATGCTTCAGAATGCAGCCCCACTTAACACATGGCATTTAGATACATTGAGACAGCGAGTACACATCTCCTTAAAAAAGCACAGAGAGTCAGATGGTGGCAAACAGAAATATTGGACGCAAAGGGTTGCATATAAAATAAAGTCCTTCTTACAGTGTTTTTCAACCAGAATGAGGCCCTTTCCCAAACCCAGGCCCCGTGGCAGCTTGCCTCCCCCGTGAAGGATCCTTCCGCATCCTGAGACATACTGGAGATAATCCAATCCCTTTGTACTTCACCACTAAACCAGGGTCTCCTTCCTGCTTCCCTGCTGTTCACCTCTTCCTGTTAATTCTCCTTCCTGAAGGCAATCTCGTAATTCACATCCGACTCATTATGAAGATAAACACAATGGTCAACCAAGGAGAGAAAGCAGGTGGTAGTGAAGTGCCTCCTACCGGTCAACCCATCCCTTGCCAGGTTACGGCCTGGTACCTCCGGGTGACCTGCTTCTAACCTAAGTAACTTCCTATACCTAGACATCTTCATAGATACCTCTTCTTCTAGATTACCCCCTCGTACATTTCACAAGGATTATGATGACCAGTGTGATGTAGGCTTCCTTTATTGAACTCACATGATATGTTTTGGTGAACTAAAATACAAATATCAGACCCAGGAATCTCCATAACCCTTATGTACCTCTCTGCCCTCTATTAGTCGGCATCAGGAGGTCCTTGGGTCACTGTAGCATGACACCTAATCAGTTGTAAAGTGTTTTGATCTCCTGAGATGAAAGTTGCTATATTAATGCACGATGTTTTATAAGATTGTTTCTATGCCAACTAAGATTAGACCTCAGTAACCTCATAGCTGCTAGGATGTATGCAAATGTCTAATGGACACTCTGTACCTTTTCAAGATGAGCCGAGGGAAGTAAGAGAGCAGAGACGCAGTGTTTCACACCAGTGTCAGCTGCCTCTCTTCTTGTTCTGTGACCAAATTCTAGACACCAGCAATGCAAAAGTTCTCATTCAGCATCTTTCTGTAATAGCAACTGACAGTGGAGGAAGTCTGCTAGGATATTACTCGCTTCCTCAGTAGTCCTGAGAGTGATGGTCTGTATTCAAATTGCTATTGTAACTGCAGAAGAGATTGAGGAAAGGAAAATATTCAAGAGAGAGACTCAGAAGTTATGGTTTATGAAGTGTCCATTATAAAGGCAGGTTTGGAAACATCCATGACTTAACACTTTGTGAAGGAAAAAGAAGTTTCTTTCCACAGAAAATTTCTCCTCAGCCTCTGCCAAAGGAACCAGCTTAGTGTTTGCTGTGAATTTATGGTTATTTTGACAGGTAGTTTTTGAATTACAAGATCCAGACACGGTAGTAGGACAGTTTTTCAAAGAGTGAAAAACTAACACAGTGCTGCACAAATGCTTCAACTCCTGGACCCCCGTGGGCATTGGCACTGGCAATTTGCTAAAGCAACAAGCTTTTCCTTTGATCTATGCCTAAACTTAGAGAGGATTTTAATCAGAGAAGTTAATCTACAAATACACCAAAGTGAATTCTCCAAGGCCAGATGAATCAGCTGTGAACTCAGAACACCTGGCTCCTAGTCTGCTGATCTGAACGTCATTCAGCACTTCTGCTCTTTCTAAACGTACAGCCAAGTCAGAAACTGAGGGTGGGGCACAGAATTGCCATGCCCCTGGGCAAGATGGGAAGGAAGGGGCCAGCTCAATGCTCCCAGAAGGGGCAGGGTGGAGCATTGGGCTGAAGGCTCAAGGCTGGGAGCTAGCCTCTCTTTGTTAGCTGATAGTAATTTAAAAAGGCCCAGGGCAGGGGTTGGCAATCAAAATAGCAAAAAGCCATTTTTTTAAATTCAGCAAAAAAAATAAATTAATTCAGGAGCCGCGATGCCTGTAAATACAAGATGCTTCTTAATAAATAACATCAAACCCTCCTTTTTGTAACCCCTATTTTATGAGCAGCGCATAGACAATGATTTGCAATGCGATACATGTTTACTGCAGGATGTTCACAAATTTTTTACATGTTCTATTTCCTCACACTTTCTGTGTGTGTGTTTGTACCACTGTCTTCCTGACTCTCCATCCTGAGCCCTATGCCTCTCTCGAGAACGCTAGATTCTGAACAGCTTTGGTTTTGAAATCACGGTACATGTGCTCCAATACTTTTGATAAAGCACTCTTTCATATATTCTCCCATCTGCGAGCAGCTTTCCTTGTTTCACAGTCTCTTGACTTGCCACAAACCTAGCCACAGTGACACTACTTGATGATTTCACCCATTTAGTGAACGTGGTCTTACTTTGCTCTGCTTTTCATAGCAGCTCCTCCACAGCCTTTTTTCTGGCATCTCCAGCTAGCTACTGTTCAGCACAAATAATGTGTTTAATGAGAAAATGCCTCTTGAGGTTGCATGTTTTTGTTGGTGGTGAATTTCTCATTGCAAATAAGACATAAAGGGAGCCCAGCCAAACTCAATATTAATGTGTAGGGTTGGGTCCATTCAGTTTGAAATTCTGTTTTCATCTTCAATTTTCCTCTATTTTGAAGCCATTCCAACCCCACTTTAATGATGCCAATTTTACTTCATGTTTAATTTCAGTTTTCTTTCTTAAAATACGTGTTGCTCTTCACAGCGGGAATGCCCCAAGCTTCTTTTTCCTTTTCAAAATCAAGACCTTTTATAAGTGACATGCTCAAAACACAGATCCAGTATCATATCTCACAATGCACTGCACATATTAAAGGGGGAGTTATCCAATGTTTTGAGATCACATGGTTTACTGTTTTAGATATGAGTTGTTCATTTTTGGGCTTTTAGACGTTCACCATTTATTGAAAATAATAAATAATCCGGGTGTGTGGTTTTTTTTAACTTTGCAGTTATAGCATTTGGAGGCAAAAAGAAGTCCTTAACGAGTCACAGGTTGCAGACCTCGGGCTCGGGTCAACTACCCCCTTTGCATTCTTTCCATCAGTGGGCTTAGGCAGAAACATGTGAGAGTCTGTCCAAAAATCCAGACTAAGATCTTTTTGGACGTTATCAGTATTCACAGAAATACCGCCTGTCATTCTGACTGGTACACTCATTGTTTCCTTGTGCTCCCCCTTTGGTCCACCTGCATCCACCCAATTCTCTCATACTTGGATTGGAAGCTTTCTGGGGACAGGAACTTATTTTGTTCTCTTTGTACAGAACCTGTCACAGTGGGGTCCTGGTCCAGGACTGGGGTTCCCAGGCCCTGCTGCTAGAAAACACATATCAGATTCCAACTGGCAAGCTAATGTAGTCTTGCTTCCTTGTAGATTCCATCAGTGCTGTGCCCTGTCTAGCTGCAAACTTCTTCAGCTGTGTGACTTCAATTTGTAAATGATTTCTCTGTGGGTGAGAAGTGATCTGGCTTCCCTGTTTTCAGCAAGAAGAGTGTACTCTGTGCACGACATACCACCATGCATGTGGTTAGCTTGACCACCTGTGCAGGTATGTGTATCTTACACTGAAGCATGCTGAGAATGCTCTTGTTTCGACTGTATAAATGGGCATTGTGCATCGTAACACTCACTTGAAGTTCAACGTGGTGTTTGTCTTTAGTCTGACATCACAGCATTAACTTGGTTCTGTTGGTTGGGCCAGAGATCCCCCAGCTGCTGGTCCTAGAGCTCTTTGTGAGTGGGACTGCAGGTTCCCAGTGCCACCATTGTGGGTCCATGTGCACCACCACTACCTCCTTCCCAGGCAGTTGTGTGCACTGCAACCTGCTGTAGAGCTCGAACCAGACCCTTGCTTCACCATGGTGAACATAGTCCAAATTCTGGGCGCTGGAGAATGCCCTGTCGTAGGAGAGGTGACGAGCACTGGATGGCGTGGTCCTGGGGTCAGAGTGGTGCATTGGTATGGGTGTCTAAAAATGCCAGAAACTTCTGGTTTAGGATTAAAAGAAATAAAAAAAGGAAACTCAGTCTAGTTTGCATGTGCTAGTTCGGTCTGTTGGCCATGAGGTACGCTCCAGACCTTAATTTTGTGTGCCAACAGAAGGACAATCTACCTGTATGCCCCAAAGATGAAACCTGAGATATAGAAGGTCCATGAACATAGCCAATTGCTACATGTTGCAGGAATCCCAACGGAAAACCCTATGTATAAGCCAGACTCTAAAAATGGAGGTTCCTCATGTAATTCAGTAGCATCATGGGACACGTGGGAATGCAAAAATAAACAGCTAATGAGAATGCCACCTGCTGTCACATAAGGGTGAGAGGATATTAAAGAAGCTAGAGACTGAGTAAATGAATGGATTATGGCCAATGGACTCAGTCCAGGAAACACAGAGGGCAGTACAAAAGAGGTGAGGAAGGCAGAAGGCTAGAAGAGACTTACCTGGGATATTGTGTGCTACTTTGCTCCAGATGGGGACAAGGAAATTTTAAAGGTGGAACGCCAATAAAAGGGAAAAAGGCTGGAAATGCATGAAGGCACAGGAGAGAATGGGTGTAGGTAGGAAATCAGAAAAGGTGACACTTCTAGGTTATTAGAGTTTATTTTTTAATTCAATTTTACTTGAGAGGTCTACTGGACATGTGAAAGTCTCCCCTTCCTCAGCAAATTTCCCACAGCTTTACAGGGCTGGGAGAGGACCAAGAAAGGTGTACAGAAGAGCACTGCTGAGGTACGAAGTTGAGTCAAATTGCTGAGAGTGCTGGTGGGAGGCATTTAAGGTTAACAAGGTGCAGGGAGTTGTGGAAATTGAAATGCTTGTTTAGAACTGGTATTTGGAGGTGTAGAAGGACTCTAAAGAGATCAAGTGCATGGTTCACCCATGATTTTTCTGCTGCCTGTGACAACAATCTGGTTTTCATTTAGCACTTTTCATCCCAAAGGATCTGTTTCGGATCTTCTTCCCACGGCGTGCTCACTGGTTGGCCACAAGCCATCCTCCAGGGAGGGGTGTCACGGGGCAGATTTCCCTCCCCCTGGATTCCTTGCTGCAAACAACCCTCCTGGGCACCAATGGCAAAATAACTCCTTGTGCTTCATTTACAATATGCTTTGGGAGTATTTGTTCATTACAGCATAAGGTTTTACCCCAAGCCTTTACCTGCTGCTAAGGCACTAGGGAGGTGGGGATGAGAGATGGGAAAAAGAGTTCATCCTTCTGAGATGTCAGGCTACTTTGCCCTTCCTGCCAGCCTTTTCCTTGCCCCTCTCAACCATCCTCTACTGACAAACTTCTTCCATTACCTCGACCCTTTGGCTCAAGTGAGGACTCTTCCCAAGTGCACAGAACAGTATGTCAGCTTTAGGCTACTCATGTCCTTTCATGGGGTGTCTTGACTTTCACCAATCTGTTTAATGGCAGGACTCAAAACTGGGGGACAGGGTGTCTGACCCACCTAATTTAAGGAGTAATTTAATACTGACTCTGGAGAAGAGGCATCACTTACCAAATCAATGAGAGAGAGAAGGATTTTCAAAAGTACCTGTAACCCCGCTAAAATCCCAGCCACTATTGCCTGCAGCATACTGGTTTTTCCTTGGAGGTGTCCTATGCCAATGCCCACCTGGTCTGACTGTTTACTTGTAAGGACTGAGAAGGTCACAGCCTGAGCTGACTCAGGGCTACATTTAGCTAAAGCCTGCAGCTAAAAATCTTTAGCAGTGGCCATGTGCTTTTGTCCCCTCCCGAGTCAGTTAAAAATAAGTAACTCTCTTTTAAAAAATGCCTTCCCAATTAGATTAATTGCATGTAAAGAAACTGTGGGGTTTTAGCCATTCCTATTAAGAAATAAATTAATGTTTGTATGAAATTATATAAGAGCATAAAGGATAGACAAATCATACCAGAATTTCCCTATACGAAGAGCCCCTAAGCCAAAGTTTTCTGTGGATCTACACACCTGTCCAGGACAGCACAGCTTTGACCAAACTCCACCTTTTCCTTTTTTGAGAGGTCTGAGTCCCACTCTTCCCTCAAAGCTCCCAGTTTCTCAGCTGCTAAATAGGATTTGCTCTTGGCTCCCCAGAGAGGAAACATGAACCACGCAAAAGCCCACAGCTCCGCATTAACTCTAATGACCTGGCCTCTGTTTGTAGCTGTGACTAGAAACCAGCAGTAGGCATCATTTCTTCTGACTAGAGCAGTTCTGAAATAAGTACAAAGCAGTTTAATAGGGAGTTGGAGTCCAAACACAAGACATGTATCAAAAGAATTTATTTTATGAATACATTATGTTGTTGTGCACAGCACATACATATAAAAATAGAAGCAATTGCATTTTATAAATGATGGACAGTTTCGTGTTTCCCACAAACGTACAATCTTATTTGTAAGTCCACACTGAGTCAGAAGATGAGGTATATTTTGGTGGCAGGAAAACAATGCTAGAACTTTGGCACCATTTTACTGTGCAAAATAGAATATTGGAATTGAATTGAAATGAGGTATTCAAAGATGATTCTGCTTTTCTGGGATATATGTGAGCCATCTTATTCACATAAGAAAGGTCCTGATCCAGCTCCAAGAGAGAGAGATCCTGACATCTGTGGATGTTGGATCAGCTCCTAAAATTATTATGGGGTTTGCCCATGGGAGCAAAGCAATCCTTGTAATGTGATTCTTCTACAGATATGTTACCTACGTACAAAGGAAGAGCCATGTAGGCCAATCACCCGTATGCACAGGGTATTTTGACGTCACAAATAACTTGCTAAGAGGGGCTGATGTGTGGATATGTTCTGATAATGACAAAAGGGGTTCTGTATTTTCCCTCATGTTGCAAATACTATCATTCCTCTAAGTGTTTTACTTAGGGAATTAGCTCATTGTGCTACTCGCTTCCATGAAGACTTGTTCATGCAAGGGAGGGTTTGTAAGACTGTATGAGAAGTTACTGAGGGAATTAGGGTATAGACATAGCCATTTCGCATAGAAGTGACTGTCAGAAGGAATTTCCCAGCAAAAGTTCTGTCGACAGATTGCGCCCGTACATAAAGGCGGATTGAAAGAGCAAGCCGCTTTGTTGACAAAGAGCAGACAGACGGCCCAGACCTCTCCTGGCAGAACAGCTGATTGGAAGCTCTGCAAACAGGGCTGCTTGGTGAACCTGAAGCCCTGCCTGTCGACAGCAGGGGCCCCAGAATGTATACACAGCTGTTTTGTCAACAGAAAACTGTCAACTAAAGCATTATACCTGAACAGAGAGGGATATAATACTGCCAGCAGATGTGCCTATTTTTTGGACAAACTGTCGACAAAGCACATGTTGCATGTAGACACTCTACGGGTTTTTTCCAACAAAAGCTTAATTTTTCTGGAAAAACCCTCTTTTGTAGACATAGCCATGTGTATCACTTATAGCTTGCTTCTCTAATTGCCTTCTCTGCAAACTCCCCTGAGATCTGCACAGTAAGCTGTACTTTCTGACTCATTATCATCAGTGAAGTAGGAGGAATCCATTGGAATTCAGCTGACAATTTTGCAAGCAGTGCATGAGGCAGAATGAAATGAGGCCCACACTCTTGCAGCTGTTTTGGCTCTACAGAGCTAACAGTGAAACTTGGCTTTGGTTGTAATGTAAAATACCATGACTTGAAGGTACATGTGAAGATGTCAAGTAAGCATGTATCATTTGAGACAGCCGCTCCTATGAATTTAACCACACATTAGAGAGGGATCACAGTCAACACATCCCTCCAAATGTCTGCTTATCTGAGGAATATGCAACCCCATCATGCTATGGCATCATCTGCAGAAGACAGCTCTTCTGAAAGAGACATAATCCACCACATTCACACTGATCTTCGTTCCCTCTGCTGCAGTATCTTTGCTACACGTTCTGCTTTCACTGGCACTGACTCTACAAAAGAGAGGCAGTGTTCACACTTCTCAGTAGCTTTAATGGCCCAGAAAACCAAATACCCACCTGGACTGTTCCTGCAGGGGGGTCTGTTACACAGACCAAGTCAGCACATCCCTAACTTTTTTGATGTATTTTGAACAGACTCCATGCCCAAGTGTGTACCGTAATGTCACCGATGACACACCATTAATGGGGCTGAATCTGGTCTTGTATGCCAGTTGTATACTCATCTAACACCACTGACTTCAGTGGTGTTACTCTAGGTTTATATTACTGTGACTGTGAACAGAATTTGTTCCCAGCGTATTAACATTTGAGCCAAAGTGTAATCAAATATTGCCAATGTATCAACATTCAAAACATTATTTCTTTTCTCTCTAACTCTTCTATCCCTCTTTAAATGTACTTTCAAGACAGCCAGGAACATAATAGACTGGCTCCACTGCTGGTGTCCCATTATAAATCCACTGGCTTCAATGGCGCTCTGCCTATTTACACCAGCTGGGGAACTTACCCGCTGTTCTCTAAGCAGTGTTCAGACCCGTCTTCAAACATCCTGCTCCTTCCCTCTTAAAAATGCAACGCAAATAGCTTCAAACATGGTAGATATCTACAGTATGGCAACCTCATTTCTCTTTCCATGCTGCTGCACTCAACAACTCAATCATTCTTTTCCCTTGCCTTGTTATGAATGTATAAATCATGTCATTCCTTTTCATCTCTTTGTTTACACTGTGATCAAAAGATGTTTGAGCACTTGAGAAAGTCTACATTTGGAGTAAAATTCAAGTATAACACCCATAAGTAACTGGAAAACGTTTCTTGATATTAAAATTATTTTCACGATAACTTGAAAAGTGTGCATCTACATATGCATATGGAGACACACATTGGACCAAATCCTCTACTGGTGTAAATTGGTATAACTGGTAATGGAGCGGTGCTGATTTATATCAGTCAAGGACCTGGCTGTTACAGTGTACTTAGGAGGTCAAAAGGCCAAAATTCATCACAAATATACACCCACTGCAAATAGAATGGCATGTCAAACTGATGATATTCAGCATCTTGGTTGCAGGTGGGAGATTATCTTGCACTTGGACATACTCTTCTGCAGCAAGCTGGTGGTTCTATGTGGAAAATGCCCATAATCTGATGCTGCACTGAGTCTAGTTTCAAATTTAGGAGCATCCCATCAGCACAGGCATCTCAAGACTTCTGGCAACTTACATTTATAGCAACTATTGACTTAAGGCCTCTTAAAATACTCCTTAAAGGCAGAGAGAATGTGGCATGACTGGTATTCTGGAAAAAAAGGTTATCTAAACAGTTGGGCAGGGTTGTCTGTCCTTCATGTGTATTTTAGGAGAGATTTGGGGCACAACACATGAAATTTGCAAAGAGTCCCTGTAAGTAAATAAATGTTTATCTTTACCAATTGGAATTATGATGTAACTCCCTCCAAACGGCATTACCATAAGAGAAAGTTCAGGCATAACCTAGTGCGCTATTCTGCTTACCCTGATCTCACACAAACACAGCAGCCTTCCCGTTGTCCAAAACTATCACACAAAAGAACATTAAGAACAACTCCCCAGAATGATGGGGCAGTCAGTGTTTTAAACAAAGATGTTCTCTGAAATATCCCTTTGCGGAAAGCTACTGTCTACACCATACATTTTACAAGCTAAATACTGCAGCCTAATTCCAGCACTCTGAGATCACTTTAGTGAAGGTGAAATTAAACGGCCTTTAAATATTTACCTCCTGGCATGTCCGTATCTCTCTGTGTGGGCATCTTGGCCCCCAGATGCCATTGTGACAGGTGCATTCAAAACATATAGTTACAGAGACGTAATGTGCATGTATGTGAGTGTGTGTAATACACACTTTGTGTGGATAAATTAGATGTGAACACAAACATGTGTCTACAAGAGGGCATGAGGAGTCGTGATGTGAACAATCCTAACTGCTGAAGCGTTCAAAATCTTGAACTCAAGACATATATTTTACTGTTCAGGATCTCTCCTATGGAGGGCAGCGGGTGGGACAAATCAGTCCTTACTCAGGGCATGGCTATATCATGAGTGCTGCAGTGCCATAACTGCAGTTATGTTGCTGAAGCACTATAGTATACACACCTCCTGTGCTGATAGAAGGTTTTCTGTCACAGTACGGAATCCGCCTCTCTGAGTGGCAATTGTAAAGTGATGGAAGAAATCTTCTATCAACCTAGCCACATCTTCACCAGGGGCTAGGCTGGGTAAACCATGGCACCCAGGGGAATGAAATTTTCACGTCCCTTGAGCAATATAACGAGGTCAATCAAAAATGTAAGTGTAGAGCAGGGCTCAGGCAAACTGACTTTGTTCCTGATCCTGCAGAGATGTCCACGTGGGCAGTCGTAGACCCTCACTGGATCACCACTGACTTCATGGGATTCTTTAGGCACAAAAACTTTGCTTACGTGGAACCATTTGTGGGACTGAGACCCTAATGAGTTAAACTGACTGAAGACTTTGGGATTCAGACCTATTTATATGTGCAGGGGCAGATCCTCTGAATTTGTAAACTGGTGTAGCTCCATTGAAATCCATCCAGCTGAGGATTTGGCCCATTACAGGTTTTAATAAGAACGCTCAATCAAAAGGCTACTATATGAGGTAACTTTACATCAAATAACAACAAAAAAGGTATCTGTGACTGTTCTACAAGGTCCAGACACTTGCCCTTCAGTCAGGGTTGTAATTTTTTCCTGTACAGCACCAGTTGAAGCGTGCACACCTATACAGATTAGTGCACTCTAAGTACAAGAGAAGCAGCATATATTGTGTAATGGATCTACACAAACTTCTCTACTCAAATATACATATATCCACAAACAGTATCAATTACTTTACCTGGGAGCTTATTCACATGTGCAAAATGAAATAGATTTTTTTTTCTCCTGTGGTTTAACTGTTGCATTTGTTTTCATATTCTGGGCAAAAAATGTGTCACTGTCATTGCAGGAGAGACTTTGTTTCCTTTTTTCACTCTCCCGTGTTTGCTGAGTGCTATGTAAGCTCCTTGGTAAGCGTTAGATTCATATGCATTATAGTTATTGGGCAGCAGTGTTTCTTTGAATTTGCATTCATCTTGAAAAATTGCCTAGGGGAAAGGAGGAAAAGCAAAAAAAACAAAGTCACCAGAAATACTTTTGTTCTCATTGCTCGTAGAGCAGAAGAACCTGTTACGGCATGCAACAGGTGGTGCCATAGCGTCTGTGTTCAACAATCAAACTCCTCTAGCCCTCTTCAGTGTCATGTACATGCTGACGCCACCTGTTCAGACAGTGGTCTATCTACTTCTTGTCACCCAGTAACTAGTTAATTCATAATAAATCCTTGCTTTCTGAAGTCCCTCTGCCAAGAATGATTTACACCATCCTCACACTAATTTGTTGTGCACAGGGCATGGATTTGTTTCTATCCCTTTGCAAAAGTTTTGACATTAACAGAGGAATAACATTACCTGGTGGAAATTCTGCAACCCTTCTTCACATGAACACCCCACCCCCGTGTGAGAACTATTTGCTTTAATAAGCATTTTGCAGGATCAGACCCCAAACTGGTTCTAAATGTGCGATTTTTCTAAGGTGGTCATATGGTTGCAGACAGGATCACTTAAATCTGAGGAACTGTCTCCTATATATTCATATGGGGAACATTTTGTTACTTCACACAGGCTGTGTCTACACTAGCTCCCTACTTCAAAGGGAGGATGATAAGTAGAGTGTCGGGAGTTTAGTAATGAAGTGCTGCAGTGCATATGGCAACTTGGAAGTACCAGCAGGTGAGCCATGGCTACACGCAAGCTGGCACTTTGAAGTTTAACACTTTGAAGTTGCTGCAGCGGGAGAATTAGCTTAATGAAGTGCTGTATATGCAGTGCAGCACTTCATTAATAATCTCCTGTAACCCTACTTACCATCCTGCCTTCGAAGTAGGGAGCTAGCGTAGACACAGTCACACTGTAGTAAGTACATATGTGAAATGGCATATAAATGTTCTGTTGGCAAAGGGGGCTGCGTTATTGTACGGAAGGACAAACAAAAATGATTCTGAGATTGTGTCCTACATATGTAACGTCACTAACACTGATGCTGTAATCATGATTTGAGTTTCTGATCAGAAGAGCATGTATTTCTGTAACAAATTATTAGCCGTAGATGGTACATTTTGAATTGTAAAGTACACAACTATTATTATTTTCTAAAATGTCTTTTAAAAGGTGCTTTTAGGTGTGTTAAAATGGAACAGTTTTAAAAGGGTGAAGCGGACAAGCAGACAGGACTCTGGGGGCAGACCTGTTTTAGCTATTCCTAAATAGGGTTGAATCCAGCATATTTGCTGTTTGTATGCTTAAAGATATGCATGTTTGGATGTAAGCTGCTGCTTTGTGGACGCCAGTTGTCCTACTGGGATTATTTACAAAAATAAAAATCGTTCATATCAGTAAAGGTTTCAGGATCTGGCCGTTGTTTGATATTTTATTAAAGAACCAAAAACGCGTTCTTAAAATTACAGTTTTTCCAGGGAAACAACTTAGTTGTTTATGAACAAAAAACATTTCTAGCAAATTATCTTTATTTGGAGATGGACCTTTCATGAGAAGTGTTTTCTCATCACTTCACCTCCAAATTTTTCAGATCTCAGAACAGTTTCTGGATCAGAAGAAGGAGTTGAAATTTGAAAAATATTCACAAACTGGAAATGAAAAAAACCCTTTGGTTTAGGTCAGCTGGAATATTTTGTTTCCAATTTCATCATATTTTTATCTATAATTATCTTACATTTCAAAACAAAGTGCTTTCAGAAGGGAAAACTGGAATAATAAGTGTCTAAACAAAACTTTTTAGACAACCTTGAACCTTCTTCCAAAAAAAACCCTTGAGTTGAAAAATTGCTCAGAAGTGACTCTCTCCCACAAAACATCTAGGTTTTACTGAATCAGCATTTTTGATAAATTACCACCCAGCTCTGTACTACCCAATTTTCTTGCAGGGCCAGCCACTTTAAAGTGATCATTTCTGGTGGTGATGTGAAAGTTAAACTGCTTTGAGCAATCACTAACACTTTTCACAACTCTTGGGTGGTGTATTGATGTTAGACCAGTGGCTCTAAACCTTTTCACTTGAGCGGCCCCAATCCCCCCTCCCAACTGCTCACGGACCCCCATTAAAGCCAATCTTAGCTTTTCATGACATGAAAAAGGAAACCACAGCATAGATTTTCATACAGTAATTCATAACATTAGTGGAAGATATTTAATTTAAAAATTGATTGTAATTTTGCGATTTATTTAAAACTTATTCTCTATAATCACTTTTATTTTTTTCACAGATCCCCTGCAATACCCATGTGGACCCCCAGGGGTCTGCAGATCCCAGGTTGGGAACCACAGTGTTAGAACAATGTTGGTTGTGGAAATGAGCGTTGTTTTTTTTTTCTTTCCTTCTTTGGGCGTTGTGCTATGAACCAGGTTTCTAGGAGAGTTCCCAATGTGCATGGGGCAGTCAGTATTTGTGGATTCTGATGAACAAACTTCCTGCTTATTCCTTGAGGCCACCTGGGTTTTCTCTATGTAAAGTAATTTGAAGACAACTCCACTAGAGGAATCTCATGGGGATTTATCTTAACCATCAGTGGTGCCTGTCCTCCACAATGGGATTTCTACCCAGAAGAAGGTGTTCCCCTCTCCTGCCTGCTACCAGAGCTCTTTCGTGAGCAGGGCTTTCCTTTGCTAGAAGGGGTTTGCAAGACATGTAAGCAGAAAAGCCTTTTATTGATCATTGGCCCTTTTTTGACAAGTTCATATTTCTGAGGGGCCCCTTGTACCGTCGTGCTGGAATGCTTTTCGGTAACAATATATTGACATCATGCCAATTGCCACACTCACAGATGACCTTATACCCAGAAGACTTGCTGTAATAATTGAAAAATTGTTTTCTCCACTTGTGATCTCCATTTTCAAATGGAGAAAAAATACCCAAGGCTACTTAATAACAATATCATGGCCATTGTTTAAGACTTGAAAAATAAACTTGCACTTGTACTCACCGTTCCATATAACCTTCCTTTGTTATTCATTGCTATAAAGAGGGCACTTCTCACCCCAAACAGGCTAACAACACCTCGTTCCACAGTTGAGATTTCTAAAAGACCTAAACAAACAGAAAAAGTTTACTCTTCATAATCAAAAGAAATTAAAAACACAATTATTAAAACCCTTAAGAGAATGTCCTACAGAACTTTAAATCTCCCTATTACCCCTGCGTGGAATTCCCAAAATATATAGGGCATCACATTCTTTATTAAATTCTGTAGGTTTTTAGAATAATTTTTATAAAACCCTGTTCACTTGCTATAGAATCCTATTGGTTTCATGCCTGTTGTACTACAAAGTCCTGCAGAATTTGGGAATAATTTCTGATTGGTAAATCATAGCTATGGACTGGTCAACATTCTCAGTCTTGCCAAAAGAAATGTTTGCATCATGAAGCTTGCGATAATTTCTTCACTGGGGATGGCTTTATAAATTGAACTTTACAAGAAAATCAAATAAATAAAATACATTTCTTAGTCTTGCAGATTAAACACAGTAGCAGTGCTAATAAATTCAGATTAGTTGTGCCCTTTCAAATCCTTCATGTCCCTGAACTGCTAGCAAACTGCTATGCAGAAGTCATGCTAGTATGCTGAGTGAATTGAAAACCTCAAGATTCACATGTTTAAACAAAAATGCATGAGTTGAAAAAAATACATCATAAAAATGTGCAAATTGGTTAGTTTTTTTTTTTCTACACTGTAAAGTAAAACAGAGTAAAAATAAGTTGCATCTAATTTTGTCCAAGCATTCATGACATGTTTCAGTCCGGAGGTTTCTAGCACTGATTAATCCTGGAGACTTCTAAAAAGCAACAGATACAGTTTAGACTAATAATATCAAGCAGTAACATTTGTGTCCTACGCAGGGTAATTACTAGAGATTGCTGCAATTAAGTGACATCTATTCTATTTCATTTCTGGATGCAACTCACTGTATTGGTTTTCATTATGAACACCGCTTATCCTTCCATCTGGGAGGATTTGAAGGTGAAACCCGATGCCCACATTGCAGTAAAGCCTCCGCTGCCTCTTGATTCCTAGCAAATAGTCACTCTCCCAGTTCACATCTGATTTCTCTCCTGACATCCCAGCAATGGACCTGGACAACAGAGATTCCCATCCTCTCTCCAGCAATGTGCCATTAGTTCTGCTTACAGCTGGATACGATGAAACAATCCCAATCAGAAAACCCAAGAGAAGAAAAGCAGGCAACGTCCTGTGAATGCTGGCTTCGCAGGACATAGTGATGAGAAGTCTTTGTGCAATGGCCATCCGGTTCACCTCCCGGGCACGTGGTCAGAATTAATGGCCCTAAAAATACCGCCCTTCTTGTTTTTCTCCCTTCCACATGGTGGCAGAGGCTTATTTTTGGAAGGCAGATGAAGACTGCTGACATGAAACTAAAGCCTGAGAGCAGTTGGGTTGGGAACACAGACAGGCCAGCAGAACTCTTAGTGGTGGGGACCATGTTTTGTAGCTCCCACTGTCTAGTGGGCAGCCTCGATATACTTGATGGACCTATCTTTATAGCTGTTCCACCCTGCGGCGCACCAGTGTGTCACAACAGCTCGCTACAGCTGGCTGAAGCTTGATGAACGCTGTCATCCGTTAGAGACTGGAACGAAGTTTCATTGGATGGTCAGCAGGGGTTGCTGAATGCAAGGGAAGCAAATTGGTTGGATAATGCAAGCTGCCTTATTTAGAGAAGAAGGTGCAAATCCAGCTATGGACCAGGGAGTAATGGCAACCTTGCTGGCCACTTTCTCCACAGGATGTTCACTTGCCAGTAGGATAGTTCAGGCAGGTCAAGGCAATTTTTGAAGAAAATAAGATTTATAAGGGCTGAATCTGTGTTTCATTTTTAAGGATGGAACAAACACAAAGAACTGCACTCTGAACCACCTGAGAGCAAACAGCAGACCTGCCTCTGTAAGGCAGCTTCCATTTCTGGGGATGGGTTTACTATGACTCCCACCACATCACTGAATGTCCCTGAGGCTCCATTGTATTATCTCTAAAATACAGCTGATTATATTTACTTATGAACCTATCTTTGTGCCTGGGGATCTTAAAGTCTGAAGTGGATTTTGCTCTTGGCTGTTTCTTCTCCATATCCAAATCCTCAAGAGCTTCAGGGAAACACTCAATGCACTTATTGTAGGGGGGAAAACATGGTTGGTTTTCCACCAACTTTCTGCCCCCGCCCCAGTTCTGGAGGCTGGCTGATGGGCTGAACTGTCCCCTGCAACCAGCTGGAGTACCCTCAGGGTATCTCCAGTTTGCATGGGCAGAGAATTCCCAGAGTGCACTGTGCTAATCTTCAGCTCTCAGCCTCAGCCCACCCCAGAAGGCTCCCTGCCACAGAGCTGGGGCAGGAGCAGATTGCGTAGGACTGGTTATGCCAGAGGAGGATTCCTCCTCACTTGGGGGATTCTGAGGTTCTCCATTAAATCTGTTTTCAGTCCAGTAACACAAAGGAATCTTAAGGTAGTCCAGCTCGTCTAGGTCCCTTGACTGAGTAACTGTTGTGTAGGTGACTTGCAGCGAACCAAGCATGAAAGGGGAGGTTGGCACAGGAACCTGATGGTGGGAAGTTCTCCAGGAGAGATTGCTAGTATGGTGCAGGTGTCTGCAGCCTGGGGCCTGGGAGGCAAAGACAGTCAATGGAGCTCAGGAAGGGGGAATAGCCATCTTGGCAGGCACACTGACTCAGTGATTCATCTCAACGGCAACAGAGCTTGAATGAGACCCAAAGGAGGATACTAGAGGAAATTGTGAAGGGTGAATCTGTTTGCCAGTGTAAGGCTGTCAAAGGGAGGGAGGTGCATTTTCACTGGCTTGTTGCATCTTTAGTGCATCTGGTCTGCTAACACCCCTCTTTCTTATACTTGGTACAGCTCCCCTGAGCACCTCAGAGCTCTTTGCACAGAGAGTACAGCTAGTCTTTTCTTTGCCACACAGAGGCACATGGAGTTGAAGTTCTTTGTCCAGGGCAATGCACTAGCACAACGGCACAACCCACATCTCCTGACGCCCAGGCTACTGCTTTGTTCACTAAATCACTCCACCACTCTGCTCCTCTTCTTGTCTCTTAGGTTTGCCCATTTTGAAAGGACTCACACAGTATGAGAACGAAACACCGAACGTCCCAGAAAAGGGAGAGAGAGTAGCCAGCAGCAGGAATTGCACCCACACTGTGTAAGCACCCGTGTGGTAATATGACCAAGCAGACAGGAGTTAGAGTGATCGGGAAGAAACTTTATTTGGGAGTGTTTTTTGATACATCTCCACCAGTGTCCCCTCTAGCTTTTTTCCATCCAGGGACAGAACACATGTTGTTATGTGCCCTGAGGCATGTGTAGATGAGCACCATCAATAGTTACACATGCTGGCTGGGGGTGCTCTGCTAATCAGCTGGGCCACAGTCGATTTTCTCCTGGGTGCCCAGGTAAATACTCAGCTTACAGTGAACGCTGGTCTCCACTTTCCAATCACAGCAGGAACAATTGTGCTCCTGGGAGAATTATTCATAGAAAAAGCAGGACTCCAATGGCTTTGCTAAAAAATCTGGACACTCCATTCTATAACCCAATCGCTAATATCATAGAATTCTAGGGCTGGAAGAGACCTCAGGAGTCCATCGAGTCCAGTCCCCAGCCTAAAGCAGGATCAACCCTAACTGAATCATCCCAGCCAGGACTTGGTCAAGCTGGGATTTAAAAACTTCGAAGGATGGAGATTCCACCACATAAAACATAAGAACAGCCATACTGGGTCAGAACAAAGGTCCATCCAGCCCAGTAGCCTGTCTGCTGACAGTGGCCAGTGCCAGGTGCCCCAGAGGGGGTGGACAAAAGACAATGATGAAGCAATTTGTCTCCTGCCATCCATCTCCAGCCTCTGACAATCAGACACCAGGACACCATTCCGACCCTTGGCTAATAGCCTTTTACGGACCTAACTCTTGTGCTGGAGCCAGAGCACTTGTGATTGGGCTTGGGGCCTGCACCCCAGCAAATCTAGCGCCAGCCTTGGGAACCTCACTAAAATTGGATTGTGATCCACTTTGGAGTCCCCACCCACAGTTTGAGAACTGCTGCCATACACGAAGGTTTCTGAAGCATTGGGTTTCTTGTTAAAGCTAAATACATTTCTATGTTAAAAACCCACAATGAATTTTGCCAGGGCAAGAGGCACAATAGAGCTAAGATTTCACACCTTACATAAAATCTGCCAACTCTCTCAAGTGTGTGTATCTGAAGAGCTGGAGAACTAGAACAGAACTGGGAACGTAGTGAGAAATAGAAAAAACAAGACTCCACCAACATTTACCATTTCTGTTAGTTTCCAGTTGAATACAAATGAGCCTCTGTTCCAGTTAGGTTGCACCTGCTGTGCAAAAATGTACACATCCCAATTTTCTTTCCTTAAATTACAGCAAATGTGAAACTTCCATGTCCTCCTGATATGATTCTGTAGTATGTAGCTCAGACTCACCCAGGTGCTTATGCTGTCAATGGCAGTGTCTGGATAACACCATAGCTGTTCCTTGGGTGCCTTTTTTGATTTTTTTTTCTATTTTTTTTTAACCATTTCATGTGTGCTTATGCGTGAAAACATTCACTCAAACCACCCTCTTAATGAGAGCCTGAACAAACAGAGTTTGCTAAACATGTCCTAAAGTTCAATGTCCAAGGGGAAACAAATTCCTGACAGAAGGGACCATCAGTGTGCATGCCCTACTTCTAAACCTTTGGGATACAAACCTAAGGAGGGCCCAGCTGATCAAAATAGGCCAGGTTAGGCCAAAGGCGCATCTGCCTTTTTTTCCTTTTCCTTCGTTCTTTGTGTAAATCTCCTGATAATATTTACTCCAGTGGAATTTGAAGACAGTTCATTAATGTACTGAAGCTGCATCTACATGAGTAAATGCTGACTTCTGAGTTCCTTTTCAACAAGTATATGAACTAGAGTGTAGGTTTGTTACCAGAGAACTAGTCAGCTCCAGGATATGATCTGAAAAACCATTTTCTTCTACCACCAGAAATACATCCAGGAAAACAGAAAAAGCACCAACTGATGATGACACGGGGCTATTCAAAAAAAGGTGTGTGTTTTTGTCAGCTCTGTTGGCTAGAGCAATGAGCTTGAGCTTCCCGTGGTGACAGCAACCATTGCACTGTTTGACTGGCTTCTCTTCCTTTTGTGAACTGGAGGACAGGGATAGTGTGTAACTCCTGTGCACCAGGACAAGAGATGTAACGAGCAGGGCAGAGGCTAACCCGAGGATCACTATGGGAGTTCAGGATTATAGGACTCCCATGGGAGTCAGAGACATACGTGTGAGAGGTGGGAGAGAAGCCCAAGTTCAGGGAGCTGAGGAGACGAATACAGCTCAGACTGTGGCAGGTGGGCTTCCTATGATGTGTGAAGTGCCATGCAGGAGTGAAGGAAGAGGAAAACTAATGCAGGACCTCAGCTCCTGGATAGGGCTGAGAGCACAGAGAAGAACCGTGTGGATTGGCACAGCACGGGAACGCAATCTGTGGAGAGCAGGGCGCACTTTGGATCAGATGGAACAGGTAGGTTAACATCCTCTTGAGTCCTGAGCAGGAAGTTTGTTAAATGAAAGCTTCAAATTCACCTAACTCCCCCTGCTCTGACCATACTTCCCAGCTCAATGTTAAGCTAAAAAGACAATGAAGATATAGTTTAGCTAATGTCTAGAGAGAATAACTAAGACCAGCAGCAGCACTTCACATGTCTGTATTGATGTTCTGTACCATGCCTACAAAGGAGGAAAGACGTATGGTGACACTGACACAAAATATTTGTAGCCAATGAGTGACAATCTCATACCAAGGTCCAGTGGGGCCGACAACCAATGTTATCCTGGCGGCAAGGTGATGGGAGGCCAAAGGTGGAAGGGATGGGGCTTGGGGCAGTCAGCCACACTACCCCCCCCCACACACACACATCAAGCTGTGGCCTTTCAAAGAGTCCTAGAGCTCTGGCTGCTGCCACAGCCAAAGTAACAGCAGCAGCAACCGGAGCTCCATGTCCCTTTGAAATGCAAGGCCCCAGGGCAGCTGCCTCCCACCTTCCAACACCCTGTCAGCCAGGTTGCCAAGGATAGTAGAAGTTACACACTGTAGGTTGGGATACAATAACAAAGAGGCAGTATTTGGACAGATCTGCCTTCCCCGAGCATTGAGGAAGAGTCAGAATAAAAATATTCTTGATTTATTATCAAGTTGCTACACACTGCAGGATTATTTCTCCTGGGGCTTTTTCCTAGTTTGTGGGGACAACAAAGGAAATAAATCAGGGAGGACAAATGGGTTCTTCATTTAATCAGAGGACAAGATTAGAAATTACCTTTTCATCTGCATCTCATCAAAAGCAAGCTGCAAAATAACAGAGAACTAAAAAGATGAATAGGTAAGTTTGGTGCAAGTACCCACAGGCTATTAAATATTCAGTATCATAAAGAATGCGTCCCTAGAATTCAGCAGCAGTGAGCTACTGCATTTTGAAAAAGCAGAATTGTGGGAATTACAAAACAGTGATCCTGTTGCAATAAGAGGAAGTATTGAATTTCATGAATCTGGAAGGAGGGAACGGGAGCTTGCACTGATAAAACTGCAAACAAGAAGAAGGGCTAGTGTAGTTTCACAAGGCATATTAAAGGTGGGGAATTTTTTTGATATTTGCAGGAATGAGGCACAACCTACTTAATTTGCTTCATTAACTGGTCCTACTAATGCCAGGTAACCCTTTTCCCCCTCCCCTACCCCCGCTATATGCTGTAGCCTCCTCTGGATTATGTATTTCCTATTAATTTCTCATCTGAGAAAGTAGGTTTTGCACATGAAAACTCATGACCTAACACATTCGTTAGTCTCTAAGGCTACGTTTACACATCAGCATAATTTCAAAATAAGCTTATTTTGAAATAACAGAGCTACACATAAGAACGTCTGGAAAGAGCACATACTGCCTATTTCAAAATAGTGCCATAGGACGCCATTATGGTTTATTTCAAAATAGCAGTATTGCGGCTGTGCCTACGCTAGCCGGCTATTGCAAAGTAGCAGGGCCAGCTTCGAAGTAGCGCACGTCACGTCCACACACACCATGCCCTGCTTCGAAGTTGAAATCAACATTAGGCGTGGAGACAGCGAAAGCACTGTTCCTAGAGAAGATGGGAATAGTGCCCTATGTCGACATCTAACATCGAAGTAGGATGTGTGTAGATGATCCACGTCTCACTACTTCCAAACAGTGGGCTCCACCATGGCGGCAATCAGCTGTTAGGTGGAGATGTGCGGTCCAGCCCCTGCAGGGCTCTGTGATCTCTGTGCTCTGGCTCTTAAAGCCACACGGATCAAGAAACCCCGTGGCAAGAAGCTGAGAGCGTGCAGGCAGCAGACATCACATGGGGCCTCTCTGCATGCACCACTGACACCCCCTGCAGCTTCCAAACACTATGGCCAGCCAGCAGCCAGGCGACCAGTCCCCGGGCTCCCCCTCTGACTGCCCCCATTGTTCATAGGCCTCCAGCCAGGGCGGCAGGAAGCAGGGTCCCTCATGGACCAAGGCTGAGCTCAAGGACCTGCTGGGGCTCTGGGGCAAGGACGAGGTGCTCCATGTAATCAGAAGCAAGCAGCACAATGTGGCTGCCTTCACATGGCTGGCCAAGTGCCTGGCCATCCGGGGTCACTCTGCCCACACTCCTGACCACATCAGAAGTAAGGTGAAGGAGCTGCGGCAGGGTTACGCCTGGGCGCAGGACTTGGCCAGCCAGTTGGGGGCTGCTCCCACCACTTGCCCCTGTTACCTGGAGCTCAGGGCTATCCTGGGCCCCTGGGGCACCTCGTCTCCCACAGCCACCCCTGACACCGAGGCCGAGGAGCCTCAGCAGGTCTCAGAGGAGGAACCCAGTCCGGAGGCCAGCCCCACACCCCACAAGCCTGCAGCCGGAGCCAGCCCCTGAGGTGGAGAGGTTGAGTGAGGAGGGGGAGCTTGTATTGATCTCCCCTCTCGTAGCTCCAGCTGGGCATCTCCCAATGGGTGTCCCGTGTCCACGGGGTGGACTGTCAGGTACGTACCCCACAGGATGCACACCCTCGGGGCATGGGGCATGGACACCATACACAGCCAGGGGGTCCTGACCCCTGCCAGACCCCGGCCTGCCAGGGCCCAGCTGGACCATGGACCCAGCACAGTGGCACAGCTGCCAATGCCCGTGAGCACCTGCTGCCATGGACAGTGCCACACCCTTCCCCCTGCGGGGGGTCAGATGGCAGAACACACAAAAGGGTCCCCCACAGGGACACTGCACCCACAGATGGGAGACAAGCGAGGGGGACCCGGTGCCCGTGGGGGATCTGGGCCACGGGGCTGCGCTCGGTACTCATGGCCCTCCTCCCCTTCCCCCTTTGTTTCCGCAGCCGCACCATCCGAGGGACAGGACAGGACAGGACAGGATAGTCTCTCCACATCCATGGTGCTGGACAGCCCCCTGGGGACGTTGGACTGCGCCAGCCCACTGGGCCCACCACCTGTGCTGGGACCGGCTTGCCCCTGCTGGAGCCAGGCATGAATGGCTGTCGAGCCCCCCACCTCTTCGCCACCCTCTGGCACCGGGTGGAGATCTCAGAGTGACACCTCCATTTGGAGGCAGGGGAGGCTGCCTGGCACCAGGAGTCCTGGGGGAACTTCATGGCCACCTTCAATAGGATGGCTGCCTCCTTCAAGGAGTTGGTGGCCCAGCTGCCACCTCTTGCTGCCCTCCTGCCAGCCCCTTAGGTCAGGAGCCTGCTGGGGCCAATTGCCAAGCCAAGGACCCATCTCAGCCATACCTTCTGGTCCTCCTGACTCCCAGCTGGCCTTGCCATGGACCCAGGACAAGGGGGGGCCTGTGACCCAAACCCGGCAGGGGTTGTGCCTATCCACCCCCACCCCAGAGTGATGGGCCAATGGTTGGGCCATCCACATGCCCTCCCATGTATATAGTTATCCCCCCTCATGTAGAGAGTTGTAGTCATTGTTTTGCAGAATCATACACAACCAGTTTGAATAGTTACCAACATACTTAGTTTTATTGTTCCCAAACCCCTGTGTCACGTGTGCTCATGGGTGGGTGGGGGGGTGACAGTGTGCAGGTGGTGGGGGTGGTGTGCAGGAAGCCCACCAGGGTGGCACTCACTGGGCCCCCTGATCAGAATATTGCCTCAGGGACTCCTGGACCCGGACCCACTTCTGGTGAGCCTGACAGCTAGGGTGGTGGCTGGCTAGGGGTAGCCTGTGCTGGCCTCAGCTGCCCACCCCTGCATGAAGGCCTACCCCTTGCTTTCCACTCCATTGTGGAGAATGCAGCAGGTAGTCACAAACTGGGGGATATTTGGAAGGCCCATGTCCAGGCAGGCGAGGCTGCTTCATCCCCTCTGGGAAATGTAGGTCACGGCCTCAAGCCGGCAACACAGGCCCAAGTTCCAGAACACGTGGGTGTCGTGGGTGCTGCTAGCCCAGCCCACATACATGTCCTGGAACTGGCCCTGGCTGTCCACCATGGCCTGAAGGACCACCGAGTGGTAGCCCTTCCAGTTAACATATTGTTCTCTGCTGTGGTCCGGGGCGCGGATGGGGATGTGGGTCCCACTGAGGGCCATGAAGCAGTTCAGGAACCCCATTGTGGCGAAGCTCGCCAGGACCGGGTCCAGGTCTCTGACTTGGATGATTGTCTGGAGCAGCAGGGCATTGAACTTCCGCACCACCTGTGGGGAGGGGACAAGAGCACCCGTGAGGGCATGCAGGGTGCATATTTCGATGTCGCTGCTTCAACATACACTACTTCAAAGTAGTGTGCTAGTGAAGACGTAGCCCCTGTGTTTTAACAGTGCCTATTTCGAATTAGTTCTTTTGAAATAGGAATTATTCCTCTTGCAATAGGTTTAGAAAATTTAAAATAATGCACCCACTATTTGGAATTTATTTTGAAATAGCATGTGCATAGTGTAGTCGACAGCAAAGCTATTTTGAAATAACAGCGGTTATCTTGAAATAACTTTGCTGTGTGGCCGTGGCCTAAGGTGCTACAGGATTGCTTGTTATTGTGAAGCTACAAACTAACATGACTACCCTTCTGATACTAATAGACAAAAGGGTAGGGGGATATTCAAATACGGTAAGGAGAGAACAATTGATCCTGGAAATAAAGTGGGAATTAAATAGGTCTACGATATGATGCAGAGGAAAGAGCAGGGCATGTAGAAGGCAAACTACAGATCACCGATTAATTAAAACAATATAAGTTGTGGAATCAGTCACGGATGAAAGCTACGTTCAAGATAGTACATCACCTAAGGCCCCAATACAGGAAGGTGGTTAAGCAGCTGATAAGTTCCCCTGAACATAACTAATGCTATGTAATTTTGCGCATGTGTGGGTCATGGTGTGTCTCAGCTCAGGGCACCCAAACTGTATTCCCCCATATAGTCCAGCAGGCACCCATGCTTATGTTTCCATCTCCTCTGGCTATGACCTCTCTTTGCTGAGGACACATGTTTCCCAGCTTCTTGACCAGGCCATTTTCAGGCAGTACAACTCCCTGATTATACTGTGAATTCACCAGCAGGGTCTGTTGGCCTTCCTCCTCAGAGACGGCTATCAGTGCAGGTGCCACTGTCATAAACCAATATGCAACCTTGTTTGATCCTAGGGTTTAAGCATCACAGAGAAAGCATTCAAACCAAAAAAATAAGCTACACACATGCTAATAAGCTTATCAGAGATCTCCCAACCGTTTCCAGCAGGGGCTTTAACGTAAATGGTCACAAGTTTATAACAGCCTCAGTTCTGAACTAGCAGAGTCAGGAAAAGTTTAGTCTCTCCTTTACACAGTTTAGGCGTCTTTGACCTGGAATTTCCAGGATGAGGTAATCAGTAGATATGTTTTTTCCCCATAAGGCATAGTTTCAAAAGGCCCCCTATGTACCTCCTGAGAAATGCACTTCATGTGTGTTGTCCCAAACAATTCTTTGAAGTTCCTAACATTTTTCTCTCTCTCCCCATTTATGTTAGTGAGTCTCCTGGAAAAGTTCCATAACAATTGTATTTGAATATAGTGCCCCCCCCCGCAGAAAAGTTAAACAAAGTCAATAAGATTTAACTTAAATCAGTAAAATGTATTCAGACGTAGTGGAAAATTGCCATCTCCCACAATGCACATAAAGTTAGGCATGTACTTATGCACCTGGCTGAACTTGGGCCTAAAGCCTCAGTCCTGCAAATGCTTACACACTTTCTTAATTTTAACCATAATACTCTCAGTGGTCAACTTAAGCAGATGCAGTGTGTGCAGGTTCAGGGCCCAAATGAGGTGGGGGAGCCAACTGAACAACAGTCACTTAATGTACTGTGCTTTGCATCAATCTTTGATGAAAAGAACAAAGGGAGAAAGCTTATGCATTCTGCAAACACAGGAAGAAGGGTGCTGTCAAAAGCAGGGCTTCCTTTTGAAGGAACCCTGACTACATGACTAATTTCCATTTCAAAAGCAGCACTTTTGACGTGGTGAGTGGCTGTCATTATGCAAATGAGGCACTGAATATTCATAGCTGTGCCTTATTAGCATTTTTGATCAGCTGCATTTACATGTGCCTTCCGAAAGTGGGGGGGCGGCGGGGGCAGTGTAGACATAGCAATTGTGGGAAATTCAGGAAACACTGAGACTGTGTCTATATTTGCATTCCTCTTTCGAAAGAGGTATGCAAATGAGAGAAATCAAAAATGCAAATGAGGTGCAGATTTGCATATTGGGTGCCTCATTTGCATATTGTTATTTTGAAATAGCTTCTTTCGAAAGGGAAAACCATTGTAGATACTGCTCTTTCAAAAGTAAACCCTATCTTCGAAAGAATCCTTCCCTTTTTTTATGGGAAGAAGGATTCTTTTGAAGATGGGGTTTGCTTTCAAAACAGCAGTGTCTACAGTGGTTTTCTTCTTTCAAAAGAAGCTATTTTGAAACAAGAGTATGCAAATGAGGTGCCAGATATGCAAATCTGCATCTCATTTGCATTTTTATTTCCCTCATTTGCATACCTATTTCAAAAGAAGAATGCAAGTGTAGACACAGCCTTATAAACAAATAGTATGTTCTCAGCTGGGAACACTTTAATGAGAAATAAGAAGATAAATCTTGCAGCACCTTCCGATGCACTTAAAAAGTTAGTGGGGCTATGTGTGTGAGCAGGGTTCTGTCCATGCTCGGTAACTTTCAGAACTGGGGCCTTAGGGAATGAAGGAAATGTGCCAGTCATGTCCTTTCTCTTCTTCAGTTAAGTTCTTGACATGGTAACACATACGTACTTAACAGAGTAATGACAATGTGACTGGTTATCTAAATGCCTGTTGAAATATGGAAGGAGACTGACTGACAGACTGGTAAAAAAATAAACAAAAGAGCTCATTTCCATACAATTCTGAGCTCGTGTCTCTAATGTTGACCCTGATTCAGCAAAACATAAGCATTGACTTCAATGGGATTTTGACCATGCTGAAAGTTGTGTGCTCTAAGACTTTGTTAAATGGGAACCTTTAATGGGAACTGAGGGAATTTTGGCACTTCACTGGATTGTACACCAAATCAACGATGTTTTATATTTGCAATTTCTTTAGCATCTTTCATTCCACCATACTTCACAAACTCTGTGCATATCTGCCCAAAATACTAGGGTTACAGAACCTTTGCTCAAGTGAAAATTTAAGCATTGAGAAACGCAGAAGTTAAAACCACTTGTGAAATGATATAGGCCAATAAAATTGCTTGACCAGGATGTTCAGGAGTGGACCAAAGGCTGCAGAAAACCAAATGCATACTATTAGATTTGGATAGGTAGTTAAGGCTGTCATGCAGTAAGTACACACGTGGACAAATTTCAAGTTGCAAATTTAATTTAAGCATACGCTGACTTCAGCTATTCATTTATTTGCATTTTCATAGTGCTTGGGATGCCTTGTCAGTGGCCAAGAATCTGTTGTGATAGGTGCTGTATGAACACAGAATGGAAGGAGAATCTTTGCTGCAAAAGAGTTAAGTGTATACTACCTAAGCATCTGTCAAGAGGTGATAGATGGATACAGACAGACTGAGAAGTACAAGGAGGCAATGAGAGACTACTGGGGAGAACCGCGGGCAGTGAGCTCAGCACATAGGTGGCCTAGCCATTACATTTTTGCAGGCCCCATGGCAGAGGTTTTGAGGAAGGTTTTAAAAGTGGATAATCCAACATTAATGTTCCATTAGTTTTCACTCTTCTTGCAAGGCAAGAAACTGGAGCCAGCAAGTAAAATTTAGTGTCTTACCAGCATGCTCCTGTTGCGTATGTCTCTATGAAGTGCTCATGCACAAAAGGTGCTTCGTATTCCAGGATCAAGCCCTGAGGTAACTTGCTAGGTTTATGGAAAATTAGAGCAGGCAACACTGAACCGGGCCTATAAAACAGAGACCACTAACATACTAGTGGAGTGGTGAGGGTGGGGAAATATAACACAGCAATTTAATATGTCCATTCTATCCCAAATATCCAATGTTTATGGCATCACATTATTGCCATGATGCAAACTATTAACATTTGATCTTCCCACCTGGCAGAAAGAGCATGGAATCAAACACATTAACTAATGCAGAGCAATGCATTCAAATGAGGCAAAAGCTTAATAGAAATACAAAAGGGGTATTGATTTTAACCTATTGCTAAAAACGTAATGATCTGAACTGATACGTGATTTTTGTGTTGTTACCCTTGTATAGCTGTACTATACAATTAAGCTCTCTGCTAATTCCACCCCCAAAACAAGCCCTAAAGCAAGAAGTGATCAGCCCCAGAGTAGATCATCTTGTCATCTAGATCAGTTGCAATATATAGAGGGTAAAATTTTCAGAAGCACCTCAGCAAGTTAGAAGCCTATGGTCCCTTTTAAGAAATGACATAGGTACTTTAGAGCAGGGGTGATGAACTTTTTACAGGCTGGGGGCTACTGACCTGTCGACAAGTCAGTCTGGAGCCATAGAAGTAAGGAGTGAGAGGGAGGGTGCAGGAGCAGGCTGGAAATAGTGGGGATCTGGTAGGAAGGTATGATGCAGGAGTGGGGTGGGAGTGAATGACCTGGGCTGAAGTGGGGTGTAGGAGTGGGTTGTGGCTTGGGGGTCTGGGTGGGAGGAGGACCCAGATCAGGCTGGTGATGTGAGTCTAGGAGGGAGAGAGGCTGCAGGAGGGTTTGGGGTATGGGATCTGGAAGGAAGAGATCAGGGTGGGGCACAGGGGACTGGGAGGGAGAGGGCAGGAGCACGGAGGCTGGGTGGGAGGGGGTGGAGGGCTTGGGATATGGGGTGAGATGGAGGTCTGGATGAGAGAGGGCACAGGAGCTGTCGGGCTATGGGGTGTGAGTGAAGGAGTTTCAGATTACCTTTGCAGCACTCCAGGACACACACGGCTCTGCACCCCTGAAACCCAGGGTCTAGATCCAGACAAGCTGTGGTCCAGATCTGGACTGCAGGTCAGGGGTTCCCCACCCCGGTTTAGAGTCTAAATACCATTGTGTTTCAGTTGAATAAAGAGCCAGACGTATACGTCTAGGTGGCACATGAGCCACCTAGGAGCCTCCCTGCTCCTGCCTGCAATTAAATTACTATTTCAAATGCTTATAGTGACATGACAGCAGCAAATCTCAGTGGAAAAGAAAGGAAGCACATTGTGCTGAAGGCTACAGCCATTTTGCTGTTTCTTTCCCAGGAGCTATTCACAAAGTATTTTGGAGGTGGCTTTTAGCATATGCAAGATCAGGATCAGATTCCTAAAATATTATGAAAACCAGTAATAGCCTCAACTCTGACTCTGGTTAAATATAAAACTTTAGTAATTCGTTCTATTAAAAAGTCAGTGTCTTATTTTTATCAGGTGATGTTATGAGGGCATGTTCTAAATCAGCTGAAAGCTCTTGAAGCGACAGGCACTCCTCATTTGTAGTTTTGAAAGGCCTAATAGAGTTAACAACTGGTGCTGCTTGTTTTATTAGCACAGAATTCTGCCTTGAATGCTCCTCACCAGGTCTAGGAGATTAAAGAAGTGGCAGAAAATAATATTTTCTAAAGGCTACATAATATTACATTACTTTCCTTGTGCGTTCAGTATCTAAATTCAGACAGGGCTACATTTTGGCAGGCATGTGTGAATGAGCGTGCAAGGGAAGAGTGCAATGGGGCTCTTTGCACTTCTGTATTCAGGGTGGCCTACGTCTGAGTAAGAAGTGCAAGCCATGCTGCAAAATGATGACAGCTCCTGCCCTGACGTGTGCTCTGCTCCAGCTCCTAGAGACATTCTGGCAGAGCGCTTTGCTGTCCTCCCTTTAATCTTTCCTATATACCCTTAGTGCAATCTAGGGGACAGGGCATGGCATAGAAGTCCTGGCTGTTCTATTCCTGGCTCTGTTGCTAACTAGCTATGTGACCTTAACCTATGTGGGTCTCAGTTTCCCTGTCTCCAGAAAGGGGTCAGTGATACGGCCTTTCTTTCATTGTAGAGCACTTGGAGATCTATGGTGGAATTTGCTGTTTAAGTACTAAGAAATATTATCACTTATCTATTTTATGCATTCATAAGGCATCTCCCGGCGTGGTATCTGTCATCCCTACTTTTTGAGTGTGGTTTACCATGGTGTCCATTGCACACGGCTCCCTAGGGTTAGGCCAGTTCCCGGCTGCAGCACTGATGACGAAATGCAGTTATTTCAAGTATCTCCTAGACAGAAAGTATATTCCTTGTGGGATTCAAGAATAGTTCGTCTGATGCACGTAAGATGGGTGGTATGGAGCAGGGTCAAGGTAAGCATGCAGCAGAGCACTGAAACTCCCTTTTTGATCAGCCCGAGTGCCCATATGTTCACAGCCGGAATGTGCACCGAACTTGCTTCACTAAGGTCTCAACACTGACCTTTTACTGCATTCCCCTACAGCAGTAAAATGGTTACACAGAAGTAAACTGACATACACCATATGCAATCTCAGCTGTCCTCTCCACTCTGCCATTTTTCTTTCTTTGCCAAATGCAACGGAGGGGAAACCTGCTGCAATTCATAACTTTTCCTAAGCATTAATAAAAATAATGGCATGAAAAATGATCATGTCATGGCAAAATAAAATCCATAGGGCTGATCAATCTGGAAAGAACTTTCTGACCATCTGTTGCTATTTTCTGTACTGTGTTTCTCTTTGGGATGTGACCTGCGCTTATTTAACTTTTTCCTGTGGAGTTCTTGCTGGGCCGAGATGACAATTTTCTCGCTCATTACAGGGGCTCTTTTACATACTTTGCTTTATTTAATTCTTGACTCCTCCCACCCCCACCCTCTACCCCTCCGCTCTCTGATTTGCTCACCTTCATAATAATTTTTCTGATGTGTCAAGCTTGATTACTATCTTTGGTTCTCTGTGCCTTAAATATTGAGTCTGTTCTGGTGTGGCTATGATCTGAAGAAGTGGGTCTTCCCCACGAAAGCTCATCACCTAATAAATTATTTTGTTAGTCTTTAAAGTGCTACTGGACTACTTTTATGTTTTTATAGTATATAGACTAGCATGGCTATCCCTCTGTTACTACTTCATCCCTAGTTTTCCTAATTTGCTTTGCACTTTTTATATTGTCTTTTTGGCTGCTCGGTTTTAATTTTCTGTGCTGCTGGCTAATCTGTTTTGCATATCTTTTCACTAACAAAATATGATTATGCAATTATTCTCTTACAATTCTGCAAGTCTTACTTATTTTTGCCACAAAGATTAGTTCCACTGCAGGCCAACTCGTGGCACTGTTCATGAAAACAAGCACTCCAACTAAAGCCAGGTCTACACTAGGGAAATAAGTCAATTTCAGACATGCACTTCTAGCCACAGCAATTGCATAGCTAGAATTGATTTATCTGAAATCAACTTACCTGACCGCCCTCACTGAGGAAGGTTGATGGGAGAATTTCTCACTTAAACCTTCTTTACTCCTGATGATAGTGAGGAGTACAGGGGTCAACTGCTGACTCCTGGTAGGTTGATTTTGCACTTTCCTACCAGACCTGTGAAATGGAACCCCAGAAAATTGACCCTGAGTGGATCAATCTTCTGGGTAACGCAGATGTGGCTGTATAGTAAGCACTACATACGGGAATAATAGAGCTGTAGCCTTCTGTTATGACATGACACAATGCTGGCCAAGATCTTCAAAGTGAATAGTGATTTGGGGTGTTCCATTTCAGATCCATTAGTCCCATTATCTGAAAACCAAGCTGCTTCAAGGAGCCTCAGATTAAGTATTTAGAAACCACTGGCCCTTTTCTGGAAATCTTGGTCTCAGAGTACAGAGTTTTCATTTCAATATGAAAATGGCAATTTCTGCAGCCACAAGGGGATATTGACGCCCAATTCCCATTTATTTCAGTGGAATTAGGCAGCCCAATCTCTTAGATTGCTTTGAAAATTTGAGCCATGGTACTTTTGTGCTGACATTTTATACTGTGCTGCAAGTACCTTGTCCTCTTTACAAATGCAAAAGGTAGTTGCTGTGAATTCATACATCTGCTGCACTTCTTCTGACCTCTGTCAAAACACCGCTGTCTTTTGGATGACATGCAAAACCAAGGTCCTGACTACTCCCCAGAGTTCTGGCCTAATTAAAACTACCAATTGCTTTCTATTTCACTAAATTCCCTTCCCAACTTCTGTTGCTTGTGCTTTATATGCTCACGGTATATCTTCATGGCAAAGTGAAGTAAATTGATTGGCATGTAGGTGATCCTCACCTTGGTGTGATCAGCCCTGGTGAAAACCCAGAGCTGACTTGCTGTGTCTTCACTGGTGCTGCATGCAGTTGTGTGTGTCACTAGGACTTACAGGAGCACATATCACAGACCTTTCTGCTGTGCAGAGATGAGCGGTTTTATTGTGCTTTTCTGGTAAATTATGGGAGAACTTTTCTGTTCACCTGGGCATGGGGAATAGTGGGAAGGCAGAGGAAGACCATAAACAGCGCTCAAGTGATTTAACCTATCTTCTCGCTGTGAAATAGGTTGGTTATCAGGCCAAGTGAAAACCTTAGCCCGCCTTTACCCTATAGCCCCAGCAAAGCAAACTAAGCTCTGACTGAAAGCACCAGAAAACTCAGGGTTTTATGTGTGGTCAGGAGCTGGTTAAGGGCAATTCCCAAGAAGAGCCTGGGTCAACTCTGCAATGAACACAGGACTTTGCAGTTGTAAGCCTGATTCAAGAAGGTGCTTGACGATCTGCCTGGCTTTAATCTGAGGAGTCTCATGTGCTTACAGTTAGGTATGTGCCTAAGTAGTTTCCTGAAGTGGGCCCCTAAACAGTTTTGTGGTGGTGTTGTAAGCAGTCAGTCAACTCTCTTGTTCCACCTGAGAGGTGGATGCACTTCAGTGCTGGCTGAAGTGATTTCTGTAAACAGTAGGTCAGACGTATTGGTAGAGAGACAGGAGTATAATCATGATAGTGTTTCGGTTCCCTTTGGAGACCCTCACACAAAGGTGGCTCAGGAATGCAAGTATTATTTAATTTTTTGTCAAATAGGAAGAGGAAAAATCAGAGAATGTTTTTGCATAAACCAACAAAAACAAGTGCATACAGTAAAAACCCAGTCATCCCGCACCCGAATAATTGGCACAAGCTGTGTCTACACATGCACGCTACTTCGAAGTAGCGGCACTAACTTTGAAATAGCGCCCGTCGCGGCTACACGCGTCGGGCGCTATTTCGAAGTTAACTTCGACGTTAGGCGGCGAGACGTCGAAGTCGCTAACCTCATGAGGGGATCGGAATAGCGCCCTACTTCGACGTTGAACGTCGAAGTAGGGACCGTGTAGACGATCCGCGTCCCGCAACGTCGAAATTGCCGGGTCCTCCATGGCGGCCATCAGCTGGGGGGTTGAGAGATGCTCTCTCTCCAGCCCCTGCGGGGCTCTATGGTCACTGTGGGCAGCAGCCCTTAGCCCAGGGCTTCTGGCTGCTGCTGCGGCAGCTGGGGATCCATGCTGCAGGCACAGGGTCTACAACCAGTTGTCGGCTCTGTGGATCTTGTGGTGTTTAGTGCAACTGTGTCTGGGAGGGGCCCTTTAAGGGAGCGGCTTGCTGTTGAGTCCGCCCTGTGACCCTGTCTGCAGCTGTGCCTGGCACCCTTATTTCGATGTGTGCTACTTTGGCGTGTAGACGTACCCTCGCAGCACCTATTTCGATGTTGGGCTGAGCAACGTCGAAGTTGAACATCGACGTTGCCAGCCCTGGAGGACGTGTAGACGTTATTCATCGAAATAGCCTATTTTGATGTTGCTACATCGAAATAAGCTATTTCGATGTTGGCTTCACGTGTAGACGTAGCCACAGTCAGTTAACTGGCATGCCACAGGGCCAGCAGCTGCAGAACTGCTGTGGCTGCTGTGGAGTTGGTTACCTGATTGGGGCCAGCAGAGCAAGCCAGCTGCCCAGATGGGGCCTTTGGAGCAGGCAGGCTGCTGGCCAGAAGGGCAGAGTGGGGCCAGGGGCCTGCTGCTAGTGGGGGCTGGAGCAGAGCAGGGCCAGGTGCCTGTTTGCCTGGTCAGGGATGCAGAGCGGTGCTGGCTGCTGGCCCCAGCTAAAATAACCAGCACTTTTTATTATCAGGCATTCCCAGGGAACTGGAGATGCCTAATAATAAAGCTTGTACCACACTACTTTTACCAAATCTCTGTTCAGAACAAAACTGGGCTGCAAATCTGGGATGACTGTTTGATGTATCCCAGCATATTTTTACATTGAATTTGCAGTTGTAAAAAGCTCTTTGACAGCTCCCTTGCTCAGAAGGATGTTATTTTGTATACAGTTTATGCAGAATGTTGACAATTTTCTGTTAGGTATAATTTTTCAACACTATTTATTGAACATCCTACCCAGTGTGTGAAGTTTATTGGATCTTCAGTTGTAAACCAGCATAGCTTCATTGAATTAAATGGAGCTACATCCGTTTATAGCCACTAAGGATCTGATCCACTGTGGCTATTCCTTCCACATTGACAGAATTACCTTGTCTTAAAAATGAAAGCAAATCTAACTTCTAAAAATCTATGCTGTTATCGCTTACATTTGTATAGTCAGTCTTACAATATTATGTAAATTCCTTAAAGCCTAGGCTCAGAGTCATACCACACATTACTTCAGAATCTCCCCTGTCATGTAAATAAGTTTCTAGCCCTTATAGTTGTGGACAAAAACTTGAAATCATTAATTCTAAAGCCTGAGAAAACAGAAAGCAATAAAAAGAACCCAGATTTACTTGAATAGTAACAGAGAGAAAGCCCTGCTAGTCCATGTACTATCAAAACAAAAAAGCAATAAAGTAGCACTTTAAAGACTAACAAAAGTGGGTCTGTCCCATGAAAGCTCACCTAATAAATTATGTTGTTAGTCTTTAAAGTGCTACTTTACTGCTTTCCAGATTTACTCGTGAAATCTCGAGATTGGATTTAAAATTACATTATTATAGTCATGATTTTTGAACATTTGCAATTGGATGATTCTGAGACAGAGCTGTTAACATACTAGGAACAATTCAAAAACTTCACTCAGGTCAAATTTACTTAAAAATCGGTTTTGTGCAAAAAAACTTCCATAATTTAAAAATAAATCCAGATGGAACAGTATTTTTTTAAATAACCAGACATTCCCCCTGTAATATTTGCCAACCAAATGTTGCTGCATGAAAAATCTGAAAGTTAAGTGGACTAGAAACTCATTATTAAAAGTAAAACTTGTTTTCATAGTCCAAGCTCGGGGGGTGGAGTGAGTGTGCAAATGCAATAGATAAACAAACGGCATCAGTTATGCTTACTTTTAATTGCTTTTCTCATTAATAACCTAACGAGTACTTTAAGGAATTTTTAACAGACTTCTAAACAGACTATATACCTTTAATTGCAATATGGACTTGAGAGACAAGTGTCTAACTTTAGGTATGATACTTATTACTGTTCCTCTAAGAATAATACTCTAAGTAGAGCACTCCAGCTGCTGCAGTGGACAATATCTGATTCGGTTTAGTTGTATAGTCCTTCTGCAGTAGATTGATTTTTTTTTAAACTGCACCATATTTATCCATGTCAGAGCTTTCCCATCTTCCTACTTAGGCTCAAATCCTGTAAAAACAGAAGCAATTGAGTAACTTTATCCATGTGAGCAATCCCATAGAAACCAATGGGGTTACTCATCTGCATATGGCTACCCACATATACTTTTGCTGGAGTGGGACTTTGGGTATATACGGTTTACCAGAAAAGGGGTGTGATTGATAAGGTCTTTGGAAACCCATCTTCCCAATGCTAGTGTAAAGCCAATGGACCCTGATCACTGAAACGTGGGATTGAATATGGGAACTTTAGAGGCGAAAGTCGTGTGACTCTATGGCACAAACTAATAGCCAACTGCCCCTCTTAGCTGTGGCTGCAGAGCAGACTTCACTCTCCCTTTCTCAGTGCCTCTGGGTTACACTAGTGTAAGTCCATGGTGTAAATGGTAATTCTGTACACACATATCACTCTTTTCATCCAATGATCTCAAATCATTTTATCAAAATGACAATCATTCCTCCTATTTTGCAAATAAGGAAACAGATGCACAGAGAGCTGATTTTTCCCAAGATCGCACAAGGCTACTGATAACACCAGGAATCAAACCCAAACATTCTCATTAGTCACTGAACCGTGCTGCTAAATGTATTGTATGAAGGGGGGGAGTTGCAGAGATTTGATAATTCCTACATATTTTATACACACTTATTTTCTTATTTGAACTCCACGTAACCCAAGATAAATACTATGAGTGAAATCCCAGCTTTAGTAAAGTCAATGGTTACCTCTACACTAGCATTCCTCTTTTGAAAGAGGCATGCGAGTGAGGTGTAGATTTACATATCTGGCACCTCATTTGCATATTCTTCTTTCAAAAGAAGAAAAGCAGTGTAGATGTGGCTCTTTTGAAAATAATCCCTATCTTGGAAAGAACCTTCTTCCCTTTTTTTTTAGGAAGACGGGTTCTTTCGAAGACGGGCTTACTTTCGAAAGAGCTGCAACTACACTGCTTTTCTTCTTTTCAAAGAAGCTCTTTTGAAAGAATATGCAAGCGAGGTGCCAGATATGTAAATCTGCACTTCATTTGCGTTTTATGATTTCTCTCATTTGCACGCCTCTTTTAAAAGAGGAATGCTAGTGTAGACACAGCCAATGAGAAAACTCCCATTGACTTCAGCAGGGCTTGAATTACACCCTACTACGTGTTTAAAACACACAGCTCTGAACTTGAGCAGGAGTCTAACTGTAAAGTGAAGTCAGCCAGATTAGTGGCATTCAGCAGAGATGTATTGTGTGTGAGATTTTGTGCATTGGCTTTTCAGAGTCTCCACTCTAGGTGGAAACACAGCAGCCTGCTCAGAGCTTCTCTTTACAGAACAAACTGGGGACAGTACATACATACACAGACTTTCTGGAAACAGTCTGAAAAGGTCCTGCTCTGCCCACTGTGCTCATTCACCCCACATGAAATAAAGGTTGCTAAAATATTGCTCTTGATACTTATTTAAAGCATTCTCCCGAACAGACTCTTTCATTACCATTTGAATCAATTGAAACAGTTGACAACCCCTCCCCCCCATACATGTATATAGTTTGGAGCAAAATTGTGTTAAATGTCATATTCCATTTTGTATTAATGTTTATGACAGAGGACTCGAGGTAGTTTTACAGTCCTGTAGCTCAAGTAGTGGCAGATTCAAGTCTTGTACATGGTCAGACCCTGATGCTGGTGTGTGATTGGCAGGGGGGTTGTTAGAGATGCACAGACTAGAATTCATTTAGTGGTGTGGTTGGTGGCCTCGCAGTTGGGCTCTTGTTGACAGGGCTGGAGATGCCTCAGATCCCTGGCTCTGGGAGTGAAAATAAGGGCCCTTTAATTTTGCTTTGAAAATCTATGTATTCTTTTTTTTCTGAAAAAACATGAACTCTCTTATATTTGCTGTGGTATTTATCATTTGGCAGTTGTACCCAAGTGTGCTATAATAATAATGACAATTATTATTAACTGTTGTGGCAGAACTTAGAAGGGATTGAGGGCTGAGCTGTGAAACCTGCTGTACGATCTATGAGAAGAAGACAGACCTTACCCTAATGAACTTAGCCTACTCCCTTTAGTTCTCCTGATGGAGGTTGTGAGACAGCACTCAGACTGATATCAGTTCTGTGTTTTGATCTTTTCTTTTAAAATTTATTGCGTGATAAACAGAGGTTATTTCCAGCTGCCTTTTACTTAGCCATAGTAAGCTCCTTTTAACACATATTTTAAAAATGCTCTGTGTACTGTGTACTTGCAGTAGAGACACACATGGGTGGATTAAAAACTCACCACACGTCACAGCCACCAAACTGAAGGCTCTGAGAGAAGAATGGCCAGACTGGTGAAGTATTTCACTAGGCACCCTTCCAAAAAGATGTAGATGCCTCAGGTTCAGTAGGTGGCACTTTCCCCTCCAAGGTCATTCTGTGCACTGGAAAAAATGAAGCATACTATTCACCACAGTACTGGCGCGGCTGATGCAAGAGATCCTGAACAATTGTGATTATTCGAATTCCCGTGGAAATCTTTGCAACTGTGTTGGTGTTGTACAGAGACTCTAGGAAGAGTTACTACTGACTTGAAATTCTCTCCTCCTGTGAACTGGATGCAGTGTTCTTCTCCTGGGGCCTGATCTAAAGCCCACTGGAGTCAGTGGGAGTTTTTCATTTCCATTAACTTCACTGGGTCTGGCCCTTGACAGGAGTGGACTGAGCCACTGAGCGCTCTGACTGCATCTAATGATCACATATTCTAACCTTCTAGAAAGGGGAGGAAATTAAAGAGTAGTGTGGGCTACTGTATGGTTGGAGATGGTGACTATAAGTCTGGAAGCAGAACTGAAGTGAAATCAGTGAGTGGTTTCAGAGCGTGCTTCTACAGACACAGAAGACCGAGGTGAAAGTCACACTGTAACTCCATCCAGCCCTGCCATGGGCAGGACTATTCCCTACAATGCATTTTTTCAGTGCTTTGTCCAGTCCGATTTTAAATATTCCAGCCAAAGGATGATCACCTCATAGAGAGGCTATTTTACCGCCTAATATCTCTCCCACACAGAAAGGTTGGTTTGACATACAGCCTATTTTTTCCTCTTCCTTAATGTTATCCATTGGCATCTGTAGCACCATAAATTGCACAACTGAAGACTTCAAAACTAAATATCCCTTAACATCTATTGCACACCTGACATGTTGGGGCCAATTCTGCAATCCAACCCGTTGAAGTCAAAGGGGTCCTGTACAGATCCAATTGCAGAACCAAGGCCAAGGTCAATGTTATGTGATTTTGTAGCTGCTAAGTGAATGCTTGCAAATGTAGCAGAGCATTTGCTCATAATTACATGCTCGCAATGGGCAGCCTTCGACACTCTAAATCTCAACACTTTTAAAGTTTTCTCAGCCCATGTGCAAAAATGTGTAAAGCAATCTTCCCCTTCAGACTCAAAACCACATTTTGTTTAGTTACCAGAGAGAGTTAACTTTGGACTGAGACCTGACCACGGTGGGAAGACAAGAAGGAAACATTTTCTTGGCTGTTGGCTTTCCTTTCAATATTCCAGTTGCTATTACTTTGGAACATGTAAGCTCTGGTACAGCACATGTCACTTGCCACATGCTTGCACAGTGTCTAGTTCACCACCCTAGGTGCTACTACAAGATAAAGGAATAATAATAATTAACATAATGATCGGTGCAGTGAAATTTAATTATTCCTCTTTTTTACACTGCTCCTTAATTTGAGGGAAAATAATTTGCCGTGAATGATAGATAAATACAGGACAAATACTAAATATCAGAGATATTTTACACAACATTTGTCAACCTGAGGAATTTCAGGATGTTAAAAAGTCAAATATTGTGAAAGAAGTTTTAGAAAAGGATGGAGAACTTTATGACTAGGGAAATTACTTGCCTAGCTCTCCTGTGTGGCATTGAAAATCCCTCCCCATAATAATATGCCTAAATAGTGGCAATCACTGTTTATGCTTCAGGACATTAATTGGTGGCTGCACTGGTCAGGAAGGAAATATTCCCTGATGTACAGTAGCATTATAGAATCACAGAATACTAAAATTGGAAGGGACAGCAAGAGGTCATCAAGTCTAGTCCCATGCACTCACAGCAGGATAAAGCACGATCTAGATCATCCCTGATAGGTGTTTATCCAACATGCCTTTAAATATATCCAATGATGACAATTCCACAACTTCTCTAGGCATTTTATTCCAGTGCTTAACCATCCTGATAGGAAGTTTTTCCTGATACCCAACCTTAAACCTCCCTTGCTGCAATTTAAACCCATTGCTTCTTGTCCTGTCCTCAGAGGTTAAGGAGAATACTTTTTCTCCCTCCCCCTTGTGGCAATCTTGTACTTGAAAAATGTTATAATTTCCCTTCTGAGTCTTTTCCAGACTAAACAAAGTCAGTTCTTTCAGTCTTCCCTCATAGGTCATGTTCTCCAGACCTTTAATCATTCTTGTTGCTCTTTTCTAAACCTTCTCCAGTTTCTCCACATCTTTCCTGAAATGGGGTGCCCAGAAATGGATATTATACTCCAGGTGAGATCTAGTCAGCAGAGTAGAATGCGAGAATTACTTCCAGTTTCTTATTTATAATACTCTTGTAAATGCATCCCAGAATGATGTTTGCTTTGTTTGCTACAGCGTCACACTGTTGACATATTTAGCTTGTGGTCCATTGTAACCCCAAGATCCCTTTCTGTAGTACTGCCTTCCAGGCAGTTACTTCCTATTCTGTATGTGTGAAACTGTTTGTTTCTCCTTATGCAAAGTACTTTGCATTTGTCCTTATTGAACTTCATCCTATTTACCTCAGTTTTCTCCAGTTTGTCCAGATCATTTTGAATTATAACTCTATCTTCCAAAGCAGTTGCAACCCCTCCCAGCTTGGTCTCCTTAGCAAACTTTATAAGTGTACTCTCTATGCTATTATCTACATTGGTGTTGAAGATATTAAACAGAACGGGTCAAAAACTGATCCCTAAATAACCCCATTTGTTGTGCCCTTCCAGCATGACTGTGAACTGCTGATAAGTACTCTCTGAGAATGGTTATTCCACTAGTTATGCGCTCACCCTTACAGTAGCCTCATCTACATTGTATTTCCCTAGCTTACTGATAAGGTCATACAAGACTGTATCAAATGGTTTACTAAATTTTAGGTATACCACATCTACCACTTCCCCCTTATCTACAAGGCTTGTTCTCCTATCAAAGAAAGCTATCAGATTGGATTGGCATGATTTGCTCTTTACAAATCCACACTGACTGCTACTTATCTTATTATTTTCTCGATATTTGCAGATGGATTCCTTAAGCATTTGCTCCATTATGTTTCCTGGCACAGATATTAAGCTGACTGGTCTGTAGTTTCCTAAGTCGTCCTTATTTCCCTTTTTAGAGATAGGTACTATATTTACCCTTTTCCAATCTTCTGGAATGTAGCCGACCAGGTGCACTATGACAAATTGGATAGGACGCTGTAGCGGGAGGTAGGAGTTCTTTGATAGTTTGTGCTCTGTGTCCTTGGACATGTAACCTATCTGTGCCTCAGTTTCCCAAAGGGGGTAATGATAGCCCTTCTCTACAGATGAAGAGTAGTATACATGTATCAAGTAACAGGGAGGAAAATTTCACTTTCCTGCAAAGTATCGTATACGGTGCATGCCTGGAGGCAAAAATGAAGGATAAATGGTCCAATCCGCATGGCAAAATACCATATTCCAGAATTTATTTAAAAAGTAAAAATCAGGAAATGTGTTGTCCTTGGGGTAAACAAAATGCCCTTTTCCTTTGCGCAGCATCAATGTTCTCTAAGTTGTATTTAAGGTTTATAAATCCAGCAAAATTGGCACATATGTAAACCTAAGAAAAAAGATACAGCAATTTCCAAGAGTGTATTTTTATCTGCAGCTCAAATCACTTACAGGAAGGATTCATAAATAGCACTTAGCAAGGTTAGTTATCTACATGACAGTGGAGTGTGCTGTTTTGCATGTAGTAACATCAACTTTAAAGACATGTCCATAATTAAGGCACTGCTTGAAAGGAAGAACCATTTCCAAGGGCAGGGAGAATGGCCTGAAACGGATAAAAACACATCCAAGATAAAAACCGGTGGTCAGACAGTGGTTTAACCACAACTAGTCTACAGTAGCTATCCACATCCTTTTGTGAGGCTGGTCAAGCTTGAAGGAAAACACGTGCCAGTGACCCACTGCAATTTTCACTTCTCAGTCTGTGGTGAGTGCCGAAAGATCCATGTCTCGAAAAGGAGATTTAGCCTGCTTGTACTGGTAGGATTTCCGCTTCAGAAATAATCTGAATCTTCCTGACTTGTAAAGTGCAATAAGTGTGAGAGGGAAGCAAGCCATCTTCTTGGTTGAGTGCTACTATTTCTGCTTGGCTTTAAAAGTTGTCTTCGGAACAAGCTGCAAGTGATCACTATATACGCCTTGTGAGAGAGTACAGAGCACTTTGAAGGATTATAATTTTTGCCAGGCAAAAGCCATTATGGTTCAATTCAAGCCACTTAAAATAAGATATGTGGGAGACAACCAAACCCACTTCAAGTCTGCTAACTTTCCAGTTCAAGGCACTTAAATTTATACTTAAAGGGCCCATTCCTGAACTCGCATTGAAGTTACAGACAGAGATCACAAATGGTCTTGAGATCAAGCCCATAGTTTAGTGATGGGCAACCACAAACAGTGAGTGGGCCGCATGAGTGACCTCCTTCATCTCAGTGGTCTGCAGCAGCCCATGGCCCACTGGGTCCCACCTATGGCCCACAGACTCCCTGTCTGCCCCTTTCCCCCATGTGCCTCTTGCACACTGGGGCACTGGAGTCCCACACTTCCTACTCCTCCCCCTACGTCCCAGCACTTTTGGAATGAGAAAAATCACCTGATTCATGCTCTATCCATGCTTCCCTCCCTCCCAGAGCTGGGACAAACACGAACATCTCATTCATGGCATTGCAGATCAGGGAGGCAGGGGGAGGAGTGGGGATGGAACATGAATCTGGTGATTCACACTCCAGAAGTGCAGCGAGGGAGGGGGAAATGTAGGAAGTGCAGGGCCCTAGTGTGCAAGAGGTGCATGGAGGAAGGGAGTAGGGAAGGGAGGGGACACTGGTGGAGCTCAAGTAGGCCACAGATTGCCCACCAATGCACAAGTTCTATTCTAGAGTGTCAGGTGAGACTACCCTAGCAGGGAAGAGCTAACCAATTCACCTAGAAAAACCTCTGCCCTCAAGCTCTACCTGCATGCCTTGCTTCATACTTAAATACGTTCTGTTAATGACCCCATCCCTCCTTCCCAGGGGCGGAACGTTTCCTGCAGGAATGCAGAGAAAGTCTGTATGCACATGGTGCACCCCAAGAAGTCCATCGGAAAACACCAGAGCAAGTGGGACCTGGCAGAGGAGTTACAGGTCCCAGTGCATGGGAAGAGTGAGGAAGTACAGCAGCAGTCCCCTACTGCATGGGGCATCGAACTATGAAGTGACTTCAATACCTAGCTCTGCCATGCCACGTTACTTTCCTCCTCATGCCCCAGTTTTCCCTTTTGTGAAAATTAGGCCAATGATACTGAAGTCCTTTAAAGTAACTGAGAGATAGCCGTGTTAGTCTATATTCTACCAAAACAAAAAGGCAGTCCAGTAGCATTTTAAAGACTAACAAAATAACTTATTAGGCGGTGAGCTTTTGTGGGACAGACCCACTTCTTCACACCACAGCCATATCACAACAGACTCAATATTTAAGGCACAGAGAAACAAAAATTGTTATCAAGGTAGACAAATCAGAAAAAGTGTAATCAGGGTGGGCAAATCAGAACAGCAGGGAGCGGTTGGGGGGAGTTAAGAGACAGACAAAGCAAAGTGTGTAAAAGAGTCCTTATAATGGCTCACATGTTAATGTATTGAATTTGAATATAAAAGAGAGTTCTGCACTTTCTCTCTGCAAGCGGTCGTTAAAGTTCCTTTTCAGTAAAACACAGACTTTCAGGTCATTAACAGAATGGCCCACCCCATTAAAGTGCTGGCTGACAGGCTTGTGAATTAAGAGTTTTCTGATGGCCGTTTTGTGTCCATTTATTCTTTGTCGAAGAGTGTTTGCCATTTGTCTTATGTACATAGAGTGTTTACCATTTGTCTTATGTACATAGTATGTGGGCATTGTTGGCACATGATGGCATATATGATGTTAGCTGAGGAACATGAGAATGTGCCCATAAGTCTGTGACTAACCTGATTAGGTCCAGTGATGGTATCTCCAGAACAGATGTGTGGACAAAGTTGGCAACAGGCTTGTTGCAAGGAAAAGTTCCAGGATTGGTATTATTGTGGTATAGCCTGTGGTTGCTGGTAAGAATCCTCATAAGGTTGGGAGGTTGTCTGTAGGAGAGAACAGGTCTGTCACCTAGGGCCTTCTGGAGTGTGGCATCCTGATTAAGGATAGGTTGTAGGTCTTTAATGTATTGCAGTGGTTTGATGTGGGGGCTGTAGGTAATGACCAGTGGTGTCCTGTTGTTGTTTTTTTTGAGCCTATCTTGAAGTAGCTGGTCTCTGGGTATTCATCTGGTCCTGTCGATTTGTTTTTTAACTTCTGCTGGTGGGTACTTCCGGTTTATGAATATTTGGTAGGGATCTTGTAGTTTTTGGTCTCTGTCAGTAGAATCAGAGCAAATGTGATTGTACCTAAGGGCTTCACTGTAAACGACAGATCTTGTTGTGTGCGCAGGATGGAATCAAGAAGCATGTAGGTTAAGTATAGCGGTTAGTGGGTTTCTGGCAGAGTATGGTACTGATCAGGCCATCATTGATTTGTACTGTAGTGTCCAGGAAATGTACTTCTCGCGTGGAGAGGTCGAGGCATAAGTTGATGGTGGAGTGCACATTGCTCAAGTCTCTGTGGAATTCTTCTAGAGTCTCTATACTATGGGTCCAAATCATAACGACGTCATCGATGCATCGTAAGTAAAGGAGGGGTAATAGGGGACAAGAGCCGAGGAATCATTGTTCCAGGTCAGCCATAAATATATTAGCATATTGTGGGGCCATGCGGGTGCCCATAGAAGTTCCACTAATCTGGAGGTATAAGTTGTCCCCAAATTGGAAATAATTCATAGAATCATAGAAGAGTAGGACTGGAAGGGACCTTGAGAGGCCATCAAGTCCAGCCCCCTGCCCTCATGGCAGGACCAAGCACTTTCTAGACCATCCCTGAAAGCCATCTATCTAACATCTTCTTAAATATCTCCAGTGATGGAGATTCCACCACCTCCCTTGGCAATTCGTTCCAGTGTTTGATCACCCTGACGGTTAGGAACTTTTTCCTAATGTCCAACCTGAACCTCCCCTGCTGCAATTTAAGTCCATTGCCTCTTGTTCTATCCTCAGAGGCAAGGAAGAACAAGCTCCCTCCCTCTGCCTTATGACACCCTTTTAGATACCTGAAAACTGCTATCATGTCCCCCCTCAATCTCCTCTTTTCCAAACTAAATAAGCCCAGTTCTTTCAGCCTGTCTTCATAGGTCATGTTCTCTAGACCTTTGATCATTCTCGTTGCTCTCCTCTGGACCCTCTCCAATTTCTCCACATCCTTCCTGAACTGCGGTGCCCACAACTGGACACAATACTCCAGCTGAGGCCTAACCAGCACAGAGTAGAGTGGGAGAATGACTTCTTGTGTCTTGTTCACAACACACCTGTTAATGTTAATTGTGGGTGAGAACAAAGTTACAGAGGTCAGACACCAGACTGGCTGTGGTGATGTCAGGGATGATATTCCTGATCACTTGTAATCCATCTTCATGCAGAATATTAGTGTACAGAGCCTCTACATCCATGGTGGCATGGGTGGCTTTGTCCACATATCTATTCTGGTGATATCATCACTGGACCTAACCAGGTAACTCACAGAATTATGGGTACATTCTCATGTTCCTCAACTAACATCATATATGCCATCATGTGCCAACAATGTCCACATACTATGTACATAGGACAAATGGTACACTCTGTTTGACAAAGAATAAATGGACACAAAACAGACATCAGAAAACTCTTAATTCACAAGCCTGTCAGCCAGCACTTTAATGGAGTGGGCCATTCTGTTAATGACCTGAAAGTCTGTGTTTTACTGAAAAGGAACTTTAATGACCGCTTGCAGAGAGAAAGTGTGGAACTCTCTTTTATATTCAAATTCGACACATTAACACGTGAGCCATTATAAGGACTCTTTTACATACTTTGCTTTATCTGTCTCTTGACTCCCCACCTCCACCGCCCCCTGCTGTTCTGATTTGCCCACCCTGATTACACTTTTTCTGATTTGTCTACCTTGATAACAATTTTTGTTTCTCTGTGCCTCAAATATTGAGTCTGTTCTGGTCTGGCTATGGTCTGAAGAAGTGGGTCTGTCCCACAAAAGCTCACCTAATAAATTATTTTGTTAGTCTTTAAAGTGCTACTGGACTGCCTTTTTGTTTTGAACTCCTTTATAAAGCGCTTTGATATCTAGGTAGAAAAAGCACTCTGTAACAGCTATGGACTGTATTAGTACCGTTCTGTAAAGATGAATGGATTAGTCTGATTCCACACCACAAAGCAGGCTGCCCTTTAAAAATCAAATAAGTGGGTGCTCAGCACTTTCTGAAAGACAGGACCTTTTAAGACACCAAGTTGGACATCAAAACATAGTGAAACCAAACATTTTGTCGGGGGGTGAAACAGCTGAGTAAAACTGTAGCTTGGCTTGAAGCCCTGTTACTATTTTTACCAGCCCCTGGTTTTCATCATTATTGGTGGGGACAAATACATGGCTGTTCTTCTATCTCATTAGAGCTCATAAAGCACCCTTAACCCTGGACATCCAATTGCAGCCATGTGGTTAAAGTACAGAATGTACTGCCATAATTAGCATAAATCACATGGGAACACAAGCCATAAAAACGTAAAAAGACTCAGGGTAGTGAGCTGAAGCCAAGTGAGAAAATGAGCAATGCTATTAGTATCTATCTGACCTGCAGTGTTTCACACGCACAATAATGGCAAAATAGAATGAAAACAGTTCAGTTGTGTAAAGACAGAATATCCAACAGATTCTACCCAAAAAGGAGTTCAATTCCATGTCAATTTATTATACAGATAAGACAAAAGCCAGGGTTGGTTTTGAGTCACATAACATTTTCTTCATAGCTCCCAAGTATTGGCCTTGTGAACACTAGGAGAGTGATTTAACTTGAGTTGAACACATCATAAAGATAAAAATAGATCTTATCTTGTGACCTCCCAGAGAGATTAGGCTTTCTCCCTAATGCAGAGTCTTGACTGCTTTTTTCCCCCCAGTTTATTTGTAAATTACATAATGGATATCACTTCATACTGGGATACTGTTCCATATTCTTCAGTGGTAAATTATTTTCCCTCTAATTTATCATAATTTAATTTCCTCTGTTCAAACCTATCACTGGCAGTTATTTAACATAATTTGGAGCAGTGTAAATAAGCCTTCTCTTCTTTCAATTTTAAACAGTTCCGGGATTTCAAGATAGCTTTGATGGTCCTTTTCAGCTGACAGATAGCCAGTGTTACTCTGTACCCTTTCCTACTTAGCACATAAATGGCACATAACTCCAAATTCTGATCTTGGCTTCATCTGAATAATTCTGGAACAACTCCATGAACTTCAGACTTTAGTTCAGTAGCTTTCCCTAGGATTTATGCACATGTAACTGAGAGCAAAAGTTCATACTATTAAATAAAGGCTAGACCTAGTGGGAAAGTCTGAAATGACATCACAATCCTCTTATTTTTGATTACATAAAATTGTTACATAAAGCAAAACTCAGTCTTTCCTGTATTTATTAGCATAAAGTGCCCACATATGTTTTTAATAATAGATTAGTTGGGACCAGGTGCTTAGTCCTAATGACAGAAATTGCCATCTGCTTTGTGAGGTCATCATTTTTAACCTTGAATATGGGTGGTTGCCTAAAAAAAATTCTCAGTCACTTTCCAGCTCAACACATAACAGACAAATCGGAGGCTATGCCCTATAATCACTATGTTTGTGGAGCCTTCTGAGAGATATGACTGTATGAGCCAAGAAGAGATTTCAGGCTCTGATTCAGAGTGAGAGCATGTGCACACACTAGACAAATACTGTAACCTGATAAAATGTATTTTCCAAAGGACACTCAGCTTGGTGCTGGGGAAGGTGATCACAAAGAGCACATGCTTCTTCTGGCCAAAGTTCACCTGCATTTGTCATCCAGTTTCTTCCTTTTTTCAGCTGAGTTCGTTTCTGCTACAGCTTGTTGAGAGTTTGGAGAACAGCTTACTAGTGCTACCAACCACTCCTGTATCTCCAATGTAGCAGTCTGTGCTGTGCATCTAAAGGTCCAGGATTTCAATGCTGCTGATGTCCTATGTGAGTGGACAATACCATTATCAGTAATGAAATTTCTGCTTTATTCTGTTCACTGCTAAAAAAAAAAAAGCAACATGAGAACTTCATTAAAAATTTTAGAAGAGCATTAAGGTTGTAGTCAAGTTCTCAGAAGTCAGAAAATGTCAGAATTACGTTTACTCATGTATATGCATTGTGGTATGTATTTTAATTACGAGGCCACATTTAGTGCACAAGATGAACAATGAATGAGGCACAGAGGGAGACACAAGACAAGGGGCATCCTCTTATGTTTAAAGTGTCAGACTGAAGCCCAGGAGTTGTGGGCTGTCACAGGCAGGAAACTATAGTAACCCTGCATAATTTATATAATCAAAATTCTGAACAAACTTTAATATCCTCATTGTGCACAAGGAAAAAGCTGGGGGGACAGAGCTTTAGTAACTTGTCCAATTTTACACAAGTGTTAATGGTACTGTCATTAGAGCTTGGGACATCTTAATTCTCAACCCCAGTGCCTTCATTTAGGCTATACTGTCTCTCAGCAGTTTTCCTTTAGGTTGGTCCTGCCAACCTGTCATGTAAAGGGCAAAGTAATAAGTCATGTGAAAAATACGTGAAAAAATGCTTCGCCAACCATATTCTGTTACCGAAAGAAATTTACAGGTTGATGCTTCTCCTGGTAGTATAAATCAAAAGTAACTCTAGTGAAATCATTGGAACTACTCCAGTGTAAAACAGGTCAGCAAACAGAAGAAGGGCGCATATTTGAATACTTTGACTCAACTTCCAGCCTAGTGATGGTATTCTGTTTTGGCCTTTTGTTCTTACTGTAGGTTCTCCTCTTCGGGATCAGAAAAGTTGTATCAACAGTCTGCATGATTCTTCTCTTCCTGTGTGTCAGTTATCGTCCAAGCAACCTGCTACAGATCATGTAACTCAAGACAACAGACTATTTTCCTTCTCCTGATGAAGGTCAGTTACATCTAGAATAAACAGACTTTTTTTTAAATTAATTTAATAACCTGAATTCTGTTTCCATAAAACCGCTTGTAATTTAACTAGTAATAGCATGCAGTGTCACATTCCTTACTTGTTTCACCTACTAGTAATTACTCAGGCAGAGCACAGCCATTCCCTGCCAACTCACAATTTAAAAAAGTGTTTTTAAGGCCATAAAGACAGAAAACAGCACTGTCATCCTTCCAAGGATTGTTGCATTGCACATACAAATAGCAAACCTCATGAGTATTGTCATTTTCCTCTCATTCTTAGATAACTTCTCCCAACCCATACAAGATCTCTCAAATGACAACTGCAGTCTGTAGGCTGTGGTTGTGTCTATTGCTGATTGTCTCATAATGAAATACAAGTCTGTAACGTGTGGACTCAAAAAGGTGGCCCAAACGGTATTTTCTTGCTCTATACTCTTGCTGTATGTAATAGGAAAAGTGGCAGCAAAAACTGTTGATCAACAGCTCTCTTTTCAGCTGTATTGCAGGAAAAACAGCAAGAAAAATGGCAATATAGTGTCAATAGCATTTGACAAACTTAGAGTTTCAGTGGAAAAAAAATGTACAGTGAATGTAGTTTATATTAAAAGCCCACTTAAAATCTTTACTGTAATTTGCATTAGAAATAGTAATTGTCCTACAAATTACTGTCTCTTAAATGTCAGTAACCTTCAAGTTATACCTTTGTACTGAAGACCCATCAGCAACCAATGAATTATGCCCAAATGTTTCTACACATCCTGGGGTAGTGCTTCAGGTTTTATTTTATGCGTTCCTGTTGAAGGAAAGGGGATTTGTAAAAATCAAGGGTGGGAAAGGGGGCCCAGGATTAAAAGGAAGGCCATGCTCAGTTACAGCTGTAAAAGTTCTGAGCAACTACTATGGTCAGTGGCATTACTCTGGGTGTACAGCATAGCAACAGAGCAGTGTTTGGACAGACATTTTATAGGATTACAGACACCCACAAAGATAAGCCAGACTCTGCAAATGCCCGAGGATTTTCATAGTGCTTCTAAATTCTAGTTAATGGATACCTTGGCTGCAAAAACTGACAAAGTACACAGTGTACAGATGGATCCTTTACAACTCCTAAGGGGAATACTTGCGATACTGCATCTTTATTAAATGGGATAGTGTTTAGAGAACTTGCTTTTCTGAGACTTGAGTTTGATTTCAGCTAAGGCCAGCAATGTAAAATGAGCTCCAGCAGGATTATTCCAGCTTCTTCTGGATGAATTTACATCTTGCACACTGAATTAAGGGGCAATACTTACAACCGATTTAAAAATTGCTGGCATGGAACAAATGGCACTCAGCACCTCTGAGGGAGATGTCCACTGGCTCCCCTGTGCTGGGGTTTTGTAGCTCTGAGAGAATGACAGTGCTATGGAAACCCATTTGTTGGTTCTTGTTTTTATGTCACACAGTACTTTTATTTAGCTCCTTGGTAAAATGCCTCATAAAATGATTATGAAATGCTTCTACCTAGGCAAAAGCCTATTAGTCAGTGTGGCCTGGTGCACAAAAGGAGTCCTAGTTTTAAACTCTGTGATCGACAAACCTTCTGCTGAACCCGAAAGGCACCTAAAAGTTCCCTCAGTGCCTCCATTACTGCCTCCGGATATGTGCGCTGCTGCCTCCTGCTAGACATGCAGACACCTAGCTCTTGCCTAAGCTCCAGAATGATTCACAAATGGGAAAGCAGGTGTTCCACCACCTCAAGCACATGCAGGGCCTGATCTGGTAGGTATCCTCTGAGCATGACTATCAAATTGGACACCTAAGATGAATTCACACAAAACAGCTAGGAGAGGAAGAGAACCATCTTCCTTGCAACTTTTACCCCAGTAATTAGGACTGTGGAAGGCTGCTGGTTTGAGCTTCTCCCTCCCTCTGAAGGACAGCATGGATGTGAAGAAGGATCTGTCACCTCTAAGAGCAGTGCTCAGAAGCAGAGGGCTATGGAATGTTCTACTGTGGGGACTCCCTCAGTTTCATCTGTGGATACTGCTGCATGCCAGATAAATAGTCACTGGAAATGGGGAACTGGATACTCCACATCCTAGGGGGCGGGGTCCTATAACTACTGGACTGTAGTGTTACTCTTGTGCTAGTGCTCTCCCTTCACCCCTTCTCTACAAATGCCCTAGTTGAGCTTGCGGGACCATCACAATGGAATAGCACATTGCCTGATGGTTAGAGCACGCATGCGCAAAGTGGCAGAGCCTTGTTCAAATCCCTTCTCCTCCTTGGGCGAGGGGGAAACTTGAACTGAGAATCTTTCACATCCCCCATGACCCCTTCTCCTCAGGAGACGGGGTGGGAGAAACTGGAACTGGAGATCTTTTCTATCCCACATGAGTATGCAAACCACAGGGCTAAAAGTATTCTGAGGCTAGTCCTCTCTCTCTCTCTCTCTCTCTCTCTCTCATTCACGCACTCAAGATCTCTTGTAAAAATGGCATAGTAGGCACCTAACTTCTAGACTGTTGATAGTACGTGCCTGGGACTGTAATTGTCCTGCTCATATAGTCGTACTTGCATTAGCCATCATTGAGCTAGCAGAGGCATAAATAGCAGCGTAGCTGCAGCAGAGGCTCACAAGTCCACCTCAAATCCGTCTATGTATTTGGCCCAATTCAGCCGTGCCTCCATCACTTCTGCCCTTGCTACTGTGGCTAAGATGCTATTGATACTACTGCTAGTAAAAGAAAGCTAGCATATGTGCATGCAAGCAGAAGACTTGCACCTGAAGTTCATTGTGCAGCTGTAGCCCCAGAGAGGGTGCTTTGCTGAGAATGACAAGCACAGAGAGCAATTTCCTTGCAGCCTGGATTTGCACATCTTTCATGTCCATGTTGCCCTTTGTCTAAAATAGGTAGCTCTCTGCCTTGCATGCCCAATACCATGAACAACACAAGATGCTTCTCTCTCCCATTCATTGTATAGGGACCCCAGGCTCCCTCCTCCTCAGTTTGTGAATCACACTGATTTTCTAGGTACCTAAAAATTAGGCATTGTGACATAAGCATAAGAGTGTCTAACTTCTTTTGTGTATCCAGGTGTGACTTCGCCTCCCTGCCAAAAGAAGAGATTTATGTTCTTCATATTTATCAGGCAAATTCAAGCCTCTTTGAGGTTAGCACGATCTATACAATCTGTGACTATTTTCTTTTGTACAGCTTTTGTGTCGGGGTACAAAAGGGATAAGTATCAGTGCCTCCTCTGCCTTCATACATCTTAGTGTTACTGATTCTTGAACAGGCACTAACTTCTGCCATTTGGGATAGAGGGAGCAGACCTCTTTTCAGTGAAGAGGAATAATCTTTACAGAGGTAAAAACTACTTCAATTAATGTTCTTGTTCTGTGATCTTCCACGCCTCTCCTCTCCCTTTTATTTACTTAGCTCAGGGGTTCTCAATCTTCACTGCACTGTGAGCCCCTCTTACAACAAAAAAAAAAAAATGACTCCAAGATAGGTGACTGAAGTCTGAGCCTATCCAAGTCCCTTTACTGTGGCAGTGGGGAGCAAAGCCAAATGGTTTTAGTTCCAGGTAGAGGTCTGTTACTTGTGCTCCACCTTCAGGGCCAGGCTGTTGCAAATCTAAGCTAGCCCTGGCAACCCCACTAAAATGGGGACCTGATCCACAGTCTGCGAACTACCAACTAAGATAATGAAATCTGAAGAGTTCATTGCAGATCTGCCATACTGGTGTATTTTGCCACCTGCTATGTATAGCTCTGACACTGTTACTGAATTGCCTATGTGGAAGTCCCACCAATGCCAAATCTTCTTACTAAACAACAAGAGATGCCATACTAAAAATACCAGAACATGAAAAAGAAAAAACCCATTGTGAAAATGGAAATTACTTTACTCTGTGTTTTAACAGAACTTGAACCCTATAATCACTGTCACAAGAGTATATTATCTACTGAATGATTTGCACAATACAGCAAGTTTAATGGTTATTTTTCTTTTTATTTTACCTTTAATTTTGTAACTGTTATGGGGGTGTGTGTTAATTTTATTCTCACGGTCAGGGTGACCTTATTACAGTTGCTTTTACAGTGTTTCCAGATTATTTAAGTTATTCTAAGGCTTGCCTGACAAAATTCATACTCTTCCAATTTGCACTAGGCAAATTCAGAAAACAAAAATGTTTCCAAAATGTATAGATATCTACTCCCGCTACTGCAAATGCTTAGGTATGACAATTTTTATGTTTCTATAGATAACATATAGTTCACACACAAACATTTACAGTACCTGTAGGTGTAAAAAGGTAAAATATTTTAATTTTAATCTTGCTGAAAGATATGGACTATATTTAATTTTTTTGCAACCATCTAATCAAGATAGAACATTGATTTTTCTTATTAACCTGACATGAATTTCTAAATGCATATAAATTATTGTTTGCAACTTACAATTAAATTCAACTTTCAAATAATCAAATTTTGTGAAAAATATAGGAGAAATTCTAAGTATTTAAATCAGTACTCTCATTTCTTCCAGTGGCACACATCTTATTACTCCAGAGGGGTTAGTGCTTAGATGTCAGAGTCAGCGTAGAGGACACTCGGAAGATCTGGGGGAGCATATTACTCAGCTGATAAAACATTTCCTCAGATATAGTCTGTAAAAATGAAGACATCAGAAAACATTGATCTGTCTGTTACAATTTGAATAAGTCAAATCATTTCGCCTCTCCCCCCAGTACTTTACTCAGTAGCAGCAGGTCTACTATTCAGATGAGGTTTTCAGCCACCCATGATATGACTAGGCCTTTACTTGGATCATGGGATGATCTTGTGTCTGTGTTGCTGACAAGACATGGAAAAATCATACAAAAGTAATACTAGATCTTTGTTAACAGCAGTAATTTGGAAAAGATAGGGCAGACATGTTTAAAAAAATCTTGCCGGAATGATATAAACATTCGAGTATTATATTATACCTGGTAATTTTTTGTAACCAGACATTTTGCTGCAACTATATTAAATTCATTTTTTAAGTCATCAGTGCAACATTCAGAAAACTAGAAGTGTGAATATAATTCATACAGAAATCAATCTAATCACTTTAACCTTTCATAATTTCGGGTATTGAATGTTGTTGCAGTATCAAGTGCGTGCTCAAAGTATATGCAAAAGTGTGGCCTGTGCACAATAAGCTAATTAAAATAAAAACTGGTGGAAGCTTAATATATTTCCGTATCCATAATTTCCACAATATTGCAAATGAAGTAGGCCTTAGCTATAACCTAATACTAGTAATTAGTAGGACAAGATCTACTTGGGAATACTGCCCTTTAAATAGATAATGTTGCTAATATAAATAAAGAGGATTTCTACCTCCACTCACGGGCCTTTCACATGTAGACTTGGAACAGTGCTCTGCATCATTTCAGATAAGTTTCTTACTCTGAATTCCAGAAATAGATTGGATTTTCCTAGTAGTTGTTCTTGCTGTCTACAGGTTTACAGCTTAGCGTGCATGACAAGTAATTTTTCAAATTTAAGAATATGCTTCCAGTTAATACTCCATGTGCCAGTTAAATTTGGAATGAATATAAACTTTCAGGGCCAGAACAAATGAACAAAACTTAGCAATGATCACAACTTTTAGATCACTTCCTGCTTCAGAAGATAATCCAGAATTCTAAACACTTTGGTAGTAATAACCAAACACACTTTGTAGGTCTAGCACAAGCCTCTTGGGGCCTGATCCCATGCCACTGATTCAGTGGGAGCATGATTGGGCTCTTAATACATGAACTTTCAAAGACTCTGGAGAAGACCAACTGTAAGTTTGAAATTAAGTCATTTAAGATTATACTCCATGCTTTCCAAAGAAACTAGCGGTAAAACATATCTTTATATTCATGATAAAGGTAGAGCCTCTAAAAAAACAACAGTGAATTCTATGATTCCAGTCATCTGATGTCTGTTATTACAGAGAGATAATGACGACAACCTATAACACCATCTGTCTCAGGCTGGCAAAAAAAGTAGTCCAAACACTGTGTCACAACACCTCTAAAGTATGTATTATTGCCAGTTTATAGATTAGACTAAGACAGAGAAGGGTTAACTGATTTTTCTAAAGATTATATAGAAGGGCAAGGGAAAGCATGGAACAGAATCCCCAGGTCCCTCTTCTATTTTCATCTCCTAGGTCATAATCAGAAGCTAATTTCTCAATTTAGCCTACCTGTGGTACCAGAAATTGTACGGTCCGAGAAATTCCACCATCCCATGAAGCCATTTCCATCATGAAACCTAACAGAGAACATTCACATTTATACATTATAGGCATTAGGTTTTCCTTTTAATAACATTCACTGGAGTGTAGTGCAAGTTTACATACATAGTTTGATTTCAGCCATCTGGTGGAGTCGCACAAATTACAATCTAGTGTTGATCAACGTGGAGTTGTAGTAGGCATTAGAAGAGACTAACAGGATCTGTATTATTTTGACAGCTTGCTTTCAACAACTGGTTATCCTTTCTGTATAACTCTTGTGTGATCACACCTGGAATACTGCTGTCTGGTCACTCATAAAGCTGTTTTTCAAAGCCTCCCTAATTAGCAGTGCCCCTCACTGTGCCCTCCTTTTCGGTCTGGTGTCTGACTGCTCATAATTAGTGGCCAGATGGCCCTCCAGCCTGGCATGAAATTTTCCCCCAACTCCCAGGCTGCATCTACACATGCCACTTCTTCTGGAAGCGGCATGGTAATGAGCAGCCCAAAAGATTCTAATGAGGCGTGGATGTAAATTTCCAGTGCCTCATGAGCATAGGGCCACATGATTCAGAGTCCAGAAAAAGCTCTTCCAGACTCCAAAATACACGTGCAGATGCGCGGCCTGCGGTCATCTTCCCGAAGAAAAATTTTGAGGAAGCGGGGCTTCTGGAAGGAGGGCTTCCTTTTGGAAGATCCCCATGGGCCACGCGTCTGCATGTGTATTTTGGAGCTCAGATGATCTTCCTCTGGATTCTGAATCACGTGGCCATACGCTCATGAGGCACAGGAAATTTACATCCATGTCTCATGAGCATCCTCCAGGCTGCTCATTACCATGTCATTTCCAGAAGAAGTAGCACATATAGGCGCAACCTTACAGAAGTTATGGAGCACACAGCAGGCTGCCACCATGAGGGAACTGTTGCTTTCACTGAGGTGTGAGTCACGAGGCTCCTGAACCTGGCTTTTGAATGGACAAATTCACATTCTATTACCATTCTTGCTTAGCCTGTAGGTGAAATGTTCCTTACTGTGGTCCAGGCTGCATGTATACGGCTTCATGAACCAAACGAGCAAGGGGAAAGCTGGATCTCCCAGGATCACTACTGGCATCTTCAATGGTGATTTTCTGGTCTGGGGAAATATTTCCATTCTGCAGCTTTCTGAAGAGACCAGAGTTCCTAAAGATGCACACATCATGCACCTTTCCCCACCATACCACCATGATGTCAGTGAAATGACCCTTGTCATCCACTAATGCCTGTAACACCCTGGAGAAGTACTCCTTGCAGTGTATGTACTCTGTGACAAGGTGCTCTGCTGCTGGATGGGATGTGCATTCCATCTATCATTCCACGGCAGCTAGGGAATCCTATCATAGCAAAACCATCCACTATGTCCTGCACATCTCCCAGAGTCACTTTGTAGCAGATGGGTATTGATTGCCTTGGCTACCTGGATGACAGCAGAACCCACCGTAGATTTGCCCACTCTGAATTGATTGTGCACTGACTTGTTGCCGTTGGGTGTTGCAAGCTTCCACAGAACTATTGCCACTTACTTCATGACACCAGAATCAGTGCTCCAGGGTCTACAGAGCACTGAGTGCAGCCAGCATCTCCCCATTCCCCCTTTCCAGGGTCTCCTTTTCATATATATCCATATCCCCCTCGGAGTCTTCATCACTTTGAAAGCTACTTAGGCTCTGCACATACCACAGCACAATATGTGAGGTGCTCATAATGCTTGTAGCTGGATGGGCTCTATGCTAGCCTTGCAATGGCGTATGCATGGATACCCAGTGAAAAAAGGGCACAAAAACACTTTTTGCTGTTGCTTCCCAAAAGGAGAGGGAGGAGAGAAGTGCACTGTGAGAGGCTGACAATACATACTCACCACCACCTGTGGCACTTTTTGTCCCATCAGACACTGGGAGCTTAACTCACAATGAAAGCGGGCAGCAGGAACTGTGGGATAGGTACCTACAGTGCATTGCTGACAAAGTCCAAGTTGCCACTCTACTGGGGATGCACTCCATTGAATTCATGTGCCAATATGGACATTCACCCTTGACTTTCCAAAATCGGGTGCTAAAAATCAAAAGTACCAAATACAACCTAATCTCCTAGTGTAGCTGCACCTTCAAAAAGAAGTGTGGGTCATTTAAAAAGTAAACTGAAAGACATACTGGGAAAGAACAATCCCGCCCTGGCTGACAGATGCCTTGATGTCTTTTTTCACCTCTATCTTCTAGTGTTAGAACTGGCCTATGCTAGAAATTTAAAGCAGTAAAACTATGTCTCTTGGGGTATTAAAAAATCCACATCCTTGAGACATATGTATATCAAACTAATCCTTTGTGCAGCTGGCACTGTTTGGCCAGGAGAACTCTATCATGCTAGCTACCACCTCTTGGGGAAGTTGGATTACTGATGTCAATGGGAGAATTCTGTCAGCACAGGTCACGTCTATGCTGAAGCACTTACAGCAGGGCAGCTGTAGTGCTGAAGTGTAGCCAAGCCCTCATATGCCAAGTGTGTGTTAGTATTACTTTTTTCCCTTCTGTTCTAACAGAGCATCATGTCTTTGTCACTTTTAAGCTGGAAAGAACATAGAAAGCATGTAGATTAATGTTAAAGTTGTGCCAGAAGATTCAAAATTATTTCTAATATTATTTTGAGTTCTTATAATTTCCATCTCTTTTGCAATATGTAATTTTAAGCGATTTCTGATGATGGTGAATGTGACAGAGAATAATAAAGCATGCACTAACCTTTGACACACTTAAACACAAGCTCTGCTCTCCTTAAACACCACGGTATAGTCATTTCCTTAAAAGAGAAAATAATTAAATTGGTTGAAGTTTATAAAATATAACAAAAGCAGCAACAAGTGGCTCAAGACAACAAATTGTAGTTTTTGCAAGATAATGTTTATCTATCAGGTCTTTAATGTTTTTGCGCTTATCTTATTCCAAAGTTTTTACTCCTTTCATGTTGTCTTTACAGTCTCTAGCATTATAAGCTTCCATGTCCGCTCATTTTCTGAACACAACTTTCTCTGCTAGAAAGCAGAAAGTCCTCTTTTCTCTCTGGAATGTCTCAAGTTATCGACCACATTTGCTAAATCTGTTTAACGATCTGGCTTGTTCTTTTCAAATAATGTCTTAAAGAATAGTTAGCTTTCCAAAGTATTCTGGAAATGTTTATTGTTATGAATTACCATAAAACTTATCTACTGCTTTATTTAAAATGCTAAAAGAGGTGACTGGGTGAACAGCACAATATACATTTTTACATGGAAATTTTCAAAAGATGGATGCTCAGCTCTCCATCTCAATGGACACCGTTATCATAAGCAGCTTTGAAAAAAAATCACAGTTTTTGTGTTTTGGGTCCAATTAAACTGCTTTGGATTGTCAGGATGTTGAACACATACTTACTCTAAGTGCAGTAACTGATAATTTAGTGGTATTCTTTTTGAGAGCCTCTAGCTGTGGACCTTATACTACGGCCATTGGAATACTAAGACAGATAGGTCTTGTGCTGTGGTTGGATGCGTATCACAAAATAAATTCAGTAAATTCAAGTGACACAAATGTGAGAGGAAATGGAGAGTTTCTGCTAAATACTGATATTAGGTATGGTACATTGCACCTATGAAATTTCCCAAGAGGTGTGGTTGTTAGGGACTTGTCAAATACATTTGAAATCTAAATTGGGAACATTACATGAGTTTAGGACATACCCTGGCATCTAATCCAAGGAATGGATTACAAATGAGATTAAAAATTGTTATCAGCCACTGATGGAGAATATTAAGTGTTAATTTTATTATTTAAAAATAATTCTTATGATTCCTATGGGTGATACACCCTTAGAAAACTCTGCAGACTGTAAGTGACAGATTGTCAAATACCAGACAAAAAAGCATCTTTACAGGAGAATCAAGAACGTAAAACTGAAACATTTGAAAATAATCGCCTCGTGATGCAAATCCTTAGCATGTTTGCTTTGCCCTTGGTTACGCAACATATGAATCAGATAGCACAATGCTGGACAACAGAATATATTTTTTTTTCAAGCTTTCCGGAAGAAATACTGGGTCTTCATTGTAATTTATCTGCCTACACCAGCTGTCTATGACATGTAAAGTAGGCATTTGTTAGTGGTTTTGATCCCTGTTTTTTGTCCTGGGTTAAAAACTAGTGTCTAAAATGAAAAGTCCTTTTTGCTCTGAAGGCAAATTAGCAGTAGGTCTGCAGCCAGTAAGGTCAAAAACAGTTGATATCTTAAAAAGGACTACGGAAGAAGCAGGATATAACACCAGTTCTTGGATGGAGTCAGAGGAGCACAGAGGTTAAGCCCTGGGGGCACTCACAGAAATAGATAATTGAGCAGAATGCCAATGAATTAAACCCACAAAACTGAAATATGGATTAGAACCTGAAAGTGTTATTTTAAAGCTAGATTTACTCATGATTTCACTATGTTATCAGAGTATTTTTACATGCAACCTATTCCTCTACTGTTCATTAGGTTGTTCAGACCAGAGGGGCAAGGTGTTATGTGTATATGATGTAAAAATGATACTATAATTCTGGACTGAGTTTTGGACATATCTCACTTTAGTGAGGTACAAGAACTTTTTAGGGAACTATGGCCTGCAGTCATTAACCAATGATCCAATCCTTGTCTTGTCCTCTAAAATCTACCAAAATTCCCCCTGGATTTGTTAATAGGATGCTCATTGTCTAGGAATTTGTTTCCCTTGCTGGTCAAAGACAACTGAATTTTGTTGTCCTATAGAATACGCTACAAACATTATCTATACGCATAAGTTTCCAGCAGAAAGAGACAAATGTTAGTGGGATTAGTCACACGTGTAAAGATAAGCAGGTTGCAACAGCTGGTACTCTTATGTTCCCTGCTTTTAGAGACCACCAAATTTTGTACAAACTATACCTAGTAAGGTATCATTGGAAAGCTCATAATCTTCTGAACACTGTTTTTCTGGTAAAATGCGGGGCAACTTACATACAGTTGTAAGACTCTTCTGTGCCTATGTCTATACTTACAAGCATTCAATACAGCTGTACTGCTATAAGAGTGCTCATGTAGCCGACTTATGTTCACAGGAGACAGCTCTCCCACTTGTATAATAAAAGCAGCTCAATGAGTGATGGCATCTACGTTGGCAGGTGAGGGTCTCCTGCCTACATAGTGCTAGACGAATGAGCACTTATGCCAAAAAACTTGTGTCGCTCAGAAAGGTTTTTTCATGTCCCTGAGAGACAACAGTTTTGCCGACATAAGTGCTAGTATACATATTACCTGAGACATGCTTCAAGCTTAGAAAAGGCTGGCACAAAACAGTTCTTCAGAGACAAAGGCAAAGTGACATCTCAGCCAACTGTCAACAAGACCAGCTGAACTATGACCTGATTAAAAGGCCAATTTTTGGCAGAAAGGGTATAAATGAAAAATTTGCATTTTGGCAATGGAACAGCAGGAAGTTCCCAAATAATCAAACTCTGTGTCTCCTGAACCTCAGCTAGAAATTATTTTCAAAGAAAGAGAGAGCTATAAGAAATAAGAGCAGAGGCCATTAAATAGACTCTCTCTTTCTACCCAGAGCAGGGGGTCAGCAAACACTGGCATGCATGCCAAGACTAGCACGTGAGCAGATTCTTCCCTTGCATGCAGGGAGATCAGCCCCACCCCACCTCCCCCCAGACTCTCTCTTCCATGTTCTTCACCTCTAAGGGATAGGCTGGAGGCGGTTGAGCCAATGGCAGGAGGGGAAGGTGTGGTGTGTGTGCGGGAAGGTGGGAACCTTGTTCCTGACCTCTCTCCCCCTCCCCTTCTCCATCCAGCAGCAGCAGGGCAAGCAAGCAAATTCCTTCACAGCTGGGACCGCCTATGCCCAGCCCAGAGCATCCAGGCAGCCGAGCAGGGGACACAGCTGGGGGGGCTGCAGCTTTGCGAATTAGGCAGGGCTGCCTGTTCTGGGTCTGGGACAGGTCTTCCAGGTGGGATAGTGGGGGGTCTCTCAGTGGGGCAGAGAGAAGTGGCAGCCTGGATTTAGCAGATGGCTAGAGGGAGGAGCCTGACCGCAGGCTGGTGTGTGGGGGGGGTGTCTCTGCAACAGCCATCTGGGCAGCCCCAGAGCAACCATGAGAACCTGGAGGCTGCGCAAGGGTGGGAAGTGTCTGTGCACAGACTCCATGCCCTGGCTGAATTTCAATTAGAGCAACTGCCACCCTAAAACCTGACAACAATTTCAGCTGGAAGTGGTACTCTTCACTTCCCTCTGAAAAGTCTTGCATGCCCTTGATGTGTGTGTTGCTCATTTACTACAGCCTTCCACCCCCAAGGCGGCTGCATTTCAGTGGCAGCGGGTAAGGCAATTCCTGTTTGTGGAACCTGGACACAGAAGGAATAAAGGCAAGATATTTGTATCAGCTCAGAAATGGAACAATATGCCACAAGAATTCTGGCAGCAGGTGCTGCAGTGTATTAAGAATGTGAATGCCTGCACAGTAATAACCTGTCTTGCTGCATCCACAGAAAAGAGCAGCACCGGCACTCAGGCTGTGCACAAAAGGACAAAAGATCAAATTTCAGCACTCCGCCTCAGAAAGGTTGCTGACCAGACCAACCACAATACCTGAGAAACAAAGCAACTAGCTGAAAGAGTTCAGCTAGTAACACTACCAAGAGAAGTCTGTTTTGAATTTACTATGCTTCATAAGTTAGTTAAAAAGAAAGAAAAGGTAAACTAATATCTAAGTCTGACTTTATGCTTCATTGCCTGTAATCATTTAATTTAGATTTCTGTAGTTAATAAACTTGTTTTATTGATCTTTTTTTAAAGTCTAAACCAGTGTGTGTTTCAGGTAAAGTGTTTGGGAAGCTCCATCTGAGATAACAAGATTTGCATATTTTCAGTTAATGAAATGAACTTTCCATGAGCTTCTGTTCTCTGGGAGGGTACGGAGCAATACAAGATGCACCTTTGTTGGTGTCACTCTGCCATATATTTCAGGAGTGGATGAATAAGAGCATTCATGTAACTCAGCTGGTAGTAATTGACATGTGAGGGGTTGTGTGTGAGCAAGGCCAGGGAGGAATGTAACATCCCATTTAATTAGTTTACTGGTTAAACCTTAAGTTTAACCAGTTAACTGATTAAATGCAGAGGGGCCGGGGTGGCTGCTCCAGCTAGGCTAGAGTACACCTCCATCTGCAGTGCTCCTGGGGTCACCACATACCAGAACTGCTCTGGCCACGGCACTCTCCCTCTCCCTCACCCAGGGGCTGGTGCAGCTGCCCCCGCAAGAGCTGGGGGCTGCTCCAGCCCCCACTGGTTAACTGTAACTGGTAAGCCTCATGCATTTAAGATGAGGCTTTCTGATTAACTGTTAGCATCCCTAGTTGCTGTCCCAATAAAGCAGCGTAAAGGGGATCCCAGACTGAAGAACTGATGGGATGAGTTGCCCATCAGTTCAAGTTGCACTGTAGGGAATCTCACATGGGGGTCCAGTTTTTATATGAGGCACGACAAGAGCTGAAAAAAAGAGGGTCAAGTCTTCAAGTCTCGAAGAGTTCTAAGTCAGGCAAAAGTCCAAGAAATCTCCATAAACTTGCCTTAGTAAGGTCAGTAGGTTTGGCTATAATAAGTATATTCTGACTAAATGCCAATTTGGTAGCAGTTATATGATAACAATTTCACTCCTCATGTATATGGCAGTACAATGACACATACCCAAAATAATCTGCTGTTGTACAAAAATTATACAGTCAGTTTATGCTACATACTGCAAGTTTCTATTTTCACTTTTTGGACTTTTCAGGTGTTTTGTATTCCTGAAATGGTCACAAAAGGTGCACAGATGTCACTCCTGAGGAGTTTTCTACGGAACTGTGATACAAACAGCAGCAATGCCCCCTCCGGTCAGGCTGCCAAACGAAGATATATATTGTGTTGGTTTTAGAAATGAAATGTAAACCCCTAGCCATCAGAGAGTAGTATGAAGAAAGCTCAATTTATATCGAATATAGAACAAGTATGGTTGTATATGCATCAACAGCTACACTATGTACTTTTTAAACAACAACAACAACAACAACATTTGTATTGCCATTATGCCAACTGGCACTAGTTATAGACCAGAACCATTAGAGAAGTGAAAACACTAAAACCAACATTTGTCATATTTGCTTTCTACACAGACCCAATATCAGTAAAAAAAAGATGGTCACCCTTCATTCACTTTCATAAACTTCATGCCATTGCTAAGCTATAAAAATCCATCTGTAAGAGGAAAAATTTGTTTGCAGAACAACAAAAAACGCCTGATGAATGCCTGCCACAATGAAACATCTCAACATCTCTGCAGCTGTGCTCCTGGTTAACCGCTTTACAAAAAATTTTATACGTAGGTGGTAAACACAACTTTAAAAAACAAGGTTTCCAAAGGCACGGAGTTCAGATTAGCTTTCAGAAATCTGATATTTTTCCACTTTTCCGTCTACAATGTATTACAGAAGTCGCATGTTTTAAATTAGATCAGCCAGCTGCAGTAAATTGTTTGTTACCAACAGTTCCAATTCAATTCACAAAAGCATATCAAGGATGAATATATAATTTTACCTAAATATACATATACTATGCTTGTCATATCATAGTTGGCAAATGCTTAGACCAAAAAACCAATACAAAAAGGGAGATTAAAAATTAGTATTTAAGAATCTAAAGAGCTTTTTATTCTTCAGTTTCACACTTTAGAACGTGTTTTAACCAAGATCTCATTAGAAAACAAGGACCAAGTCTATACTACAGGCTACATTGGCACAGCTACACTGAAGCACATGCATTGCTGCAGCACGTCTGGTGAAGACATGCTATGCCAATGGTACAGGGCTTTCTTATCAACATAATTACTCGATTTTGGCAAGTTTCCCTTGCTGACATAGTGTTGGTGTGGACAGTATAAAACCTGCCACACTTGAAAGGGGAGAGGACTTTTCCACACCTCTGAGTGATGCAAATAATGTCAACTGGAGCTGTAGTGTACATCTATGGTTAGAGTAAAATCACAGAGGGGTTTTTAAATAACGGTGGAAGAAGAAAATCCATAACATAACACAGTAATTAACTGAAGCTCTTCCTCCCTAATTAAAACTGAATATTCAAATTCTGTTAACAAATCCACATGAATAGACTTATGCTTGCATAGATCACCTAAGGTTTGTAGAGTGAAAAAAATATTTCTATTAGACAGACATAAAGTTTAATTTTCAACAGCGTTAACTGTCTTGGTCTAAACTTTTAGGCTGAAGTATGTACAACATTAACAGACAATTTCCTAACTTTTGCACAATTAAATCTTCTAATGTAATAGATCTCAGTCCTACAAAGGAATCTGCATAGATCCTATGTCTGTGTGGAGTGCCACTGAAGTCACAAATCCTTTGCATACATATAAGAATCCCTATTGGTGATTCCTTGCAGGACTAGAGTCACATTTATTATTAGTTTCTGAAGAAAGAATAGGAAATGCTGAAAGTGGTGTTTTAAGTTAAGTTGCTTTCCCTCTTCTTTCTTTTTATTAAGATGGAGAACATCCTGTACTATCTACAAACAGAACCCAGATGTCAACAGTGCTAGTATATTCTAAACCAGTGTTTCTTAAACTGTGTTCCAGAGAACAACTCCTTGCAGGTCTACTGTGAGAGTTCGGAAAAATACATTGATAGTACATATTTTCTGTTATTGAAAATACTATTGTTTGGTGTTTGTTGGTCTCAAAAGTTTAACAAACACTGTTCTAAACATTTCATCTCTGCTCTTTTTCAACCAGCACCCATGAAAACTGAGTATATGGCACAGCTACCATAGAGCTTTCTCAGTACAACCAGCAGAGCTACATATTACCTTTCTGAGTGCAAGTACAGAGGTAAATTACTGAGTGGCCTTGTTACTGTTTTACTTACCTCTGACATATCATGTACCAGTAGAAGAGGGATGCTAATTGTAGTAATATCATGTGTACAGCAAACTTTGAGAATATTTCTGAGGCCCATTATTGCAGGATCCCGAGCAGTAATGTTACCAGATCGTACATTATCATCCACACACAGATGAAAAGCAACATGAATTTCAGATAGATTTGAATGGCGTGTGATGTAAAATTCTCCTGCAGGATAATGAAAGAGACAGACAGACAATATCTCGTTCATGCTAGTAATCTAGACTAAATACAGGTTGCATCTCCCTGGTCCAGCTTTGTCCCAAGAGAGAGAATTTGCCAGACGAGGGGAGGTCCAAGGCTTCTGCCCTCAGGCGGCCCACGCTCCTGATGACTGCCAATGCTCCAAACACCTGCTCCCCTAGGGCTTTGGCTCATGCTGCCTCAGGACAGGCAAGGGCTCCAGCCTGGACCCAGTGCTGCCTCCCTGTTGAGCTCCCCTCTGCAGCCACAGGGCCCTGCTGCCTTTGCTGGCTGCCACTGCCCCCTGTGGGTTGCCAGTCCAGTCGGACCAGCTCCACACCCAGCTGCTGGTGGCCCTACATGTCCGCTCACTGGACTGGCTCCGCTCCCAGACTCTGGCAACCTCTGCTGCTGGGTGTCTGTGGTCCAGGGGCTCGCTGGTCTAGCAGTCCCCGGGGTCCAAATCTTGCCAGACCACAGAGGTACAACATGTACCAATGGCCTGAATCTGATGTGGTATGTAATGCTCCTTTATCAAATACGATCAACTATTGTACTTCCTTAGTTATTTTAAAAGACACAAGCCAACATATGTGCTTTAAACCTAGATCAGAAGTCCTAAATAAGAAAAAAAAAAAGACACTAACAGATGTAAAAGCCTGCAGAACAGCGACACCCATTCCTTGTTCACACTGACCCAAGACGCATTTCCATGTTTTACCACTGTATTTAGTTGGCATCACAGAGATCTGGTGTAATAAGGCATGCCAGTGCCAATATAGACAGATACAATCTATATGTGGTAGAAAACGTCAGAGGGGAAAAAAAAATAAAGAGGAGGTGTAACAGTGAAAAACATACGCAAGCAGTGAAGTGCAGACAGATGTGGGAGGCGGAAGTACCCAAAATGGATGAGTTAAAATAAAGGCTACAAAAAGTCTGTGGGAAAGGATAGTGGGTTATCTAACTGAGGAATGCACAGGAAGATGAAGCAGGTTATCAGAGCACATCAAAATTAAAAACAATGTGTCGTAATGGGGGATTTTAAAATACTGGGATTTCGTTAACGAGTGCCTAAAAACAACATGTCAAAAGGTATTTTTAGACTTGGATTTAAGCTCAAAACTGGAGGAAGCACTGAGTGGCAATAGTGTTTTGGATCTGATATTAGCTCACAAAAAAACAGGGATGAAGGTGTTAGGAAATGCAGGGGACAGCCACCACCAATTAAGATATCAATCCAGTAAAGTCCCATTGTTGTTGAGGGATATCTCAGGAGAGAGTCTCGTTGCAGAACTGTTTAATATAGAAACAGCTTCATTAAGACAGGGATTTTCATGAACAAAATACTTTTGATATAAAAGAATACTGTAGGAAGTGTAAATGTAGATGGTACACCAGCTGGAAAGTGGAGAGAGAAAAGAGGGGAGCTCTTAAATGTTCCTCTCCTACCACTGCTCACACAAAACACAAAAGATGTTTAGAAGTGGTTGAAGGAATTGTATGCAGACAGACTGGAATAGAAGAGTAAAAGTGGAGCAACACAAAGGGAAATGTGGTATGTGTGTGTCAAAATGCAGATATAAAGGATGAAAAAGAAAAAAAAATGCTTGTGATCGGACATGGTAAGGGAAACAAAGCTTTTAGCTGCCCCCCTTTGGTTCTGGTAGGCTAATTTCAACACCACTTATACAAAAAAAGGGAGAAATACTATTCTCCCTATAGGGCAGATCTACAGAGCTTTGTACATTCACTTAATTGCACTGGCTTAGAAATCAGTGCACTTGTCACATCCTCAGGATGGATACCTTTACATCAGTTTGGATGTCTATTAACTTAACTTCACTTGTAATTTAACTAATCAAATTTAAGATACCCACTGACTGATTTTAAAAAGCGTCCACATTAGGGACTGCCCTGATTAAACTAAATTTGTGTCTAAACAGTGCACAAGTTGTATGTAGACAGTTCAATCATTTCTCCTGAAACTTTTTGTTTTAATGGGACAACACAGAGAAGCAATGAGAGATATTTTTCCCTAGAGTCCTGGCTCAATAAAGCATTTAAGTATATGTTTAATTTTAGGACTAAGAGTAATCCTATTGACTTCAGTAGAAGTTACTCACCTTCTTCTAACTGCTGTTGTTGTTTGAAAGGTGTTGTTCATGTCCTTTTCATTAAGGTGTGTGCATGCATGTGTGTGTGGTAGCTGGAAGATTCTTCCCATAGCACTATCAACCAGTTTGGTCTGGGTGCCCTTTGGAGTCGCCTATTCATGGTGCCCAATATAAAGGCCAAAAGCTCTGCCACCCCCTCAATTCCTTCTTGCCCCTTACTTGGATAGAAGGGTGAGTACTGGAATGGACATGAACACCAGATCTCAAAGAACAATTACAAAAAGGTGCATGACTATATTTTCTTCAAGTGCTTGATCGTGTTGATTTCAATCAGGTGACTCACAAGCTCAGGTAATGTGGTCAGAACCTTCTACTGATTGAAGCGCTGCTTGTTAGAAGACTGCATCACCTTTGGTCTGCTGGGGAATTGCACAGTGAGTGGTGAAAGCAATGGGTGGAGGACCACACTGCTGCTCTGCAGATATTTTGAGTGGGAATCTTAGTCAGGAATGCTGTTGATGAAGCCAGTGCCCTGCTGGATTGTGTAGTGAGTGGAAGTTCAGGAAGCCCTGCCAGGTTGTATCACTCACGAATAAAGCACTCTGTGGACATCCAGAGAGTCAGCTACCTGAGGGTTAGGGTAGAACACCAGAAGAAAGCTGTCCTGGTTAATGTGAAATTGTGACACAGCCTTTGGAAGGAAAAGATGAGGTCTGAGATGAACCTTATCCATATAAAACATGGTGTAGGGAGGCTCTGACATTAGGGCTCTGAGCTCAGACATCCTCCTAGCCAAGGAACACCACCTTGTAAGAGAGGCAAAGCAGAGAACATATCACCAATGGTACAAAGGATGGTTCCCTGACCCTAGAGAGGATCAGTCACAAGCAGAGACAGGTGATGGGCATTTATAGCCTCTCATGAACTGGATAACCACAGAGCTAGTGAACAGTGAGTTGTCCTCCACACCCAGATAGAAGACCAAGATGACAGTCAAGTACGCACTTATTGATGATGGCAACAAAAGCCCCTGATCCTTCAGATGTAGGAGGCAGCCCAGAATAAGTGACAATGAGGCCCATGACCAGCACGAACAGTGCTGTGCCAAACAGATTGAAAATTTCCTCCCATTGGTGAAGTATGTGATTCTCATAGAGAGTTTTCTGCAGCTAAATAGGACTTGTCTAACCTGGTTCTAATAGCAAAGTTCCATCTGTGGAGCTTCCACACAGTGAAATCAAGCAATTTGACATTGGATGTTAAAGATGGCTGTGATCTTGCACCAGAAGGTCCAGGAAGAATGGCAGGATGACCTAAGCTTCCATGAGCATATTCAAGAGGGATGCATGCCACGGCTGATGGGGACAGTCTTTTGCTGCCAATATGGTCTACCTCATTCCCTCTGGATGTTGTGAATGAACGGTATGGGCAGATAGGTGTATAAGAAAACCTCTCCAACTGAGAAGGAACATGTCTGTGCTGGAGCCCAACCTGTAATTTTGGAAGAAGCAGAACTACTGACACAACAAGATGTGCCATGTGGTAAATAGGTTTTTCCGGGAAAAGCCTCATCTCTGGAAGAGTGAAATCATGATGTCTGAGCCCAGGGTCCACTCATGGGTGTAAGCAATCTGCTGGGGTCGTGTACCAGCTCATTCTGTATCACAAGGAGGTACAATGCTTTCAGGTGTATTAAATGTTCTACACAGAAGTACCACAGCTTAAGGGCTTTTTGGCACAGGAGAGAGGAGTGTACCCATCCCTACTTGTTGATATAGAACATTACTATCTAATTGTCTGTCAGCAATAACACATATTGTCCCTTTAAAGTAAGCTTGAATGTCTGGCATCCTTGGAATGCAACCCATAGCTGCAACCTTGGCTTCGAGGGAAAGCCCAGGGAGCCCAAAAGGGCCATTGCACAAGGAGCTGCCAATGTGCAGGCCACGGTGCCAGCTAAGGGTGCCAGTTTCAAGTAGACATTGGACCATCTGCTCATCTGTGAGTGATAAGGAGTTCAACTATGACCGTTAACATGTCTGCAAAAGATGATGAAAGAAGAGTGGTACTTCTAGGCATGGTTTATCCCAAGGGCTCAGGGAACAGCATGGCTGCTCAGACTGTCCTGGTGCCCAGGAATGGTGCACCAAAGTCAGAGATCAATAGGCCATCATACTGGACTTTCTCCTTGAAGCAGACCGGGGAGCCACTGGTGCCAGTGACATGACCTTGGAAAGAGAGAATGGTTGGGATAGGAAGCAGTTCTGGAGCCACCTTGAACACCTCAATTGTTGAACAGAGGCGCAGCTCCTAGCTCAGCCTCAGAGAGAAAGGAGGGTCTGAGTCAACTACCCTTCCCTGTGGAGAGGAGTCAGTGCAACTGTCACCAGTGGAGCGAAACTAGTGTGGCCTAACTTGGGTCTCACAATCGTCTCTTTAGGCCTGGCAAGGGGAGAGTGAGCCCTCTGTAGTCTCTTCTGTGGCACTGGAGATTGTGGGTGGTGTCTGCATGCAGCATGTGAACCACGAGTCAATCCATGTCATTATCCAGCACTGATGCTCAGGCTGACAATGCTGGTTGGCCTTTGAGGTTGCATTCTACCTAGCAACAGTACCTTCAGGCATTGCTATCTGTCCTTTAAGGACTGTACTGAAAGCTCTTACAGATGGCACAATGGCTCTTCTGATGACACAAGTAAGTCCCACACAACGGTCACTGGTGCTAAGGAGGAACTGAGTTAATGGGTTGGCAACATTCTATCACAGGCACCACAAAGGTGTGATTCCACAGGGCACCCAGACCGACCAGATTGATGATGCTGGGGGAAAAACTTTTAACTACCATATGCATGCCCATACACTTGATTAAAATCAACATGAACAAGCACTCAAAGAACTACTCACATGCGTAAAGTTAAGCACATGCTTAAGTGCTGTTCTGAACCACATCAATAATGTTAAAACCAACTATTTTAAAAGAAAATGGTTTTCTGAAAATACTGCAATACTCCTTTAAATATTGTAAGATGTTTTGTTTTTTAATTTGAAAAGCAAACCTTAGGCATAAAGTTAAGTGACTTTCTCAGGGTGCATCTACACTAGTTAACTTCAAAGTTAGGCACTACATTAAAGTAGCCAGCAAAGAGTCTATGCACATTTTCCTTTACTTCAAATTTACTTTGAAGTAGGGAGCCCAACTTCAAAGTCCTTACTCCATTCCCAGGAATGGAGCAGTGCCCTACTTCAAAGTTTAAATTCGAAGTAGGGTGTGTAGACAAGCAACTTCGAAATTATTTTTGTAGTGTAGACACAGCGTCAGTAACAAACCTGAGAATAGAAACCAGATATCCTGAGAACAAGACGTGTGCCTTAACCACAAGAACATCCCTCCTCTCAAATTCAAGACAAGTGTTGACTAGTTTCAAATTTATGCTCAGAATTCAGAACTAAAAATATGTATCTATGGTGCACAGCTCACTTAAAAAAAATAGAAATCCCACTAACAGTACTCACCAGGCAAAATATTTGATTGATTTCGTTCAATATTCTTGGACTTATCTTCATTTCCACCACTTCTGTTTACTGAATCTGTAGGTGACATAACCATTAAATATATTGTGTAAGCTATTTATTATATTACTCTTGGTAAACGAGATTGAATGTTTTCACATGACATTTTATAATCCAAAACCCTGTGAAATTAATAACTGTTAATGGACTTAAGTAAGCCCTCTATCAGTCCCTAAATGCAAAATCATACCTTTGACTCAGCTTTCATGCAGCAGTCCTTTATTTAGGCACACTCCAAAAATCAAACGCACCACAAATATAGTAGAAACAGAATTCTATAAACTTAAAACTATTTTCCCCAACAGCCTTGTAAGGAAGGCAGATTATAATTTCACTGTACTTGCAAGGAGCTCACATAGCATCATGATAGGACCATATAGTCATTCTAGACCGGTAGTTCTTAACTCATGGCCTGTCTGTGGCCAAATCTGTACACAACTATGGCCCATGTGACATCTTTGGACCCATACAGATAGTATGTACACTGGGTGGATGTGGCCCACATAACAGAAAGAGAGTTGCATAGATAAAGGTAAATAGGTTGAGAACCACTGCTCTACGTTCTTAAAGCTGCCCTCTTCACCCTTTTTATATTATTTCCCTATTGTCTTAATTAGTCTTACAGATAAAAGGAAAGCAATAATTTGATTTTTTTTTAAATTTGCAAACATGAAAATTTTATAGCAGCCCCTTAATACATAACCAACAATTTACCATTATTTCCTACAAAACAGTGAAGGTGAGTAAAAAAAATAAAAAAACAATATAATGATTTACTAAATGAAATAAGTCACTTCTTTATATCATAAAGCTATGGAGATGTTCACATGAAACCGGATGCGAAGAAAATACTGGCAACTATTTTCATAAGATTGTCCATTACAACATACTGGTTCCTAAAGAAAAATACTTTCTCTATATACTTTTGTGAGCCTACTCACGTTTCTGACTCACTTAAACCACAAAAGTACTTCTCTGAATGAAAACAGAAGAATGACTACTGCTTCAACAGCATGTGGTTGAAGATTTCCTGTCATTTTATGAACTCTCTTAGCTGCTTGTAAATACAAAGAAGAGGAGTGAATGATGTGCTCCCCCACAGTCCTTAGGTCAGTCAAGGAATTTTCTTTTTTACTACGCAGTGATGGTGAGCAAAATATTCGTCATTTCCTACCCCCAACTAAAACTTCTAAAACTTCAGATAGAGACAATCAAACAAAACCAGACTAGAATACATCTATTTCTATAGTCAGGCCTTAAACTGGACAGAAGGACAAAGTACGGCATACCACATTATCTCTCAAGCTGCCATTTTAGGCATCAGAATCACAAGATTTTTTTTAAAGTCTTTTTCTGTTACCTGATGCCACATTGTTTGTCCAAAGTTTACAGACACAATGGAGCTTTAGCTTTAAGAGGGGTGAATGGACCTATTCATTACACAGCATATTAATTACTGGTGCATTTCAAGTATAACCAACCTCTCATTTTGGCTTCATGAACGTGGAGATACCTCCACTTGACTGGAGGGGAGAAAATAATATGGAGCCAAAGCATCTAGCAGAACCTATGTGTGCTTCTGAACACCACTGAGGAAATATTAACTGTTTTAGTGTTTTCTTTTAGGGCACAAGCCTACCCTCTAAGAGGACACACACAATGCTGTTAAAAGCTAAAGGATACACATCATGAGTGTAAGAAGCTTAGGATATATGGCAATGTGCACTATATTAAAGTGCACATTTGAACTCCTGACCTTTGCTCATCAGTAGCTTAGAAAATAAGAAAGCAATTCTCCCCGGAAGAGAACATTAACGTTACTCCACACATTAACAGGTGGACTGATAATAGTTAGATAAGTGTGCCACACTGGGGCCAATGCCTTTAAAACTAATTCAGTTCAAGAGAGTAAACAAATGTCAAAGAAAACAATTATTCTCTGCCTAGAACGTGGATATTTAATTCTGTCTTTCAGAGATCTCTGAAGTGTCAAAAAGAGAAAGGATCTAGTTAAGTGAGTGTTTTTCTGCCTACATACGAGTGTCTAAAACGTGAATTAAAGGGAGAGAGAGCGCTGAGACAAAGTAAACATATTAGAGACCACAGAAACCCCTAATACTTCTGTCTTCTCTGAGATCTCTTACCCTTATTCCAAACTTTGTAGGTTTTAGGTTAAGAAAACTGTAGCTTGGCAGACCCTTTATGTTTCAAGATACAGAAGTGATCATTTATTTATATAGTACTCTTCTCCTTCCCTCTAACCCCTAATCCCAAGGTGCTTTATGGCAGTGCATTCCCATTCTATCCATAGAAAAATGACTTGCCCTTACAGACACATACACAAAGCATTTAGTCACAGGGGTATTCTATTTCAAGAAAAATAATTTTGATTGCCACTGACCATGCTGTCTTTTGGACTTACTGCTGCGTTGTGCTCTAGCATAAAGTACAACTTGCTGCACAATTTCAAGCTGCTCTTGAATCCCAGGAAAATGAAAATCTGTGCATTCTTGGCAAACTGTTGCAAAATCTAAAAGAAAGTAAATTTGAAACATAAATTGCAGCTATTGTGATTATTATATAATTTTGTGCTAGTACTCTAGACAGCTGGTGAGAGAGAATAGCAAACATTGTATTTACAATGCTCCGCTTTAAAAGGGAGGGAGAGAACATTTTTGAACTAAACAGATTATTTACAAAGGAAAGTCTTCAAAGGCTGATTCTGTATACTGAATACAAAGAAATCCTAAAAGACCTTGCCTGAACTCAACAAATACTGTGTGCATAAGGTAGTTTTTTTCCCTCTTATTTTGTAAGACACAAATTTGAATGCTGTGACCTCTTTGTTGGTACCTACTGCAAATATTTAAATATATCGGAATGTTAGTTTCCAATAACTGTTATAAACCACTAGTGTAAAAATTATGTGCTTCAGAATTAATGAATTCAGAGATAAATCTCATATACAAGATATCTAGGAAGCCAGAATCAGCATCCTAGTTCTCCGACACTAAAGATACAGACCTTATAATCACAGAAAAGCACCCCTGTTGGTAGGAGTCTCTCTGTGAGCAACAGAATAAAATTAAGCACCTCCCTACATGAATGTTCAATTTTGTGTTCAAAATTAACATTAAAATTTCCAGAGGTGCCCAAAGGCTGCAATCAAGATCAAGGTCCCATTTTGTTTGGTGCTATACACCAGTGACTTTCAACCTTTACAGACCATTGTATCCCTTCCAAGAATCTGATTTGTTCTATGTACTCCTAAGGTTCACTTCACTTTAAAGCTTTAGGGCAGGTCTACACTAAAGCAGAAGGTCCTATCAGCTTCCTTTACTCCCAATGAAGGGCAGGAGTACCGGTGCCAATGTAGGCACCCTGTTAGTTTGATTTAATGCGTCCCTACCAAGAGCAGAAAAGTGAACTCTGAAAGATCAACCACAGCACGTCGATCTTCCTGGAAGCGAAGACATAGCCTTACAAAATCAGACATAAAAATAGAAAAAAGTGTCACAGCATACTATTACTGGAAAAATTGTTGACTTTCACATTTTTACCATACCATATTTATATTTCAATTGAATTAAAATTGTATGTATAGTACACAGATTAGAACAAACAAAATATTCTATATGAAATTTTAGTTTGGACTGACTTCATAAGTGCTTTTTCCTGTAGCCTGTAGTAGACTTTAGGTAAATATTTACATGAGTTGATACAGCCCCTAGAAGTTCTCTGGGTACTCCCAGGTTACACATACCCCTTGTTGAGAACTGCTGCTATGGACACAAACACAGAGTAAGAGACTAATAGTAAGTTCTTCTGAGTGGGATCAAAGATAGCTGGTCTTTCAGAACCAGTCAAAAATCTTTAACTTTACTTACACAAGTAGTCCCACTGCAGCAATTCACATGAGCACAGATAAGGATTTGGAAATTTTTGCAGGGCACAATATGTTCCTATGAAGCATATGTATAAAATACTTACAATACTGGGACTAAATAAGCAAAGTTATCCAAATAAGTTACAAGGCTTAAAAAATAACATGGCCCTGATCCGATAATATTTAGTGCATGGGCAGACTGGTACCTATGAAGCCTCATTATCTTCAATGTCCTTCTGCCGGTCACTTGCATATTTATGTTGCAAGATTGGTGCCCATGCATTTTCTTCTAATCTGTCTCTAAATAAAAGTCACTAAGTTCAGAATTTTTATTTATTATTAAAAGCAAACTGAAGGGGACACATCTTCAAAATGTGTGGAGTTCACTCTTGATATTGTCAGCCTAATAAGGAAGCAAAGCCCAGTAATAAACATTTTCATCTGTTTTATACATCTTGTTGACCTCCATAATATGCAACCAGGTAATCTTTTATGAGGGCTTTTGGGAAAGAATTTTTCTTAGTAGCAGTTTTCAAGCAGAAGACATTTTCCCCCTTACACCCCACCCCACTTCTCTCTAAGGTCTAATAAGTTGCTGTTGTATATGGTGGAAACTGCTTTGTTTGCTAGGACTCTATTAGTTGTCAAAAATATCTAGGGATGAGACTAGGCAATTTTTTGTCTGTTTCAATAAACAAATATGTAAAAAATAAAGATAATTATTGATAACACACTTTTCAGAACTCAAGAAGCTTAGAAATAAGTAATGTCAATGATATCATGCTGCAATTTCTGCTGCTACTGTGTTTTTATTCTCTTGGAATACTCTACTTCTCACTGGAAGTATTTTTTTTAAAGAGAAGCTATGGCAGGATGTCAGGGACAGAAGACCCAATCAGTAACAAGTGGCTCCAGCCAAAACAAACATCTGAAATGTAAACATTTTGCACTGAATTTCAGGAGGAAGCTGGGAGAGGTCTGTAATGTGGTTGAGAGGAAGCCCATGTGGCCAAGATTGGAACAAGGGCAAATAAAATTTCAGTAGCCTTGCCCACAGTGGCTAACCATCTATACAAGGTTAGCTATTTAAAAGGAGTGCTCTCACAACTGTTTGCTAGAGTAGAAAGTACATAGAGCTTTAACTGATTTTCACTTTAACTCGGCGTATGCAACATGTCTGAAAGTCAGGCCTATTTATTTGAGATACTAAATATGGATTTTAAAGCCTAGCTTTAGGCACCAAGCTGTGAAAACCTTGGTCTTGGTAAAGATATATGCCATTCAGCACACTCGAAGTACAGACTGAGCCTGTTTAATACAAAACACTCTCAACGTCCATAATCCGGCAGGATTTTAGTTAGTTGGACTACCACTTATCATGGGTGTGACCAAGGTTCCTGTTGTCTCATTAAGTTTATTTACAGCCACCAGTCCTGGCTCTCAGTGTTCTGTGCTGTTATTTAGTTGTAATTTACCCCTAAATGTCTTCAAGGAACCCAGTAAGTAGCCTAAGCATTGGTAATGTGCTAGACAATATTGACCTCCTGTGGTCTGGCAAATTCTCTGTTCGGCACCAGTCTGATCCCAATGGTGTGGATGAGAGAGGTTCAACCTGTATTATTACTAAAAAGTTCCAGAGTGATGGGCAAGTGAGAGAGGGATCTACACACACAAGATTATTTTAGTACTATGATGGAGGACAGAGATAAAATAAAGCAAATTCAAGATTTGAGCTACAAAAATTGAGATCTGTCAGAAAAAAAAATGGAGGACTTGTGTTACAATCAAATTTTATACGAACTGCTTCTTTCTGAGAAGGTTTAGAGGGCAAGAGTAAAGATTGCAAGGGTAACTTTGGTTTTCACTTTCACGATGCACCAAATGATATGACTTACCTCTTTTAATGCCACTGTATGAACTGATTCGGTTATCTACTAATAAAACCAGGCCACAAAGAGAAGTTGAGTAGAGGGATAATGCAGTTTGAAGTCTGTGAAGTTTTACTCCACTTCGATGATTGCGTTTGTGTTTACAGAAGTCCAGTATATCAGCTCTCAATAACCTCAAATTATGCATGGTTTTCAACTGGGCACCTGTGTAAAAAGCAAAACACAAAGAGAACCAAATACTAACAACTTCAGATATGTTACTATATAATACCTAGAGCATTCACTGATGTCAACCTTCCAGTGCTCAGATATATATTGTAATGTTGCAATTTATTTAAAATATATTTTTCTGTGATCATTTTATTTAAGTTTGAAATAAATGCAAAATTACAATCTATTATTATTTTTAAATTAAATATCTTCCAATAATGTTACTAATTGCTGTCCAAAAAAATCTATGTTGTGGTTTTCTTTTTCATTTAATGAAGGTACATAGTGGCTACAATTGGCTTTGATGAGGGGTCTGCAAACAGTTTGGGAGGCAATTGGGCATCTGAACAGTTTTTTGGGGGGTGACAGAGTCCACACTAGTGAAAAGGTTGGGAACCTCTGGCCTAGATAATACTAGTCCTGCCATAAATGCAAGGAACTGGACTAGATGACCTTTCAAGGTCCCTTCCAGTCCTAAGATTCTATTAAAAAGATTCTATTAAAAAACTACAAATCACATAAACAAACGACAACTGTTCATTTTAAATACTTCAGTCTTGGTAATTCTGTTTTGGAACTTGATCTAATTCTCAGCTTTTGTCACTGACTTTAACAGAAGCTGAAACAGGCTCTACATAAAAGAAAACATTTCAACTGCACCATGAAATCTTTCCTAGAAAAAGTTGCTTAGTTAACTACATGCAAGAGTATTGTTTAAACAGTTCAGCTCATGATGCCTTATTCTAAGGATTTTAATGTTTCATCACTTATTCTCAGTTTTAAGTAGGAGCAACAAATCATTTTGTAGAGTAATACTTCAGCGTAATGTCTTCTTGAGAATTCAGTACACGATCATCTATAGGATAATGAAAGTATACGTACCCAAATGAATCGTAAAACTTTCTTCTAACTGTCTCTGCTCTTCATAAATTCTTCCATTTCCTTCTACAGATTCTCTCAGCTGACTGGGTTGAACTTTAATTTCCTCACTGAAATCAATGAAAATAAATTTAAAAGCTCTAGTAGTTTTGCATTATTTTTTTTTCCCAAAACTTTTTGTCAGGGCATCCAAAACTTCATCCAATGGAGCCGAGACCCAGAGATTCCAAAAATCATAGGCCTATCCTGATCTGAGCAGACAGAAAAGACTCCACTATAAAGAGCAGAGATTTGAGAAAAATAATTGTTGAATCTCTCTTCTTAACCTAGCTAGCTGTTCAGAGCATCTTGTGAATAATCCTTAAGTTTCTGGATTTTATAAAAATCCATTTGTAGATATTTTAAAATGGGATATCAAAATGAACCTGAGCTTCAAATTAGACCTACTTTAAAATAATTACAATCTGGTGGGAGAGCTTCTGATCGTGCCTTTAAAAGAGAAAAATACACTACAGTTCATTCATAATGAATAACATGAAAGTCCCTATTTCTTTTGCGGGACGTTAAGAATCCTAAACTCCCCTTCTGGATTCCCCAGCAAATTGCAAACACTGTTGTCATCCATCAGGCTCAGTGCAACTCAGCCACAAATAAACAAACCATATTTGCTTCTGTAATGTTAGATGAAGATGAAGACAAACTTCTCAAAAAGGAAAGATAAAGAAGTAATCTGATTATCAAACTGAACAGTGCATACTATTTTAAACAGATTTAATTTGTGTTCTCTCAATTTTTAAACATCTTCCAGATCAATTAAGGTTAGTTATTAAACTTTATTATTAAATATTAATAAGTAAATATTCTCCTCTCACAGTCGGAAGGTGCTGAACCAGTAAAAGACAGCATTCTGTATTAGTACTTCCTAGGCAACCCCACAAGTTTCAGCATAATTAAATTTTTAATTAAAAAAAAAATCACAATTTTTGTAAGCATTGTAAGTATTTGGAAGTAAGTAAAGATCTCAATTTTGAAAGCTCTTGTGAGTAATCCTACCAAACTCAACATGACTACTCCATCCATAAGCATTTGCAAAAGTGGGGACTAAGTTGGGTACAACCTGACTTGAGATGTGCTTGATTTCCAGAACTGCTAAGGGCCTACAATCCTTGGCATTCTGAAAAACAGGAACAAGGGTCAGAAACTCAGCTAGTATAAACTGACAACTCTGCAACTACAGCAGCTAACATTTGGTGAAAACAGAACTGAAGTGTCTTTTAAAAAAAAAAATCACACAGCAAAGAACAACCTTGAGCGGACAACTGCAGATTATGTAACTTTGGGAAGAAAGACAAGGAATATGGAGTGCAAGTGGTGCTCTTGTCCATCCTCCCTGTTGAAGGAAGGGGTCCAAGTAGAGATTGTCAAATTACGAAAGTAATATGGGGTTGCACAGTTGGGGGAGAGAAGGATTTGGTTTCTTCGACCATGGGATTCTATTTCAGGAACAAGGCTACTAGGAAGGGACAGGATCCACCTAACAAAGAGAAGAGAGAGCATGTCTGTAGGCAGGCTTGCAAACCTAGCGAGGAGGGCTTTAAACTGGGTTTGTTGGAGGTTGATGACACGAGCCAAGGTAAGTGGGAAGGAGAAAGGAACATCAAAGGAGCACCCCTGGTTCAAAAGGAGAAAGTATGCCAATCAGCTAACTATCTAAGGTGTTTGTACACAAATGCAAGAAGCCTGGGAAACAAACAGGAAGAATTAGAGGCCCGGGCACAGTCAAAGAAGTATGAAGTGATTGGAATAATGAAGACTTGGTGGGATGACTCGCATATCACGTTGCATCTGATGAAGCGGATCTTTGCCCACGAAAGCTTATGCTCCAAAATACCTGTTAGTTTATAAGGTGCCACAGGACTTCTTGTTGTTTTTGCAGATACAGACTAACTTGGCTAGCTCTCTGAGACTCGCATAACTAGAGCACTGTCATGGAAGGGTATAAACTGTTCAGAAAGGACAGGCGGGGAGAAAAGGAGGAGGAGGAGGAGTTGAGATGTATGTGAGAGGGAAGTATGATTGCTCAAAGCTCCAGTATATGGAGGAAGAAAAGTCAGCTGAGAGTCTTTGGGTTAAGCTTAGAGGCGCAAGCAACAGAAGCGATGACGTAGTTGGTGTCTGCTGTAGACCACCAGATCAGGTAGATGAGGATTTCTTCAGACAACCAAGAGAAGCTTCTAGATCATAGGCCCTGGTTCTCATGGGACACTTAAGCATCTGGACATTTGTTAGGAGACCAATACAGCAGCACACAGACAATCCAGGAAGATTTTGGAGAATGTTGGGGATAACTTCCTGGTACAGGTGCTGAAGAAAATGACCAGGGGACATATTCAGCTTGACCTGCTACTCACCAACAGGGAAGAACTAGGGGGTAAAATAGAAGTAGGTGGGCAGCCTGGGCTGCAGCAACTATGAGATGGTAGATTTCAACATCCTGACAAAAGGAAGAAAGGTAAGCAATAAAATACAGACCCTTGATTGCAGGAGAGCAAACCAGCTCTCTGAGAGAACTGATGAGCAGGATCCCCAGGGAAATTAGTATGAAGAGGAAAGGAGTTTAGGACAACTGGCAGTATTTTAAAGAAGTTTTATTGAAGGCACAGGAACAAACCATCTTGATGTGCAGTGAGAAAAGCAAATATGGTTGGCAACCAGCTTGGCTTACAAGGGAAATCCTTCGTGAACTTAAACTCAAAAGGGAGGCATATAAGAAATGGAAATGTGGACAGATGACTAAGGAGAAGTATAAATATATGGCTGGAGAATGCAGGGAAGTAAATCAGAAAGGCAAAAGCACAACTGGAACTGCAGCTAGCAAGGGATGTGAAGGGTAACAAGAAGGTTTTTTACAGACATTTTAACTATAAGAGTTATCAGGGAGCATGTGGGGCCATTACAGGATCAGGGAGGTAACCTGGTGACATATGATGTGGGCAAACCTGAAGTACTCAATTTTTTTTTGCTTCTTTCTTCACGAACAAGGTTAGCTCCCAGACTATGGCATTAGGCAATGCAGTATGGAAAGAAGGTGGGCAGCCCTCAGTGGGTTAAGAACAGATTAAGAGCTATTTAGAAAAACTAGACGCACATAAACCCCTGGGTCTGGATTTAATACATCCAAGGGTACTGAAGATATTTGTAGATGTCACTGCAGAGCCTTTAGCTATTACCTTTGAAAACTTGTGAAGATCAGGAGAGGTCCTAGATGGTTGGGAAAAGGCAAGTGTAATGTCCATCTTTGAAAAAGGAAAAGAGAACAATTCAGGGAACTTTAGATCAGTCAGCATTAACTCAGTACCCAGAAAAATCATGGAGGGGATCTTCAAGGAATCCACTTTGAAATACTTGGAAGAGTGGAAAGTGATCAAGAGTAGTCAAAATGGATTCACTAAGGACAAGTCATGCCTAACCAATCTGATTAGCTTCTCTGATGAGATAGCTGGCTCCGTGGACATGGGGAAAGTCAATGGATATGATATAACTTGACTTTAGCAATGCTTTTGATACCATTTCCAACAACATTCTGCTGGACAAGAGGCTGGATACAAGTCAACAGTGTGCCCTTGCAGCCGAGAAGACTAATGGCATATTGTGGTGCATCGGGAGAAGCATGTCCAGCAGATCTAGAGAAGTTATTATTTCCCTCTGTTCGCCATTGGTGACGCCATATCTGGAGTATTGTGTCCAGTTCTGCCCCCCAACCCCAGTACAGAAAGGATGTGGATGCATTAGAGTGGGTTCAGCAGAGGGAAACTAAAATGATTAGGGGGCAGGAGCACATGACCTCTGAGGAAAGGCTGAGGGATCTGGGCTTTCTTAGTTTGCTGAAGAGAAGAGTGAGGGGTGATTTAACAGCAGCCTTCAACTTCCTGAAGGAGGGCTCTAAAGATGATTGAGAGAGACTGTTCTCATTAGTGATGGATGGCAGAACAAAGAGTAGTGGTCTGAAATTACAGAGGGAGAGATGTAGGCTGGATATTACGAAAAACTATTTCACCAGGAGGGCAGTGAAGCACTGGAATGCTTTACCTAGAGAGGTGGTGGAATCTCCACCCCTAGAGGTTTCTCAGTCCTGTGGCTTTTCCTGGCTGGGATGATTTACTTAGGGTTGATCCTGCTTTAGGCAAGGAACTGGACTAGATGACCTCCTAAGGTCCCTTCCATCCCTAGGATTTTATGAAACAGAGTACCCAAAACTGAGACGTCAAAATAACAAATGCATCTTAAAAACTGTGTCTAACACTTATGGTTGTGGGATGGGGGGGAATTACTGAACTGGCAAACAGGACCTACACACAAGATGATTTTCATGTCACCTTACACAACTTTAGATTGGAAGAAACTGGTTGTAGTAAAGTCCATGGTGGGCTGGATGGCCTAGTAGTTAGCATAAAGTCAGACATCATGGGAGGTAGTGGTATGGGAGCCCAGGCCCACTCACTTCACTGAGCTGTAAGCTAGGGCTCTAGGAAGGTCAGCAGTGAACCGTCGGAAGGGTATGGGCCCTCTGTGTTGTGTTTCCTACTACCACTCTCAACATTTCTGGTCGCAGATCAGGAAAAACAGAAAGGAAAACAACTGTCAGCCCCAATGAGGCTGAGCATACAGTCCTGGTGTTTTCAGGGAGGCATCTCTAGCCCTTTTTCTAGGAAAAACCTAGAACAATTTGCTCTGCACTACTCCTGCCCCTTCTGAGCTGGGTTGCTGTATTTTCAACCCTGGTTCTGCAGGGTGGAGGGATGGGTTATCAGAGACCATTATTACCCTTTAACCCCCTCCGTTCCAGTGCATGGTTTGAACAACCCATCACACTCTGCTAAGTCTCTATAGTTTTACTGGTGTAAAAGCAATGTAGGAGGCAAGTCAGGCCCAGTACAGTCAACCCTCAATTCAATGGACCCTGATTTAACAGTCTTTGGTAATAACGAAGCTACTGTAGCCACGGCTGGAAGGGCTGCCACATGCTCCTCCCACGAGGGGTGGGGTGTGTATGTGAGTGCCACTTGCCCACATATGTGCCCCACCCCTGGTGGGAAAAGCGTGTGGCAGCTCCAGAGGCTGCAGCACTAGTCCCAGCCACTCCTGTGGTCCTAGCTGCAGCTGCAGCTGTGGGGGGAGAAGCCTGGCTGGGGATGTTGCTATGGTGAATAAATTAAACTCTTTGGATTTAATGGACATTTGGCTTTAATAGACAACCCTCTCCCCATTACTCCGTTAAATCAAGGGTTTACTTTATCTCTGAAAATCATGAACTGCCTATTTACCTTAGCAAGCTGTTAACTGTGAATTTAGCCTATGAGGGTTTAGATGTCAACTTTCTTAATTTTATACTGACAACGTAGTGAGACACATTCTAGGATGGAGGGTAGAACTTGATAAGAACATTGCAATTTTTTCCTTTTTGATCTCTGCTCACTACAATAGATAGTAGCTCAGCTTTGCTTTTTTAATAATAAATTCCCGAATATGTATTATAGAAATGACCTGACAACTGACAAGTACTGCTGAACAAACTTTAAACATGTATTCCAATATTCTGCATGTCAATTTGGAATAAAAAAATTGAGATATAATAAAGTATTCTGGTTTTCATTATCTGTCGTCTTCCCTTCCACTCCAATGGATGCAATCTCCATTCTCCTTTCTTTGCTAGAAACAGTTAGATGCTGCCATGTTATCTCAGTGAACATCACATTCCCTATAATCTTTCAAGCGCAGCAACAGTTCATGTTCCACAACAGTCCCCTCTTCTTTCTGCCCATGCCTATTTGCATACAAATACTTGTGACTCCATGCTGGTTCCTCCCTACCCCAGACTAACCTATCCCTGAAACTGTATTCTCCTTTCTGGTACCTGGCTGAGGGAGCAGTTATGAACCTGCAAACATGTATACTGCACATGGGGTATAGAAGCCAATTCCCGCAAGATGGTGAGCAATAATTTGCCTCTAGTGCACATTCTAGCCTGTAGTCAGAAAAGTGTTTCTTCAACCTTAGCACACCAGCAGTCACAAAGAACTAGGAATTTTTCCAGTTACCAGGTAACAGCCATCCAAGAAGGAGTTCATTTCCTTAAAAGTATATTAAATCAAAACCTGTAGTATGAATTAAGTGTTTATAAATCTTACACATTCTGTAATACTGCAAATCATCTATAAATGACCTCAGAATGCATTATATTAGAAATACACTTTTTTAATAGTAAAAGAAAAGTAGGAGGACACAGCTTAAACACATTTAATCCCAATAGGAAGCGTTTTACATTTTCTGTCTTCTAAAAAGAATGTGTGATGGTTCCCCTTTCAGCAGTATTCAGACTTCCAAAACATAGTTTCAATTTAAATGACTATTAGATAAAAAATTACTAAAAAGCTCCTGTAAATACTGTAGTTCAACAGAAAGAATATTTAGAGTGGGAACTTTCCAGCAGAGATAAATACCTGATTGAGCTGTTGTTGGGATTTTTTAGATCTTCATAAAGTTTTATCACCCATTCCTGATACTCCTGCTTTTGGATGGCTGTGGATTGTTTTAGTTCACTGGTCCATTTATTCTCCAAAACCTAAAAAAGTAGATATCATTCCAACCAATTCATGTTCCTTTAAGACAATTCTTTACATGATTTACTCCCATTCACTCAATTTAATTTACCTGTTGAGATTCAAAATGCTGAGCAGCCAATGCATTCACATCTTGATCTGTTAGTGACTTTCCTAGTTCTTGCATGACCTTATCCATTTCTGCTCCCTGTCTAAAACAGAAGCCAATTATTTAGATCAATGTATATCACATTAAATAAACTTTCTAGATATCTCTGCCAATGTTGAAAGCTTAGTTACTTACAGATATCAACTACAATATCAATATTTTCATACTTAAGATAGGTTTAAATATAAAATTAAACTTGAAGGGAAAAAAATCCGAAAACCAGAGCCAAACCTACATAACATGTCCATACGAGTAGTGCAAGGAACTTCACTGGGAATACTTGTGTAAAGCAAGCAGATTTTAATTCATCTTGGTATTTAATCTTTAGCTTTTATTTTTGCTATAAAGAAAGCATTGCATATATTTTCCCTAGTGGATAAAGAAAATTTTTGCAGTTTTTCAGCCATCTAATTTTTAGACTCCAACGTACCAATAATATGTATTCTAAACTATAATGAAGTGAAGGTCTTTTCTCCCACTTCTGATGTGAGGAAGTGGTTGGTTTGCATTCTTAAGGCATGTTAAATGGTACTGGGGCTTTAGTATAGGAGTCAACTTTGAGTTTTCTAGAATCTAAATAAATAGATGTCTCACTGTCGATGTACTGCATTCTTTTTAAAAATATAAGACCATAAAGACAGCCATACTTAGTCACATCAATGGCCCACCAACTTCCGCATTCCATCTTCTGACAAACAGCAGTTCCAGATACTTCAGAGGAAATTAACAGAACAGGACTGAGTGATCTATCCCATTTCCTCCATTCCCAGCTTCTGGCAGCCAGAGATGTAAGGATATTCAGACTACAGAGCTGCATTCCTAACCACGTTGACTAGTAGTTACTCACAGACCCACACTCCATGAACTTATCTCCTGTTGTAATTCTTTTCTAAACCCATTTATATTTTGACCTTCACAACATCCTCTGGCAATGAATTCCACTAGTTGGCTGTGCATTGTGTGAAGAAGTCTTCCTATAGTTTTATATCTGCCACCAATTCATTTCACTAGGTAGCATGAGTACCAGAGGCTACATGAATGGATTTCAATTCTCCTTCTCCACACCATTCACTATTTTATAGCCATCATATCGCCCCTTAGTCGTCTCTCTTCTAAACTGACCAGACTTGGTCTTTTTAATTTCTCCTTGTATGGAAGCTGTTCTCTAGTACTGATCATCTTTAATGTCCTTCTCTGTACTTTTTCCAATTTTAATCTTTCTAGATGGGGCAACCGGCACTGCACACAGTTTTTAAGGTATGGGCATACCATGTATTTCTATATTGGCATTATATAATATTTTGTCTTATCCACCCCTTTCCTAATGATTCCTTAACATTCTGCTGTTTGGACTGTCATTGCACAATGAAAAGATGTTTTTCAGAGAACTATTAACATGAGTTTGCGATCTCTTCCTTGAGTAGTAAGTTTAATTCAGATCTCATCATTTTGTATGGCAAGTTGGGATCATATTTTCCAACGTGTATTACTTTGCATTTACCAACACTGAATTTCATCTTCCATTTTTCCCAGTCAGATCCCAATTCTGTGAGATCCTGTTGTAACTTTTTGCAGCCATCTTTGGACTTAACTATGCTAAGTACTTTTGTATTATCTGCAAACTTTGCTACCTTTTTTCTGCTAGACCCTTTATAAATATGATGAACAGCACTGCTCCCTCTGCAGTATCTTTGGGGACATCACTATTTAACGCACACTGCTGCGAAAACTAAATATTTGTTTCTATCCTTTGTCTTAACCAGATGCTGATTCATGAGAGGACCTTCCTTCTTATCCCTGACTACTTAACTTAGCTTGGGAGCCTTGGATAAGGGATCTTTTTGAAAGGCTTTCTGAAAGTTCAAGTTTAGTATATACAGTAGGGTCGCAACATTCACGAGGGTTCGGTGTTGAGAACTCTTGTGAATGTTGAATTTCACAAATACAGCAGGCTCAGAGCCCCGAGCAAGCGGCGGCCACCAGCACTCTCCGCATGGAGCCCCGGGGAAACAGCGGCTGCTCACAAATTATTGAATTTGCAAATGTCGCACAAGCAAATGTCGTAACTTTGCTGTACACACGATCACTCTTGCCAATGTTTGCTGAGCCCAGAGACCTCGAATAGATTGGTGAGGTATGATTTCCCTTTAGAAAAGCCATGCTAACACTTCCCCAACATAGCATATTCATCTGTGTATAGTAATTCTGTTATTTATTATAGTTTTAACTAACTTCTCTAGAGCTAAATACAGACTTATTGCCTGTAATAACTCAGTTCAGCTCTGCAGCATTTTAAAATATTGGCATCAAATTAGCTATCTTCCAGCCATCTGGTATAGAATCTTATTTAACAAATCAGTTATATACTAAAGTTAGTGGTTCTGCAATTGTATACAGTAGACCCTCAACTTGCGTGAGAATTACGTTCCTGAAAAGCCAGGCATAACTTGAAATTTGCGCAAGTTGAGGGGTCGGGGCCACAAGCTCAGCACCAGCAGCTGCTGCTGCCCCGTTAAGGGGGAAGAGAGCTGGCAGAGCACTTTGCTCAGCCAGCTCTGCCCTTGGGTGCTACGGCTGAGGAGGCAGGGGGTGGGGATACCCTTGTTAAGAGGGATCCTTGTGTTAAAAGGCTGCTGGCTGGCTGGCTGCGATCCAGCTCAATCGCAGCAGCCACTGGCACCAGAGCAGAATGGGGGAGGCACTCCCCTGTGAAGGGGGATCGCAGCTGGCCTGGGGTACACTCAGTGCCATCATGGGGGCGGAGGGGGGCTCGGTGGGGCCCCTTGATAAACCGGGATCCTAACTGTTAAAAGGGCTGCTGGAGCAAAGCTCCATCAGCTCAGCCAGAGGCAGCTGCGCTGCACAGGCAAGAGGGGAGAAGATCCCCCTGTCACAGGGAAACAGATCTTCCCCTGAGTGCCATTGCTGGGGTGGAGGTCAGAGAGTCCCTTGTTAATAGCGTTTCCCCCCACCACCATGTTAAAAAGCTGCTGGAGCACAGCTCCCCCAGCTCAGCCACAGGCAGCAGCTGCCACTACACAGGCAAGGAGGGAGGAGATCCCCGTCAAAGGGGAAGAGAGCTGGCACAGCCAGCTCTTCCCCCGAGTGCCACTGCTGGGGACAGTGGTTGGGCTCCCTGACCCTCCCGCAGATGGCATGCAGGGGAAAATCTGATCCCCCTTGACAAGGGGATCTCCTCGTCCCTCACCCGTGTGGTGGCTTCTGCCTGTGGCTGAACTAGGGGAGCTTTGCTCCACTAGCCAGGTGCCTTTTAACAGGGTGATCCCTGTTAACAAGGGGTTCCCCCAACCCTGCCCCCTGGCACCAGCACTCAGAGGAGCAGTGGGCTGTGCCAGCTCTGTTTCCTTTTGACAGAGGGATGTCCTCCGTACTCACCTGTGCAACAGCAGTTGCTGCCTCTGGCTGGAGCTTCCTGGGTCCCCCTCTAATCACGCTAATATGAGATAAGCACATATCGAATGGGTTTACCCTATTTGAGTCCCTACAGAACTCTAGAGTGAATACCATCAGCTCCCAATAACCTATTACTGTTAAATGTATCAATTTGTTCTAAAACCTCATTTACTAGCAGCTCAATCTGGGCCAATTCATCAGATCAGTCACTTAAAAAGAACAGCGCAGGTATGGGAATCTCCCACATACCCTCTGAAGTGAAGACCTACGCAAAAGTATTCATTTAGCTTCTATGCACTGTCCTTGTCTTCCTTGACTGTTCCTTTAGCACTATGATCATCCGGTGGCCCCACTGACTATTTGGCAACTATAAAAAATTACGTACACCACAATGTATGCGAAACAAACATATCAATGTGATTCCGATTACCTTTGCTTTAGCATTTTCTAGGTTTTGATTAGACTCAAAGTTGCATTTTTGTATTTTAGCTGATTCTGCACAGTTTTTAAAGGAATAAAAAAGCTAAAATAAAAAAATACCTTTCGCGTAATTTTTTGAGTTCCACATCTCTTTCGCTTATTAATTCTGAGATACTAACAAAATAGTTGTGTTCCAGGTTTAACAGAGTTTCAGAAGCTGGAGAATGGATCAGATCGTGGTACACATCTGCAAAATCTTCATCCCAGCTAGGTTCTTCTGGTGTTGCATGTTCTAATGTTGTCTACAAAGTAATAAAGTACAAATATTTTAAAGTATGATGTGGAATTTTTTAAACTAGCATATGGAACCAAAGTCCGTAACAGAGTGAATACTGCTTGTCATTTTGTGCAATTCTCAACACAGCATTTTCATTCTCTCATTTGACTTCTCTCCATCTACTTTCATTTTCAATGTTTTCTCTTTCTTCTCCATCTTCCCATTCCAGCCATCTGTTTTTCCTTCCTTTCTATCAAAGCCACTCTCCTCCCCAGAACCCTATGATGGAGGTAACAGAACAGGGACTGCTCACCCTTCAAATGTGTATAACTAATAAACTTACCTAACATTCTGTACCTGAAAATGAGGAAGAACTAAAAAATAAAAATTATTTATCATTCCCTATCTGTGAGAACACTTTAAAAAGAAAAGTTAAATTTCCTATTAGGTCTCTTCTTTTACTTAGCCGTGTAAAAAAGGAGTCAATTTATTAGCACTGATAGAAAAAGTCTTAGGCAAAGAACTACGATGATTCTGCCCCTGTTTGTGTGTGTTCAATCCAATAGATTTCAATGAGGGTTATACCTTTAAATGATGGGCAGGATTTGGCCAAAAGAGCTATTTATGAAAACTCAGACCTTGTCTACACTACCCTGGGCCATTGACATGTACACAACTTCAGTAATGGCATGGCTACCCAATTCACTGGTTCAACAGGCAGTGATCAATCCAGTGGGAGTCAGTTAGCTGAAGTTGACATCTCAGATTTACTTACTGGGGTGTTTTCAATGTGCTAAGTTAACAGCTGACACCCTCTCATCAACTCTGCCTAAGCTTCTCATTCTGATGAAATATTAGAGTCAACGGGAGAGCACTTAGCAGTTAATTTATCATGTCCATACTAGTCTATATTAGACATGACAAACCGACGTCCACTGGATTGATCACTGCCTGTTGAACCAGCAGGCTGCATAGCCATGCCCTTACGGAAATTGTCTTTTCACAGATAGCTCCACTGACACAATTAAAAATTTGAACAATGAGTTCTGAGCCAAATTATTACCACATGGATTGCTCAGTGAAACTGAATTTCAGTGTAACTTCCAATCCTGTTTACATACACTTTGAAGATAACACACACAGCAAACCTCTGAAAATTCATGACTCTGACTCACCTCTGTGTAAGCTTTAGCCCATGCATTTGCCAACAGGTGCATATCCACTTCTCCTGATTTCACAGCTTCCAGTGCCACCTCTGCTTCTCTATCATAATCTTTTATGCACTCTTCCTCTATGAACTGACTAAGAGATTGCTTTAAGTCTATTGTAATAAGAAAACAATGTGCCATCAACCAGAATTTACTATGAGTAATTAAGAATAAAGGAAAATTTCAACAACTGTATGCATATTTTGTATATTTTGAAACAGCTAAGTTTACTTGACCACATTTTCCCACATACATTAATATGTTGTTAAAGCATAAAAATAGCTAAATACTATTAAAAATTCTTTAATAATCTTTCAATACCCTTTTGCTTAGTCTGTCACAGCATCGTAATACATATGACACTGATAATTTACAAACTTAATGCTCACCATTTTCTATGAAGCATGGTAAATCGTGCAGGAGCATTAGACGTCCATGCAAGTGACTAGCGTTGTCTTGCACAGGAAATTTGAGAGGCACTGTAAGCACAAAGCGCTGATTTCCAGCATTGAATTTATACAAAAACTCTCTCTCTCTAGTGCAGGTATTTCCTTTATTGGTCTTCATCTTCTTCTGTCAATTTTCTGCATAATCAGCAAAACAGCTTGTTTTATCTTTTATATATTCCCAGTGTTCACAATATTAAATACAAAACATAATTTCAGCAAAAATTAAAATATTCAAGCATTTCTGCTGACATAGCTTCTACGTTTTGCTGAGGTGGAGTCATTATGCCAATGGGACAGCGCTCTTCAAATCAGCATAGCATGTCTTCACTAGAGGAGTTACACTGGCAAAGCTTAATTGATGCGCTGTGCTCATGTAGCACCTTAGTGGAGATTTGCCCTTAGACTCCTTAAAAAAAAAATCACATTTCTGTACAGGTTGAACCTCTCTAGTCTGGCACTTTCTTGTCCAGCAACATCTGTAATCTGACAGAATTTTAGTTAGCCACACAATTGCTTTCCTGGGTGTTGCCAAGTTTCCTAAGATCTCATAAAGTTTGTTTCCAGCCACCAGTCCTGGCTCTCACCATTCTGTGCTGTCATTTAGCTGTAATTTACTCCTAAATGCCTTCTAAGAGCCCAATAAGCAGTAGAAGGGCTTGTCTGCACTTGCCCCCATCTTCGAAGGGGTCATGGTAATCAGGGTGATGGGAGATTACTAATGAAGTGCTGTGGTGAATATGCAGCACTTCATCAGGCTAATTCTCCCCCACGGCAGCTTCAAAGTGCCAGCATGCATGTAGCCATGGGCACTTCGAAGTGCCTTTACTCCCCGGGTATACACATACTGGTACTACTAATTTTAACACTTTGAAGTTGCCACAGGGGAGAATTAGCCTAATGAAGTGCTGCATATTTACCACAGCACTTCATTAGCAATCTCCCATTACCCTGACTACTACGGCCCCCTTCGAAGTTGGGGGCAAGTGTAAACCCAGCTGAAGTGTTGGTAATAATACTAGACAATATTGACCTCCTGTGACCCAGCAAATTCTCTTGTTTGGCACCAGTCAGGTCTTGATGGTCCCGAACTTGAGAGGTTCAACCTGTACTTAAATAAGTGCCTGGATTTTCAGAAGTGTTGGGCACCTGGAGGCTTCTACAGATTTTAGTGACTAAATATGGATTTAGTACCCACTTTAAAAAAATCTTGCAGTAGGCCCCTAAATGCAAACATGCTCTTGGGATAGTACAATCTACCATGAGTGGCATGTTGCAAACACTGCTTCCAATACTATACATTAGTAGGTTTAAGTAGAAAAAGAACATACCTTTTAATTGGGATGTCACTGCCTCTTAATGCAGATATGTTCATTTTAAAATGTGGACAGAATCTTTTGGGTTAAGCATCAATTTTAGAATGAAAATTGATGTTTATATGGCTCAGGATCAGTCATGGGGACTCCACACGCTGCGTGCCCACAGTGTCAGCTCCACGGCACTCATTGGCTAGGAAACACAGCCAATGGAAACTGCAGAGGCAGCACCTGCAGATGGGGACAGCATGCAGATCCCCCAGCCACCTTACAGCCTATAAGGGAGAGGGACATGTCACTGCCTCCTGGGAGCTGCCCATGCCCAAGTACTGCCTGGAGCCCATCCGTTGAACCTCCTCCTGCAGCCAACCCCGTCCAGTCCTGAGTCTCCTCCAACACTCCAATGACCGCACTAGGCTCCCTCCTGCACACAAACTCCTTCACAGAGCCAGCAGCCTACACTCCAACCTCTTGTACATGAAACCTCTGATCCCCAGTCCCACCCCAGAGGCCACAGCCCCAGTCAGACACCCCAACACCTCCCACACAGCAACCTCCTGCCCCACCTCAGTGAAAAGGAATGAGAATGTAGGAGCAGAAAATAGTGACCAAATGGGGGAGGGGGAGTGCAGTGTGGAGCCAGTAGGGGCAGGGCCTCAGGGATGGGGGGCAGTAAAGATGTTTGGTTTTTTGCAATTAGAAGGTTGGCAATTCTATGGGCTTTTCTACACTAGCCCCCACCTTTGAAGGGGGCATGTAAACAAGCCCGAGCAGAGAATAGCAATGAAGTGCCACGCCAAAACGTTGTGTGAGTACGGGCACTTTGAAGTTGCACAGGTACTTCAAAGAGCCTGTGGCTACATGGCTTGCTGATGGCTTCAAAGTCTGCAACTCCATAGTTCACATGGCAAGAATTAAGCTAATGAGGCACTGCATATGCAGTGCAGCACCTCACTGCTATTCTCATTTACATGCCCCCTTTGAGGGAAGGAGCTAATGTAGACAAGCCCTCTGAATAGAAAGGACCTCTCGAAGAGAGAACTTCTCTGGCTGCAGTAAAATTGGTGTATCACCTACCAGACACCAACCTGGTATCAGTGGGAAGCTGCACCCTGGCATTTTGGGGGGCAGAGGAGATGGAGTGGACAAAATCTCCCCATTACTCCTCCACAGTCAGAGTCAATGATGTCTGAGGGTTCACCCTTAAAACATTGTTCCCAGGAGCCCTTGTCAACCTGAGTTAGTTCATAAGGATCATGATGAGTGTTTAGTTCTGAGTGCCTCATTTTCTAGATACTCCGGCCAGTATGACCTGTGCTATTTATTTATTTATTTATGTATTTAAAATTTTTACTCACCCCATTTCAAATATTCAAAGCGCCTTACAAAAATTTTTAAACATATATAAGAGATTTAAAAATATAAAACGCAGTAAGGACATAAGACCTACTGAAACATCTCAAAAGAAGGATCACGCACACACACACACACCACTAAAAGCCCGAGTATAATGATAGCTTTAACCTGACGCCGAAACAATGTTAACGCAGGTGCTATGTGCTGCCCCAAGGTAGCAAGTGGGAGACCCATGCCTAGCCCGGCAGCCGCTACCCACAGGAGATCACGGCACACCTCCGCAGCATGAGGCTTTGGGGAGGACCAGCGTCTACTGGCACCCAAGCAAGCGGCACAGCAGCCTGCAGTGCCTGGGCGGCAGGTGTCACGCATCGGGGGGTGCACCTGCCCCCCAAGAGCCACTAGTGGGTGGGGCGAAGGACTGGCCAGCAGAGGAACTGGGGTGGCGGGAAAGGAAACGAGCAGCAGCGGGGCTGCAGCCCCCGCACTCCCTGGTAGCGGCGGGGAAGCGGAACCAGGCGGCCACAGCCGCAGGCACCGCCCCGCATGCACTGCGGGAAAGGCGGCTGGGGATGCGCAGCGAGACCGGGCCCCTTTGCTGCGTCCCCCGCCGCTGCCGGCAATCGGGCCCATGGGCGGGGGAGAAGAGGAGGGGGCGGGGCCTGTCCTGGCCCTTCCCCAGGCTGGGGGCGGGGGTGTCACTTGGCTCGGGGCCCCGCGTGCCCCCTCACCATTGGCCCCGGCTCTCTTACCCACCCGAGCTTTAAGCCAGTCTCGCCAACGGCCGCAGCCCCGGCAGCGCGAGTGACGGGACGCAGATCTCTCCCAGCGCGCGCTGCGGCCCCCTCCCGCACCTCAGCCCCAGCAGGCGGCCTAAGCAGCCAATCCGCTTTCTCGGCCGCTGGAGCGGGACGATACCGCACCTTCAGATCCGGCGCCGCAGATTCGCCGCCTTTTTTTTTTTTTTTTTTTCCCGTGGAGGTGGCGAATGTGCTGGGGAGGCGCGCGCACGCGCGGGGAAAAGGGCGGCCCGACCGGGGAGCTCGCGATGGAGAGGCCGGTGAGGCGGTGGGTGCTCCCTCCCCCACACTCCCCCAGCCAGTATCGCGCGCAGGGGCCAGTGGCGCTGCCCCAGCGCGGACCGTTACAGGGGTGGGGGAGGCGGGGGCGCCTGCCAGGGCATGCGTGAGCCGGGACGGCTCGGTCTCCCGGGGTGGGAAGGATCATCGACCTGGGAGGCGGGAACGGACCCCTCTGTAGTGGAGCATTTGGCCTGCGCCGGTGGCGGCTCCCTTGCAGTGCCCAAGGCCCAGGGGGTTACGGGAGAATCGGCATGTCCATACCGCGCCTATGTCGGTCCAGCCGCTGTTGGCGTAAGCCCGCCATTGCATCACTGGGGTGCGCTCAACAGTAGCTCCTTATTCAGGTAGTGCGGGTCCGGTCCTCCTGGGGAGAGATTGTGTGGGTTGTCAGCGTTTGTGCTGTCTTGGCTGTGACCTGTGCCTCTTCAGGAAGGGGTCTGTTCCTAAGGCTACGTCTACACGGTAGAGCTAAGTTGACTTAAGTTACCTTAATGATCAAAACGAAACAAACTAGCAGTCCAGTAGCACTTTAAAGACTAACAAAATGGTTTATTAGGTGATGAGGTTTTGTCGGACGGACCCACTTCTTCAGATCTATAGCTGAGGTCTGTCCCACGAAAGCTCGTCATGTAATAAACCATTTTGTTAGCCTGTAAAGTGCTACATGACTGCTTTGTTGTTTTGCTAGAATACAGACTAACAGGGCTACCTCTGTCAACATTGATGATCAAAAACCATTTCAATTAAATAATTTATGCATGTTTGTACAACACTCTTTATGTTGGCAGAGCATGCCCACCATTGGTGTTCTTGCATGGACAGAGAGTACTGTGTTATTTGATTGCTATCTTGCTGTGCAGTTAGTATTGCATAATTGGTAGCTATCTGATCATTCTGCCACTAGGAGCTTTAAGAATGGATCACGCACATCAAGGGTAAGCTCATGATTACATGATGCAGGTCACTGGATCAGTGAGTGCCAGAGACCTCAGTGACAATTTCCACTTCACCTCCTAAGGTGAAGAGCTGTTAGCTTTTTCCCACACCCTACGCCCCGCCACACAGAGCTGGCCCAAGGGTTTTGGCACCCTAGGGTGAACTATGACTTTGGCACCCTGCTCTTCATTCAATAGAGAAGACAAATAAGAATTCTAGAGTGAAATCTTCCCCTTAGTTATCTGGCTTTTGAAATGAGCAATGTAAAAATAAAAATATTTTATTGATTTCTTTCAACTTCTCACTAATCCTAACACAGCTATAAAGTAATAGCGCAAGATATGCGAGGGTTGTGTTCCACGCAACCCTTGTGTACCCCAAAATTCACATAAATCAGTGGCTTGGGCAGTGGGTTGGGATGTGGGACAGGGGCGAGGTGGGTTAATCCTGGCATGGGTTTTGGGCTGCAGGTAGGGACAGGGGGATGGAGTTGAGCTGGGTTCGCAGGGGTTGGAGCTGGGTCTGTGGGGGCTGGGGCGCATGGCGGTGGCTGGAGCCGGGGACTGCAACAGGAGGTGGGGCACGTGACAGGAGCTGGGGCATGTGGCGGTAATTGGAGGTGGGGGCTGCAGCGAAGGCTGGAGCCAGGGCATGTGGCAGTAGTTGAAGCCGGGGGCTGTGGCAGCAGCTGGAGCCAAGGCGCATGGTGGAGGCTGAAGATGGGGCTGCTGTAGAAGCTGGAGCTGGGCTGCACGGCAGAGGCTGGAGCCCGGGGGTTACAATGGAGGCTGGAGACAAGGCACATGGTGGCAGCTGGAGACAGGGCGTGTAGCTGAGGCTGGAGACAGGGCTGCGATGGAGGCTGGAGTTGGGGTGCATGGCAGTGGCTGGAACCTCCCCACCTCACCCCACTCCATCCCACACCAGCGGCACTCTGTTTCCCTTTGATAGGGGGATCACATCCTCGCCCTGCATCTGGGCGTATCTGGAGGGTTTACTGTATAAAAATGAATTGGATGTCAGTCCCTTAAGTGTGGGGTCGTGTACTCTGGATTCACGTACTCTGAGACCTCACTGTACCACGTAGAGTAAACTGCCCAGAAGCTGACACTTTAAAGTTTTAGCTATTTTCAGTTTTACACATTTCTAGTCAGCATTTTAAACAGTTGAATTTCAAGTTGCATTTCAAAGGAATTGATTTTTGATCCTGAATGCAGTCTGGTTTTAAATTATAACCCTTTTGCACTGGGCCATTGATTTGTGTAAACATTTAAAACTTTGTTTTTCATGCTCTTTCTTTTGCAAATTTGGCAATAAGTTATTTGAGACAATGTTTTGAATTCATTTCATCTTCTAGTGAGATGGTGGACAATCCAACAAGTCTCTTTCAGCATGAAAGAATGAAGGTATATCTTTATATTGTTATTTAACTTTGAAAATCTATGCCCATCACTAGCAACAGAATCTGAAAGAGTCGTGAGATTTCGAAGAGCAATGAAGGTGTTTGTGAAAGCTGTCTGTGTTCTGAAATAAACTTCATTACATCTTGAGATGTAAGGCATCTTGGAGGCCATTGTGAAACAGCCTTCAGTTCACTGCAGAAATCTACTGCATCAATGTCTTCTGATTTTCCACATTGTGATGCCAACTCCAGCTTCAAGCATGGTCAAATGCCTGTTTTGAAGTCTTATTTTGCAAGCTGCATATCGTTGAGGAAACCAAATATTGAATGAAACTGCTCTGTCTGCTCAAATCATTCTTAAACTGTCCGGATTGCAGTATCTCGGACTGAAAAGTAGAAGTTTACTCTGAATTTTTGTTTTGGACACTGAACTTTTTCGTCTTTTGCCTCATATGAACTGTTGCTTCTAACTCTGAATATATACTGATTCTGGTTCAAAGTCTGTTGGTAGTGCACATTTCTCAGCAAGCATCTATTAGTGTGTTACAAACACATCATTTGTAAAAATGATTAGAGTGGAGTAAGCGCATGGAAAGAGAAAAATCATGAATTTGCAGTGCCACAGGACAATTGAGCATGTAGCTCTCTACCTATTGAAATCTTTCTTAGTCCGTCTCTACACTAGCCCCAAACTTCGAAATGGCCATGTAAATGGCCATTTCGAAGTTTACTAATGAAGCACTGAAAGGCATATTCAGCGCTTCATTAGTATGCGGGCGGCCGCGGCGCTTCGAAATTGACGCGGCTCACCGCCACACGGCTCATCCCAATGGGGCTCCTTTTCAAAAGGACCCCGCCTACTTCGAAGTCCCCTTATTCCCATCAGCTCATGGGAATAAGGGGACTTCGAAGTAGGTGGGGTCCTTTCAAAAAGGAGCCCCGTCTGGACGAGCTGCGCAGCAGCGAGCCGCGTCAATTTCAAAGCGCCGCTGCCGCCCGCATGCTAATGAAGCGCTGAATATGCATTTCAGCGCTTCATTAGTAAACTTCGAAATGGCCATTTGAATGGCCATTTCGAAGTTTGGGGCTAGTGTAGACGTAGCCTGAGTGAGTTAGTGTGCATGCAATGATGTCGTAGTAGTAACATGAATCTGGTAAATTTTATCATTTTGACTTAAAACTGCTTAAAAATCAAACAGAAGGCCAGATCTATAACATATTATTAAGATCTATTATTATCAAACATCATTGCAGTTAGAGACGATTGTACACATTAAGAGCTTGTCAACACCTGCCCCCACCTTTGAAGGGTGCATGTTAATCAGGGCGACAGGAGATTACTAATGAAGTGCTGCAGTGAATATGCAGCACTTCATTAGGCTAATTCTCCCCTGCTGCAACTACTAAGCGTCAAACTTCAAAGTTCTGGCACGTGTGTAGCCACGGGCACTTCAAAGTGCCCACGCTACTTCGAAGTGCCTTTACTCCCTTTGGGATGCAACACGCATGCCGGCACTGCGAAGTTTGATGCTTTGAAGTTGCCGCGGGGAAGAATTAGCCTAACGAAGTGCTGTGTATTCACCGCAGCACTTCATTAGTAATCTCCTGTCGCTCTGATTAACATGTCCCCTTCAAAGTTGGGGGCAAGCCTAGACCCAGCTTTAGTGATAGTTGTTAACATTGAGCAGTAATGTGTTCAAAAATCAGGGCTTTACTGTTACTTTACCAATAATTTATAATAAATATACAATCTTAATCTTACAGGTACCCATTATTCCCCTTTTGTATCTTAAAACCTGTTACCAAATTTTTCAATTCTAACACAATACAAATTTTTGGGGCATATAATCTTGAGGATCACAGTTCCTAGCACAGCATAACAGGTATTTTGGATCACTGACTGGCCTTCACTAAGCGGCAAGAATTACTGACTCAACTGTGGCTGGCCAATACTAAGCTACAAGAGTGACTGAACTTCCAGACCCAATTCCTGGGAAACTGTGGTGTGACACATTTTAACTGTGTTTACATACAGAGCTGTGCTCCAGAATGTGAAACAAATAATATAACTCAACTTCTGGAATGGCAATGACGTACTGTTTTACAAGTACAGTATTTGATACTTTTGTCTAAAAGAGATAACATTAATATTTTTAACAGAAAAAAAATCATTTTTATCTAGTTTGATACCCCTTAAAGCCTGTCACCCTAAGCAGCTACCTAGTTCATTTATTTAGGCTGACTCTGCTGACACACACACATTCTCTCCCTCTCTGCCCAGGTGACGAGGGACAGGAATCCCTTCTTCCGGCCCATTTTTTCAAAGATGTTTTTGTCAGGGTCAAGTCATGGTCTTCTGTAATCTCTCCCTGACTTTGACTAAAAATATCTGTGACAAAATCTTAGCCATAATCATGGAGTTGTGCTTACTGTCCCATGATGTAGTTTTTTCCATCCCATCGTTTCATGCACTTCCAACTTCATTGCAAGACTTGTTTTTAACAGTCCCTGTAAACTGTTCACTTGACATCTCTTCCCGAAATCATGCATCGCGAACAGGTGATCAGTCTGGTGATGAGTATTATGAACTCACTGCAGCTGGTGCTGCAGCATTTTATAAGCTGCAGATCTGAAAGGAATCTCTGATGCCTGCCCTGCAGTTTGCTGTAGAAACATTTCAGGATTGTTGCTGACGCTGAGAGAGCAGAGATTGTCAGTACCAGGCTCAGAAAACAAGCACTAAGTTGTGGCACCACATTGTTACTTACGTCTGAGATGACAAGTTGTGGCCAGCAGAATTGTGCAAAGCCATCTTCCTGGAACTGTGCACAGAGTTTGTCCCCAGTCTGTGGCATAAGGTCACCAGAATGAAAGCTGATTTCACAGAAGAAAAACAAGTGGAAATTGCCATGTGGAAGTTGACTCAGTTTGCAGTTGGAAAGACCATCCGGGGGGGTTGTGATGTAAGTGCACAGGGCCCTTTCTTACCTCCTTTAATGAAAGTCTGTGACACAGGATAATGTGCAGGAAATATGTGGTGGATATGCAGCAATGGATGGCCTTAATTGCAGTGGGTAATAAATGATACATCCCAAGTTTGGGCCCAGACTATCTTGCAACAGAGTATATCAACTGAAAAAGCTATTTCTCCATGGTCTTGCATACTTTGCTATGCTCTTGCAGGTGCTGGTGGAATAGTGGGGCTATTTCGCTGACATCCTTGTGGGCTGGTTAGGGAAAGCTCACGATGCTTTTTGGCAGTCACTCGATAACAAGTAGGAGGTCTTTATGTCACCCTCCTATTTGTGAGTCAGTTGATGGCTGATCAGCCCAGTTTTGGAGTTGCAGATCTTATCACAGAAGAGGCAGTTGTTAGTAGCTGTTGGAGGGGCGTAGGGCAGTTCTGACACTCTTTTCTTCTTCTCTGCCTCTCCTCATCTGCACTGCGGCAGGACCTCTCAAATTGTGCCACCGTCTCATGGATTAATGTTCTCCACTGTGGATGGACTTGGGCAAGGTTCTCCCAAGTGTTGACACTGATGCAGCGCTTTTTCATGTGTGCCTTCAGCACGTCATTTACATCGCTTCCGCTGTCCCTCAGCGCTTGTCAGTCCTTTCTCCAATTCAGAAACAGAATCTGTTTTGAGAGGCATTGATCAGACATCTCAACCATATGAGAAGTCCAATGAAGTTGTTGATGAATGATCATGGGTTCAATGCTGATTGTGTTTGACTCTTCCAGGATGCTACTGTTTGTGTGACTGTCCTCCCAAGAGATATTTAGGACTCTCCTGAGGCAGCATTAATGATATTGTTCAAGTGCTTTCAAATGAGGCTTGTATGTTGTCCAGGTTTTACATGCATACAGTAGTGTTGGAACAACCGCTGCACGGTATACAAGGAGCTTTGTTTTGGGATAGATGTCCCGGTTCTCAAAGACCCTTATCTCAGGCGGGTGAAAGCTGAGCTTGCATGGCTCAGACAATGCTGGATTTCCACATCAATGTTGACTTTAGCAGAGAGATGACTTCCAAGGTATGGGAAGTGCTCCACATTTTCCAGCAGTTCTCCATTGACTTCAATGAAAGGTGCATGATATTGTCCCATTGGTGATGTTTGGTGGAGCACTTTAGTCTTTTTGATGTTCAGTGTGTGGCCAAGATTCTCCTGTGCTTCAGTGAAGGCACTTAAGATGGTCCAAATGGCTGTGGGAGAAAGAGTAACAAACATATTGTCGTCTCCTTACTGGAGCTCCATAATCAAGGTTGTAGAGATCTTGCTTTTACCCTTCAATCTCCTGAGACTGGAAAGCTTCCCGTTCATTCCATAGACAATCTTCACACCATCTGGAAGCTTGCCATCAAAGAGGTGAAGGGTCATGGCGATGAAGATGCAGAACAGTGGTGGGGCAATGATTCAGCCTTGCTTGACACCAGTTTTGACTTCAAAGGGGTCACTTTGCAATCAGTTGTTGCTCAATATTGTGGCAGTCATGTTGTTGTGAAGCAACCTTAAAATGCTAATGAATTTTTTGGGGCAGCTGATCTTTGAGAGGATGGTCCACAGGGTGCTACGATTGACTGAGTCAAATGCTTTGGTCAGGTTGATGAAAGTAGTATATGTAGCTTGGTTGTGTTCAAGACATTTTTCTTGCTCATGATGCATTCATCTTTAGGCACACTGGACTGTATAGAAAGCTGAGCACTGGGATTTTTCTTGCCAAGCAGAAGATTCCAATGGAGGATGTGCATATGTCCATAGGAATTCTGGGAGACCTGCCTGCCACTTACTTCCCTAGCTCATGAAGTTTTACACCAGGAACCTAGACAGCAAAAAGGAACTTTTCAACAACTGGCTGAGTAGATGCCTAATGGCTGTTGAATGTGCCTTTGGCAGGTTAGATCTCTATGAGGACAATATTCTGACGGACATAGCAACCTGCTGTGTTCTTCATAATATTTGTGAAGGAGGGAGGGAAGAAGTCTCCCCCGCGATGGAGCACTGCGGTACATTGGCTAGCTGGCTGGCTGATTATGATTAGGGAAATCTCAGGACAATTTAAATTTGGGTGATTTTTAAAAAGCAGTTTGACAAAGAGCCCTAGTAATGTGTGATGCACTTGGCGGGACAATGTTTGCCTTTTTCCCTCCTGAGCTTTAATTGTAGTGAGCAAATGTTCCCACATAGTAAATTGTAGTGAGTAAATGTTCCCACATTGTATTACCTTATAAAAAAGTAAATGGGATCTCCATTTCGTAGCACTGTGCAGTTTCAAAGCAAAATGTGTGCTTCCTTTAGTATGCATCTCCTACTTCATGGGCCATCAGAGCTGGAGTGCTAGGACTGGCAAGACCCCTCTGGAATCAAAAATAAGTTCTGACTTGCCATGCCACCAGAAAATTTTGTTGCATGTCCCACATCCTTCTCCAACTCTGCTTCCTCATCCACTGATTCATCCTTGGGGTGAACTCTGCTGGCTTCTGTCTCCAGTCCCCCAAAATGTGTGTAGGCTTTTTAGTGGTGGATGTGGGGTTGCTGCCGAGGATGGCATCCACCTCCAGGTAGAAGTGATGTGTCTTTGGTATCGCACCAGAACAACAGCGTGCCTTCTGGTATGCCTGTGTTAACACCTTGATCTTAATATGGCACTGCTGCTTATCCCTTTTGTGTCCTTTCTCCTGCATGCCACAAGCAATCTGTCCGTAGATGGCAAAGCACTTACAGCTTGAGCGTGCAGGAAAGCGCCGGCCTACCTGGAGCAGCCCCAGGCCCTGGCATGCTGTGGGTGGTGGGGGTGGCTGGACGGGCTGGCATCCCAATCTGCCCCTCCCCACACACACACACTTTATTTGGTTAACTAGTTAAGTGGTGGATTAGCCTATTGTTTAACCGGTTAACCAATTTAAATGGAACTTTAAATCTGTAGTACGGAGGGGAGGGTTGAGCATGTTGAAATGAGCTTACAGTTTATGTAATACCAATGACTAACTACGTATTTGAATAGAAGCTGATATGAAATGTTGACAAACTAAAATTAATTTTTTTAGTTGATTGACTAATAATTTATTTTGATTTGTCACAGGAATAAGAAAATTGTTGATTATTCACAGTTTGGGGATTTTGAAAATGATGGTAAGTGGTCTACTATTATCCACACCAAAAAGTGTCAGGTTCTGCAACAACTTTATCTAAAATGTTGAATGAATATTGGCCCTATCCTCCTTTGAATTCAGTGAAAAAACTCTTATTGGCTTCATTGGAAGCAAATTCAGGCCCCGTTAGCGAACAGTTCATCTTTTAAGGCTATTTCACGTTTACAGTGATATTTTGCACCGTTCATATTATTAAGATAGTTCAGCCCCCCTGCTCCTCTCTATGTTTCCCTGGACTCATACATTGTGCAAACCATCCACCCTCAAAGTTGTTCCAATATGACAAAATCTTTAATCTCTATCATCAAGGATACATAAAAGATAACAAAATTCTGCCCTTGAATACAAGCATGAAATTCTTCCTGCAGCCAAAGGGAAATGTTCACTTACATTTAAGAACAGAGTTCAAACAAATGCTTTCCGCTAAAGGTTGGCATGCTTATGCAGATCAGTCTTTAAAACTAATCAATAAGCCAGAAGAATGGTGGATGTAATTCAAAGTACTGAGGGTCAAAATGAAAAACAAGGGAGATGGGAACAGTTCTGAGTTATCTCAAAATTATGCAGAAACCCTTCCTGCAAGAACATTAGAATTTAGGAGAAAACAATGACTTAAGAGGCCCCTTTTGGAAGAAGAACATTAATTAACAAGACTTTTCAATAATATAAAACAGACAGGAAGGCATGGTTTTTTTTGTCTACTAACTGAGTAAATCTCTCCACCTCTATCACATTCAGATTTCATACTGCTTATTTTAATGCAACTTGTTTGCATCAAAATTAGAAACATTTGAGCTAAAGACAGAATTTTAAAATTCTTGGACTGCTTTTGTTCTGAGATCCCTGCTATTCAGACTTTCCTCCCAGTTTGCTCCTTGGAGGACTGTAGAAACATACTTGGTAAAAAAGCAGTGCGATGCATGGACAAGAGATTTATTTAAGAATGGGAATCATTAAAAGAAAAAGGTTTCAAAAGACCAGGAACTGTAAGAATGAGATACATGGAATGATATTCAATTATCAAGAGAACTTGGCTCTCGAGTGAATTACAACTCTGAGAGCACATTGAAACTTTATCCCCAGATTGATAATTGACATAGATGTTCAAGTAAATTATGTTGTAATACTGTGATAAGGTCTCACTATGGTTAGGATCTATGTCTAGCTACTACCTTTGGTTCAACAGTGTCCTAAAACACATTACAACTATATCTCTTTTTCTTCTGATTATAAGACTGCAAAATGGTTAGTATTTTCACATGAGGGCCATGAGAATGAAAATGTTTTAGGATATTTTATATTTGTGATTTAAATAAGTTTTCTGAGGAGAGACTTTTATCCTGGTGATTATAGAAACACAGTATGGGCAAAATGGCTTCTAACTTGTGCGTGTTTTGGTAAACAGATGAAGACTTTGCATGTATACCTGCACCTTCAAACAAGAAATCTAGAGTAGTAGTTAAAGAGACAAAGAGAGAGAAAAGGGAAAAGCAGAGAAAGCCACACAAAGAGGTGACTACAGTGCCAAAGAAAACACCAGGCAAAAGGTGAGAGGTATTGATGTGTAGTGAACGGTATGCAATAGGAGAGCTACATCTCAAGAACGCTCAATTTCTTAGTGTTCCTAGTTTTCAGTAACTACAAAAATGTCCAGCCTATTAGTCTGAGATTTACTATGAAATTCTTTTGCTCGTTAATGACTGAAGGATAATCTAATAGTGCTTGCACTTCAATCCTTCAGTCATATATGAGTAGGTGGAGTCTTTCTCCCAAATGAAGCACTTTTGATTTCAGTGAAAGTATATGCTGGTGCATAGATCTGCCCACATAGTCTCAGTGCAGGTGTGGGGCCTAAATTAGTTAAACTTGTCACTAATATAGGTAGTACAAGGGCACCCATCCATACAGGACATGAAAACACTGTGTGGTCCATAATCTTAGTATACAAAGAGGAAGGGAGACACTTGATGTAGTTTTAATCAGGCTGCAACGTCATTATTAGATGAACGGGGACTGCCTGGCACATGAAAGAGTACAGTGCACATCGCTCCACATTCATTCAGTATCTGCTGGGTGGTGGCTTCTGCCATCCCCCCACTTTTTCATCTGGGTCTCCTAGATAAGCCATTGCTGCAACATTGCTATTCTCCCTTCCTGCTGAATAAGGGTTATGGTAGACTATAAGAAAAGGGGAGTTGCTTCCTGACATGCCAGTCATAGGAGCCTCAAACACCTCTCATTGCCCATTTTGCTCCTTTAATCAATACCATTTTCTAAATTTTCTACCCAGCTGTTTATCTGATCATTCCATACCTCCCTGTGGAGTATCTGCACTGGACATCTGCCCCACATTTACACAATGTGTTGTGACATAATAGCCTAACACCTTTCTCTACTCACCATAACAAAACCCTCTTTCAACTTAATGTGGGGGAGGGGAGGGAAAAACCCATTCCACATAGGCCAATCCAGCTGTGAAAGAAAGGTGAAAAAAATCCCCTGCCCACCTAGGTCCATTGAGTGTTGAGGGAAACTTTCCATCTCTGCCCTCCTAGACAAGAGCAGGTAGCCAGTGCCCATAGCAGGTCCTGACCAAATCTGGCATTTTGCCATATCGAGGGAAAGGAGGTTAGGTACTTCTCCATTTGGTCTAGAGAAAACGGTCTTTCTCCGCTGGACTTGTCCCTTTTGAACTCCCGAGTTCTTCTGGTCACTGGAGATGAGTCACCGTTGGCTTGCTGGCTCACTGTTGCTTTTGGAGTAATTTCTGAGCCTCGCATCACTCCCTGCCAGGGCCAGTCCCTCTCCCTCGGAAGCTGGACAACAGACTCTCCCCCACAACTTAAAGATGCAGGGCAGTGGAAGGTTCAGTTAACTAACTTTGGGCTTCAACAAAAGTTCATCTCCTATTTGACAGAAATTCAGAAGTAAATCTTAATAAAAGTCAGATAAAACTTAATTATACTTACTTTAAACAACATTTTGGAATTCTATGCCAGTAGGATATTTCCGACAGTGTGTAGTTTTTCCAGTCTGTTACTGACAATTAATGTATGTACAACAATTCGAAGGTATAAAGCATTCTGTATTGAAAAGTGTGAAGTGCTACTGTTGTATCATCCGCATTCATAAGCCACTGCTTTAGCAAATCATTTGTTGTACAGTAAACCCTCGAAATGCACAATTTCAAGATGAGTTGAGTTAAGCACAACTCAAAATCCCGCTCCCCTCTGGACCTGTCTCAACACCCCCAGCCCCATGTGGCCCAGGCTCAGCCCCCCTCTTCCCCACTCACCACCGGTGCACAGCTCCGGCTCACCCCCAACCAGGGGGACGTCTCCTCCCGGCTGCAGCCAAACCTGGGGAAGCAGTGGCCATGGGCGCTTCCCTCCCAGAGCCCCATAGAAGTGGTGGCTGTGGGTGCTCCCCGCCTGGAGCTCCAGGGAAGTGGTGGCTGTGGGCACTCCGCTCCTGGAGCCCTGTGGAAACGGCGGCCACAGGCGCTCCCAGCCTTGGAGCCCCAGGGGAGCGGCAGCTGTGGCGCTTCCGGCCCCAGTTCAAACCCTCCTCACAAGGGCTCCAGTTCAACCTCCACCTGCAGCCCTAACCCGAGGCTTAACTCCCCTGCACCACTCGCACAGTCCCGACTCCCTTAACACTTCCCAACTGCCCCCTCAACCTCAACCCGTTCAAAAAGGAGCTCCAGGTGCTCCTGCTGCTTCCCCAGCTGCAGGACACGCATTCTGCCATGGAAAAAGCCGACCCCTACTTACACAAAATTGGGGTTACGCGAGGGTATCTGGGACTGTAACCCTTGCGTAAATTGAGGGTCTGCTGTACAATAAATTACAGATTATGTATTGTACCATTTTTATTATTTCCTGCATAAATCCTGATGTACAACTACATTAATGAGTAGTTGTTCAGAAGTAGCTTTGCAATGCTTCCAGTTTCACAAATAATAATCACCCAATTTACAGGATTTTTTTTTCCGATAACATTTTTACTTGTTCCAGGATAGCCTTAGATGACAAACTTTACCAGAGAGATTTAGAAGTTGCGTTAGCATTGTCAGTGACAGATCCATCTGCAGACATCCCAGAAGAGCAAGATTCACAGGAAAAAGGTTATCTTTAGAGTTAAAATGAATTTCAACTTTTCCTATTTGAAGCTGTTCTTTGTTTGTATTTTGCATCCTTTGTAGTTGCATTTTAACTGCTAGTATCGTATCCTTTCTTTTAGTAGATTAATTGAGGAGATTTGAACTTTTCTTTGATGAGAAGAGTTTTATCCTACAAAATAGTGCTATTGCGAAGAACTTCGCTATTTTGAAAAAAAAAACTAATATAATCACTTCTTTGTAATATAGACTAGGTTTTAGTTTTCCAATATCTATTATGTATTTTAGAGTGTTTGTCTGTTTGTCTGAACACCTCCGAAATGGTAAGAGCTAGGAACACCAAATTTGGTATACCGCTTCCTGTTATTATAACTTAAAGCAGCATAAGTGTTTGTTTGGATGTACTTGGAATGGTATTGCTTCTCATAAAACCAAACAGAAAACAGACAGAATCACCAGACAGGTAAAAGGGGCTGTTTGGGGACATGCCCCCTCCATGTGGGGCTACCACAGCCCTGAGCCTCCCATCTCCCAGGGCCTTTAGGAGGAGCAGGGGGAACTGAAGGTCCCCACGCACAAACACCATATGAGGACATTGCTGGCTGTTCTTTGATACTTTCGGCAGGTGAGGTGAGAGTACACAAACTTAATTGAGTTAAGGATCAGAGCAACACTCAGTAAATGTGCTAGTCCTAAATATAAAGCCTTAGGGTTGATTACATTTTCCGGACACGGTATTAACTTTCTCTTATAGGATCTGATTCAACTCCGGTGGAAAAATTTCCATTAATTTAAATGAAAATAGAATTGGGCCCAGGCAGATGGCTTCAATCATTTGAGCTTCACAGTCCTCAAAATCTACAGATTTAGACTTTGGAAAAATATGGGGCAGAAGCTGTTTTAATGGGGCGTCATAGATATTGTTGAGTGCACTGACCATGCTTAACATGAGACGATAATCTTTGCAAGGAAATAAATTCGAGACTTGATTTCACAATTGCAAATTTAATCTCTGTTGTGTACAGTAAAATCTATATCATTGTAGGTCTGTAATTACAAAGAACTATTATTAAACATTAAATGCATTTTCTCTACTTCCAAAATTTGTGGACAGAGTGAAATATAGTTAACATGAAAAAAAAAAGTTTGAGAAAATGTTTTAATTACATTTATGCTCCATATTGCTATCGTCCTTGTTATACTGTACTGTACTATCCTATTAATGTTTCCTTATAGAGAATATAACATAAAGCAGCTCAAATTAGTGCAAAGTAGAAAAAAATAATAAACTGTATCAGCACCCCTCAGTGTGACAACTGTAATTCTGGTCAAAGTGAATATATTGACATTTTTCTGTGATTGGAAGAATAATGGAAGGGTTCACTGAAAAGAGTTTTATCAGGAAATTGCTAGAGTTTAAATTATTTTGACTAAATTATTTTAATTTCTTGATATCCTGACTCTTCATAGTGCTCATTTTTAAACATATATTTTATGCTTTTTGTTTTTCTATAGATACTAAAAAATGTGTAGCTGTTGAATTAGAAAATATAGATAGTTCCCTTCTCTTCAGTGGCAGTGAAGATAGTGGTCTCTTAGGTAAGTTATTTTTGTGTCTGTCTTTATGTGCAAACATATTTATTACGTGCAAGAAGTGTTTCTGAAACATTTCTCTTTAGGAAAGTGAAGAAATGGAATTAAAAAAATAAAAATTATATTTATTTTAAGGCTGTGTCTACATTAGCCCCAAACTTCGAAATGGCCATGCAAATGGCCATTTCTAAGTTTACTAATGAAGCGCTGAAATACATATTCAGCGCCTCATTAGCATGCGGGCGGCTGCGGCACTTCGAAATAGATGCGGCTCGCCGCCGTGCGGCTCATCCTGATGGGGCTCCTTTTCGAAAGGACCCCACCTACTTCGAAGTCCCCTTATTCCTGTGAGCAGATAGGAATAAGGGGACTTCGAAGTAGGCGGGGTCCTTTCGAAAAGGAGCCCCGTCTGAACGAGCCGCACGGCGACGAGCCGTGTCAATTTTGAAGTGCCGCAGCCGCCCGCATGCTAATGAGGCGCTGAATATGTATTTCAGCGCTTCATACTTAAACTTCGAAATGGCCATTTGCATGGCCATTTCGAAGTTTGGGGCTAGTATAGACATAGCCTAAGTTGTGTAAATATGCATTGGTCGGAAGGATATATTCAGTTTGTTTAGACCTAAATTTGGATCCTGGCTTAAAATTGGTAGGAAATAAGTTCAGATTTCCAAATAATCTTTTTAAACCAGCCATTTGTCACCAAGAAGTGAAAATTAAATAAACCACATGCTTACATGTGCACACACAAATGTTTTAAGGCACTGTGTATCTACTTGGAAAATCTGAGAACTTTCAGTTCCTTGACTCTTCTCTTTTCTCATCTTACAGCACTAAGCCCACTCAAGAATCAAGTCCCTTAGGAGCAAGTGGTACTTTTAAGACAGAAATGTTGTGCAAATGTGTTCAAAACATTTGCTATGCATTCTAAAATAAGCTTGAAAAGTGGACTGATCGTAGAATGGAAGAGTGCGTGTCTGTCTGTCTGTGTCATAGATATGTATGAATGGTTGTAAGCCTTTGTCATCTGTATGTTTGATTCCAGAATAACATTGGTAACTTTACTAGCCCAGAAGACTCATCAGAGGATTTTTAAAAAAAAAAATAATATAAATTGAGAATTACAAACATTTGAAGCTCAGGTGGTGTGCAATTGGTGATGATCATCAGAAATATTCAGAATCAGTTCTGGAGATTAAAAATCCAGGTCATCAAAACACTTAGTTCTTACTTTTATTAAGCATGCGACCAGGCCCTTTATTAACTTGTGTTAATAAGGCCAATGTTTATCTTGCAGGCCCCAGTCAGGTCACAGAAGGCAATGACATTGCCACAGAATGCAGTAGGCAAAGAAGAGCCGTATCTAAAGGTGTATCACAACAGAAGTTATTGACAGATGACAGTGATGAGGGTGACCATGCTGATAATTATGAGCCAGCGTTTGCATCTGGTAAATTTTCTGCTATAACTTTTCTCCTATTGAGAAAATTTTGAGTACAATAGAACCTCAAGATACATGTACTCAAGTTGCACATATCTTGGTTTAACACGACTCAGGGAGGTGGGGAGCTGATGCCTGGCTCCAGGGCTGCCCACCACTCAGGGAAGCCGGTAAAACTGAACATGCAGCTCACAAGAGACAGGAAACTGGTCAGTTTCCTGGCTCCCCAAAGAAACGTGAAATTTGACTTATCCAGGGTTGCGAAGGAATGCAACCTCCATGTAAGTCGGGGGGGTCTACTGTATGTCTAATTATAATGTGAGAAGTACACACATTCATGAAAGTATTAATTTTCAGCCTTCTATACATGGGTTGTTTGATGGAACATTAAAATTGGTCATTAACTATATGACTTAAATGCATATCAAGAGACCAAGCTAAATGTTGGTTTTTGTTGTGGTCAGTTGAGTTTATTCATCCTTCAGTGTGTTTTAGCCACGGGCTCCAAACATGTTTTCCTTCTGTTCAGAATGTGCATAGAGAGAAGTTAAATCTCATATCTTTTTTTCTCTGTTTAGATGAGGAATCAGAAGGCGATTCAGATTTCAGTGAGGAAGATGATGAAGACTTTGCTGCAAAGAAAAAGAAAACTGACAAAAATAAAAGGAAACAACATAAGTTAAAAGTCCAAACAGAAAAAGAAAAGAGAGCCCCCAAATCCAGAAATAATGCTACAGGTAAGCTTCATATTGTTTATAACAAATACAAGGCTTGTCCAGAGCAGTGTTTCTTAAACTATGTTCTGCGGAACACTGGTGTTTGGTGAACAACTCGCAGGTAGGCCATGAGTATCTGACACCTTTGTGATATACACAAATGGTATGTATTTTCTGTTTTTAAAGCCAGATACAATGTTATGTCTTCATTGCTATGATAGCTGATTAAATTATTTCATTTTGTTTTTGCTGTGTATGTTGCTGTTTGGGATTTGTTTTGTCTGGTTTTTTCGTCTGTCAATTTTATTTATTTATTTATTTACTGTTTGAAGAAAATTTTCATAGTAATTCAGCTTAAAAGATGTTTTGGTGTTCCATGGTCTCAGAAAGTTTAATAAATGCTGGTCTACACAAACATTTAGGCTACATCTACATGAGATGCTTTTCCTGGCAAAACTGGGCTTTTGTCAGGACAAACCATGCAGCATCTACATGCAAAATGCACTTTGTCGACAATTTGTCAGCAAAACCTGGCACATCCATCAGCACTGTTATAATGCTCCCTGTTCAGGTACAATGCCTGTCTCGACAGTGTTCTGTCAATAAAATAGCCATGTAGACACTCTGGGGCCCTTTTGTCAACAGACAGGACTTCCAGTTCAGCAGGCAGCCTTGTTTGCTTCTCATGTAGACATAGCCTTAGCAATTAGGCAGTCAGGGTCTGTATCTGCAACATGCAATTGTGCAAATGTTAACTACCCTTCTATACCCTGCTACCACATACTAAAAGTTTCCTACTGCACACTGACCTAGTCACATTCTAAAGAAGTCATTTTCAAAAAGTGAGTGAAAACAGATTTCAGGTGCTATCCCTGTGCTTGAATCACCCTGCTGATTTTTGTGGTTTTACATTCACTTTTTCTTTTTTTTTTTCCTTTAAATCTTCACCATTCTCTGAGACACTTGCAGAAATAGTCAGTTTGCCAGGCAGTTTTCCTGATCTTGAGTAATAACAAAACTGCCTGTACACACACTGCTGTCAAATGGACAACATAAAAATGAGAAATAATTATTTAATCTTTGGGTAGAATAAATTTCAGTGTTAGGTAAAACGAGAAAAATAAAAATGAATAGACAGTGTGATTTATTTTTTCAGTTGACTTTGTCCTGTAAGAAAAAAACCCAAGCAAGTTTAGCAATGATTAATTCAGGCTTTTACATTATTTTACGTTTAGGTCCTTACCTTTGATCACATCTCTGCACCTACATGGATTGCTTGCAGTAAATCAAGGTCTTAATTATCTCCAGTGTTATTCATGGCATAGTTAGACATTTATCACGCTTGACTTACTGAGCAACGAAGATGCTGGTCTGAAGAAGTGAGTTAACTCACGAAAGCTCATGCTCTAAACTTTTCTGTTAGTCTATAAGGTGCCACAGGACCCTTCGTTGCTCTACAGATCCAGACTAACACGGCTACCCCTCTGATACTTGACTTACTGAGTCATTGAAGCTATGTCTACACGTGAAGCCTACATCGAAGTAGCTTATTTCGATGTAGCGACATCGAAATAGGCTATTTCGATGAATAACGTCTACACGTCCGCCAGGGCTGGCAACGTCGACGTTCAACATCGACGTTGCGCAGCACCACATTGAAATAGGCGCTGCGAGGGAACATCTACACGCCAAAGTAGCACACATCGAAATAAGGGTGCCAGGCACAGCTGCAGACAGGATCACAGGGCAGACTCAACAGCAAGCCGCTCCCTTAAAGGGCCCCTCCCAGACACAGTTGCACTAAACAACACAAGATCCACAGAGCCGACAACTGGTTGCAGACCCTGTGCATGCAGCATGGATCCCCAGCTGCCGCAGCAGCAGCCAGAAGCCCTGGGCTAAGGGCTGCTGCACACGGTGACCATAGAGCCCCGCAGGGGCTGGAAAGAGAGCGTCTCTCAACCCCTCAGCTGATGGCCACCATGGCGGACCCCGCTATTTCGATGTTGTGGGACGCGGATTGTCTACACGTGCCCTACTTCGACGTTCAACTTCGAAGTAGGGCGCTATTCCCATCCCCTCATGGGGTTAGCGGCTTCGACGTCTCGCCGCCTAATGTCGATTTCAACTTCGAAATAGCACCCAACACGTGTAGCCGTGACGGGCGCTATTTCGAAGTTAGTGCCGATACTTCGAAGTAGCGTGCATGTGTAGACACGGCTTGTGTCTCTAACACAATTTGTACCTGCACAACCTTTTAAAAAACTATTTTTTAATAACTATACATCAGCTCTGCTAGTGTGACTGAATTTCAGTGTTTAAGCTAAATCATATATTACAACACCATTTTAGTTGTGGTGTGGAAATATCTTCCCTTTGTAGAGTTTATGGCAGACTTGTTTTAACTTATCCCTTCATGCAGTTCTAACAATATGTCCCAAGCCAGTAACAGGTTAAAGTAGTAGTAGTAGTGCCTGTTTACAAATTAGGAAATAAATATAAAGCTGTAACATATTCAAATAAATATATCTGAATTGATTGGAATATGTGATTCTCAAAATACATTCTTCTGTATTTCTGTGAATTGAATGATCCTCACTTGCACAGTAATTTTATGCAGCGTGATTTTGTTATTAAAGAGCATTTGTTTCAAAGCTTTTTTTGTTTGTTTTGTTTTCCAGCTAAGGCGACTCCAGTAGTTTCTTCTCCGCTGATAGTTCAAGCAAAATCTCAGTCAACTATGCAGAAGTCATCAAGTTCTCCAGAACCTGTCGGAACACCTTTATATACATCAAGTCCTTCAAGAGACAAGAAGAAGCCCAAATGGATACCTCCAGGTATGTGCAGTACTGTAGCTGCAGACAAATATACTGATTTAAATGTTTTTTTTTTCAAAGGTGTTCTCTAAAGTATTTGTATTTCTGAATGAATGTTACCTCATCAAAACATAAGCTACCCCACTCATCTGTGTCCTCAAGTCACCATTCTCTCAGAGACTTAACCTGCCCACTTCCCAGCTGATCAAGTAATTTTTCTCTTGATTGGTCAAAAGTGCTAACACTTTTTCCCAGAAAGCAGGCCAAAAGCCAATAAAGAAATTGTCTTGTGGACATCTTTTAACAGTTGTCCAGCTCTGTTGCATTGCACTGTTCGCTTCTTTACAGAATAACAGTGGAAAAGTATTGGTATGTTGGTAGCTGCTTTAAGTATAACAAGCATTTGTCATTTTTGAAAGTTAGACCATACTGTTGCTGACTCTTGCTTTTCATTTCACCTTTGTCATCAGTTTACTTCTTCTCCAAGTGGATCCTTTCGGCTTGGTTTGCTTTTCTTGCACATGCTGCTCAGGTCCTTTTTCACTACTTATTCTGCCTAACTGCTTATTTCTGTGCTCATCTGGATATTTATCTTCTGCTTTTACCTCCTGACCCTGGCCTGTTGGTGCCCCTGAATGGTATCTTACAGTTTTAGGAAAAGCAGACCATGCAGGAAGACTTAAAGATGCCCTCTTGCATTGCAGCAGCCTCTAGTGGAAATTGCTAGGCCATGGACTCTTTGGTCTCAGTTTTTACATGTACCTAGCCTCTTTATGGCAATTAAGGAAGGAGAGTTGTAAAAGTGTTGTTAATAAGGTGAAGGAATATAGTAGCATGGGTCCTGCTGATTCTCTGCAGAGTGCTAGCAGGTGTACAGCAGCTCAAATATTGAGAAATGCTATGCTGTGGTAGCAGTGTGAAATGTGTCAGTGTCACTCTGAGGTTAGGTGAAGTGAGGGAGGGGTTTAAAAGTGCCTCCCACAAATTTTGTGCTGTGGCTCTTGAGTTTGTCCTCACCAGCTGTGTACCTGATCTATATGTGCTTTCTTGCAGTGTTGTTCAGGCTTCTCTGCAGTGTCTATAGGAGGTTATTTCCTAGCTCTTCTGCAATGTTGTGATTGTAAGTTAGTGACAATTTTTCTGTTAATTTATAATAAATGTTTTATTTTGAATGCTTTCAGCTGCCTCAGGATTCAGTAGTAACCCACTGGGAGGAATTTCAGTCAGATCACCTACTCAGGGTCTCAGGCTTGGCCTGTCCAGATTAGCACGGGTCAAACCACTCCACCCGGCTGCTGCCAGCAGTTGAATGGTCTATGAAAGTGTCTCTCACATGAAGGACTACAGCTTTGAAAGAATTTGGTATGTGGATGGGTTTTTTTTGTTTTTTTTTTTAATTGAGGTTGCAAACAAATGAACAGTAAACTATTCATTAAACTGTTCATTCACAGAGCAAAAATGCTGTTGATGTTGTGCATCTGTTTGTTGCCTTCTCCTTCAAGTTACAATGGACCACCAGTGAAATGCTGAGCATCTTCAGCTGCTGTTGCGTAATTTTGCTTAATCAAGAAGACCTCAGATTGCTCAGCACCTTAATGGATTGGGCACAAAGAAAGGGATTGCATGTTTAAAATTGAAACACTTTTGAGATCTAGCCTGTTTTTAAATGAAATAAGTCTAAAATTTTAAAATTGCATTAAAAACAGAATCTAAAAGTCTTATATCATATATGGATCTAAATATATAGAGAATGGTTTCATAATGTAACCTTAAAGCTCCAGTTTTGTATTCCCAATTTTTAGATTCATTCTGTTAATAGTTCAGTTAAAGAATCCCTTTAGTAAAGCGAAATCATTGTTCCTCCCAGCCCAGAAAAGTTCACTCTCAAATCATTGTTAAAACTTACCAATATTTGTATTTTTATGGATTTTATTGCTAAGAATGTATATTGTGCTGCTTAGCTGCATTTGTATAAACCTAAAATAAAATATATTTTGTCAACAGCTGAAGCTTGTAGCAGTGGCTGCTTTTGTACGTTTTGAAAATTTCTTACAAACTTAGGCACTAGTTCTGTAAATGTGTTAAGCATCACCTTATAATTGTGATTAGTCTCTTGAAGTCAGTGGAACTATTTATGAAACAAATCTAAAAACCCACTGAAGTTAAGTGCATTCTTAAATGTTTGCGAGATCAAGGGTTTATGGGGTTTTTTCACAGTAAATAGATTTTCACAAAATTTTGGAATAATAATTACTGAACCACACAGACTGGACCTTCATTTCGACGCAGTGATTCCCTGTACCAGAATCAGTTCTTGTCTCCCCAGGTACAGTCTCACAAAAGACAGCAGTACCAGTTTACACCAGGGATAAATTTGACCTAATAATTCAAAGGATTGGGTAATGAATCAGTAAACCAGTTGCAAATAGATGATAGTTTTTAACTTCTTCATTCTCTTCAGGATGAGATAGAGAGTAAACGCATTAAAAGGGTGAACCCATTGTTCAGAATGTTATTTAAATAATATAATTATGTGAAGTATGTTGCTGTTTGAAATAAAATATAACTTAATTGTAATTGTTCACTTATACAATTATACTTTTACAGTAAAATTTGTTTATAAAAATAAAAAAGATTTTTTGATGGATTTAAGAAGCTGAGTCTGTTTATTTTTTCCTTGGAATGACTAAGAGGAATTTTTGGTTTGAAATAATGGACTCAATTTTTAGGCAAGTCATTTGACATCTCTGTGCCTCAGTCATTCCACTGGCAATGTTAGGTAGAAGCTGGAACCTCAGTTCCTTTCATTTGTTTTATGCAGTTTATTTGTGTTCTAGATTCATTTGCAATAGATGCTCTGTACATCCTGTGGTTTGGTTTTTGACAAAAATACCAGTACTTATATAGTTTGATTTTCAACGTTAATGCCAATTTTTTAATTAAAAGCAAGGGGTGAGGGCATAAATGGAGAATAGTGTTCAGTTTCCTATAGTTTGAAAGCCCTATCCACATTATTATAAACAGACCAAGAGAACCTCTGATTACTGACACTAATCCTCACAGACAACGTTGGCCAAAGTTCTGCTGGTAAGAGGAAAAAAGCTTTCAATCTTACACAGCCCTATAATCTCAAAAGATTGTCTCTCACAAAACCTATGTCTAGATTGCAGGGTTTTGTCAATAAAATGGCCATTTGTTTGACAAATCCTGGGCCGTGGCCACATTGCAAGCATTTTCTGTCAACAGTAAGTCAATAGAACAAAGGGGTTTCATCAACAGCCATGCCCTGCTCACCATGAGGAAGAACGCCTCTTCCGAGAGAGCGGTCTCAGCAGAAGGCATATGTGGATGTAATGGAGGGCCTTCTGTCAACAGAAGAGGCCTCCAGCATACATACCACACAGGTGTCCCAGTGGACACCCTGTCCACAGCAGTTAGTGCTCTGTGGTTCCTGCCTCTGGGCCCTCTTAAAGCTGCACAAAGCACATGACCTATGAGGAGAGGCTGAGGGACTTGGGCTTATTTAGTTTGCAGAAGAGAAGAGTGAGGGGTGATTTGATAGCACCCTTCAATTTCCTGAAGGGGGGCTTTAAAGGGGTTGGAGAGAGGCTGTTCTCAGTGGTGACAGATGGCAAAACAAGGAGCAATGGTCTAAAGTTACAAAGGGGGTGGTGTAGGTTGGATATTGGGAAGAACTATTTCACCAGGAGGGTGCTGAAGCACTGGAATGCTTTACCTAGAGAGGAGGTGGAATCTCCATCCCTAGAGGTTTTAAGTCCCAACTTGACAAAGTCCTGGGAGGGATGATTTAGTTAGGGGTTGATCCTGCTCTAGGCAGGAGGCTGGAATAGACCTCCTAAAGTCCCTTCCAGTCCTAGGATTCTGTTGTTCTGTGGAGGCTGGAGAAGCCCTGTGGCAAGAAGCTGGTCAGGAGAGCAGCAGCATGCTGCATGGCTCTCCACAGCCTTGGCACGAGCAGCCTTGGCTGAGCCACAGGCCTCTCAAGACCCCCCTGGCACTTCTAGGGAGCAGCCCCTGAGGTCCCAGGACCCACCCAGACTGTCAAAGAAGCGGGCACCCTCCTGGTCAAAGGACCCCTGGGCCAGGAGAAGAAATGCAGACATCTACATCTGCATGGCCAAGGCCCTGGTGGAACGAGGGGACCCCCGCTGCACCTTGGAGCAGGTCTGCACAAAATTAAAGGAGCTGCGCCAGGGCTGCATGCAGGCCCAGGACACTTTGGACTGCTCGGGCTCAGAACCCCCATCCTGCCCATACTATAACGAGCTGCACCACATCCTGGGGAAGGGGACACACATCACCTCCCAGCCTGATGCTGGACTTGGGTCTCAACACCCCCCTGCTTGTCAGCCAAGGCAAGGACATGACAGAGGAGGAGGGCGAACTGGGTAGGGGGCAGTTGCAGTTGCAGGAGCCGGGGAGACTCCCCTTCCTTCTGGAGCTGGTCCCAGCCAGCAAGGACACCTCCTGGGCTTGGTCAGACACTGAGGAGGGTTCCTTGGGTGAGTCTCCTGTTCATCACACACCCAGGGAGTGGGAGGTGGGCACAGAGGCTCACTCGGGCAGATCGCTCTTCAGATGTGCTTTGGTGTCTGGATGCAGTCTGTCAACAGAAGTTGTTTTGGAAGATTTCTTTTGAGAAAAGCTTTTGACAATACCCTGCAGTCTAGGCATAGCCGAAGAGAAGTTGGTCCAGTAAAAGATATTACTTCACTTTAATATCCTGCAACTTACATAACTTAAAGATTGAAGTCCAGGGCCTCCATGGTAGCATTCTCTGAAATGCGTTCAGTTCCATGTGTAGAGCCAATTAGACAGGCAAAGCTTAGGGTCTCAGTGCATGAATGAGACAAAGGGAAAAGAGTTTTTAAATCTGTTTGCCCCACATCCCTAAAAGGGCCCCTCAAGGGCTGAGCTCACAACTGGGATTTAGCAGGCCAGTGCCCAAACCAGTAAGCCATTCCTCCCCACAGCAAAACACTTCCATTCAGAACTATATGCAAATCTGGCTACCATCTCCCGAAAGTGAAATAAAAGCAATATAATTGGAAACTATTTGCATAACACTGGAGGTAGTTTGGTCACTATGACCACAGGAATGTCAATTGGTCATATAGAATGTTGCTACATCATAGATACAAGCTGCAGAATTCCACTGCCACCGACACCATGCATCTGCTCTGGCCCTGCACTAGCCTTGATCCCAGGCATGCTTATAAAAACTAGATTCAAAATGGCAAAATCTTGGGGACAGTGCAGGACAGTGGTGCTGTGACTGTCCATGCGGCGGGTTTTCTTACCTGCAGGAGTTCTTCTTTGTCATCGGCTTGTACATTTCTCACTTTGAACTCTCTTTGAGTGTAGTGATAATGCCACAGAAAAAGAGAAAATCACCAGATGAGAAAAATCGGCAGAGGCCTACTGAACACAATTTGAGGTTAAGTACTGGTGATTGGTGGGATGGAGATGCATGTCTGGGTACACCCAGTGCAACTCCGTATTCTCCTTCATGCTTGGCAAGTCCCAGGGACCCCATTTTTGAAAATGGTGTTTCTCTGGGGATCTCATGGAAGACGTTTCTTTCTGCATTAAGATCCATGGAGGAGAGGTTGGAGATTAAGATTGATGGCTTGGCTCCACAGTTGTTAAAAACTGAAACGTCTATTGAATCATGGTGGGAAAATTTGCAGATGCTTACTAATATTTTAATAATGACATAATTTGTATAGCAAGATCTAGGACATTTGAAAATGGAGATTAAAGAGAGTAATGTGGCTGGTATATTAAAGAAATAGATTATTTTTAAAAATTGACAGGAAGGTAGTAGCAGTGTTGGGTCTTCATAGGATGCTCAGAAAGTATCAGAAGGCAGCATGAGAGTGGCTGGTAGCATCCAAATGCTTCTGGAAAATGTCTGTGGCACTAGAATTAAAACAATTCCATTGGATGTAACTATCCATGTTCCTTAATTCTTACTTATGCTGCAGAACTTTGTTGCGTAGTCTCCATTCACACCCACAGATAACGCTGATTAACTTCAGTGGGAGTTGCACACTGGTCATGTGCAAAATATGCAAAAGAGATCTGCAGTGAGCAGCTGAGAACAGGAATTTAGGCTAAATTCAAGCTCCTCAATATTTGAAAAGTGTGTTATGTATTCAAATGTTTGAGTGCATTCAAAACTCTGCTGCAAGTTTATTTTTCTAAGATGCTAAAATGCTACAGAGATGGATGTGCTAAGAGAGCTGACACATAGTTAACAGCAATTATGACTTGCAATCACAACTGAGGGTTCCTAAAAGGAAGTGAGAACTAGGATTTATCAATACTTTATGAGCACTGCTGTGATTTTTGTTCTTATCCTATTTTCTAGTGTTCTTTAAGAAGCTGAATAAAGGATTAGCTTAAATAAACAAGAGGTAGCAATATGAAATAACTAATAAAAAATAAATAGAAACAGACCAATACCTATACACACATTAGTACAGATAAAGCTGAATGGTCATATAAACTGCTACAGTGATAGGTACATAATAAGCAATTAAAACAAGCTCTATAAATACTTACATAGCCATTGTTTAATATTATATTGGGATGTACATTAGAAAACTTTGTTTACATTTGCTCATAGCTTTATCAAAATGATCCTAAAAAGCTTAATGTTTATGTGTGATCTCAGCCCTGAATGAATTGTTTGTTTGTGAAATGTCAGTGAAACCTATCCAGGAAACCTGAGCAGACAGAAATAATTTGTAACATTTTTTTCCTTAGCGTTGATGAGATATTTTATTTATCCTGTAGGCTCACTGCGTTATTTCTTACCATTTTAGCTGTCATGTTTAAGTCTGGTGAGGGCCCTATGAAATGTCTTTGGTCATGTGAAATATTTTACATGAATCTGTTTCAAGCAATACCTTATTTTTTTTGGAATTTGGTCAATAAGGCTCTAGTTTCAGGGAAATTACAGTATATTCATGCAAATTTGATTATCTAGTAACTGGTTGTCTATGTAGCACTGTTCAAATGGTTTGCTCTGTAAAATTGCAAATAGATTATTCTGCTTCAGAATACTTTTGACAGTCTGTACTTCTCTCTGCATTGCCAGTCACTTGAGATTAGTATGGACTTAAGAGTTTCAGAATTCCTTGACATTTGCAGATGCAAAAAATTTTGGAAATCAGCTGTTTATAGTTTCCATAGAGACCAGACACTTTTGTTTATCACTATCTTGCTGAAAGTAGATCACATAGATGTCTCTGTGAAACATAAATAGTTCATGACCACAAATTGGTCATTATAATCAAACATAGCCGTAACTATTTAAATGTTTGTTGTGGGATGTTCCTTTATTTAAATAGCTAACCTGATTTCTAGGTACCAGATGGCTTGTGTGTTTGTTCTCAATGTATGCTTAATCCAACGTGAGTTTCAATAATGTGGATCACTCCCTCATCTTTCAATATTTCTGGGAAGACTGAATTTATTCTCAGTTCAGTGGCTCTTGGTTTGTCAGTGCAGTAATGCTCAATCCAATAAGTAATGTGAAGAGGTCTGAGCTTCAGCCTGTATCAGTAGTATATTTAGCCACCCTCTTTAACATACTGCATTATTATGCACCCTCTCTTTGTATTGGTGTGGTAAGTAGTAAAGGCATAATTTACTTTAATTTCGGTGTTGCTCAATTTAATAAGGTAAATACAAATCCTACCTTTTTATTCGTTTTAAAACAATGGCACAATAATCACATTATTCTCCCTCATTCGAACTCCACTTTCACTTTTGCCCATAGTGAAACAGATATACTCTATCCTGGGCTTTATAGAATATCCCTTAATAAGACCAATCTCAGAGAGGTAGCTATGTTAGTTTGTGTCTTCACAAAACAAAGCAAGCAGTCCTGTAGCACCTTAAAGACTAACAATATTATTTATTACAGGACGAGCTTCTGTGGGACAGACCCATTTCTTCAGAACTGGAGAATACTGACCAGTTTCTCCTAGCACATCAGTATTTATCTCGTTTCTGTGTTTGATTAATTCTATTGTCTTTGTTGTACTTTGGCTCAGCGTACTAACTGCCGCTGGAGACCCCAAGCATACAGAAATTAGATTGTGTGCCAATTAATTCTCTGATTATCTATGCAGCAAACTGTCTATTGCATTTGACCACAATCTGTCCAGAAATTCCAAAGTAGCATTAGTGGACTGCAGCTGGTGTAGGGCAGCACTGTGCAGAAATCAATGCAGTGAAAAATAAAACCCTATTTGAATCAAGTCCATCTCTGACATGCTACGTCTTTGCCCTCCTGACCCACAATATTCAGCAATTTGCTATAAGTTTCTAGCAGCCTCATTATCTCCCTCTGCTGAAAGGGGGACAGGAGGCATTAGATGTGGTTGAATTAGGCTACAACTTTCTTCTTAACTGTTGGGGAGTCCCCAGTGTACATGGCAGGTACTTCTCATAACCATTCCAATGTATAGCCAGGAGGCTTCTGTCAGCCCTCCCTCTGACCTCTGTCCCCAGCCAACCCACTGGGTGGGAGGGACTATGAAGAAGAGTGGGTTTGCTCCCTGCTGTACCAGTCATAAAAGCCCCAAGTCCTTCCTGTTTCCACCAACGTAAAGAATATCTGCTTTAAATCTGTTACTAATCCATTTAATCTGAATACTGCATCTCTTACCTGCTCTAGACATTGGCTCCACAATGACATAATGAGCAGCGACATCATAGTCTGAGCTCCTCCCCTCCTCCCCTGGAACCCGCTGTGGGAAAGGAGACTTCACCACCACCACCTCAACACACACTTTGCCTTGACCAAGCTAGTGGTGAGGGAAAAATTAATTCCCAGCCTGCAATGCCCAGAGGGGACACTGACAAACTCAGCATTTCACCACAGCTGGGAGTGGGAAGGTGAGAGCTGCTCTGCTTTGTCCACATTCTCCTGCACCAGCAGGGACTCTCATATCCCCCTTCCAGTTGCCTGCGGGGGGTGATAGGTCAGCACCTCCACCCTGACTTGGTCTGCAGCTGCAGTGGAAAGAGGCTCCCTGGTTTTTGAGACCTTAACGGGGCACACATGTTTTCAAAGCATCCAGTTAATGGCCCTCACCTCTCTATGTACAGGGAGGTCAGTTATTTTGTCCTCATTTGGGCAATACATAGAAAGATGGTCTCTCATGTGGAGACCTGAAAGGATCTGAAAATATCCTGCAGTTCCATACCAAGCCCCTCCCCCACCCCAATCCTACAACGTGTCAAATGTGCAATGGCCACTACTTTCTGGAGAAACCTGTTGTGAATTATAACAAGTAGTCCACAGCTGTCTCCTCACTGCTTCCTGGCCAGCACACTTCAGCTGAAGCATAGATATTAGCATTAAGGCTTTTCAACTGCTAGGTGAGGAAGGCAGCTTTAGCAGTTTTGGACTATGTTCTAATGTTCCAGGCACCAATTTTACATCTGCCACCAAAAAGGCAGGGAAAGTAGGCAACTGTGGTGCCTGGGACTGCACGGTCAGAAGGGACGGAGGCATGGGTCTCCTCCCAGAAAGACAACAACAGGGGAGCTGGAAATGGAAAGGGGTGCCCTTGCTGAACTACTAGGGGATAATACAGGTGCAGTTCCGCTGAACTGTGATGACATCGTTATGATATGAACCCCATGTAAGAGACCCCCAATGTGTTCAAGCACCATTATTTTTTCAGTCTTTTTAGGATTTCTTCCCTCTCTGGTACTGAGACAAAACTGGATGTTTTGTTTTCTGGTATAGGACAAGGAAAGCCATTTTGAAGAGCATGCCATCTATTCTTTCCCCCCGTGACCTCAGGTGGAAAAAAAAATGAGACCGTGTAATAATTTTCCAAAAGAAGTGTTCAGATTTCCATTTGTGGCACATAGATTGGCCAAAACTTGTAGATAATTTCCTGTAGGAAACAAACATATTAGTTCAACAGTGATGGACAAAGGATATTATTGGCTTTTCCATCTTTCATTTTTATGATTCTTTGAACAACTGCCATGACCGCCACCACAAATATTACTTTCTGAAAAGAGAATGTGTTCTTAATCTTTAATTTTAAAATCACATTTTATAAGTACAGCAGTATATTTCAGATCATTCATTCCTCAGTCAATATGTACGTAATGCACTTGACTCAGCTGAGGCATTCTCATATTTGAAGAAGATGCATACCCTGACATTTTAAATGGCATCTCTGAAGAAACTAAGCTGGTCAGAAAAGCAACACCTGTTCCAGACCTCTATTTTTACAGCTTTGGATTTTCTGAGTCTTAAAGTCACTAAACAAGGAAGAAAAAGTGGTCAGCAATTCATACAGAATAAGGATCCATTCCTGCAGTCCACTGTTGTAGGACTACTGAACTAAACGACTACAGGATTCTGTCCCTAACATACACTTTAAACAAGACTCAGAATTTGCTACCAATTTTGCACCTTAGTCCCTCAGTTCTGCCTGATGGTCTATAATCAAAATCAGGCTCATGATTACAGTAAGCTCTTTCATATCCAGAAGCCCCAGGACCAGGAGGTTTCTGAATATTCAAATATTGTGGATAACAGAGAGGTAGATCTGGCAATGCATAACACTAAACAAATACAAGATTAGATATTAAGAAACAAAAATGTACACAGAGTACTTTATTTACCAGCTACAGTAGTAATGTACACTGCAAACATACTGTATTATCTGTATTTATTAGTATTTACTTTCACTATACGGTATTTATGGAAAATGTAACTAAAATTTACTTATGGGTAAAATGCCAATTATTTGAGAGCTCCGGACAGTAGAATGCCAGATATGAAAGAGTTTACTGTAGAATAATCTGGGAAACATTCTAACTGTTATTAGATCCAAAGATGATACTATTATTTGTCAAGTCTTTCTTTTTCCTGGTAACTTTTATTACCAAATTAGGTAACACAATAGCAAATAGCCTCATTATGAAAAAAGAGGATCTCTCCCTCTCTCCCTCTCTCCCTCTCTCTCTCAGTTTTTTTCTTCGCGAATCTTTTAGAAGTTGTGGATGAGCCAGAAGAGGTCTTGGAATGCTATAGAAGTAGGTCTTCTCAGAGAAGCAGGGAGGCCTGGGCAACTTGCAGCTTTCGAGGCCCATAGTTATAATAACAACATTAAAATATAACTGTTATCTACCTTTCAACATGTACTTGATCCAGCACCAGCCACTATTAGTGGTTTGTTTATATAATCAACTGATCTGAGAGGACACATTCATCATGGTCTAATCTTGTGCCCTCAGAACCAATAGACTTTTATTAATATTTATGAACATGCCTAACCCTTTAATATGATAAAATCTTTATCAGTTAAAAATATGTCTTTTCCCAAATCACATCCCTTATTTGCTTAAATTTGCAGATTTCAGTTTAGAGAGAGTGTCACATTTTTGTCTGATAAGGATGTGCAAAAAATTCACAAGTGTCAAAAGTTGAGGCCCCTTTGTGCTTGAGTCCAAAACCTCTATGGACCTCCTGGTTGGCCTGGGTGGAGGTTGTCAGTCAGAAGGGTATGATGTAGATAGAGATATAGACAGAGATTGAGAGAGAGAGACAGAGGCCGTGTCTACACGTGCCCCAAACTTCGAAATGGCCATTTGCATGGCCATTTCGAAGTTTACTAATGAAGTGCTGAAATGCATATTCAGCGCTTCATTAGCATGCGGGCGGCAGCGGCGCTTCGAAATTGAGGCGCCTTGCCCCCGCGCGGCGCATCCAGACGGGGCTCCTTTTCGAAAGGACGCCACCTTCTTCGAAGTCCCCTTATTCCCATGAGCTCATGGGAACAAGGGGACTTCGAAGTAGGCGGGGCCCTTTCGAAAAGGAGCCCCGTCTGGACGCGCCGCGCAGCGGCAAGGCGCCTCAATTTCGAAGCGCCGCTGCCGCCCGCATGCTAATGAAGCGCTGAATATGTATTTCAGCGCTTCGTTAGTAAACTTCGAAATGGCCATTTGCATGGCCATTTCGAAGTTTGGGGCACGTGTAGACGTAGCCAGAGTGAGAGCAAAAGGATAATGCAAGATGTAGAAACACATTAAAAGGAAACAGAAAGCATCAGCCTGCCTGGATGGTTTGTTAGAACATTTAGATCCAAAAATAGATGTTTATAATCAAATTCTGATAAAGCACTTTGCTCCATAAATAATTTTATTAACTTTGCTGGTGCTATTCATGGAGGCTGGGTCTGCACTACAGAGGCATAACAATCTGTCCACAAGGTACTAGCAACAGAAGTGCAGTGTAGACACTTCTGTCGACAGAGAGGACTTCCAGTTGTCAGGCAGCCCTTTTCGCAGAGTTGCCATTCTGCTTTCTGGCACCAGAGGGCAGTACAGTCTGGCAGTTCTCTGTCGACAGAGCAAGTTGTGTATAGATGCAATCTGTTGACAGAAGTTCTGTCAAGGTTTCCCTGTCAACTTATGACTTCTGTTGACAGATGCTTCTAGTGTAGAAATAGCCGGAGTCAGAGTGTATTCTACATAGAAGTGGGTCTGTCCCACGAAAGCTCACCTAATAAATTATTTTGTTAGTCTTTAAATTACTACTTTACTGCTTTTTTGTTTTGATAGTATATAGACTAGCACGGCTTTCTCTCTGTTACTACATAAGTAAAGGTATCAGAATCTGGTTCTTGGCAATGGAGAGTTTCCCTGACTTCCTCCTTACAAATAAATTGCTGTAGAGCATTGATGATAACATATCACTAACACTCTCCATCCCATGCACCTTCACTCATTTTTTCTGTAATGAAATTTTGTTCCCTACAGGAAAAATCCTTTTTAATCATTCCATGAATGAATACTTACTAGCCAGGCGTATTAGTCATCTTATTTTTCATCAAAGCATAGCAAGAACAAAATTATATTCGAATTCCAGTGAAATTATATGTGAATAGATAATGCTTGCGATATTTCAGTGAACTGAGTAGCTTCCCTACAGAACATTTTTTTCAGAGTGTTCAAATAGTTTTCCCCTAAGCACAGACATAACATAAAATACATTTAATTGTGCTGTCCCACTGATTAATTTTCTTTCTCATGACTTGATAGGAAGAAAATTGCCTCCAAGCCTGAAAAACTAAGAGTAGGCAGATCTAGCGTCCTCCCTGTCATCATTAAATCAGGGAAAAAAACACAATTAACACAGGCAAAGGTAAGAACACTTGATTTTCAGTCTTTTGCCAGTCTCAGAGAGGAAGGTTTGATTTGCTTTTATATCTGAATGTGATGTTACTTTTCCTGTGCCAGAACTAGAAATTAATTGGCAGCTACAACCAAAAGCCGGACTGAATGCAAAGTTGAATAACGCAAGAAGATTTTTTTAGTCTTCTGTGAACCTCCCATCTAAGAGCCAGTCATGGTCACAGACACTGCATTTGACGGAATTCAGGGACTTCTCAGTGCACATATCCTGGGGTACACATTCTTCTAGAGAGAGACAGGAGGGGTAATGGTCACACTTATCCCAATCCACAGAACAGGTCATGTTCATCAGTGGTGCAGAATGTACCATCTTAACTTGCTTAGTCTTCCTGCATGTTGGCCCCTCCGACCTGCCTGCACAGAAGGAGTTAGGTGCCTAAGTCTCATTTTAGGCACTCATGTCCCGTTGTTTGGACTTCTGCAATCCACAAAAGCCCAGCTGAACTCTCTAGATGCCTAATTTCACTATCAATTAAATTTTACAGAACAAAAGATGTCTTGGTTCAGGGGCACTAGATTCTTCCTGAAAGGAGGGGGCATGAAGCCCATCCTCTCTTTGGTCCCACACTTGCCACTCCACTTCCCTCCAAGACCTCACCTCCCAGCCAAGCTAGAGGTAGGACAGCGAGCCTAGGTCCCCTACACCTCTTAAAGGTCAGGGAGTCAAGAGTAGCCCCCATCCTGTGTCCCTGTCCCCTAAGCTCCCTGCCCAGTGCAAATGGAGTGTCTGTGGTTCCTCACAGCTGCCCACGTGGCTCATACTCCGATGCCGCTAAGGCTTCTGACTTGGCCAAATGGCTGAAGAGCTGCAGCCAAGCCATGGCAAAAGGCACCCAGGCAGCTGTGGAGAGCTGCAGACGCTCCATCTGCTCTGGGCAGAGGGTGGGGACACAGGCCAACATCTGCTCTTAGTCCCTGACCCCCATCCTGGGCAGGTGGAGGGTCCACAGCTTCCCATAGCTGCCCCATTACCCAGGTTGCCCTTACTTGGGCCAAGCTTCCAGCCTGGCCAGGAGTCAGAAGCAGCAGGGCAGAAGTCTGGGACAATGCCAAAAAGTGGATGGGCCTTTGCCAACATGGGCAACATCTACACTACAAGATAAATTCAAATTTTTTCATATCAGTTATATAATGCTGGATTTTTTTGTTCAATTTTGAGTACCCTCACTTCCCACAGGCTCCCAGCAAATTCAACATACTGATTCCCCACTGAAATCACCAACCATCAACTGTTTCAGCAGTACATTGTGGGAACCAGTCCCACAGTTCCCTCAGCCTTGCCTACATTCTGAGCTGGGAGCCAGGTGCAGCAGCGCCGTCTGTTTTCCAGGTCCTTGCAGCTTGGGGGTCCTGGGAAACTGACAGAGCAGCAGCCCTGGTCAGTTTCCTGGCTCCCGCTAGTAGTCAGGACCTGGGAGTCAGGTGCAGCAGTGCTGTCAGTTTTCCAGGTCCCTGCAGTTTGGGAGACCAGAGAAACTGACAGTGCAGCAGCCCTGGTCAGTTTCCCGGCTCCCGCTCGTAGCAGGGAGCTGGGAACCACATGCATCGCATAGGTTTGTGGGATACGTATGAGACACTCGTGGAGGCTAATAAATTTGATTTTAAGATGTGGCGCTTCCACACTGGCCTTTAATTGAATTTCTGAATTCAAGCTTGACGCTACACCAGTCAGGTAACAGCAATATTGTAATCTCAATATTAGTGCCCTCAAAATTGAGCTAATGGTAGTTAAAGTGAAGACAATCATGGCGCAATATTGAGCTAACTGCCTTAAATTCTTCATCCTGTGGTGTAGACACAGCCAGGTTAATGTTACAGCCTCTTTATATGCACACAATTGCCTCCCTCTAGGCATCCAAATGCCTAGCTCCAACAGTGATTCACGCTCAGGCAGCACATACCATGTTGCCCCTTCTCTTTTTTACCTCATGACTTCACAAAATAACAACTGGGAGAGGAGGGAAAAAAGAGGACTTCCCTCAAAACTTTTAGCCCAGTGGTTAAGAAACTCACCTGAGTAGTGGGAGATTCTTGTTCAAATTCTACCTCTGCTTGAGAGGGAAAATGGATCTGAGTAGGGCTTGGCTGCCTCTTGGAGTCTGTTTGCACTGCAATTAGACACCTGTGGCTGACTCAGGTGTAGGGTTGTTTAACTGCATGGGCAGATATTCTGGTATGTGCTGCAGCCTGTGCCTTGGGACATCCTTCCCCATCTCCCCAAACGTCACATGGTCCTACAGCCCAAGCTCCAACCTAATCCCAGATATCTGTGCTACAATAATTAGCTGCGAGCCTGATCCCTGCAAGCCTGAGTCAACTGGCACAGGCCAATCACAGGTTTTCAGTTGCAGTGTAGGCATGCCCTTTGGTGACTGCTCAAATCGCTGAGCTATGGGATAGTCCCGTGTGGGGTGGACTCAGTCCTTCCTCCCTAAAGCCATTGCACTCCGAATAAATCATGAGTCATTGGACCAGGAAGACTTGATTTTCCACCTGGCTAAGTGCTCTACCCAATGGGCTGAAGAGTCATTCTCACACAAATGTATAGAAGCACCCTCTTTCAAAAAAAAAATCTGGAAATAAATTAACGTTGTCAATCCACATGGCTACTTACAAATGTTTAACCTATTTTGGTAGCTATTAGCCATGTTACACTGCTCATTTTACTGCTATTGATTATTCTTGTAATGTGTTTTGCCTAAGGCTCAGTAGAAGGGTTCAATGACTTTGTGTGGACAAGTTGGGAAAAATGGTAGCATCATGGGGAGAGAGAGTAGATGAAAGATTTACAGAGGTGAGAGTGGAACACTAGAAAATAAATGTGTTTTAAGAATTGATTCCAGTTGCATCTAACAGTTTCACTAAACTGATTAGTTCTGCTGGTGTCTGAGCCACTGAACTTACATAGAATTTAGCAAAGCACCTTGCAAGGCTTTCTTTCTCTTCTTTGAATTTTCTTGAGTGATCAGGGAATGCCACCTTTTCCTCCGTAATCATATAAAGTTGGTTTCCATTCTCTGACTTCCCAGTGGACTCTATTGTACCAGTACTCAAGTGACTTAGCTATCTCTTGCCACTGTTGGTGTATGTGCCTTTCACTTTCCAAATTTTGCTTGCACGTTACTGGATTTCACAGCTGAAACTGATTGCTTTGTTGCTGCGGTTGTGTCAAGGTCCCGATGTCTGTGTTGGTCCAAATGGTTGGTCAGTCATTTCTACGCCTGGCCAACAGAGGGATTCAGTGATCCTACAGAAAAGAAGAGGATGCTGGAAATCAAATGTGCATTCGGGCTACCTGCCTAGCTATTAATACCAGAATGGGGCTTGCTGATTATACAGCCAGCATTAAACTCTCAGGACTGTACTGAACATGGCTCACAAACTGTAAAGGCTAGAGCTGTGGCTCTTAGCTAGTGTGCTATATTTTGAGTTTACCAGTTTCAGGTAAATGTGTGAGTTAGAAGTGGTAAAATTAGCTTGGCTAGCACAAACTGGATTTAACTGCCATGCTGAGGAGAAAAACTTTCCTCCATCTGCAATGATGAAAGATTCAACAATATTTCAATATACAGCTAACAGTGGGTTCCTGAGGCTCAGATTGTGGATGTTACAGCCTCATTTCAGGAATGATTGAGCCAAAGGCAACTACAGTTTAAAAGAAATAAAAATTAAGAAGACACAAAATTATTGGATCAGAATTGTGCATATCCTGTTATATTGGTTATCTCTTGTCTCTTGCCCTAACCTGTTTTGTGTTCATCTGGTAAGTCTTGTATTTTAGATTTGTTTTTTAGTCTCTGGGGCAGGGACTGAAGATGATTTCATGCCTGTATTGCAGCGAGCTGGTTGTTACATTTTAGGCACTACGCTGTTAAGTAATAGCTACAATAATATAGCATAACAGAGATTCTTTTTGTAGCCTGCAACTTTATGCTCCCTCCAGAGCCACCGCTTTCGCCATAAGGTTGACTCACACTCACCCTGGGGCTCTCAATGTCTCTATCCTCTGCTCAGTTCTGAGAGGAGGGGTGAACAGGAGGGGTATGTCCCTCTGTGATAAGGGTGGTTGGTAGGGAAGCCCACACCTTCCTATCCACTTTTATCAGTTTTGTACTATCTACTAACTCCAGTAACTTCTCTGAATTTATTATATGAACTGGTGCAAAATGAGAATCGGGTGCATATCCTCTACTGAAATGAATGTATTTTGAGAAAAGTATGTGTGTGAATCTCCTCTGAGGCCTGCTCACATTTCTCCGTTTTAATTCCTTTAATTTTAACATATCCTTCCAGCCAAAGAGCTTTGAAAGCCATCTCCCTTCAGAACTCTTCGGTGCCACTCCTGGATTAGTTAGAGTGTCATTAAGGTAATGGGAGGTGTTCAAGAAACCCTGGGCCAACAAGTCACCTTCCTGGGCCAGCCAGTAGGCTGGGAAAGAGGGCCTACCTTTGTGTATGCTCCTTCTTTCATTCTAAATCTGTCCGCACCCTACCAATCCAGTCAAGCTTCCCCATCTATTGAAACACTAGATGGCAGTGCTTCGTACCCAAATTCAGACCTGCACATCAGTAAACAGACATGCCTATTGTACCTTTAAATGACTTCTAGGTACATTTCCGATTCTGCCTGTGTGCTTCTGTCTGCCAGGAGATAATTTCTGATCAAATGTTCTACATCTTAAATATAGCATTATTGCTTGTTGTGCTAACATTATTACCCTGTGCAGTGTAGCAGAATTTAGCTCACTCATGGCATCCCTTCACACAGGAAAAGGAAGCAAGGACTGTAGTACACAATATGAAACAAGACTGTGAAAAAACCAATATCAACTTGAGTCAGATTAATTCCTGTGCATATGGTAAGCATTGAAATTACAATCATCTTTCCTTATATTTAAATAAGAAAGTATCCTCACTGAAATTGTTATCCATATAAAAATACATGAGAGAGTTTTATTACTATGGTTCCCTCAAGTCATAAAAAAATCCATTTATAAAAGATCTATTTTAGTAGAATTAGCAAAACTGGAGCATAACTGCTGATACAAACCTCCCTTTCATTTTTCATTTGGAGCCAAATAAAGTAAACTTTACATATGTAATGTTTTATTTAAATTACTATGAATAACTTTTCTAAGTGAGGTTTCACAGCATTGATTAAAAACGTTATTTCTTTCCTTCTCTTACATACTTATATACAGAATCCTTCACAGACACAAAAAATTGTGTCCACATCCAATACACAATCTGCAAATATGGTCCATGGATATCTGAGGATGAAAGTGTATATCTGCAGATTTGCAGGGCTCTGCTTCATCACTCTTGGCCAAATCCTGTTTCCCCGCAACAAAAAAGGCAGTCCTGTAGCACCTTAAAGACTAACAATGTTATTTATTAGGCTGTCGTGGGACAGACCCACTTCTTCAGATCTGGAAAAGAACTGGTAACTGAGAGGTAACAGAGAGGTACCCATGTTAGTCTGTATTCTAACAAAACAAGCAACAGTCCTGTAGCACTTTAAAGACTAACAAAATAATTTATTAGGTGATGAGCTTTAGTGGCACAGACCCACTTTGTCAAATCTGAAGAAGTGGGTCTGCCCCATGAAAGCTCATCACCTAATATATTATTTTGTTAGTCTTTAAAGTGCTACAAGAATGCTGGTTTGTTTCGATAAGTGAAAGAAATAGAATTGATTGAAAAAAAACCTGATAGAAAAAACCTGATGAATCAGCTAGATGTGGGGGAAAGAAAGGGGGAAGAGCAAAAAATCCTCTACAAGTGTCTATTAGTAATGGAGAAGTAGCCGTGTTAGTCTGTATTCAAACAAAACAAAGCCGCAGCCATGTAGCACTTTAAAGACTAACAAAATAATTTATAGGTGATGAATTTTCCTGGGCCAGACCCACTTCTTTAGATCTATATCAGATCTATAAGACCATGTCTACACTGGTACAAATCTTCAAAATAGCTATGCTAACGGCCATTTTGAAAATTACTAATGAGGCTCTGAACTGAATATTCAGTGTCTCTTTAGCATTAGTACGCTTCTGGCCTCAGTGCTTCAAAAGCACCGCTTTCAAACACCCGCGGCTCTGTGCGGCTACACAGGGGTCCTTTTCAAAAGGACTCTGCACATTTTGAAATCCTCTTATTCCCCCCAGCTGAAGGAAATAAGAGAATTTCGAAATGTGCAGGGTCCTTTTGAAAAGGACACCTGTGTAGCCGCGCCGAGCCGCGGGCATTCGAAAGCAGCACTTTCAAAGCACCACGGCCAGAAGCGTGCTAATGCTAATGAGAAGCTGAATATTGAGTTCAGAGCCTCATTAGTAATTTTCGAAATGGCCATTAGCATGGCTATTTCAAAGATTTGTACCAGTGTAGGCACAGCCTAAGTGTCTATTAAGTTAAGTGGGATGCCTGCTATCATCACAAATATCAATGGTGGGGAAATTGTCCTTGTAATGCGTAAGATAGTTGAGATCTTTATTGAGTCCATGGTGATAGGTATCAAACTTGAAAATGAATTGCAATTCAGATGTCTCCCTTTGTAATCTGGAGTTAAAATCTGTTTGTTTTAAAACACACACCATTAAGCTGGTCAGTAGTGTGTCCTGCCAAATGGAAAAGTTCACTTACCAGTTTGGCTGTGTCTACATTTGCATTCCTCTTTTTGAAAGAGGTATGCAAATGAAGGAAATTGAAAATGCAAATGAGGTGCAAATGTACATATCTGGCACCTCATATGCGTATTCTTCTTTCGAAAGAAGAAAAGCAGTGTAGACTACTCTCTCAAACGTAAACCCCATCTTGAAAAGAATCCTTCTTCTCATAAAAAAGGGAAAAAGGGTTTTTTTGGAGATGGGGTTTACTTTTGAAAGAGCAGTGTCTAAACTGTTTTTCTTCTTTCAAAAGAAGCTCTTTTGAAAGAAGAATATGCAAATGAGGTGCCAGATGTAAATCTGCACCTCATTTGCATTTTCAATTTCCCTCATTTGCATGCCTCTTTCGAAAGAAGAATGCAAGTGTAGACACAACCTTTGTGTATTCAGATTCCTAATGTCTAGTTTGTGTCCATTCCTCCTTTGTTTATGTAGTTGATGGTTTCCCTGAAGTGAGAATGTCCACTGGCTTCAATCCTCTAACACCTTTCCATGCTGTTATAAATTCTTTGGTGATGCTGAGATATATTTTTGATAAAGGACATTTATTTCCTGTGCTAATTTAAGAAGGTCTTAGATGCCTCCTCCTCAAAAGCATAGTTCATTTATTTACTATTTTAGTAGTTATCGCTAGTCAATTAAATTCACATGTGCAACATACTGTAAACTGAAACTGCACTTAATTTAGCACAGCATATAAAAACCTGCATCACTGTGAAACACATTAGTAATCCTATTTAAATGAGTGGGATTATTCACATGCTTAAACTTAAGCAGATGCTTAAGTGCTTTGATCACGCTGAGATGTTGCCTCTTAATGGATTTTGTACCTGATATATATTTGTTCAAGTCACATTTGAGCGTTCAGTTTGATAACAAGACCTGCAACACAATCTATGGTCTATGATCTGTTCTGCACTTAAAAATTAAATGGACCTAGCTATCTTGCTCAGAGCTGTGATAAATTTTGCAGCCTAAGTGTAGCAGTTAGGTCAACCTAACTCCCATGGCAGGTGCACTTGGGCCAATGGAAAAATTCTTCCATTGACATAGCTACCACCTCTAGGAGAGATGGATGAGCTACACTGATGGAAAAACCCCTTCCATTGCTGTAAGAGGTGTCCCACTTATGGCGCTATGGCAGCACATACCTTAATCCAATTGACATTCAGTGAGACTTAAGCTCCTAAATACCATTTTTTTAAAGTTATTTAGGTGCAGACAGGCACTTAGAGGAATTTTCAAATGTGTCCAGGTGCCAGTTAGAAGCCAAGGCCCATCTGAGAATTCTATTAGGCACCAAAGTACTGAAGTAATTTGAAAAGTTGGTCCTAAGGCCCAGATCCTCAAAGAAATTTAGATTCCTAACTTCCACTGAAATCCACTGAAACTGTGGGGTGCACTTCCTTATACAATATAAAGTAACCCCTCTAGAGAGGTGTGTCCCACAGGGGGCAGGGAGGTGGCACCACCCAGCTCCCCTCTGTCTCCAGCTCTGTCTACGTTCATCCCCAGCCCTGACCATGGTCTTACTCCTGGTTCTGACCTCAGCCTTCATCTCCCTCCTCTAGTCGTGCCCCCTGGCTCCCAGTTACAATCTGGCTCTGCTCCCAGCCCTGGCCCTCGCTTCCATTCCCAACCATGGTCCAGCTCTGGTCCCACCTCTGCTCCAGCTCTGGCCACAGCTTTGGTCACAACCAGATTCCTATTTCTGGCCCTAGCTCCTGACCCCTGGCTCCTGACCACAAGGACATAAGCAGATTTATTAGTGGCAAGAGAGAACATGACTTAAAATGTTTGGGGACCACAAGGTGCACTCTATAGTGTTTATTAGGAAATACTACAGGCCTGGTTGCAGTTCTGCTCGCAAGCAGAAGTTGGGCTGGAAGAATGTTCTACACAGAAACTGTTGTAATGTGCATCCACAGTGTGTGGGCCAGATCCCATGCTGGCCAGGGGAGGGACCGGGGCTTGCAGGGTAGGGGAGCTGTATTGGGGGGGCTGGGTCAAGCCCCATGCTGGCCAGGGAGGGGTTGGGGCTGGCACAGTGTGGAGGGGGCTCCACTGGGAGGCTGAGCTGGGCCTCACTCTGGGTTGGGGGGCGTCTGGGGCTCACACAGTGTCAGGAGAAACATGATAGAAACTTACGCAGACAGACGGATGGATACAGCAAAATATATATAAGTACAGTAAATAGACCTAATATTTTTGATCTTTTCCATACAAAATAGCTGAAGGAAAAGAAACTGTGAGAATATCTTTGTTCCTCATAAAGCTGCAGAAAAGAGCTCACTCAGAGTAGATATAGTGGGATTGAATGCCTCAGGGAACTGGTAATCAGATAGGGCTCCTCTTAGTTGCATGCAACTGGTTTAAACTTGCCCCAGGTCTGTAATAATTCAAAGTTGTTTCCTACTGATGGCTGTTTTGAAGCCAATGACTGTGTGACGTGAATTAGTGGTCTCAGTTCTGTTCCAATAAGACAACTAGCCTGACTGGTGGCAATCTCAGAAGCAAACATAAGAAATGACGCTATGCAGACTGATGTACCCTCCCATCCTTACAAGTGGTAGTTTCCAATCAGGATTAAAACACACTGCTCCACCAATGTAAATGATCTCATCAGTGTAAATGAGATTAGAAATTTGCACTTCTGCTACTTCTTCGGTACCTTGGCTTCACATGCTTTGCAGGTAATAAAACAAAACAAAACAAAATGTATGTTTACAAACAATACAAAATCCTCCTTAAAAGTGATTGATTGCTATGTGAAAGGTGCAGTCCTTTAGGTGTACGTCTCCAATAATGCCATTTGCTTATAGCCTTCCTTGTCAGTTTTGAGCCACTGTCATGTGCAATTTACCAAGAGTTTCCATGTGCCTCTTCATTCTCTTTTGTGTGAATGGTGGGAGGGGAGAGAAGTGGGTCAGGATTAACTGTCTGTTGTCTTTCTTCTGTCACTGAGTTTTTCTCTCAATGCATATAGATCAAGGCTTAGAGAAACAAAATTCACTTTTTTATTTTCTTTTATTTCTTTGCAGAGTCCACTTCATGTGAAATTCTACTTTTGCCCCCATTTCAAATTTCTCAATATATTTTTCATTCTAAGCAAAAAACCAGTCACTAGGTCTTATTCTCCTCTCTTTTCTACTGGTGTAGATAACGAGTAACTCCACGGGCATTACAATTGAATAAAACAGTGTACATGTGATAAGAGTCTGGTTTAATATCAATAGACTAGTTGTTATGTGCAGCCTTACTAATCTAGCAATCCACAAAGCAGCCAATGGATAGGGAATACTTGATAAACAAAAACTTTTCAATTTCAAGGAAATATTAAAACTTTGGGAAGCTTTTTAATTTACTGCTTATTTGCACATTTTGTAAAAATGCCATCAATTTTTGCAAGAGTCTAAATCTATCTAAGTGCTTGTATTTGCTGTCCTCACCATAGTGCTGGAGACTCTAACAGCTAGCACCATAATACAAAGGCCCGGGGCAGTGCAGTTTAATTCCTTCTTCCCCTGAAACAGCCTTGTGGAAAGAAAGAGTTTTATGTTTTTGTTCTGCAAATAGTCAGATTTGTGGAATTTCAAATCTCTGCAAGTGAGTTTCATAGTGCAACATTGACTGAGAAAATTCGGTCCCTTGCTTACTTCAGTTTTTCTCTCAGGGGAAGTAGTTTCATAGTGACAGGGGAATGTAACTCCCTGTGTAAAAGTGTTCTTTAATGTAAACATATTCTTCTAGACAAGAACAGTTAGAAACATAGACTTTGCCATATCAGATCACTAGTTCATCTGGTCTGCTTTATACCCTGGCACTTGCAAGGAAGGTGAACATCTCCCCCATGTCAAAACAAAAAGCAGTCAAATTGCACTGTAAAGACTGGCAAAATGGTTTATTAGGTGAGCTTTCGTGGGACAGACCCACTTCTTCAGACCACAGCCAGACCAGAACAGACTCAATATTTAAGGCACAGAGAACCAAAAAGAGTGTCCTCCTTGCTTACTGTTTTTGGTTCTCTGTGCCTTAAATATTGACTCTGTTCTGGTCTGGCTGTGGTCTGAAGAAGTGGGTCTGTCCCACGAAAGCTCACCTAATAAACCATTTTGCTAGTCTTTAAAGTGCTACTTGACTGCTTTTTGTTTTGATAGTGTATAGACTAGCACGGCTTCCTCTCTGTTACTATCTCCCCCATGTGTAATCCTGGAGGTGTGGGACCCTCCATGTGCTCAGATTTAGCTTGTATTGCCACAGAATTTTGGTCACAAAATTTTCCATGTCTTTAAAACCAAGCCAAGTTATTTGGCTATGGCACCAGACTTTCCCTGGGTGATTTCCAAGGCAGAGAAAGAAAGACACAATGGGGAAGTCAAATTCCTTTTTTATTTTCCCATTCAGGGGGGCAGGCTCACCTCCATCATACATTCCATTGCACTGCTCATTTTTGTGACTTTTTCTTTTGCATGGTCAAAATAAGAAACTTTGTTGGGTACTTATTAGAATGTTACTGTAACGGGGTCAACAAATCTCAAACAGAACAGAGAGGCAGGGAGGAAAGTATCTCTTGTTTACAAACAAGCAGCTTCACCCCATCCAGATCTGCCAAGCAAGGCAAAAAACTACAAAGGCAAGAGTACAGTGAGAAAAGGGAAGGGGAAGGGCCTCGGCTAGCAAGGTGGCCATGGCATGGCACTGGGCTGCCAGGAGACTGAAACAGACTGCCAGCCCACAAGGTGAAAGGCTGGCAGGCTTAATTGGAGGTGAGAGTCTAGGAACCAACTTGCTGGAGAGCAAACCAAGAAAAGTCAGTCAGGAGAAGCTGAGGCTCCTCAAGAGACCATCCCAAGTGGCTGATAGTTTCCCGATCCCAGTCCAGACTAACATGCTCCTTGAAAAAGAGACAGCAGTATAAGAATCAGAGTGCACATCCACCCTCATGGAAAAGATACACAATGAAGAAAAGGCCCTATGTGCGCCTAGTAATTTTATGCCTTAGTATATCTATTATGGTGCTTTTATTACAGTTGAAGCTTTCTGTTTGGTTTTTAATTATATTGCTCCTTAACTAAATGATATTATTTTAAAGGGTGAGGCTCATGAGGAAATGGGCACAGAACACAGCATCATTAAGGACCTCTATGATTTGTTGTTTGCAGTTTTGTAAAAGCTGAGCTGGTTCCAGGATATTATGGCAGCAAGATGGATGAGGTAATATCTTTACTGGACTGAATTCTGTTGGCAAAAAAAGACAACATTTTGAGCTACTCAGATCTACTGCATACACCTCCCCTCACCCCCGATCCTGCTTTTTTTGTCTTATGATTGTAGAGGCATTAACAGGCCACTTCACCTTGAATCATTCCTTAGAACATGTGTTAACTATTTATGCTAAACAATCTGTTCCACCTTTTATTTAGCTGTCACATGCTGAGACCTGGTCTACACTAGGAAATCAGGTTGTTTTAAGTATGTCAGTCAGGGGTGTGAAAAATCCACACCTCTGAGTGGCATGCTTAAACTGACCAACATCCCTGTGTAGTTAGCATTAGATGGCCCTAGCTACCAACTCTTGGGGTGGTTGATTACCCACACTGGCAGAAGAACACCTCCCATCAACATAGGTAATGTCCACAACCAACATCTACCATAGTGCACCTGTGCCACCGTAGGGAATAAACCATAGGCAAGTCCTGAGTATCTTTCCCAAACAGGAAGAAGAGCTCTGAGTGGCTTGAAAGCTTGTCTCTCTCACCAACAGAAGTTGGTCAGGCAAAAGATATAGCCTCCAAACTTCCCCAGTGTCTCTCCTTTGCTATTCATTGTCATTTAGCTTGGAGCTGACAATGGGTTCAGCCCAAGATTAGAAGTCTTAAAAAAGGGATAGATAATAAGACAAAAGATATCATACTTCCCCTATATAAAACTATGGTACGCCCACATCTTGAGTACTGTGTGCAGATGTGGTCTCCTCACCTCAAAAAAGATATATTGGCATTAGAAAAGGTACAGAAAAGGGCGACTAAGATGATTAGGGGTTTGGAAAGGGTCCCATATGGGGAGAGGCTAGAGAGACTGGGACTTTTCAGTCTGGAAGAGAGGCGATTGAGGGGCGATATGATAGAGGTATATAAAATCATGAATGGTGTGGAGAAAGTGAACATAGAAAAATTATTTACCTTTTCCCATAATACAAGAACTAGGGGACACCAAATGAAATTGATGGGTAGTAGGTTCAAAACTAATAAAAGGAAATTTTTCTTCACACAGTGCACAGTCAACCTGTGGAACTCCTTGCCGGAGGAGACTGTGAAGGCCAGGACTCTATTAGGGTTTAAAAAAGAGCTCGATAAATTTTTGCAGGTTAGGTCCATAAATGGCTATTAGCCAAGGGTAAAGTATGGTGCCCTAGCCTTCAGTACAAGGGCAGGAGATGGATGGCAGGAGATAAATCACTTGATCATTGTCTTCTGTTCTCCTTCTCTGGGGCACCTGGCATTGGCCACTGTCGGCAGACGGGATACTGGGCTGGATGGACCTTTGGTCTGACCCAGTATGGCCGTTCTTATGTTCTTATGTCTTCGGGGAGATCTACACTGTGGGGACAAGTAACAGAGAGGTAGCTGTATTAGTCTGTGTTCTAACAAAACAAAACAGCAGAAATGTAGCACTTTAAAGACAGACAAAATGATTTATTCGGTGATGAGTTTTCATGGGACAGACCCACTTCATCAGATTAATAGCATTTCCAGTACAGACTGACATCTATAAGTACAAAGGTCCAAGACAAATTGCAGTAAAAACTGACAAATTGAGTACATGGCACTGAAAGAGGGGGATGTTAAGCACCTGGCCTGAGATAATTACGAGCATCAAAGGAAGGGAAGCAGTCCTTGTAATGCGTGAGGTAATTGTTGTCTTTGTTCATACCATGTGTTAATGTGTTGAATTTGAATATGAACTCCAACTATGGGGACAAGTAGATCTCAGCTATGCTATCTGAGTTATATTAGTAGCATAACTCAAATTGACATAGCTTAAATCTACTTACTGCAGGGTCCACACCAGGCTGGATCAACAGAAGAAACTCTCCTGCTGACTCCCCTTACGCCTCTTGTTCTGGTGGAGTACCAGAGTCAATGAGAGAATGATCAGCAGTTGATTTAACTGGTCTGGTTTAGGTGGAGACATGCCCTTAGACACAGAAGCTATGGATGAAGCTGAAGCTGAAAGTGCTAGATTCAAAAATCACTGAAGGGCTGGATCCTAGATCAGTCAATGCTTTTGACATAATTTTTAATGCATCAGAAATATTTTACAAAACTAAATGTAGGTGAAAATATCCCAAATTATTTTTCCTTTGTTTCCTCCACCACTTTGCTTACCTGTTTAAATTACTGAATGAATCCATAATTGCAAAGTCCTCATGGTCCTTACTGTGGCTCCGGTAACACTACAGCACTCTGTCAACAGAAGTCACTGTCGGGAGAGATTTCCTGACAAAACTTCTGTTGACAGCGTGTGACCACACACAAAAGCCAATTGAGAGAGCGCCCTGCTCTGTCGACAAAGCAGCCAGACTCCCCGGCTGCTCTCTCAACAAAACAGGCATCTGGAATCACAGCAGACAGGGCTGCCATTGTTCTGGATGCCCTGTCTGTCGAGAGAAGCCCCTGCCCGTTCCCCCACCGAGCATCCACACAGCTTTTTTGTCAATAGAATTGGTCGACAGCTGCATTATGCCAAAGCTTTGAGACAGAACACTGAAGGCAAAAGGGCTGTATTTTGTCTGGATATGGCTGACAAACCCCTTTTTGTGTGTGCGTGCTCCACAAGCTTAGTTGACAAAACCTGGGTTTTGCCAGCAAAACTTGCAGTGTAACCATTGCCTGTGTTGCTCTACATTTGTTTATATTGAACGTACATTACAGAAGCATGTTAGTTTCCCCAATTAATTCATTTTTAGCTATAAACAAAAAACATCTGAGAATAGCATGTCTTTCTTTTTCTGTACATATATATTCTATGTCCTAGTAATAATTAGTCCAACTGGATATTCAAATCTGATTATTGTATCTAGCCATTAATTTAAACTACATTTGACATATGTCTCAGGTCTCATATGGCATGCCAGCCATGACATTATTTCCAAGAAACGCAATTCTTGTTTTATTTGGTCAGCTGAACTGTAATTTCCCCCAGTTCTGCAGTTTTAATAGACTATGAAGGATTAACATTTTCCTGTATTTGCAGGTGCACTTTGCAGTTTCCCACTTTTCACTATGAAGTAGTATGTAATTATCTGCTTTGCACATGCTTTAGATTTGTAACTTAGCCAGACTCTTTTGAAAATATCATTCCTAGTGTTAAATCTGACCTTCATTCAGTAACTTTTTCAAAATGCTTCTCGCTACAAAACCCCACCACTCAGCTCTGGTCAGGGGTCTGCAACATGTGGCTCCAGAGCCACATGTGGCTCTTTAAGGATTTCTTTGTAGCTCCAGACACTGTAACTGTAAAGTGAAAAAAAAAAAAAGCTCCCTCATTATTTTCAATAAATGGTGAACATCTAAAAGCCCAACAAGGAATAACTCATATCTAAATAGCAAACAATATCTGATCTCAAACTATTGGATAGCTCCCCATTTAATATGTGCAGTGCATTGTGGGATATGATACTGTATCTGTGTTTTGATCACGCTACTAATAAAATCTTGATTTCAAAAAGGAAAAGGAAGCTTGGGGCATTTCTGCTGCAAAGGAAAACATGCATTTTAAGAAAGAAAATTGAAATTAAACATGAAGTAAAATTAACATAATTAAAGTGGGTTTGGGAGTGAAAGTCAGGAAGACAGTGGTAGAAAGTGTGAGGAAATAGAATATGTAAAAAGTTTGTGAACGTCCTGCAGTAAACATGTATCGCATTGCAAATCATTGTGTACGCGCTGTTCTTAAAATAGGGGTTACAAAAAGTATGGTTTAACTTTTATTACAGACAGTCTCTATTCACATGCATTGCAGCTCTTGAATTATTGAATTTTTACCAACTTTGAAAAAAAAATGGCTCTTCTCTGTAGTTTGGTTGCTGACCCCTAACCATGGCTCAGCAACTGGTTAGTTGTGATTGCTTTTTACTATTAAAAACTTAATTGTTTCACTATTACCTCCTCCTGGATGAACCTCTCTAATCTGGCACCCTCACAACCTGAGTAATACCAAACCAGAGAATTTGCTGAAACACAGGAGGTCAATATTGTATAGTGACTGTCTCTCTTCATTTTTATTTCAATTACACAAATAAATGGAACAACTGTTGCACTGCTGCTTAATAATATGTGACTGTACTGATATGTCCTATATAAACCTACACCTAGACAAGGCTTATCAGCTCTCTTCATAACAAAGTTAGTGTTGTTACACAATTTTACTGTCCTGGCACAGAGAAGGAAGTAAATAAGAGTATAAAAAAACAAGTTTATACTTAACAGCATTACCAACACTTCCACTGCTTGCTGGTCTCTTGGAAGATATTTAAGGGTAATTCAGAGCTAACAAACAGCACAGCACACCAAGATCCAGGACTGGTGTCTGTAAACAAACAAATCATAGAATTCTAGGGCAGAAAGGGACCTCAGGAGGTCATCTAGTCCAGCCCCCTGCTTAAAGCAAGATCAACCCCAACTAAATCATCTCACCCATGACTAAGTCAAGCCAGGACTTAAAAACCTCTAGGCATGGAGATTCCACCACCTGTCTTGGTAACACATTCCGGTGCTTCACAAACCTCCTGGTGAAATAGTTTTTTCCTACTCTCCAACTTACACCTCTCCCTCGCCCTCTGTAACTTCAGACCATTGCTCCTTGTTCTGCCATCCATCACTACTGAGAACAGCCTCTCTCCATCTTCTTTAGAGCCCCCCTTCAGGAAGCTGAACACTGCTATCAAATTGTCCCCCAGTCTTCTTTTCTGCAAATTAAATAAGCCCAGATCTCTGAGCCTCTCCTCATAGGTCATGTGCTCCAGCCCCCTAATCATCTTCGTTGCCCTTCACTGAACCCACCTCAGTGCGTCCACATCTTTTCTGTACTGGGGGGTCCAGAACTGGATGCAATACTCTAGATGAGGTCTGACCTGTGCCAAATAGAGGGGAATAATAACTTCTCTAGATCTGCTGGAAATGCTTCTCCTAATGCACCTTAATATGCCGTTAGCCTTCTTGGCTACCAGGGCACACTGTAGACTTATATCCAGCCTCTCTTCCACTGTAATCCCCAGATCTTTTCTGCTGCACTGCTACGGGTCCCCAGCCTATAACAATGCTTGGAATTCTTCCATCCCAAGTCCAGAACTCTGCACTTCTCCTTGGTGAACCTCATTCTTTTGTCCCAACCCTGAAATTTATCTAGGTCACTCTTGACCCTATACCTACCCTCCAACGTATCTACCTGTCTCCTAGCTTAGTGTCATCTGCAAGTTTGCTGAGGGTACATCCACCCCCTCCTCCAGGTCATTAATAAAGATATTGAACAATACTGTCCCTAGAACCGATCCTTGGGGCACTCCACTTGAAACTGACCGCCAACCAGACATTGAGCCATTGACCACTACCTGCAAGGTCTGTCCATCTAGCCAGCTTTCTATCCATCTTGCAGTCTGTATATCCAATCCATACTTCCTTAACTTATGGGCAAGAATGTTACGGAAAACTGTATCAAAAGCTTTGCTAAAATCAAGGTATATCACATGCATTGATTTCCCCATGTCCACAGAGCTAGCCACCTCATCATAGAAGCTAATCAGATTGGTCACGCATGATTGCCCTTAGTGAATCCATATTGACTACTCTTCATCACTTTCCCATCACTCAAGTGCTTAAAAATGGATTCCTTGAGGATCCCCTCCATTATTTTTCCAGGGACTGAGGTAAGGCTGACTGGTCTATAGTTCCCCAGATATTCCTTTCCTTTTTAAAGAAGGGTGCTGTATTTGCCTTTTTCCAGTCATCCGGGATCTCTCCTGATTGCCATGAGTTTTCGAAGATAATGGCCAAAGGCTTTACAATGACATTTGCCAAAAAAAATTTTATGGTAGGAAGCTTGGCCATGCACATGCAAATGTGGTCTGGCTAACTAAAATCGTGCCAGACCACAGACATTGCCAGACTGGCGAATGCGGGACTAGAAGGGTTCAACCAGTATAAATAAAAACATGTTGTGTCGGCTCTGAAGAACTTACAACCTCATTTGAGACAGGACTTGACAAGAGGGACTAGCAGACAGTAATGAGGGATTGGAGCGTAGAAGAATAAATTTACAGTAATAAAATCCCCTGGTAACTCCTCTTAGACATGAGGGCATACCAGAGAAATGAGGTTGATATAATTCTCTGTGTAACTTGAGTACACTAATATTTTACATTGTCCTAATGAATTTATTATCCTCTGTATTGTTGTTGGATTTATCCTACACATGATGTTCCATCCAACAGGAAGGACTCCTAAGGGAGATGTGTGTCATTCAGTATGCAAAGGAAAAGCAGACCAAAACCCATCAAATGAGACAGACGGTATTCAAGTATCTTTGGTAAGCAATGGAATTATAACAGCTATTCATGATAGTTCACGGGATACATGACCAGCTATAAGAGCCTTACTTCTATTGCTTATCCATACAGAAGAAGCACATTGCCTCAAAAGTAGAACAGCACATTTTTGTTCATTTTGTTCAACTTTGAAATATATGCATAGAGATGCAGATACAAAATACTGTGATCTGTTCTCATTACAGTCTCTGCTATACCAGACCCCTGCAGTACAAAGACAGAATCAGATAAAGTCTTATGTCAATGAAGACAATTACCAGATATACAAAATTAAAAAAGGAATATTGCTGCAGACAAATCAGAAGTACCTACTTGAGAAGGCTAGAGAGAATGAGAGATCAGTGTGCCAGTTCTACTCTCAGTTACATTGGTTTAAATCCAGAGTAACTCATTTGGCTTTAGTGAAGTTATTGTGGATTTAAACAGGTGTGATTTAGAGCAAAATCTGATTCTCTGGGAGTATACAGAGTTTAGAAGGACATTGGCAGCTCAAGTTTGCCCAAGATTTTACACAGTCTTAATCCAATATTTTTATAAAACCAAAGACAAATAGAAATTGTGTATCATTTTCAATCTGATGAAATAGGCTGTCTTTTCTAGTATTTGAAACCCACCAGTACTGAAGTCCTGATCCAAATCTATTGAAGTTGGTGGGAGTTCTTCCATTGGTTTCAGTGAGTTATCAACTGGATTTTTAAGAACTTGCAAGTTAAATTGACCAGAGAAAACATGGCACTGACTTAATTCTTTTTATTTTCCAGCCAGAGGCAAATGTAAAAAGAAATAGAAAATAAATAGTGATACACAATTTATTTACAATTATTTTAACAAACTAAGGTGATATTAATATAAACATGTTTGTTTAAATTATGTAATATTTAAATTGACAGCACCCCTTTAAAACCTCCCATATTCTGGCTGGGCATAATATATATACCCTAAGTTTAAAAGCAGCAGAGTTCCTGAGATCCACAGTAGAGCCACACTTTTTGAGGCCTACTAGGGCATGGTTTGTCCTACCAATATTTGGTTACAGAGTGATAAACTGCATAAATTTCCTGAATTATTGAACGGTAGCAGTTTGAAGGAACAAAGTGGTGGGAATTGAAAGATGCCTTGTTTGTGCTCTTCCAGGTGACATTAGGCAGATGGTGACACCAGAACAGAGTACTCCTGTGAACAATTTGCTTGATTTTAGACTGCTACCGGTTAACCTTTTAATCGTTCAGTCCCACCCTGGCTGTACCTCAAGACTAGTTATCTTAGTACCAAATCCTCTGCAATACTTAAAACATGGAGTTACTGGGCCTCAGTAGCCTTTCTTTGCTTCCTGTTTTGTCTATTTAGTAAATATTGTCTTACTGTGCATATGTAAGCATCTGGTACTATGAGGCCCTGATCTCAATTGCACTGTAAAATAAATCATTAGTAAAAATAAAGTTAATATCAGTCAGCCCAGCTGATGCAGGCCAGTTGTGCTAAGAGGAATGCCTTTAACACAAGGTGGCCATAAAATATAACAGGAAATTTGTCACAAGCTTTAAGTTATGCTGGGTTCTCTGAGACAGAAGCAATCCATGTAAGCCTTACTCTCTGCAAACCGTAGCATTCCAGGCCTGACTCACAGGAGAAACAGAGTCATTGAAGGTATGCATGGAAGATACCAATTAGGTCATTCAGACTATCTCTTTGGGGCCAGTGCAGCATTATGCAATCAATGTTTAGCATGTAACAAGAAACACTGCACCAATACAACTTGTATGATTTGAAGCCCACTCAAAATATGACTGTATCTATTGACACCATCTTCTTTGTGATTTACCAGGCTTTGGCAGTAACTTTGCTTTCAGAATAAAGGAACACCTTCAGCATCCACCTGTAGACAATGGGTCTTGTCTGCTTTTCAGCAGTAGATATTTTTGTCCGGTAATACAGTCACTGGAAAGTGGGAACATGGTCTTGGTATCCCTCAGATCAAAGTCTACCCATCTTTTGAGCTGTTTGCCAAAATATGTACATTATATGTCATTTGTAATTACACTAACTCTACATATGAGATTTTGGAGTGATGACTGGAGGAGTTGTACTTAGAGAAGTCTCATGGCTTGGAGGAGGTAGACAGTTTTGTAAAATTATATGTTTTTATGTATCTGTACTAAATATTAGATATGATATCAAGGGCGTGATTCCTAGCTTGATTAGTACAAACATTTTCTCTCTATATCTAATGAGAAAATTTTCTCTTTGTAGCTGCAGGGTGTATCTCAGCACCACAATTTCACCTCTGGGACATCCAGTAGAAAGAGACTGCAGAATATAAGCAAAGATCTACATAGAACTGTGAGGAGCATTTTGCCCTGACACTTTGTGCTGCTCATTGCGTGAATATTTGAAAACTATCTAAACATGAAACAGCAAGGCATACTTAGCTATATAAACCATGAATTACTAAAATGTGGGCTTCAGGTATTATACACGCATCGTTAATAAACCTGCAGTTTCATTTTATTAGCCATATCTTTAATGGTGGAATGAGCTGGCTAATGGTGAGGAGGAAAGCAAATGAGTGCCGCTCCGTTAAGCAGAGTGCATTCGGAGAACTCTGATTACATAAAACGCTATAAATAGTAACAGAGAGGTAGCCATGTTAGTCTGTATCTTAACAAAACAAAAGAGCAGTCATGTGGCACTTTAAAGACTAACAAAACAATTTTCTTAGCCTATAAAGTGCCACATGACTGCTTTTTTGTTTTGTTATGAAACACTATACTAAATGATCTGCAGAACCAACACTGTGACTGCTAGAGAGTGCTGTACAAGAGAGAATATCTCTTGAGAAATTTCTCAGAAGAGGATTGTTTAGGACAGTGTTCCCCAAAGTGCAAGTGAGTCTGTTGGACTTGCTCAGGGTGCAGAAGCTGTATAAATTAAGATGGCAGGAATTTAACAACACAAATTAAGGTTGCCAGGTTCTTCATGAAGGGTAAGCTCAGCTTTCAAAAGTTTGGAAAACAGTGGCCTTAGGGATGGAGATGGCCGGGAATCAGGAGCTCTTGATTCTGTTCCTAACTCTGACTCTAAGCTGCTGTATGACTGTGGGTAAGTCACACAGAGTTAGGTTTTCAAAAGAGCTCAGTTCACATTTAGGCAATGAAGTAATAGGATTTTCAGATGTGCTTATTCAGAAGCTTCCATTATCTTCCTGTTGGCACTGGATTTCAGTTACAACAATATATGGTGTTTGGTCATTGTCAAATGGTGGAGTTTGTGGTATGGTACAAGCAAGTCCAAACGAACTCTTTGGGTTGCCCCTCAGAAAATCTATTTAACTACTTTCATCACTTTCATCTTTCAAACTATAGATTAATTGCATCTGGATCCATTCCACAGATGTTGCAACCTAACAAGAGCCAGTCAAAGGTACACCAAGATCTCTACAGAATCTTGCTGTCAGAATCATGAAGGACTTGACACTTTAAAAATACCCCATTAAAAATGTTTTGTGTCACAAAAAGTTAATGTGAGCTTATCCAGACTGTGGAAAGCTCCTTTTGAACCACCTAATAGTTTTGAGTTTAGATTTCTTTTTGAACTGTTAAGCCGCGTCTACACTAGCCAGCTATTTCAAAGTAGCCATGCCAACTTCGAAATAGCGCCCGCCGCGTCTACACGTGGCGAGCGCTATTTCGAAGTTAACATCGACGTAAGGCGGCGAGACGTTGAAGTCGCTATTCTCATGAGGAGATGGGAATAGCGCCCTACTTCGACTTTGAACGTTGAAGTAGGGTACATGTAGACGATCCGCGTCCTGCAACATCAAAATAGCGGGGTCCTCCGTGGCGGCCATCAGCTGAGGGGTTGAGAGATGCTCTCTCCAGCCCCGAGCTCTATGGTCGCTGCGTGCAGCAGCCCCTTAAAGCTCCCCGCCCCCTATTTCCTGTGCAGGAAGCTGAGAGCTCGTGCAGGCAGCAGCACAGCCACATGCACAGCCTGCACGTCTCTCTGCAGCCCCAACCCACCATGCTGCACCCCATGGCAGCCAGCCAGCCCCCCAAGCGCCCACAAAGCACCCCCCAAAGGGGAGCCAGGGCTCCCAGCCTGCCAGCCAGAGGGGGAAGAGGCAGCGAGGCCTCTCCTGGACGGAGGCCAAGATCCAAGACCTGCTGGGGCTCTGGGGCGAGGAGGAGGTGCTCCAGGTAGTGGGGAGCAAGAGGCGAAATGCGGATGCGTTCGCTCGGCTGGCCAAGGGCCTGGCTGCCTGGGGTCACCCTGCCCGCACTCCTGACCACGTCAGGAGTAAGGTGAAGGAGCTGCAGCAGGGTTACGCCCGGGCCTGGGACACGGCCAGCCGATCTGGGGCCGCCCCCCCCACCTTGCCCCTTTCACAGGGAGCTCAGGTCCATCCTGGGCCCCTGGTACACCTCCTCCTCCCCCAGCCACCCTTGACACATCGGCCGACGAGCCTCAGCAGGCCCCGGAGACGGAGTCCACCCCGGAGGCCAGCCCTGCACCCCAGTGGCCCCCCCAGGAGCCCACCCCTGGGACACCGGAGGAGGAGGAGGAGGGGTCCTCCAGTGACGGCGGGCTCCAGATCGCCCTCCCCTCCCGCAGCTCCAGCAGGGCGTCCGCCCGATGGGTGTCCCCCGACCATGGGAGTGGAGCGTCAGGTATGTACCCCCCTGGTGCACACCCACGGGGTTAAGGGGCGGGGACAAGAGACATGACCAGGGCCCTCCACACACCCAGATGACCATGGCCCCAAGGACAGCAGTGGCATGTCCCTCAGAAGAGTGCATCAGCCCCTGCTCCCCAGCACGACAGTGCCATGCCCCATCCCTGGGGATGGGGGGAGCGGAACCTAGGGTCCCCTGGGGGAGGGGGGTTGGACACTCATCATCATCAGCAGCAGCATCTCCGGGGGATGGGGATGAGGAACCAGCAGCAGAGGGGTGGGGGGACAAGGGCCATGGGTCAGGGCCCAGACTAACGGCTGTCTCCACTCTTCTTCCCCCCTGTGTTCCACAGCTGCACCGTCGGAGGGCCCGGAGAGCACCGGCGCGCCACCTGTGGTCCCGGACAGCCCACCGGGGCCATCGCAGCAGGCCAGCCCCTCAGTGGAGTACAGACCAGCCCCAGGACGAGCCCGACAGCATCAGGGCAATCTGCGGGCACTCACAGACCCCCAGCTGCTCGCCACCCTCCGGCGTCAGCTGGAGGTGTCCAGGCGGCGCCTGCAGGTGGAGGACGGCGGCTCCACCTCCAGGAGCGAGCGCTGGCCTGGTGCCAGGAGGCTTGGGGGACCTTCATGCGCACGTTCGATGCCATCGCGCAGCACTTGGCCCCCCCTGCTGCTCTGCCTGCCATTCTGCCCGCTGCTCCACCCGCCGCTCCGCCTGCCATCCCTCCACCATTGGCTGTCCTGGGGCCTGCCACCGAAGGGGACCATGGGCCTCTGAACACCGCCCAGCTGTACCTGCCGGTTCTCCTGGCCCCCACGCAGCCTCGACCAGGCCTCCGGCCGAGACGTGGGTTGCGCCCCCCAGCACCAGGCGCAGGACAATAGGGGTGCGTGGCCGAGGACGTTGCCCCCCAAGGCCCCCTCCTTTGGACTCATTCCCCCCATGTTGATGTAAATAGTTTTTGTTCTACCCCTGTTTTGTAACTGCCCCCCCCAGGTACATAGTTCCCCCCTTATTCTTCTGTTTTTCATATTATTAATAATACAAAGGATTGCAGGTTTTGTTTAAAAAAATTCCATTTTTTTATTGTACAGAAGTTGGGGGGGTGCTCTCGGGTTCTCTGTAGTGTGGGCGTGGGGGCAGGGTGTGTTGTGGAGGATGGGGGGGTGTAGTGGGTGGCTCACCTGCAGCTGGCCCTGCCAGCGTTCACCCTGCAGCCTGGTCAGAATGGGCCCGCAGGGCCTCCCGGACCCGGATCCCCTCAGGGTCGACCTGGCGACTGGGGCCAGCGGGTGGCTGGACATCGGCCCTGCCAGCCTCCACAGCCCAGCCCTGGAAAAAGGCCTCTCCCTTGCTCTCCACCAGGTTGTGGAGTGTGCTGCACGCGCCCACAACCTGGGGGATGTTGGTGAGGCCTGCATCCAGGCGGGTGAGGAGACACCTCCAGCGCCCTTTGAGGTGGCCGCACTCGACCACCTGGCGCACATGGTTCAAGCGGGTGTGGAACCGCTCCTGGCTGGCTGTGACATGGCCCGTGTAAGGGTCCATGAGCCAGGGCCAGAGGGGGTATGCCGCGTCTGCGACGAGGCAGAGGGGCATGGTGGTGTCCCCCACAGGGATCTCCCACTGGGGGATGTAGGTCCCCACCTCCAGCCGGTGGCACAGGCCCAAATTTCTGAACACCCGGGAGTCATGGGTGCTGCCAGGCCAGCCCACATAAATGTCCAAGAGGCGGCCCCTGCTGTCCACCAAGGCCTGGAGGACCACAGAACGGTAGCCCTTCCTATTGAGGAAGCGTCCTCTGCTGTGCTCCGGGGCATGGATGGGGATATGGGTCCCATCCAGAGCCCCAAAGCAATTTGGGAAGCCCAGGCTGGCAAACCCCATGATGGCAGCATCCGGGTCCCCAAGCCGCACGAGCCTGTGGAGGAGCAGGGCATTGCTTTCACGGACAACCTGCAGAGGAAGGACATCAGAGAGCACCGGTGAGGGGTGTGTAGGGTGTGTCTGGCCCTCCGCCCCGGGCTGCCCCCAGGGCTCCCCCCCCAGGCTCCCTCCACCCCGTGGGTCCTCTTACCTCCATGAGGATAGCCCCGACGGTGGCCTTGCCCATGCCGAACTGCTGCCCTATGGATCGGTAGCTGTCTGGAGTGGCCAGCTTCCAGACAGTGATGCCGACCCTTTTCTCTACAGTGAGGGCACGTTGCATGGGGGTGTCCTGGTGCCGTAAGGCAGGGGTAAGCCACTGGCAGAGCTCCAGGAATCTCTGCCGGCTCATTCGGAAGTTCCGGAGCCAGCGGTCATTGTCCCACTCGCCGAGCACCAGCCGCTCCCACCAGTCCGTGCTCGTGCGGTATCTCCACAGCTGGCGGCGTGTGTGGCGGGGGGGGGGGGGGGGGAGGGGGCTGGGAGGGCAGCAAGGTCTGGGGCTGCTTCCTCATCCCCCGAGGACAGCTCATCTTCCTCAAATAAAAGATGGTCAGCTCCCTCCTGCATGGCACTGAGCAGGGCAACCACTGCTCCTCCAGGGGAGGGTGTATGGGCCTCTGGCTGCTGCTGCTGCTGCTGCTGCTGCTGCTGGGGGTCCCTGCTGCTTCCACGGGGTGTGCGTGCCTGTGGCTCTGCAGACCGTGTGCTGTGCAGGCTGAGTGTGTCTGGGAGGGGCCCCTTAAGGGAGCGGCTAGCTGTTGCCCCGGAAGTGCTAGTTCACCCTGTGACCCTGTCTGCAGCTGTTTCTGGCACCCTTATTTCGATTTGGTCCGCTTTGGTGTGTAGACGCTCCCCTGCAGCGCCTACTTCGATGTAGTGCTGTCCAACATCGACGGCACCAGCCTTGGAGGATGTGTAGACGCTATTCATCGAAATAGCTTATTTCGATTTTGCTACATCGAAATAAGCTATTTCGATGTAGCATACCAGTGTAGACAGAGCTTTAATCTGGTATTCATGAATTAAGGCCATAGAGACAGTTTGCTTCAAGCCCTAGTGATTGGTCCACCTTACACTAAATTACACCAAGTTTCTTCTCCAATTTAGTGAGTGTGTTGTTCTGCCAAGGTTCTTTCCACAATGATATATGCATCCTAGATTACTTCTTTTTTATACTCAGCTCTGGAGAATCATCACTGTTCCATCTGGAATAAGCTAAGGAGGACTTTAACATACAGATATGTTCTTCCGTGCCGTGTGGGCCTGCAATTAGAGGATTATATCACAGCTCTTTCTGGCAGAGACAGAGCAGTTTCAGCTAGTTTCAGCTGTCAAGTTCTGACAGCAAATAGGCAAAAGAAAATTTTACATTATTCTGTTCTGGTTTTTGAAAGCTTTCTTTCTTTCATCTGAAGACGTGTGTATTGCTGCCTCTGTGACACAGATGTCACTAGCTCAGTCTTGCTGGACAACAACTTTCTTTAACAGGCAGTCTCAAAAACTTCTGGGCCAGCCAACATTTTGTCTTCCCTCCACAACCAGCACAGGGTCAGATTGTTCTCAAGCTCAAGGTAGTCACAAGCTTGCAACAATCTGGAAAGCAAAAAATTCTATCAAAATGCCCATCAATTCAACTACTTATTTGAATTGTGTCTTTATGATGAAATACTTAGCTCCGTATTGGGACAGACACTGTATTGTTTAGGATTATTTGGGTTTTTACCATTTTTCCAAGAACTTTCCTTGTCCATCTCCAAACCCCACACACTACTTTTGGAGGCACAGAGCAGCCATTGACTTTAGCTGGACCAGCATGTGCATTGATATGTGGAATAAGCATGTGTCTCTGCATTAGTTATTTTTCACTGGTAACTCTTGAGTGATGCAAAGTAACTAGATTCTAAGGCTCTAAATTGTTTCTTATGATTTGAGATTCCACTTGTAAAAAAATGATAAATTTGTTCTGTAAAAAAATCTTGAAAAATCATTTTTGGAGGACTTCAGTTTCTATAATAGTAAATAGTCATTTTTTGGATTTCTGATTTTGGATTTTCCTTCATTTCTCTCTCTATTCTCACCATTTTTCTTTTTTTTACCCTTCCCCAATCCCCTTTCTTGGATTGTTTTCCATTGCAAAAGTGGGGAGGAAGAAGAGAAAAGAAAAGCGTCAGGGGAATTAAACAAATAATTTTCCTGTTTTGAGTGTTGAATTTCAGAAAATCAGAACATTTTAGATGCATCTACACTTTCAAGTACATTTGGAAAATCTGGCCCTCTTTTGAAAGGGTGAGCAGAGTGTCTACACACAAAATGAGCTCTTTCGATCTGAAATTGAAAGAACATGGTGCCGTTTTCTAAAGCATTCCTCCGATCTTGTAATAGGAAGAGTGACCCCTTTTAAAAGAGTCTTTTAAAAGGAAATGTGTAGACGCTCTGCAGGCCACTCTTTTGAAAGAGCAGTTCTCCATGGCACCGGCCAGCTGGCACGTGGAGACACCCTGGCTAGCGGCAACGGGGCTCTATGGTAGCTGCGTCTGATCATGTTTAAAGCCACAGAGACCCAGAAGCCCCAAGGCAGGAAGCTGAGATAGTGCTAGGAGCAGCAAACTCACGAGCTCCCTCAACATGCCCTCACTGTGGCTGCAGAGCAGCAATTGTGACCCAGGGCCAGCAGCCAGCCACCCCAGGAGCCCTAGGGCCCCCTCCTTAGAGCCGTCACAGGGCCCTGGGCAGCCCCCCCACAAAAAGGACACCCTCTTGAACTGAGCTTGAGCTGAGATACCTACTCGGGCTCTGGAAAGAAGAGGAGGTTCTGAAGGAAATGGAGGTGAAGAGGTGGAATGCAACTGCATTCACCCACCTTGGACAAAGGGCTATGTGCCCAAAGACCCCTTGCCTGCTCCCCTAAGCAAGTATGCAGCAAGGTGAAGGAGCTCAGCCAGGGATGTGCCCAGGCCCAGTACTCTGCCAGCCACTCTGGGGCAGGTCCCCAACCTGCTGCTCCCACAGTGGGATGTATGTCCCGGCCTCCATTCAGTGTCAGAGGCCAGAATTCTGGAACATCCAGGCATCATGTGTCTGGCTGACCCAGCCCCCATAAATATCACAGAAGTATCCCCTTGGGTCCACCAGTGCCTGGAGCAGCACCGAGTAATTGCCCTTCTGATTTATGCAGGTGCTGGCACTGTGTTTTGGGGCGTGGATGGGGATGTGCATCTAGTTCAAGGCACCAAAGCAATTCAGAAAGCTAAGCATTGCAAATCCCATGACTGCCGCATCTATGTTCCCTATGTGGAACACCCTGTGCAGCAGCATGGCATTGATGGCGCACAAGACCTTCATGGGAGGAAGGGCAAGCACTCTTGTTAGGGTGTGATGGGGTGTGCCCAGCCCCCTCTGTCGACCCCCTCCTAAGCCCCCCTCCCCTGGACTCCCACCCCAGACCCCCTCCTCCAGACTCCATCCCCTTGTCCTGTTCTCCGGACTCTCTCCCCGCTCCCTATGGCGGGTTCGTGCCTTTCAAAAGTGCACTGTAATGTAGATGTAGCCTTTGGGAAAAAAATCTAAGAACATTTTCATTTTTGACAAAAAGCCATTTCTTTAAAAAATAAGTTTTGAATGGAATATTTTGACAGTTCCAAGTTCAACATTTCACAAAGACTGCCAATATTACTTGGATGTTTTATTTTTAATCTAACTCAGCAAAGAGTTCAATGTCACATTCTTTGTGTGCTGGCATCCTTATTTTGTTTTATTAAAAGATCTTGTCCATGCGTTATTGCCTTATAGAATTTTCTGTTATCTTCAGAAGGAAAATAGAAGGAGAATAAGAACAGAGGTTGATAGTTATTCCCTGCTGGGTCCTGCTGAGAATATAAAAATAGATCACAGAGATTTGCAATAAGTACTGAATAAAAGATAACTGAAGTCTGTTTCTTAAGTATTCCAAACCTAAGCTTTGTGCTCTCTGCGAGCATTTGTTTTACTAATGGAAAACCTAAAAGGCTGTCAGAGCTGGTTGAAGATTAAACCATAAGCACATGGAAGCTAACTGAAAAGCAGTCTTTTCAATTTTCTGTTTTAAGAAAAAGTGGGAAGCGATAGATGGGTTACTGCAGGAAGTTTATTATTTTATCTGAAACTATGAATCTAAGAGTTTTTGTTTACAGCAGTAGAGCCAAAGCCAGGGATGTTTCCTTTATTAGAAAGAAAGAAAGAAAGAAAGGAAGAAAGAAAGAAAATGATACACCTTGCATCCCAAGGGACAGCCTTGCAATCATGCTGAGCCTAATTGATGAACATGTTGTGCTGGCAATAAGTCCTCAAAGACTTCCTAGCACATCAGCAAAAAATACTAAGGTTCGCAGTTGGGCTGGATGTTTTGTACGTGGCAATGCTGAGGTGCTGTAGTAAAGCAATATATAATTGATACCAAGGAACTCCACTGTTAAAGTGGTCAAACTGTTGTTTGTAAAGATGGGCCTGCTCGACAGGTTTGGATTAGACCAACATCAGTATGGGATTTAAATATTAAAAGTGAAAAACATCATGGAGAAGCATGATTTAAAGCATGGAGAATTGCCAGCATGGGGGGAGAAAGGAGTGACAAACACTGTTGTGATCTGAGTTTCTTCAATAAGTGTTGTTTACAAATGAGAAGAGACAGAAGAATCCAGCCTAAGGTAACAGCAGTGGCCTTTGTTTAGCTTTTATTCTACAATGCACGTTTGCATTATGTTTTGCTCTAGCTATTGTATGGCATAGACAATAAATGACAGAAGAGAGAAAGAAGACAGTTTCATCATTTTTCATGTATTCAGTCAGTTTTGTATGCCTTTTTTAAAGGGCTAATCATTGCATCTATTTCATATTGTTTGTGAAGAAGGATTTGGGAAGAGGCAAATAATAAAAAAAGGTACCACATCTTTAACTAAAATTAATTCAAAAGGGTTCTGCTTAAGCTGCTGGTAAATTATTGATTTTTCAGGTTCCCAAATTGTCTAGGATCCATCAACATGATTTCAAATTGATCTTATGGCTTTCACAAAGACTATCTATCTATCTATCTAACCTCAGTTCTAGCTGGAAAGTTTGCCTCTTTCACCAACAGAAGTGCGTCCAGTAAAAGATATTACCTCACTCACTATGGCTATGTCTACACTAGCCCCAAACTTCGAAATGGCCATGCAAATGGCCATTTCTAAGTTTACTAATGAAGCACTGAAATACATATTCAGTGCCTCATTAGCATGCGGGCGGCCACAGCACTTCGAAATTGACGCGGCTCGCCGCCGTGCGGCTCGTCCCGACGGGGCTCCTTTTTGAAAGGACCCCGCCTACTTCGAAGTCCCCTTATTCCTATGAGCAGATGAGAATAAGGGGACTTCGAGGTAGGTGGGGTGCTTTCAAAAAGGAGCCCCGTCAGGATGAGCCATGCGGCGGCGAGCCACGTCAATTTCGAAGTACCGCGGCCGCCCGCATGCTAATGAGGCGCTGAATGTGTATTTCAGCGCTTCATTAGTAAACTTTGAAATGGCCATTTGTATGGCCATTTCAAAGTTTGGGGCTAGTGTAGACACGGCCTATGTCTCTCTAGTATCCTGGGACCAATTCTGTTACACCAACACTGCAAACATGTAATAGACATCCAATAGATGTCCTCCACTTGGAGGACAGGCCATTATTTGTACCCCTATAGATAACATTTCTCTGATGGCAGTGATGGCTTTCTTACACCTTCATCTTATGTTATAGACTGTGTTACTGTCGTTGCATTAGTAAGGTTGTTTTCTCGCTACCGTCCGGTTTCTGGCATGTATCTTTTGAGGACAGTCTCAGGAGATGAAGGATGATCGTGTTAAGGCACAGTTCAAATAGTCAGGAAACTTTGCTTTATTTGGATTATCTCGCAGATTCCTTCTGCTATCTAGGCAAGTGATGTGACCTGTCTCATCCTCAGTTTACTGTTCAGTAAATGGGGAAAAATAGAGAACCTAATATCTGTGCAGTGCTGATATTATAGTGAAGAACCCCATTGACGTATCAGTAAAATATTTATTTAAAAATCTGTTGGTCATTTATAGCTTGTTCTTTCTGGAAACTATTTCTATGGTAATGAAGCTTGAGTGAGACTCAGTTTTATTCCAAACAGGTTCCTGTCACCTGACCTCTTTTCAGTATTGCTTCTCATAGTAGGTGTCATGACATTTGCAGCTGCAGAAGTGAAGAGAAGCCTTGACATGACCCATATGGTAGTCAAAAATCTCCTGTGCATTTGGTTATTTGTGTCTTTTCAAGTTTGATTGAAACATCTATCTAGTCCACTGGAGAAATATTGCATATACACAAGGAAATTGTGTGTTCTATCAAGAATAATCTCAAATAATAAAATGTGCAAAACAGGATGGTCTATGTGACAAATCAAGCTAATAGAACAGAGACATCCCTTGTAATAAGAGACAGTTGAAAGACATCTCCAGAGCCTTTATTGCTCATTTCCTACACAGCGCCTTGAGAGAACTGTCAATGTCTAGACCTGTTAAGGGTCAAAATTTTGGAAGGGAAGCCGAGGCTCTTGATTCTGTAGAAGGCTGTAGAGATGTATTATAAATCATTCTAATGAAACTAATTAATGTGTTCCAAACAAATTGGGAGGAAATCAACGTGTGATATTTTTGATCACTTGCCCTGCCTGATGTCTATGGTATGACATACCATACACAAAATTGTGGTTCATAAAAAAATGTTCTAGCAGATAATATCAGTGAGGTGATTACTTACCACAATCTTAATCATACATAGGCTCACAACATATTTTACATCAGGGAGCAGCCAGTATCCACGCTTCATTTTTTACCATTAAAATATATGCTGAATTTGTTTATTAACAGCCAATTTCTTTACTGAGTAGCCTTAATGGAAGTTACTCATACAAATCACTGGTACACAAAGGAGAGATGAGAGCTGGAGTCTAAAGACTTAGTATGTTAGTGTACGCACAAGCCTGCTTGTTTTTGTGCACACATTTGTGTGTGCAGATGTTAAGTTAAACCCACCTGTTGTGTCTTTCTATCAATTTCTTTGAAACCTGCTATTTCTAGTTTCTGTGTGTTCTCACTGGTATTAACAATGGATTACTATAATGACAGCACATGTTCTACTGGGATTATAAATTAGAGAGATGTTTCCCTTTTACATGAAAATGTTATGTTGGTAGGGGTTTTGTTGACAGGAGATGTGGAAGAAACAGAAGAGAGGTATGCCTACACTGTAGTGTGAGAGTGACATTCCCGGGAGACACCTGATGGAGCTTTGGATGCAACAATAAACATTGGGGATAGTACCAGCCATGGGGATTACTTAGACCTCTGAGGATGTGGAGAGACACCTGCTTATTCTCTGTCTGTAATGTTAGAAAATAATTCTGGGCAGATTGGTAAAGATAAGAGCTGTTCAGGAGAGTAGTTGTAGAGGATGACTGCATATTTTAGGTTTAGAAGCCCAGTGCTTGATATTACAGGTGATATCTGGCCGTTCCTGTGATCTTCAGGGCTGACACAAGTTCTGGGTCTACACATGCATCTTCCTTTTGAAAGGGGCATGTTAATGAGCGAGTTCGAAAGATGCTAATGAGGCGCTGCAATGAATATGCAGCACCTTATTAGCATAATGGCGGCCACAGCGATTTGAAAGTGCAGCTTTTCAAATTGCGCCCCACCCGTGGAGACGGGACCTTCCAAAAGGACCCCCCCACTTTTCAAAAGCCCTTCTTCCTATCTGGTAATCGGAAGAAGGGCTTTCGAAAACTGGGGTGTCCTTTCAGAAGGTCCCGACTCCACGGGCGGCGCACAATTCAAAAAGCAACACTTTTGAATCTCCATGGCCACAATTATGCTAATAAGGTGCTGCATATTCATAGCAGCGCCTCATTAGCATCTTTCGAACCTGGTCTTTAACATGCCTCTTTTGAAAGGAAGGGGCACATGCAGACACAGGGTAGGTGGTATATCAGCAACATAAGGAATAATGGGCTGGAGTGGAATTTGTGCATTCTTTGAAAACAGGAGCCGAAAGGGAATGATGGCTGCTTTTGGTACTAGAAGCAATGCTCTCTTTGAATCATTCATGGCCATTTAGTTCTGTATTGTGCCTCTGCCATTCCCAGTAATCCAGATGCCCAGCAGACAATGTCAAGAACCTTCAACTGGAAAAGGATTGTTATTAATGATTTTATTACACAGCATCATAAATATGCACAGCACTTTCCAAAAAGAATGACATTATGATCTCTGCCCCATAGAATACAACCCAAGGGACAGGTGTAACTCCCATGGAAGTCAGTGAGATTTAGGTTGGTGCCTGAAGTAGGCAGACAGTAATGACAAGCCTCAAAATAGGGTGCAGAGAAAGTAGGTGTGAGTTTTTAAACAACTGAAGATAATACATAATTACACATATGCAGTGTATACTTTTGTGAATGGATTATTAGAAACAAAAAGTTGGAGTTTAGGATTTTGAAAATTCCCAGTTGGTGTTAGTAGAATGGGGTCGTCATTAGCATCGTTGGCAGGAGTTTTTAACTATACTCCCTATGAATGAAATATTGCATTTTATGTATGTTTTCTTATTAATTGGTTTCTAAGCAAAAGCCAGGCCATTCTATTTTGTTTACAGTATCAGAGGCATACTGGGGCAAGCCATTACTGGGGTGTATTAGAGGAGGGGAATGTACCAGGATCCTTCCCCATTTTTGCAGCACATAAAAGACCATTGGCAATTACAACCCTTTCTCTCAGGGAGTACAGGAACTCCTCCCTTGGTGAACCCACAAGGATTTATGTCACACCAAGGAGGCAGAGAGGAGATGGGACCATAACTTAGCCATTCCCATCTTGCTCTTGAAATAGCAGGCTGTGCAATCCCCAGCTTGGACCACTAATTCAATACCATAACATGGTCTCAGTAAACAAAGTACAATACTGAATTGGAAAGCCCATTCTGAATGTACTAACTGACAATCATTTTCCAGGTAGGCAGTCTTGGTGAGGAAACTACATTGACAGGTTCACAAGTGCTCTGTGTATGATTTTTTTTCTTTTATAAATAAATAACACCGGTACAAGCTTCTTTCAGTTCCACAGGCCCTAGATGAATTTTCAGTGAAAAACAAAAGTGGACAGCAAATATAACAGTTAACTCTGTTCTACTTGCCTTTCCTTGTTACTGATTTGCCATGAGAAATATGGAGAATTGTGTTGGTCTAGTGGTAGGTGAAGAAATGGAGTGGGTATCCCCTGAAAGAATTCTGCTGCAGCTAGTAATAGTTGTTGACCTGCTTTAGAAAGAGAATTTAAGTCTGAATCTAAGCAGAAGGCTTATCCATTTTTCAGACTGGGATGCAGCGTAGAGGAAATAGATCTTTATGTGCCCTGACTAGATGAAGTTTCGAAAATCCCTTTTGAAATGTAATGAAAAGCCGATCATGCATTTAGCAGCTCTAGCAGTTATGCTGCCCCAAATAACTGATGAGGTGGAGGAGAATAGTTGTATTTTAATAATTGTATTTTAATAGTTGTATTCCTGATGCATTCTGTGTGACTGAGTGATAGGGCATTTGCTGCTGCTCTTAAATACGTTGCTGGGTCTGTTATTTTCTGATATTTTGTTTCTTCTTACAGTCTCCATTTGGTTTTGATAGAGGTGTTAGTGAATAAAACACCCATTTAAAAGAGGAGAAAATGGATTTTATATTAAATACACCTGTATATTTTATATGAGCTGTGTAATTCTAATACGTTGAGGTAGGGTTATACTAGAATTGAATCACATTTTAATTGTTGCATTTGCAGAAATTTCATTATTCTGCTTAAAACATAGTTACTAAATTAAGTTGGCTAAAGAAAAGAAGCCTGTTGTTTAGACTGTGTACAATTATTTTGCAATTATTCTTCACTTTTTATCTAAGTACCCAGTACAAAAGTCTCAGGACCATAACAAAGTATGTAGGAAATGATGGACAGCACCAGGACACTCTTTAGATAACTGAATGTGGCTAGATGAAAACCAATGTGATTTTATTTGAAACAGCAGGAATAGCAGGCGGAGTATACAGTAAGGCTAAAGTACAAAAATAGAGTTTTATTGTGGCTTAGCTGCGTAGGTTAAGGTGTCAAGATACAACACATGATTATTATTTAATATACAGTGGAAGGAGTGCAAGCCAAAACAGTGAAAATACATGTTAAAATATTTAGATAACTTAGAAGTAACCAAGTCATGAGGGCCTGGTAAAATTCAGCCTACAGTACCTAAGGAACTACCCAAAACCCTTGGCAATTATCTCCAAGGATTCATGGAGTACCCATATGTCCCAGAGGACCGGAGAAACGCAAACATAATACTTATCTTCAAAAAGGAAAATAAAAGGGGACCTGGGGAATTATAGACCAGCATGCCTTACTTCAATACTTAGAAACATATTGGAACAAATTAAACAATCAATTTGTGACCACCTAGCAGATAATGGCATAAGGAATAGCCAGCATGGATTTGTCAAGAACAAATCACCCCAAACTAACCTAATTTCCTTCTATGACAGAATTACTGTCCTAGTGGGTGTATGGAATCAGTAGATGTGTTATATCATGGTTTTAGTAAGGTTTTTAACAGTCTTACATGATTTTTTCATAAGCAAACTGAATAAATTATGAGGTGAATGCACAGACCATACTAAAAGAGGATTTATCAGTGCTTTGCTATCAAGCTGTGAGGATGTATCTAATGGGGTCTTGCAGGTATCCCCAGAGGCACTGAGTCCACTGAGAACGGAGAGTGAAGTCTCTGCTCTGTAGCCTTAGCTGAGAGCCAGTTGGCTTTTAGCTCATGTGGTAGAACACCTGGCTTTAGCTCCAAAGGTTGCAATTTCATTCCCTCCTGTCTATGTCCCAGGTCCATTGGCCTTGTGCAGGTATCAGTCCTTGGTCTGGAAATATTTGTTATTTTCATTAATGACTTGGATAATGGAGTGAATAGTGTGATTATAAAATTTACAGATGAAACCAAGTTGGGAGGTGTTGTAAGCACTTTGGAGGACAGTATTAGACTTCAAAACAACTGTGAAAAATTGGAGATTTGGTCTGAATTCAGCACAGGGAAATTCAATAAAGACTAGTGGGAAAGTACTACACTTAGGAAGGAAAAATGAAATGCACAACTAAAAATGGGAAATAATTGGTGAGGTAGTAGTCTTGGTAAACAGGATCTGGCAGTTATAATGGATCATAAATTGAATGAATCAGTAATGTGATGCAGTTATGAAAAAGACTAATATCATGAGGTGAGTGTAATGTGGTATGGGAGGAAATTATTGGCCAGCTCTACTCAGCATGGCTGAGGCCTCAGCTGGACTGCTATGCTCAGTTCTGGGCACCACACATTAGGGAAGATATGGACAGATTGGAGAGAATCAGGAAGGGAGCGACAAAAATCATAAAAGCTTTAAAATCATGACCTATTAAGGAAAGGTCAAACAAAATGGGCATGCTAAGTCCTGGAAAAAGAAGATCGAAGGGGGGAACTGATAAGAGTTTTCAGATATATTAAAGCCTGTTTCAAAGAGAACATAGATTAATTGTATTCTGTGTCCACAGAAGGTAGGGACAATATTGACAATGTGCAGCAAGGAAGATTTCGGTTAGCTATTAGAAAAAACTTTCTAACTGTAGGGCTGTGTCTACACCGGCACAGATCTTCAAAATAGCCATGTTAATGGCCATTTCGAGATTACTAATGAGGTGCTAAATTGAATATTCAGTGCCTCATCAGCATTAGTATGCTTCCGGCTTTGGCGCTTCGAAAGCGCTGCTTTAGAACACCCACAGCACAGCGCGGCTACACGGGGGTCCTTTTCAAAAGGACACCACACATTGCAAAGTCTCCTTATTCCTCTCAGCTGATGAGAGGAATAACCAAATAGGAATAAGGGGCTTTCGAAGTGTGCAGGGTCCTTTCGAAAAGGATCCTGTGTAGATGAGCCGCGCGTGATCGAAAGTGGCACTTATGAAGTGCCACAGCTGCCAGTATGCTAATGAGTCACTACATATTCATTTCAGTGCCTCATTAGCATATCCCAAAGTGTCTCATTAGCATCCCCCTTTCGAAAGGCAGCTGCTAGTGTAGACCCAGCCTCTATGTATAGAGGTGGAACCTCTCTAATCCAGTGCCAGACAAGCAAATATGCCAGACTTAAGGGAGAGCAAAATCATCTAGCAGCATTACCAACACTTCCACTAGTCACTGGGCTCTTAGAAGACATTTAAGAGGTAAATTAGAACTAAATAACCGCACAGAACACTGAGAGCCCAGGACTGGTGGCAGTGAACAAACTTTATGGGACTGCGGGAAACTTGGCCACACCCATGGTAAGTGATTGCTCAGCTAACTAAAATTAATACTGGATTACAGACATTGCCTGACAAGAGAGTTCATTATGAGAGAGGTTCAACCTGTAATAATGGTTCCTGCAAGCTGGTTTTAAAGTGCAAGTGCCAGTACTAACTAATAGCTGATGAGCACGCTATCTTACTTTCAAGAACACCAAATTCAAACCCTGGCTCTTCCAGTGGAATTGCTGTGTGGCCTTGTGCAAGCACCAGACCCTTGTGTGCCTTAATTTCTCCATCTGTAGAAGAAGAAGATATTAACCCACTTCATTGTGGTGATTTAGTAGGTATTTTGTTTGCTTGTTTGTTTTTGCAATATGCTTAAAACACCTCAAGTAAATGGGGCTAAATAAGGGTTAGGACTTAAACAGTCTGTTTTGAAACAACTTAAAATGAAATATAGAATCATATGTACCTATAAGAATAGCCATACTGGGTCAGACCAAAGGTCCACCTAGTCCAGTGCCCTGTCTACTGACAGCGGCCAATGCCAGATCCCCCAAAGAACAGACCAGGTAATCATCAAGTGATCCCTCCTGTTATCCATTTCCAGCTTCCGATAAATAGAGCCTACAGACACCATTCCTATTCATCCAGGCTAATCCTCCATGACCTTATCCTCCAGTCTTACAGGACTCTAGGAGACTTTTGATACTGCATTTAAGGAAGAGGAGGAGATGGCTTTCCCCACCAGTTTCTCTGGTCAGACTGCCTATGCTAGACTAGCAGGAAGAGCTAGATCTGGAGGCAGAACAACGTCATCTTTCACTACCAAAGGCCTTTTCTCTTTATTACCACACAAGGCAGTGTCCTTGGCCCTGAGATCAGCATGAGGTTATTTTGAGCATTCCAAGGTGTATTTAAAAGGTTCAGAAAATGACAACTAGAATGATTAGGGGCTTGGAACAGGTCCCATATGAGGAGAGGCTAAAAAGATCGGGACTTTTCAGTTTAGAAAAGAGGAGGCTGAGGGGGGACATGATAGAGGTATATAAAATTATGATAGGTGTGGAGAGAGTGAATAAGGAGAAGTTATTTACTTGTGCCCATAATACAAGAACTAGAGGACACCAAATGAAATTAATGGGTAGGAGGTTTAACACTAATAAAAGAAAGTTCTTCTTCACTCAGTGCATAGTTAACCTGTGGAACTCCTTGCCAGAGGAGACTGTGAAGGCTAGGCCTATAACAGAATTTAAGAAAGAGCTAGATAAATTCATGGAGGTGAGGTCCATAAAAGACTATTAGCCAAGGGTAGGAATGGTGTCCCTGGCCTCTGATTGTCAGGGGCTGGAGATGGATGGCAGGAGACAAATCGCTTGATTATTGTATTCGGTCCACCCCCTCTGGGGCACTTGGCACTGGCGACTGTCAGCAGACAGGCTACTGAGCTCGATGGACCTTTGGTCTGACCCAGTATGGCCGTTCTTATGTTCTTATTTAACAGAATTTCTGAAACTCTGGACATAAAGGCACGGGTCATATCAGAGAAATCTTATAAGTTGTTTGGCACTCTGACAGCTCTTGATCTAACTATAATTATGCTCCTTATAAATGAAGGGCTCCTTGATGCAGATGAGAGCCTGTGGCAGATGCCAGCCATGATAACACTAAGTACAGAATGGGTAGAGAGAAGTACCAGGTCCCTCAGGGCTCAAGTACATCTGTGACCATCCCAACATAGGCTTTTCAGTCATTTCAGCAGTAAAAGACAATTATAAAGCAAACAAGAGTACCCTTAAGGACAAAGACACAAAAAGTATCAACCTACTTGAGGAAAAAATCTTATTCCTCTTTTTTCAGGCATATGGGGCTGGTGCTAGAGGGGATATTTGCCAGCAGAGGCACGTCTACATGGCCTATTTACTGTCGGCAGCACCCTCTGCTGGCAGTGAGATTTCACGCAGCTATAATAATGAGCTGTGGGAATGTGCTAATGATTAGCCATTTGCAATTGCGAGACTGCTCATTAGCATGAAGCTGCCAGCAGGAGATCTCCGTGTAGCCCCAGCCAGAGACTCTGACACTTTACGTCCAAAAGAAAAGAGCCTTTAATAACATCTGAGGTTTGTTTTACATAATCACTCAATTGCAGTGTCAGTATAAATGCTTGTTTTAATTTCTTCTGGGTTTGTGTGGATGTATTTAATCAATAAACTTTCAATATGAGCAGATGCCTTCAGGAGTTTGCTAAATAATCAAGTAAAGCCATGGTCTATTTAATCTTATCCAGAATCTTCTATCAATGTGTAATATTACCAGTGAAAATCCATGAACACCTTTAACCTCTTTGGCCTTTGAAATTTATATCCACATAGCACTATCTTCTTTCACTTCATTATGTATATGTCATGTTAATCCCACGCGATGTTCATTCTCTTATCTTCTCCGTGGGGAGAGAAGTGACTGTAAGATCCGAGCAAGAGGAGAAAGCTGGGACAAGAGCAGGGATGTGGTTGATGAGTCTGCTGTTGGCAAATAATCAATGGTTTGCAGGTGGAGGGTGGGCAGGGGAGGGGCTGAGGTGCATGGATCCCATTTAAGCCCATCTGGTGGATTCCATTCCTCCCCTTCCTATGTAGCACCACCACACAAAGGCAGTGGAGCTGACAGCCACTGTGGGCCCTAGGCAAAGTGGGAGGAGGCCTGGCTTTTTGCCCCTGGAAGGGACAGAGCTGAGGATAGAAGGGGTTGGGCCACGGCAGTTGGCCTTAGTGCCACCGGGACCTCAGTGTTGAGCCCCTCACAGCTGCACAGAGTGGCAGAGCAGCACTACCAGCACTTCAAAGGGGCCTGGAGCTCCAGCTGCTGCAACTGCTGTCTGTGACCCCCTCACTGAGCTTGCACAAAGGTCATTTCCTTGGGTTGTTTTCTCCTTTTCCCCCCGAGATAATTTCACTGAGTGTGCAGCAATCTGAGTGTTTTGTGTGGAGCTGAGGGAAGGTTGCACCTATTTCTTGGACACACAAATGAAAAATATGTGTATGAAGAAGGTGCCCTTGTGCAAGCAGGGACAAGTGGAAATTGGGGATTCAGCCTATAAACATGTATTCAGATTCCCTGTCTCACTTCTGTCACATGGGATCAACCTGCCGTTACACAAAATGAAGAGAAAGATAGCAGAAAGTTTTTAAGAGAGAGGAGAAGGAAGGAGATAGTATAAAGGGAATGATTCGGCTGCCCCTCTCCTGGCATCAGCCGCCCAGATGGACATAAGTTATAGCTGAATCCAGTAAGAGGCATGTTGTCGCTGCATTTCCAGTTTTCATAGGCTTTCCATCACAGGGAGGCCATGGGACAGAAACTTGCCTCATTTACACGAGAAGCTCTACTTCTATCAAAAGAATGAGTCCTGCTTTACATCAGTGTAACCAATGGCAGAATCTGACCAACATTTGACTTCTGTTGTTACACAGATGTTTTCAACAAAAGTATCTAATGTTGTTTTGTTACAAAGATAGGTGAAAGTCCCATCAGTATATGAAAAACTATTTGCTGCTTTCTACCTTCCAGAGCTATATTTTTAACAGCAGTGAGTCTTAATCTGAATGGCTGTGCCATTTTCTGAAAGATATTTTATAATTCTGAATAAATGGAGAGATGCATCTCCTTGTATTATTATTGTGGATTAAATTGCTACTTGTGCTGACGATACTAAAAATACTGTAACATAACCTTTCAGAATCTTTTTATTGAACACAATTTCAAATAATCTTTTTCAGTCTTCTCAAGTAGATTCATTATCTCAGTCTCAACTGCCAGCTCAAGAGAACAATTGTCTGGGATCCAGCAGAGTCTTCCACCAGGTATGTCAATCTTCCACCAACATTAAAGAACATTCAGCTGCTTGTTGTCCAGGAGAACACCTCACATACAAAAAATCTAAGCAGATGGGATTCCACAAGCAGTGGGGGACAGGAATATTCCTTTTGCTCCCCACCTTCCTTTCCTTTGCAGCTGAGGGAGTGTCTAGCACATTTGTGCTCTCACTAGTCATTCAGTGTTATTTTGAGGTCTGCCTGCTGCGCACTGAGGGACAAACACTCCTGCCCTCCCCTGGGATGTTCTCATGGGTAACTCCATGAGTTTCTACTTTGGGATTTTCCATTCTCTTCCGTCATAGTTCCTGTGAAAGAGACAACTTAGCCATTTATGGAGCTTGCATTGTTTTTTATAAGAAAATACAGGAAAACCCCCTCATAGTTATAAGCTCCATTGGAACAAGATTCCCTCCTTCAGGGCTTTGACATTCTACAGGAGCATACAAATTTCATTGCAGAATCTATAGTCCTGCTCCAGCAACTGATAGCACAGAGGCAATTTCTTACAGGATCTGAGCTTATTTTAGCACTGAAATCTACCTACAAGAAGAAGTTTTCAGTGCTGAAAACTTAGATAATAGAAGGGATGCAAAGCACTTGGATATCAAATGTGGTAGTCTTTACTAGCCACAGAAGTTATTGCTGCACAGATATCAATAACTGAGTTTAGAGCTCTTGTGATGCAATAACAAAAGGGCCTAGATGTTGATGTATAAAAGTTGTTAGGCACCTAAGTCCTTTTTAGGCACTGAAATCCCAGTATTAGGTTCCACTGTGATACCCAAAATTCTCATGAACTCCTGTAAGCACTTACGCACACTCCGTGCATTGTAATACATGAGGTATCTTGGGCCACTGCTGAGAGGATCAAATCAGGGTGAACTGCTTAGAGTCAGGGCTACTTACAGCCCAAGACTGGAGGCAAGTCTACACTCATGTGAAAGATCAAATTAAGGTACTCAACTCCAGCTATGTTAAATATGCAGCTGGAGTCGACGTACCTTGATCCAAGCTTCCATGCTGCCTCCACTGTGGAAGGTTGACACAAGTGAACACTCAGGTTGACATCCGTTACTGCTCACAAGGAGCAGGAGTATCGGTGCCAGTGGGAGCACCCTGTGGATTTGATTGTGTTCCTACCAGATGCACTAAATTGAATTCCATAAGACTGACTGTGGCAGCATCTATCTTCCACTTAGTGAAGATGTACCCTGGGAGTCCTCTTCTATAAGCAACACCACACTAGTCACGAAGAGCACTTCTTTCACCACACTGGCTAGCAAAAAGTCATACAAGCAATTCCCTTCAGACACTCTAGTTTTCCCATGTCACCATCAATACCACACTCTGTACAGATGAGAAGCTATGGAAACCAATCTCATCAAATCAAGTAAAAGGACCCAAAGGATCTGCCACATTCCCAGGTTAATATATAATTCAGGCCGTACCCAAAAATACACTGTTAGCCAATCTGTTAGAAGTTAACATCTAAAGATTGATTTATTTATTGAAAGAAAGAAAGCTGTTAAAGGAATCAAATACATATACCAATTGCAAAGTTATTGGCACAGGCTTTTAGCAGAGGTGGAATAATCTGCTGTCTTAAATCAAGCCTCTAGAATATGTCCGCTGTTAGGATAGGTCATCAGTCCTTTCAAGCTTCAGTTCATAGCAAAGATGCTCCAGAGATATGAGCTGGATTGAAGACAAATGGAAGAACCTCCAGGGCCCTTTTTATAATGTCAACCATGTACAGGGACTACCATTGTTCTCACTGTGTAATATATGTTCCAAGATGGAGGCCTGGTCCACACTAGACCTGAAAACCAACCTTAGATACACAATTGTAGCTGTGACAATTGTGTAGCTGGAATTGATGTATCTAGAAGTGACTTATCTGGCCATCCTCCCAGAGGGAGGTTAAAGGGAGAAACTCACATGTCAACTTCCCTTACTCCTCATGATAATGAGGAGCAAAGGGTTGACTGTCAAGCCCTGATAGTTCAATTTCACATGTCCCCACTACGCATGTGACATTAATCCCCAGAAGATGAACCCTGACCAGCTCAATCTTCTGGTAAGTAGAGATATACCCGAAGTTTGTCACATGAGAAAGTTACTTGTCTATACATGACTTAGTCCTTTTTAGGCAGCGGCCATTGCTGCCATGCTGAACTGAATGCTCATAGAAGATCTCATCAGATGTGACTGGTACCATCCAAGGAGCATTGTCAGTCAAGTACTTATATTCACTTAACAAATAGTCCTTTTACAATAGACTGACCCAGCCTCCTGCTGGTGTCTCCCAGAAGCAATAGCCAATGCTGATATCTTCAAATACAAAAATGACACACACATTTGAATCATATAAGCAGAATCAGTAAATCATAAGCTTTTCATAGACATTGTACTTGGCCCACTCTGTCCAAGATTTGGTACAAACATATACCAATTATTAGTACATTCATATTACAATCCAATAACATTACATGCCTATATTTTGGCTGCTGAACATTTGCTCTGCTGCCACCTTCTGGGATTCCAGACATCCATCTTCCACCTAAAACTCATAGCAATTCCCACAGTAGGGGAAAATAGGCATTCAACTGTTTGAGTTGCATATGGGATTCAATCCTGTAAGTATTCTCCTAGGCTGTCTATTGGCTCAGGCTCCTCAGGCGAGTTCACATAAAACTGGGAATATGAACAGAGATGAGCCAGATATTGAGTGGTTACTCCAGTCACTGGGATAGCCTAATGTTTGGCTCCCTCAGTCTTTCCTGTTGAAGAGAGTGCACTCTGGACAAATAATGAAAGAGACGTTTGAGTGGGGAGGCTAGATCCTCCCACCTCCCCGGTAAATGCTTTAACCACTGAAGTATAATAGACACATTCTCATATCCTAATGTGCATGTGTTCCCTCTGTCTCCATTTCTGTCTCTCTCTCTCTGTCTCTCACTCTCTTCTCCCCTAAACCTCCTCTCTCCCTCCTGGTGGTTAGAGCCAGGACTTTTTTTTTTTCTTTAACTCAGAAATTGCTAAATGAATTTTGCTCCAGTTTTCTAGACAAACATGATCTTGGGGCTGAGGATGGCTGTGTCTAGACTAGCCCCAAACTTTGAAGTGGGCATGGTAATTAGGGTGTTGGGAGATTGCTAATGAAGTGCTGCGGTGCATAGGCAGCACTTCATTAGTCAAATTCTCCCCTGCAGCAACTTCGCAGCGTGAACTCTTGCAAAATTTTGAGGAGTAAAGGGACTTTGAAGGAGTGCGGGCACTTCAAAGTACCTGCGGCTGACCCGCGGCTACACACAAGCCAGCACTTCGAAGTTTCATGCTTTGAATTGCCGTGGGGGAGATTTTGACTAATGAAGTGCTGCATATGCACCACAGCACTTCATTAGTAATCTCCCGACACCCTAATTACCATGCGTCCTTCCAAGTTCGGGGCTAGTCTAGACACAGCCTACATGTAGCAAAATTTCAACACAGAAAATAAAGTAAAAAAAAATACATTGCAAGAAAATAAAACTAAGTAGTTCTAAGAGAACACATGCCATGAACTTATAGTGGAAGCTATGGCTGCTGCTTTAATATATCTCTTCATCTATTAACAATTGTGTTCTCGTACATTTTACATGTCAACAAATCAGTTTTAAAAGCATAGAAAAGCTATTGTAGTTACTCCTTCAAATGAAGCTTTTTTAAAGTGTTTGCTAGTTTGCCATGTAATTTTTATTTATTTGACTTTAGAAATTCAATAGCAGTGTTAGTTCACTCCCTCATCTGGAAGGCCAAACAAAGCAGAAATTTGTTGTAAATGCTGCCAGACCTCATCCACAAGACAGCAGCCTTCCTCATATAACAAAGAACTTGCAGAATGTGCACCCATTGCTTCAGGTGAGCTAAAGGACACCTCGTTGCTTTATGCAGTGTGTCGTTGCAACCATGTCTGTCTCAGGATATGAGCGAGACAAGGTGGTTGAGGTAATATCTTTTATTGGACCAGTTTCTGCTGGTGAGAAAAACAAGCTTTTGAGCCACACAGAACTCTTCTTCAGGTCCTGAAGATATTACTTCGCCCACTCCGGCTATGTCTACACTTGCGCCCTTCTTTATAGGGGGTATGGTAATCAGGGTGATGGGAGATTACTATGCATATGCAGCACTTCATCAGGCTAATTCTCCTCCATGGCAACTTCAAAGTGTCAGACTTCGAAGTGCCAGCGTGCCATGTAGCCGCGGGCACTTTGAAGTGCCTGCACTGCTTTGAAGTGCCTTTACTTCTCAAAATCTCGGGAGTAAAGGCACTTTGAAGTACTGCGGGCACTTCGAAGTGCCTGTGGCTACATGGCATGCTGGCACTTTGATATCTGACACTTTGAAGTTGCCGTGGGGGAGAATTAGCCTAATGAAGTGCTGCATATTCACTGCAGCACTTCATGAGTAATCTCCCATCACTCTGACTACCATGCCCAGCACAAGTGTAGATGTAGCCTTTGTGTGTCTGATTGTTGGACACTTTAGTCTGGTGTTAACCAATTTGTTCCTCATAAAGGTATTACATTTTAGTGAATCTAATTAGTGAGCTCTGTAGATGTTTGAATGTGTGTATGTAAATATAATTTATTGAGGGGGGTTTTAAAAAAGTTTCCATTTTCATTAGAACAGTTCCATTTAAAAAAAGAATTAGAGATGGGTGAATAACTAAAAGGTGTAGCAGTTAATTTGAGATCGCTCCGTAAGTTCTGATGAATACCTAAAGTTACGTCAACCTCTTGAAGTCTTCTCAAATGTAGGCATTTAAAAATCCAATCAGTTCCTTCTCTCTTCCTGATTTTTCCTAACTCCCCTGTCCTCCTTTGATACCTGCTCTCTGAAGTCTTGTCTCTCTTTTTTATTTTCAGTAAATCAGATCTGTTATCTAAAAGTGGTCACAGACATTGCTGATCTCCACAATGTCGATCCTTTTTCCTTCCTATCTGTGATGCTACTATATCAAATCTATGGTGGAGCCTCAGCAGATCTGGCAGGTTCTGCTGAGCCCTGTTAAGGTCTATTTTCAGATCTGAATCAGAATTACCCCAGAATGCATTTTGCCTGTGATGCCCTGGAATGATGGGAAAATGCAAGTTTTACAAAGCAGCTTGCCAGGCAATGGTTACTCAGCCCACTGCCATGGATTACCTGGTTCAAAAGGTGTGTGTAAGGGTTGGGTGGAACTCGAGGGCACGGAACAGCACACAGAATGGGGTAGAGCAGCTGCTTGCCTGAAATGCTTTGAAGTATCAAAAAGAATAAATTCTGTGGCCTGATGCAGCCAACGGTTCATATATCAACATGTGCTCGAGTCCCACTGCAGTCAGTGCTTGACTTTCAACTCTATGAATTTACAGTCTCTTTTTTGGCACCTTCTGTGCACAGGTTAATTTGTTAACCTAAGGTTTTGGGGAGATGGTCTTTTAAGAAAAAAACCTAAAAGCCAGTGTTATAAGAAGATGCATAGGCATCAGACTCCAGCGGGGCTGACAGCCACTGCAGGCCCTGGGGCAAAGTGGGGCTGGGGGGGACTAGTTCTGTACCCCCAGAAGGGGCCGGGTCAAGGGTGGAAGGGGCAGTGCCTAGAGCTGTCAGTTCTTACTGCTGCTCATATTGTGTCACTGTCCTCCCCATCTGCCCCTCAGAGTGGCACAGCAGCACTGCCGCAGCACTTCAAGGAGCCTTGGCACTCCAGCTGCTGCCACTACTACTTTGGCAGCAGCCAGAGCTTTGAGTCCCTTTGAAATGCTGGACCCTGGGCCAGCTAGCCCTTCTGCCCCCACCATCAGCAGCCCTACCAGGCTCCCTTCTGAAGCAAGGCTTAGAAATTCTACAGGGGTATAAAGCTCCCAGTGTGCCATCAACCTTTAAGTGCTTTGGTAAATCAGGGCCCCATTAGGATGGAGGTTCAAATCAGTTTTCTTCTGGTTTTTTTCTAAACCTTTTTGCTCAAGCTTAGAGCTGAAGAGGTGCCCTTTGGCTCCTGGAATCACAGAAGTCAGAAATGGAACATATAATATATGTGGGCATATACATCTCATAGAGCTGGAAGGGACCTCAGGAGGTTATTGAGTCCAGTCCCCTGCTCTCTTGGCAGGACCAAGCACCACCCCTTTCATTGACTTAAACCTATTTACTCTAGATCCCTAAATGGCCCCCTCAAGGATTGGACTCACAGCCCTGGGTTTAACAGGCCAATGAGGAAACCACTGAACTATCCCTCCCAACATCTTGAATATCTCCTCAGGACCAGATCCTCAACTTCCAAAACTGTCATAGCTTAATTGACGTCAGTGAAGCTATGACAGTTCACAGCAGCTGCACCCTATATACTGAATAGACCTGGAAACTGAATTACCCCTTTTCCTCTAAAAGTGTCTCTCTCCAAGTCAGAATGAAGGCACATTGTCAGGGAAGTTTCCACTGTTGTTGCCCCTGAAGTACCTGTTTTGTGGATAAATAGAGGACTAGGGTCTCAAGGCTTCCAGGCCTCCTTTGAGCGTTATATTAACTTTGACATTGATAAAAAAAAGTGCAAAGCCTCCAGAACTTACTTCTGAGTGGGCTGTGTGATGGGGTTCAGGGGTCCCCATGCACTGTACCCCGTCCGCAGGCAGGAGTGACTCTCACTCAGCAGGTAGAACAGGAAGTTTATTAGGTGACAGAGGCCCGGTTTCTTACAGAAGAGTCAGCGCAGCAGTCAGAGGCAGTCATTCCAACCCGTCCTGAAGAGAGGAGCCCGAGGGGTGCCCCTCTGGAGTGTAGTTTCCCCCCCGGCCAGGCTGGCTGCCTTCCAGCTCCCTCTCCCCTCCAGCCTCTAACTGCTGCTTCTGATTCAAAGCCGCTCGGGTCCTCCCTCCTCTTTGTTCAGGGCAGAGGTGTTACCTGCCAGCCCAGGTTATAGCCCCAGGGTCATCCTTAACCGCTGAGAGCTGCTCTGCTTGTCTCACACACATCCAGCCTGAGTCTCACCCATGCACCCCCCCACTCCATCACAGGCTGCCGTCAGCAGTTTTTTCTGTAATGGCAGGGATGAGTGGGGAATGAGTTCAAATACAAAAAAATAAAATGAAAATCTTTGTTGTTTGGCAGGAAAACAGATCCCGAGGTCAGCCCCATTTTTCCCGATTTAACCTTGCAGAAAACCTGCCTGAAAGTACTACCAGAGTCCAGCCCAATAAGTCAGAAATAGAAGAAATCAACACCAGTCTCAAGCTGCCACTGACAGCTCCAGGTACAGTCTGAGCAAAAATCGTGTGTGTCGGAGGGAATGATGTAACACACAGAACGCCCTGAGAAGGGGACCTGCTGTCAGTGTTCACCAAAATGTCTTTCTTGGCGGTGTGAAGGAAGGGATGTGTTAGAGGAATTTTTAATTATCATTTAACAGTTGTCTTATGCAAAATTGTGGAAGAAGTAGACACATGCAATACGTAAGGGACAAAAGGATGTATGACCCTGTGGTGTGACCATAGGCAAGTCAGTAAGGGTAAGCTGACACTTGGAGCTGGGGTTGTGTTTGCACTGCTCTCATTGAACACACTAAAAATAGAAATGTAACCATGGCAGTGTGAGCTACAGGTCAGTACAGCCTCTCTGAGTTTTTGCCCAGGGTCTCTCATGGGCTAGAATTGTATTGAACAAAATGAACAGGGTTTTTCCTGTTGTTTCACTTCATTATTTATTCCAGGTGTTCATTACCCATTAATGTTTCTTAAACAAATCCAGCTATATTTCCAAGAGGAATGTCATTTCAAAATGAAAAGCTTTAAAATGTTTCATTTTGAAAATGTCAAAACAATCACTGCCAACTCGTTCTAAAAATATATTTTACATTTTTATTTTGCTAAAATCATTCACTAAATACACACAAGATTTCAAATAATTCTGTCTGAGTGACAAATGCATTTTATGGTAAACAACCTATTTACCAAAAAGAAAAAAATCACCTAGCTGTAATTGCTAGTCTCCTTTCTTTGCAAAAATATTCCTCTTAACCAAGGAGTAGCAGAAAGACCTGGCATTATTCTTCTGTAAATCAATGAACATTGATTGAAAGTAAGAGAATAGAGTAAATATATCCCCACATCAAACTAAACTCACTGCTGAGCCATCATTATATGAACAGTGTGTAGATACTACTAGACAATAATTGAAATAATTAAAAATGTACAAATAGCCGTAAACAAAAAACAATTGTCCAGGATCTGATGACTAGGAGTAAATTCTCCCTTCTGATCAGAAGGACAGATTCAGCTTTGACATTCGGATCGCTTCATGTTCAGGAAGTCTGCCATACGTGGCACCTAAACAAAAGAGACATTTGGAACTAAAATTGCCACGTTCTTTCAAGGAGAAATTCAACCTCCTTACAGAATAATTCCATGTGCACCTGTCCATAGAAAAATCTGAAGCTGTATTCCCTTTTAGAAAAACTAAGCTGCATAGTCTTTGACCTTTTGCTTTCTCTAAGGTTGGACTTGCTGAAGAAGTGACTTGACACAGGGACACACTGTGACACTTTGGTGACCGGAACAAATCTGGGTTCCTCAGAGCTGAGAGGTTTTACTTTAACTAATAGGGCTGGCTTCAGACCAATATCCAGGCAAAATTAAGTCATCTAAACCAGCTCACTGATTTGACAGCTCACCAGAGATCCTGCATTAGCAGTAGAGGACTAATGCTAAGTTGAGCCACTGTCAGGACTAAGTCCATTTGTTTTCTGAGACCTTTGCCTGAGAGATGAACGGCTGTTGGGCTGGAAGCATTAAGCTAATTTTAGGAGGTGAGCACATCTGACTTTAAACATACAGATGAAGACATACATATCTCATAGAGCTGAGAGGGACCTCTAGAGCTCATCAGATCCCACATTCCAGCGGGCCCAAGAACCATCAGTGACAGATTTTATTTTTTAATCTATTTGTCCCAGACCCCCTAAATAGCCTCCTCGATGATTGAGCTCACAACACTGGGATTACAAGGCCAATGCTAAAACCACTGAACTACATTGATCTGTTATGGTAAACAGGCCTAAGGACCACTATGATAGATGCTTTTTTTTAGATATTCTTTAGCGTATGGCTCATATCTGCAAGCAAAATAGCGAGAAGAGCCATTTTTTCAAATTCAGTTCCAAAATCAATCCTTCAAGAGCCTCAATGCCCATGAATACGAGACATCCTTAATAAGTAATGTCAGACTGAACTTTTGGTAATGGCTGTTTTAAGAACAGCGCACACACAACGATTTGTACCAATTAAAAACTTTAAGTTTCTTTCAACCCTGGGTTGGAGAGCAAAGGAGGAAAAGGAAAATGCTGTGGCTGGGAATAGGCTCTTAATTAACTGGGAAGGAGCAATGTTCACATCAACCTTCCGCACCAGGGTTTCTCAACCTTTTTTTTTATAAAGTACCCTTTAAAAAAAATTTATAAGCAGCCCAATCCCCTGCTTTAACTCAGTTCCCTCTCCCCTTCTCCAGAGCCAGGCACTGCCAGCCCTTTCTCGACCCCCTCCCCCACTGTAATCCAATGTAGCTGTCTCTCCAGAGCCACCAATGCCATAGACACTGCTACGCACTTCTCCTTTGAAGCACTCGGGAAGGACTCATGCACAGAGTGGCACATAGCACTCCCGCAGCTCAGAGCATCTGATTACTCAAAGAGCCATATGCAGCTCGGGAGCACGTACCCTCCGGACTTCTCTCACAGCCCGGGCTTAGCAACCTGCCAGTGGAGCAAGGAGCCTACCTGAGGCAGCACTGTGGCCAGGCCTTCCCCAGGCAGCTCTTGCCTGGGGGGGGCTCATAAAAGCCACAGAGGAGCCAGCAGCATCAGTGTCTGGAGCCACAAATGACTTGTTAAAGAGACGCACGCACCTCCACAGCCACAGGTTGCCAACCCCTGAGCCAGGGCTACACTGTAGCCCTATCTCAAAATAACTTTCATTGCATTGTGCAAATTGTGTGAGTTATTTTGGGGGGAACTTATTTTGAACTCGGTGCTGGGTGCACAGCACTGGAGTTTGAAATAAAAGGCTACTTCAAACTTCCCCCTATCCCTCTGACAACCAGGGATAGCAGGAATGAAATAACGTGCTCGAAATACCCCCGCTATTTCAAGTGTGGTTTTGGCCACGTGTAGCCTTAGCTTAAGAGAATAAATGATGTGTGAAGTGTCACACAGCAGGGCAGAGTAAAAAAAAGACAGTTGAGGAGGAGAATAAAAATAACAAATTAAGCACTTTACGTTTAAAGACAACTTTCAGTGTATAAATTACAGTTGAACTGCTTGATCAAAGTGTTCCACATTTTCACTGTGGATTTTTTTTTCAATTTAGAAGCCTTGAAATATTTTAGAAATAAGTTAACAGTGTATGAGCACGAAGAAATTCTAAACTATGAAGAGCTGTGGTTTCTTGGGCTGGAAGCTGAAAAGATTGAAGGGTTACCTGAAACACAGAATAATAATTGTTATGATGACGAACATGGCACTTACATAAAGGTAAGGGGACAGATCATAGTACTGGTATTCTGTGCAACAGTATTTATAGTGACAACCTGTCCACTGCTAAGCTAGTCTGTAGGAGATAAAGGATGATCTCAGATGACTTGTTAGCAATTTAATGTCCACATTGCAAGCGCATCACTATAGACAACCTGTCTGAATTTGAAAAGAGAAGTTCTGAATGGAGACTCACCTTCCCTTGACACAAGGGCTACATCTACACTAGCACACTACATCAAAGTAGCCTATTTCGAAGTAAGAACATCGAAATAGGCTACTTCAACGCGTATCATCTACACGTCCTCCAGGGCTGGTGCCATTGACATTCAACGTCGAAGCAGCGATGGGGAATGTCGAAAGGAGCCGCCCTGGAAGGAAATGCGGAGCGTCCACACACACAAGCGCTCTCCGTCGAAATAAGGGGCCAGCAAAGCCTGCAGACGGGGTCACAGGCTGTACTAGCCCTTCTGGGGCAAGAGCAAGCCACTCCCTTAAAGGGCCCCTCCCAGACACGCTCGGCCTGCACAGCACGAGGTCCACAGAGCCAACAACCTGTTGCGGACCCTGAGCACACAGCATGGACCCCCAGCTGCAGCAGCAGCAGCAGCAGCCACAAGCCCTGGGCTAAGGGCTGCCACATGCAGCTAGACATAGAGCCCTGCAGGGGCTGGACAGAGCATCTCTCAACCCCTCAGCTGATGGCTGCCATGCAGGACCCCGCTATTTTGATGTAGTGGGACACAGGTCATCTACACACGCCCTGCTTCGACATTGAACATCGAAGTAGGGCGCTATTCCCATCTCCAGATAGGAATAGCAATTTTGACGTCTTACTGCCTAACGTCAATTTCAATGTTGAAATAGCGCACGGCATGGTAGACGCGATGGGTACCATTTTGACGTTGTGGCAGCTACTTCAAAAGAGCTGGCTAGTGTAGATGCACCCAAGATGTCTGTGCCACATCGGAAACTGCAATTCTTTGGCCTCTCAACTTATCTTGTGGGCATATGACATCAGGTTTTGCCAGTCCACCAATTTTATGAGCCATAAATTCACAAACAGACACCAATCTCCACTAAAACTTCGCATTTTGTTTTCTTGTCTACTGCAGGTCCTACATGACCATATTGCATACCGCTATGAAGTGCTGGAGGTCATTGGAAAAGGGTCATTTGGACAAGTAGCAAAATGTTTGGATCATAAAACCAATGAACTAGTAGCAGTGAAAATAATAAGGAACAAGAAAAGGTATGGCATGGCATAACTTCAAGAGGTCAAAGAGATGCTTGATATGCTGATACTAGTCTATTCTATTCATGAGCGTAATTAGCCCCTGCTTTATTATGGATAATTCAGACATAATGATCTCCATATGCTGTAAGAAATGGAACACTTGCTTATTCAATTTTATATATGCACTTGTAAAAATTTTGCATGAGTTTGTTGGCAATAAAATTGGAAGACCACTACGTCTTCACAGACATACTGACCTGCTGCATCCCCCACAATTCCTGCTGTATCCCAATTCGTAACACTTCTAAATGGAATTCTGTTCCAGTATTGGTCTCCCAAATAGTTTTGTTATAGAGTTGTCCAATGCTTAGGCCTTGTTTACATGGAGAAGTTAGTATGAAAGGGTGAGAATTTAAAGTACAATAGCTATTCCACATCACCTCCCCATGTGGGCATTCTTTTTCTGTGCTAACAACACAATTTCGTGAATTATCTTAATCCACGCAAAGGCATTTGTAGTATGGAATAAAAGTGTCCACACAAGGAACTAGTGCAGAATAGCTGTTTCACAGTACCCATTACAGGTGTTTTCTTCAGGTAGACAAGCCCTTAGATGAGGTCTGCACTACAAAGTTTTGTCAGCATAGCTATACGAGCAGCATTAAAGAAACACATGTGATTGCCATAGTGATGCTGACAAACCTCCCCCCCCCCATGTAGATTTAGCTCTACTGACAAAAGACTCCTTTGGTCCGTATGTTTATGTAATTTGGGTAGGGTGGTTGCTATATCAATAATAGTGCTCCTTTTGCATGCATAAGCTGAGTTGTATTTGGGGCTCTGCCTGTGTAGCTAAATGAGTGTAGCTAGACTGGCAAAGACTTTGCAGCATAGATTGGCACTTTCATTCTGGAAAAAATCCAGAAGTGCAAAAAATAATGGAAAATAGCAAAGGAATGGCAAGCTTGTTCAGCAAAAAGATAGAAGTTTTTAGGAAAGGAGAATAAGAGGAACATGTGATAGAAGGAATGATATGCAGAAAACCTTCTGACTGATATAACATTGCATAGTAGAAAATAGGTTGGGAGGGGGCTTTACCTTTCTATGAAGCATCTAGCTTCTCAGTGCCAGAGACAGCATATGGACTTAGAAGGAAGGTATATGGCTATAGAACAGGAAATTCTATATATGGCATGGTCCTACAAATTTTCCCTCCCTTCTTGCTAATGACCAGGCTTGTTCTACTAAACAGTGATGTTGAATCAGGTCCAGAGAATTTTACTACTAAAATTCTTTGGGCTTGAGCCAGCAATATTGAAATCAATGAGAGTTGTTATCTTCCGTGGGAGCTGAATTAGGCCCTTTCATTGTATGCTTTCGTCTTGCCTCAGTGTCTTGTGAAGATACTATATAAAACTGAAGACCTGGCTAGACTTGGAGTGAAATCCTGGCTCTGTTCAAATAAATGGAAAGATACCCATTGATTTCACTGGGGCGACGATTTCATCCTTGATGCTCAAACATGTATCATTTGAAAAACTTTACTCATTTTTTCATTATATTGTTTTGCCATCCAAGTTCAAAATAATCATGCTAGACAGTGGTCAGCATTATGAAGTCAGCATTTGCCAGTAATTACCACACCATTTTTCTCTCTACTTACCCTAGGAGATAACTCTTATAGTTCAGATTCCCCTTTATGGTAATTACCAGTAACTACTGATTCTTTAATGACAGTCATTTGTTTTGTATCTGCAACAAGAGCTTGTTGGTTGTTGCAATCCTTTTAGAATTAGACTGAATGAATCAGGTTCTTGCCATATCAAGTGATTTTTTCCCATGCATGTAGGTTTCACAACCAAGCTTTGGTAGAAGTGAAGATTCTTGATGCTCTTCGGAAGAAGGACAAAGACAATACTCACAACGTTGTCCATATGAAGGAATTCTTTTACTTTCGCAATCACTTTTGCATTTCGTTTGAACTGCTCGGGTAAGGCATATATTCTTCTACATATGTTAGGGACCAAATGATATAGGATCACAGATACATGTATGTTATGAAGATAACTTGAAGATAACTAACAAGCTAACCCTAGAACTTTGTAAGGTTTTTGAGTTGGTTGGTTGTGGGTTTTTTTTCTGGTTGACACCGGCCGTGTCTACACGTGCACGCTACTTCGAAGTAGCGGCGCCAACTTCGAAATAGCGCCCGTCACGGCTACACGTGTTGGGCGCTATTTCGAAGTTAAAATCGACGTTAGGCGGCGAGACGTTGAAGTCGCTAACCCCATGAGGGGATGGGAATAGCGCCCTACTTCGAAGTTGAACGTCGAAGTAGGGCACGTGTAGACAATCCGCGTCTCGCAACATCAAAATAGCGGGGTCTGCCATGGTGGCCATCAGCTGAGGGGCTGAGAGACACTCTCTCTCCAGCCCCTGCGTGGCTCTATGGTCACCATGTGCAGCAACCCTTAACCCAGGGCTTCTGGCTGCTGCTGCTGCAGCTGGGGATCCATGCTGCATGCACAGGGTCTGCAACCAGTTGTCAGCTCTGTGGATCTTGTGTTGTTTAGTGCAACTGTGTCTGGGAGGGGCCCTTTAAGGGAGCGGCTTGCTGTTGAGTCCGCACTGTGACCCTGTCTGCAGCTGTTCCTGGCCCCCTTATTTCAATGTGTGCTACTTTGGCGTGTAGACGTTCCCTCGCAGCACCTATTTCTATGTGGTGCTGCCCAACATCGAAGTTGAACGTCGACGTTGCCAGCCCTGGAGGACGTGTAGACGTTATTCATCGAAATAGACTATTTCAATGTCGCTACATCGAAATAAGCTACTTCGATGTAGCATGCACATGTAGACGTAGCCACCATGTGGTGTTTAGTTTACCAATATCTGCATTAATTGACACATCATTCCCCTACCCCAAACATCAAGAACTCTCCTAAGGAAGACCATGACCCTGGGAGATGTACAGGCCATAGTGGAAGGCTTTGTTGCCACGGGGTTTCCAAACTGTGGTGGGGCAAGAGATGGCGTGCACATCCCCATCATGGCTCTGGACCATCTGACCTCTCAGTATGTAAACCAAAAGGAACGCTTCCCAATGCTTTTGCAGGAATTGGTAGATCACAAATGCTATTTCATCAACATCAACGTGAGATGGCCGGGGAGGGTTCATGCACCTCTTCAGAAATTCTGGTCTGTACAGAAAACTCCTGCATTGGACTTTTTTCCCAGACTGGAAAATCAAGATTGGCGACATGGAAATGTTTACCCTCTGCTCCCTTGTCTTATGAAGCCCTACACAAGAGCCCTGGACTGCAGCAAGGAAAACTTCAATCACAGACTCAGCAAGGCAGAATCCTGGTGAAATGTGCTTTGGTCGTGTAAAAGTGAGATTCAGATGCCTAGTTTGGACCTTTCTGAAACTAATGTCCCCACCGTGATTACAGTGTACGTTATGTTGCATAACGTTCGTGAATCCTGGTGGGAAAATTTCCTGTCCGCCTGGAATTCTGAGGCTAAGGCCCTGAGCAGGGCTTACTCGCAGCCGTCTACACAGCTATTCACCAATTACCATGCAGAGGCAGCAGCAGTCAGGGACACTTAAAAATAGCTTCATGAATGATCTGTCATGACCATAGACAAGTCGCTTTGCATCTCAGTACTTCAGTTCCCATCTGCAAAACTGAGACAATAACACTTCCCTGGCCTATCTTGCGCTGGTATTATGAAGATAAATTTTAGATTGTGAAGTGCTCAGATACCGTGGTAACAGGAGACATGATTCTTGATATCCAGCAATGAAAAAATTACATACATGCAAACTAGGGAAATGCAAAACTACAACCAGGTAAAGGAAATTTAATTGCAAACCTGGAAGCTGACCCAAGTTTGTACACAATGTTTTGAGTGATTCTGGACAAAATGCTGAGTAAACCTGGGTTGATCTTCCAGCAACCCTGGAGCAGTACATGATTTCAGGAAATACTGGGGAATTTGGTGTGTTTTTGCTAAAAATAAGCCATGATACTTTTATGAGAGGGCTGCTTTGAGTTGTATGAATCCATAACTCCAAGTGAAGCACACAGACTACAAGCCTGTGCAGAGTGAAGTGGGAGAAATGTTTTTTTGCATGACCAATGCACACTGACACAACTGAGCTTATCACTGCTTCATTACAAATCTGCTCATCAGCCCTAGTGCAGAAGTACCATTGCAAAGGTATTCTCTTCCCACCTTCTTTCTTGCCATAGCATTGCCTAGTGGTGATCTTGCTTTCCCCTTCCTGCTCCTTTCACACCACATATGGCAGAAGTTAGTCACACCTCTTAATGCACTACTGAAAGGTCCTCATCCTCATACTAAGGTGATGAGGACAGTACAAGAAAAATAGAATCCATACAGGTATTTTTATCAAGGATGCTTTCTCTTCAACTGCTGACTACAGGCACTGACATGCAAAAGAATTTTTGGAGGGTGCCAAGGTCAATTAAAAGAATGAGAACTGGGCCAAACTTGTCTATTTCTTGTTCTTCCAATGAGCCCATGATTGTTCATGGTGAAAATCCATGGATGTGTGACACATGGTTCAATAAATAAACACATACATTAGAGCTGGAGGATTAAGGAGATATTTATGCTTATTATATATACTATAACATTCCCAAGAAGGAAAACATACAGGTTGTTTTATTCTTGGTGATTCCTTCTCTCATGTGGGGGGAACCCCAAGAGGCTTTCTAATGTGTTATTCACACCATAAATCCAAAGTGCTCTGGTCTTTCTGTGTCTTGCCCCACAGAATAAATTTGTATCAGCTGATCAAAAAGAACAAGTTCCAAGGTTTTAGTTTGTCTCTGATTCGACGATTCACTCAGTGTGTGCTGAAATGTTTACAAATGCTCTACCGGGAAAAAATTATCCACTGTGACCTGAAACCTGTAAGTACTGTCACCTCATTATAAGCCACCTTGTATAGTTCTTGTAAGATACATATTCTCTTTCACAGAAGGGATCTTTGAAAGTCAATAGCCACAGGTAGAACCTGACATTCCTCTAATAGTATAACTACACTTGGAGCTGGGTGCGTGGTTCCTAGCTCAAGCAGATATACTAAAAATTGAAGCATAGCTGTGTGGACTACAGACACGTGAGGTTTTTGTATTCAGAGAGGCTGGTCCAGATATATTTGTCCACTCAAGCTGGTAAGCATACCCTGCTTTCAAGTGCAGACAGGCATTCCCTAAGAGAGTAGCGTAACCAACTGGTTTTATATTTATAGAGACTTACTGTGCGGCAAGCAAGGATGTGAATGTACACTGCAGCAACCTGCTGTGCAAAGTCATAGGGTGGCCCGTGTTTCTGTACAATACAGTTCTGTGGTGTGCTTTGCTGCATCATTGTTAAAAGGGGTCTACGTGGTCAGTTCAAGCCTAGCAATCCATGCTGTTGATTTATGACCTAGCTTACTATGTATGAACTGCCTGTGTAGACAAGGTCTGAGGATGAGATTCTGCTATCAAAAATACAAAATGGACCTATAGTTGCATATTTATGGGGAAGAAAATATCGTTGAAGGTCTGTTTTGCTGACCTGAGATGAGAGTTTTATCTCAATAGGTAGGACCCTGCCAAAGTCATGGCTGTGAAAAATGCATCTCTGATTGTGAAATCAGATCTCTCTCATGAAAAGCAGTCTTCTGTGTCCTTTTACCCTACTATGTAGATTTCATGGGGGAGATCAGCATTTATCAAACTGGTGGTCTCAGTCCACAACAGGATTATGCTGGGAGGCAACTCACAGTTGTAGGGGGGGCTGCAGTATTTCCACCCTTACTTTTGCATTGCCTTCAGAACTGAGTAGCCAGAGAGCAACAGCTGCTGGCCAGAGGCCCAGGTCTGAAGGCAGAACTCTGCCAGCAGCAGCACAGAAAGGTGGCAGTATGATACCATGCCAGCCTTACTTCTGCACTGCTGCCTTCTGAGCTGGACAGCTGGAGGGTGGCAGCTGCTGGATGGGGTCCCAGGTCTCAAGGAAGTAGTGCAGAAGGAAGGGTGGCTATTCTAAAATCTCCCTGCAATTACCTTGTGACCCCTCCATATCAGCCTTTAGGTCTGGTTAGGCCCAGTTACAACACCAGGAAATAGCAGATTTAAAAATTTGAAATAATGGAGTGTGTTATGTTTGTAATCCTGTGACCATGAAATTGATTAAAATTGACTATGAATTTAGTAGGGCCCTACTAATAGGACAAGCTTGTAGAGACTTTATTGACAACTCAATGGCATTTGCATGTCTCTCTGTATGTGGCACAGTAGATGCGTGAGGAGGTAGGACACAGCATGAGGGAGGCAGCAGCTAGTGAGTGTGGAAGAATTAGCTAGCTGCCTAGAAAGCCCATTTCCTGCTGAAGGAGAACCAGAAGCAGCAAAAGTTTTGTTAACATCCAACAGTGTCAGACCCTTCTTCCTAGGCACAGTGCATCCTAGTGGCTGTAGAAATGGCCCAGAAAACTAGTTTATCGTCAGCAGATATCCGTTTGCGAACTGTTCAGTCTTCTAAAGGTTAAAAGTCAAATTAGTACACAACTAGCTGGAGAATTTAGCCATCTCTCCAAGGAGAAGTGAAAAACAGTAACTAAACAGAAGAGAATTCAAAGGGAAGGTTTTGGTTTCAGCAAATCTCTTTCCATGGTAAAATCCAGCTCTGTAGTAGACAGACATGGGCAGGTTGTTTGTGGTGATGGGGGGCAATCAGGGTAGTAATTGTTTTGAATGATGAGTAAGTGGGATGCTGCAGCTGTAAGAAAAATGACTTTTGGTAGATTAGCACAGGTCCACCAACAGGAATTCCAGGCACCAGGACAATGCTATCAACGGGCTTCCTTCACTCTGACAAAGCCAGAAGCCACCCATGCCTCCCACACACACCTAGAGAAACCCTGCAGACCACTCCTCAGTCACAGGACTCCCTGATCATTTGCAGTCCCAACCTCCACCTGTCTGGAGGTTTTCCTCTCAGCCTCCTTCCTCCCTGACCCCCAGCCACTCCCTGTGTAGCTCTGCCTCCCAATGGCCCCCTGCCCAGCTTGTCTTTCTCCTTTTCTGCCCAGCCTGGCTCCTTTCCTCCCATTCCCAGCCCAGCTCTCCCACCCCTACTCATGTGGTTACAAAGCTGCAGCGATTGCTGCCCAAGGTGGGCCAGCTCTTGCTCCTGGCTCTTCCTTCCCAACGCAGCTGGGGACTGCTGTTCCAACTTGCCCTTTGGCTGCCTGGGGCCCCTTCTGCCCTGGCACCATCCAGCAGGGTGCACCACCAGCCTGGCGGAGCTGCTCTGCAGCCTGTAGCATATGCAGTAATTTGGAAGTGGGTAACCAGGAGCCCCTCAGCCTGCTCGGGCAATGTAAAATGGCAAAGCTGTCCCCAGCCACAGTTCCTGCTGCAGCAGCCAGAGGGCTCTGGGCTCCTTTAAATTGCCAACCCCCTTTGCCCTGCCTCATCAGTGGGCCTGGAATAGCACCAGAGCTGGTCAAACCTGCAGATTCTTGTTCATGAGAAATGTCAATGTTTTGATTGATTTCAGCACTTTAAAAAAATTTCCTTCAAACTGGAATTTCTGAAAAAAGAAATATTTTTGGAAACACCAGTACATGCATTTTCTGAAACAAAATCTCTTCCTTGGGACCCCAACAGCTGTTGACTGAAACTGACATTCTTGTCAGTTTCACGCTGCCAGAGCCCCAGCCCACAGAAACCTGTTCTCCGGTTTCCAGGATCCCATCACTGCAGCAGAAATCCAGAAAGCTCTGAGAGCCTTAGCTTGAGTGAGGGTCCTCAGGAATTCCAAGTGCTCATTGTGAATCCAGAAGCCAAACCCTGATTGGAAAGGGGACTTCTGAAATTATGGGACTCTCAGCTCCATAGCAGAGAAGCTTGAAGCCCTGGCAAGGTGGGGCTGCCCCAGAGCTGCAGAACCTAGAACCCCAGGGCCCCTGTCCCCAACAGGATCCCTATTTTCAACCCTTACTCTATCTCATAACTTTCTTTTAGAGTTTTGTCTTATTTCAAATAAATGGGCAAAATAGCCCTCTAGTATCGGTAAAGTGTATGAATAGTCAAGCAAAAATGCTTTATATGAATATTACAGAGTTAAGCACAACCTCATTGTATTATATATAGTGTTTACTATAGTGTTTATAGAGAGATCACTAACCTACTGGGGTGTTGTCTTTTCCCCTCCCCCCTCTCTTTAGGAGAATATATTGCTATACCACAAAGGCCAAAATTCAGTTAAAGTTATTGACTTTGGATCAAGCTGCTACGAACACCAAAGAGGTTTGCAGTAAAGTCAAGTTGATGTAATTTTCTTAATTAGACTTCTTAATTTTTAATAATTAGAAGAAAGGTTTCTTTCATTGAGTTATGACAGAGGGGTAGCCATGTTAGTTTGTACAGTATCTGCAAAAACAAAAAGAAGTCCTGTGGCACCTTATAGGATAATATATATATTGGGCTGTGTCTACACTTGCATTCCTCTTTCGAAAGAGGCATGCAAATGAAGAAAACTGAAAATGCAAATGAGGTGCAGATTTACATATCTGGCACCTCATATGCATATTCTTCTTTTAAAAGAGCTGCTTTCAAAAGAAGAAAAGCTGTGTGGACGCAGCTCTTTCAAAAAAGGAATTTAAAAAAAGGGAAGAAACGTTCTTTTAAAGATGGGGTTTACTTTCAAAAGAGCTGCATCTACACTGCTTTTCTTCCTTCAGAAGAGAATATGCAAATGAGATATCAGATATGTAAATCTGTAGTTCATTTGCATTTTCAGTTTCCCTCATTTGCAAGCCTCTTTGGAAGGAGGAATGCAAGTGTAGACAGCCTTGGAGCACAAGCTTTCGTGGGCAATCCATCTGGTGAAGTGGGTCTTTGCCCATAAAAGCTTATGCTCCAATATATCTGTTAGTCTACAAGGTGCTACAGGACTTCTCATTGTTTGAGCCAAGACAATGACACCTGCATCTATTAAACTAGTAAGTTAATGGAGTTCATCACGTTACCTATAAGCACTTTCACCTGCATTGCTGAGTCTCATTTACCAATTATGGTGCTGATGATTGATAACGATACAGAAATTGCTCTTAGCAGGTATAGAAAGTTGAAATGGATCCAAGTGAATATCCCCACTGGCTTCAGCAGAGCTTACCCACTTCAAGGGGGTTGACAGAATCAAACCCAGATATCCTTTTTTATGTGTCAGTTACAATTCATGCATTTTGGATCCAAAACCAGCCTTTCCCTGAGATGTAGTAGAGTGAAAATAGTTCAGGGCGCTGGAGATCATATAGCCATTTTAAAGAGATTTTTTAAATATTTTTCTTGATCATGTTTTAAAAGGATGTACAAAGAATAAACCAACAAAACTTTCCTTTCCTTAAAAAGAAATTGAATATAAAACGTGTCTTATAGCTGAATTGATGACAAAGAACTCACAGCACTAAGAATAAACATGTCATTGAAGAGAGATATAAATGTAAGGAAGGCTGGAACATTTGTTAAGGGGCAGAAATATATACAACCTTTTCAGTAAGCATGGAAAAAACAAATTGGCTATTTCTACACTAGCCCCAGAACTTCGAAAGGGGCACGATAATGAACCTAATCAAAAGATGCTAATGAGGCACTTCCATTAAATGCTGCGCCTCCTTAGCATAATGGCAGCCACAGCACTTTGAAAGTGCCATTTTTGATTGTGTGCTGCTTATCTACATGGGGTCCTTTTTGAAAGGACCCTGCACACTTTGAAATCCCCTTATTCCTACCCTATGTAGACAAGCTACGTGGGATTGAATGTGGCACATTCGAAGTGCCACAGCCGCCATTATGCTAATGAGACACTGCATATCCATGGCAGCACCTCATTAGCATCTTTTGATTAAGTTCATTATTATGCCCCTTTTGAAGTTCTGGGGCTAGTGTAGACATAGTCATTATGTTCTATGTTCTTCTCTTCCTCCCACTAAATATGATTCACCACTTAGACAATATATGTAAGTTCAGCAAACTACCCTACTCTAAATTTGGAATTGGTAGGTTTAAATCAATAAGGCTACATCTACACTTTTGGGAAGATCGATGTGCTGGCTGTTGATTTTCTGGGGGTTCAATTTAGTGTGCTTGAGGGGACATGCTAAATTGAACTGTCATGGCACTGCCATGGACCCCAGCGCTCCTGGTGGTGGTGAGTGGTAAGAGACATCAACGGGAGAGTTTCTTCCATTGACCTGCCACTGTTTGATGGTGGCAAAAATAAATTTTAGATAAGTTGATTGCAGCTATGCAATTCTCGTAGCTGGATTTGTGTATCTAAAATCAATTTTTCCTCCCAGTGTGGACCAGGCCTAAAATTTACACAATCTGCTTTTGTAAGAGAGGTTAGTTATTTTAGGCTTGTCCCCCATGTGGGTACAAGATAACAAGAAATTCACATAACTATTCAGTGGAAGAAATGTAGAGCATGATTTGTTTCCTATTAGCTTAAATGAGAGATTTTTTAGACTCTTAGGAAGCAGTACTGAAAGACACCTAAGTACAGGTAGTACAAGGCAAAGTTAGACATTAGTTCATAGTATGATATGGCACAAAAACACCTCCCAAACACAAAAACATTCTGCCCAACAGGGTAATGTTGGCCATGAACACAAAGAAACATGATGGACAATTGCTCCCTATGTAGTTGTGGGAAAGTGCACCTATAATGCTGCACAAGTTTTTTAAGCATTTTGTTCCCAGTAAGGTGTTGAACTGGAGGGAGTTAAACGAAGAGCCAAAGAAAGAGCAAAGAGTTAATAAAAAGGCCAACAGGCTAGTGGAATTGATATAGGAGAGAAAGGTGACAGAGCTAATGTACCATAATTATATTTGGTTTGGCTGAAAACCAATTAAAAGGGTTAGTGTACTCACTATGGTCCCAATCCTGGAATGTGATTTAGTGTGCCTGCAGGAACAACATAGGCCCCTGTATGTGTGTGGAGTGTTAATTAAAACAACGAGAAGTCTTGTGGCACCTTATAGACTAACAGATACTTTGGAGCATAAGCTTTCGGGGACAAAGACCCACTTCATCAGATGCATGAGTGTGGGGGGTAGTTTCAGAGGGGTATTTAAAGAATGGGGTCCCAATAAAAGGGAGGGCCAGAGCTGACAAGCCTGGACCAGTCCACACAAGAGATTCACTTCCTGGACACTACTGTGCAGATAAGTGACGGTCGCATAAATACCACCCTATACCAAAAACCCATGGACAGTTATGCTCATCTACATGCCTCCAGCTTCCATCCAGGGCATACTACATGATCCATTGTTTACAGCCGGGCACTGAGGTACAACCATATTTGCTCTGATCCATCAGACAGAGACAAAGATCTACAAGACCTTTACCAGGCTTTCCTCAAACTACAATAGTCACCTAAGGAAGTGAGGAAACAGATTGACAGAGCCAGACAGGTACCCAGACGCCACTTGCTACAAGACAGGCCTCACAAGGAAAACAAGAGAACACCACTGACCATCACATACAGCCCCCCATCTAAGACCTCTCCAGCACATCATCAGTGATCTGCAACCCATCCTGAACAATGATCTTTCACTCTCACAGACCTTGGGAGGCAGGCCTGTCCTCGCCTACAGACAGCCTGCCAACCTTAAACAAATCCTCACCAGCAACTACAAATCACAAACCAGTGGCTCTAGGCCTGGAACCAGCCCCTGCAATGGTCCTCACTGCCAACTCTGCTCACACATCTACGCCAGTGACATCATCACAGGACCTAACATCAACCATACCATCAGGGGCTCCTTTACCTGCACATCTACTAATATAATATATGCCATCATGAGCCAGCAATGCCCCACTGCAATTTACACTGGCCAGACTGGACAGTCTCTATGTAAATGAATAAATGGACATAAATCAGACATCAGGAACGGTAATGTACAGAAGCCTGTGGGTGAACACTTAAATCTCCCTGGACACTCAGTAGCAGATTTAAGGGTGACAGTCCTGAAACAAAATTTCAAAAATCAAATGGAGAGAGAAATCTCTGAGCTGCAATTTATCTGCAAATTTGACTCCATTAACCAAGGATTAAACAGAGACTGCGAGTGGCCTGCAGCTTACAAAAACAGCTTCTCTGCTCTGGGTGTTAATATCTCCCAATTCGACTCTGACAATGGCTCATATCCCCCTGTCTGATCTGACTATTTTTTTTCCTCTTTTGATAAGTACTCTTGACACTGGGCCATTTCCACCTTGCTGAATAGACCTTGTCAGCTCTGGCCCTCCCTTTTACTGGGACCCCATTCTTTAAATACCCCTCGAAACTACTTCTCCAACTCATGCATCTGATGAAGTGGGTCTTTGCCCATGAAAGCTTATGCTCCAAAATATCTGTTAGTCTATAAGGTGCCACAAGACTTCTTGTTGTTCTCGAAACTACAGACAACACAACTACCTCTCTGATACTTAATTAAGACAGTGGATGAAATTCTGACCTTATTGAAGTCAATGCATGTTTTGCCATTGGCTTTTGTGAGACCAGAATTCACCAGTCTCTGAAGGTGGGGAATGCTTTTTGCTAGCAAATTCCATTGCAGAACTGGGCCTATAGATGGGGAAGAATCATTTGGGCTGATTCAACAGGTATAATTGCATGGGAGGGAAGGAAATAAGGATATTTGGCTGAATATTTTTATCAGGAAACATTTCATAAGAGCAAGATTATAGCCATGTGAAATAGTCCCCAAAAGATGTGGGAAAAGACCCATCACATGCAATTTAAAATGGGACTGGATGAAGTATTTGAAATATATGAATCTGTAACATGAATTGCTGCCCTAACAACACTATGTTCCTTAGTGTTTGGTTTTCTTTTCTGATGCAGTGTATACGTATGTTCAGAGCCGATTTTATCGCTCCCCCGAAGTGATCCTTGGCCATCCTTATGCTACTCCTATTGATATGTGGAGCCTGGGATGCATTATGGCTGAACTTTATACGGGCTATCCCCTTTTTCCAGGAGAGAATGAAGTAGAACAACTTGCCTGCATCATGGAGGTAGCTTCTGGGATTTTTTTTTCAGTCATGATATCAAGGTGCGGTTTCCCCCATCCTTTCAGCTTTTCAAAACAAAGCATTTTGTAATTTGATGAATGGTTTGAACAGCTCCTTCCTCAGGGCTTCATTGACACGAGGTTTTGAATGACAGGCTAGCTGTCTGCTAACCTACACTCCTAGCAACAGCACGATACATCAAGCGACTCCGAAAAATATTTTCAAAGTGGGCTGGCTGTGAGAGGGAAGCTTGTCACAGCCAGGCTCCCCAGGGAGAAGGAAGAAGCAGCATGTGAAGCTGTGCTTCCTTTTTGCGTGCAAATCATTTCCCGGTGGTGAACATCTTTGGTTTGTTCAGTCATTACCCTATTTCTGTCAGAAATGTACAGAGCGGCGCTGGCAAAAGAAGTACCTGTGAGTCTACGGGGAAGTAAAGCAATATACAATATTTTATATTCTCCCAATTTCCTAATGCATTTGTGGGTTTTGTTTGTACTACAGCATACTTTATTTGGGGCCAGCTGCAAATGTGATACAAAAGTTACAACTGGTAAAATGAGTTGCAGTAAGTCTTCTAGACGAGCCTGACAATTGAGAGCATCTCACTTTGCTGTCCAGCATCCTATGCTAGCTCCCTTTCTGATTTCCGACCCAAGGCAATCTGCGAATTAGCGGGTGCAAAGCTGCTCTACTGTCCCTCTCTGCAGTCTCTCATAGCAATTGCCATCGACAGTGCTGTTTCTAGAGTCCCCAGGTGAAACCTCCAGTGCAGGGGCAAGAGCTGTCTCAGAGTGGGTTCTAGGTGTTGCAGATGCTATTAGATCAGAATGAGCCCAACTGTGAAAAAAAATCTGGTTAGGTCAGGCCTCCATTAAAAACAGAGCAACTTTGTTTTGACGCATTCCTTATGGAAGACAACAAGCACTAAAATTTATTTACTGTGAAAAGACAGCTTAAAATGGAGAAGGTTAATTCTACTTTCAACCAATAATAATTGATCTCTTAGCTTTGTACACGGACCTTAAATGCTGTATTACAGCGAGAGGCACATTGAAATTACCACATTTATATAGGGGAAGGAACAGCACATCCATCTTTAGCCCAGGCTGTTACAGATGCTCAAGAAACTCCTCGTATTAATTTTCTGTCTTGAAGGTATTGGGTCTCCCACCATCTGATTTTATCCAGACTGCATCAAGAAGACGAACATTCTTTGGTAAGTGCCCATTATTATCTTTCTTCGTGTAGCATTCTCTGTATTTTTAAATCTGCTCTCCACTATTGCCTTTGATGTTCAGACAGAGAATGGGGTTAGAAGAACCTCAGATCCTTCTTACCTGGGTCACCACTTAGTTCAAACTGCTTTTAGGAACAAATATCCATGAGAAATAAATTATTTGAGGACTATACAAAAATCCAGTGATGTGCTCTAGAAATATCGCTGCAGAGATAACAGAGGAGAGACTGAGACAGTCGTGTTTGTTTTAATTGTTTTGAAACAATTGTTTTCTCATTACTAAAGCCATAAAAGGAGGTAACACCACTTAGGAGACAAATATGTGTAAAGTGTATGTTAGTAGAACTGATTACACTTTGCTCTTGAAAAATATACCGTGTAAACTGATAGCATCACAGTCTGTATAATTTCAAATAGCTATGGCAGAGAGATTATTCACACAGCAGGGCAAACCACATGCCAAGAGGATTTCTCTCTTAAGACCTTGTTCAGGAGTTCTTATTCATACCTTTCTCCCATTGACATAAACAAGGAGTTTCCCGAAGGCTATGTCTACACTAAAGTGTTCCTTCGAAAGGCGATCTTCCAGAAGTTATTTACATCCACCAGATGCGGATCGAGCCTTTGATCTGCACTTTCAAAAGTCTGATCTGCTCTTTCGAAAGACAGTATCCACATAGCATGGGGGGGCGCTTTCGAAAGAATGGAACAGGAAACCCCACAAATGGGGTCACGTGGCTGACAAGCACTTCTGGGGGCTGCAGCCAGCCACTCTCTTAAATGTCCCTGCCCCCAACACCCTTGTCCTGCAGACGCTGAGGGCCAGGCTGTCCGCAGCACAGCAGACCCCATGCATGGAGTGGAGCCATTGTGGAAACTGCCAAGGATCCCCAGCAGCCCCCCAACAGGGAAATCCTTGAGGCTGTGGTCCGCCTGCTGGCCAGTGTGGTTGTTGCTACCTTCTACCTCATCTGGCAGCCAACCCCTCTCACTACAGTCATGCAGGCCCCCTCCATGGGGCACCATCCGTGCCCCATCCCCCGGGCGATTCAGCACCTGTGGAGCTATCCCATGAGCCCTGAGTGGTGGGACTGTCTTGTGATGGGAGAGTGGGACGATCGCTGGTTCCAGAACTTCTGCGTGACCAAGGGGTCATTTCTGGAGCTATGTCACTGGCTCGCCCCCCGTCCTCCAGCAGCAGGACACCTGTATAAGGCCCACACTCCCCCGGAGAAGAGGGTCACAATCGCAATATGCAAGCTGGCCACCTGGATAGCCACCGGCTCATGCGACACCAGTTCAGGGTGGGCAAGGTGACTGTTGGGGCTATCCTCATGGAGGTAAGGCATGCTCCAGTCCTTCAGGCACCAGGGGCAGGGGCTTCGGGTGATGGAACTGTGGAGACAGAAGGGGAGAGGGAAAATCCAGCAGTCCCACAACCTGGCCCCAAGGGCTGTGCCCCCCACCCCCTATGGCCAGCCCCACCCAACCCCCCCATCTGATGGCCTGGCAGCCCTGGGCGATCCTGGGCACTAAGGTGCCCCTGCATGGGTGGGGCACATGCTGGGTGCCAACTGCCCTGCCTGCACTCCCTCCCTGGGTGTACGGCTTGTGGTGCTGTTCAAGGGAGTGGGTGCTGAGTGCCATGCGCAGCCTGGGGGGCGCATCCATCCAGAATGCATCTGGATAGTGGCTGGCAGCCATATGGCTGGCCCATCACCAGCTGTGGCAGGAGATGACCCCTCCCAATGCCCCGAGGTGTCCAACATGCTCAGTACCTACCTGAGGGTCCCTCAAGGAGCACAGGGGAGGCCCTGCTGGAGGGTGTGACACTCGATGGCCCAGATGACATGGCTACCATTAGGGTCCCATCCTTCAGTCTGTCGTCTTCGGATGTCAGCTGTGGCTCCTCGGCAGTGGTGTGGCCCGAGAGTCCCGACTGGTCCTCTGGCTCCCGCTTGGGCTGTGAGTTGGACCCCGTGGTGTCCAGCACCACTGCCATGGGACTGCCTCCTTTGGCTCAAGGAGGCAGTCTAGCTCCTTGTAGTGGGGGCAGCTGATGTGCAGTGCCCCCAGATGGATGGCTGTATCTCTGGACCTGTAGAAGGCCTGCCTACGTTCTTTCATCTTTACCACACTTCGTCTGGCATGCATGCGGGGGGGCCCCGAATGGTCAGGCCAATTGAGAGATGTCCAAAAACTGTGGCATTCCTATGCTGGCTGTTGGTCTGGAGGAGGACTTCTTCATCTCCATAGAGGCAGAGGAGGTCCACAACAGGGCCCTCTTTTTGGAGCCCTGGCTGGGCTCCTAGGAGCCCTCCACTGGCTCGGGAGGGGAGCCCTGGGGGGCATGAGGCTCCTGGCCGCTGGACATGGGGGCAGTGGGTTGGCTTGTCATGCTGCAGCGTTGGCAGGAGGGTGTGCTGCAGGAGGCTCTTCTCCACCCTGCTGCTAGTGCACTCTGAGCTTCCTACTGTTGGGTTTCTGGGGCCCTGCGGCTTTAAACGCGACCAGACACAGAGACCATAGAGTACCGATGGTGCTGGCAGGGGCGTCTCCACGCTCCAGCTGGCCAGCGCCATGGAGGACTGCTCCTTTGAAAGAGTGTCTTGCAGAGCGTCTAAACACATTTTCTTTTGAAAGCGACTTTCGAAAGAAGGCGTTCTTCCTGGAAAGGGAATAGAAGAGTGCTTTCAAACGGGAATAGAAGAGTGCTTTCAAACGGGAACAGAAGAGTGCTTTCAAACGGGAATAGAAGAGTGCTTTCAAACGGGAATAGAAGAGTGCTTTCAAAAGGAGCACCGTGTTCTTTCTAAAGTACTTTCGAAGACCGAATTTTATCTGTAGACACTTCGCAGTCTGTTTCGAAAAGAGCCCCTTCTTTCAAAAGGACTTGCTATTGTAGACATGGCCTAAGTAAGGAGGAAGTATAGAGTTTAAGGCCTGAAGAGATCACCAGATCTGCTAGTCTGACCTCCTGTTTATCACAGGTCTCCACCCCAACCCTGCACCTGCACTCTAAACCAAACAACCAAAATGGGGCCAAAGTATTACCACACACAAGAGACTAGACTCTTCTGTACCACAGGCGCTGACTAGGAAGGGCTGAGGTCTTTCTGATGGCAGAGAAATGATTCAGGGAGATGTACTGAATAATCTGGCAAGTGACCTGCACTTGTCTGTTGCAGAAGAAGCAGAGAAACCCCAAAGTCATTGCCAATCTGACCAGCAAGAAAATTTCTTCTCATCCCCACCTATTGCACTTCCTTAGATCCTGAGCATGTGAGCAAGAACCAGCCTGCCAAGCCCTGGTGAAAGAGCAAATTCTCTGTGCTACCTCCAAGTCCTGTCCCTGACTAGGGTTCAGGATTCTCTAGCTAAATACCAATTGGGAAAATATATTCAACCTACCTAAGATTCAGTGAGCTTCAGTGGGACATGGCATTTCTCATTTCCTGTCTTAAGCAGCTGTGTAGTGTGTTTCTGTGTTGTTTAACAGTTGTCATATTTCACCTGAGGCAGTTCTGTGGTAGGTAGATATTTCTTAAATGGAGGTTTGCGAAGAACTTTGAGGTCTTTTTGGATGAAAGTTTTTATGTATATGTAAGTTATTTTCTTTATAGAGTTAAATCTCCTTGCAGAACTCTATAAAGGTTACACTCACGGAGGGTAATATTTTGACTACTACTAACCCATTGATGTGCAAAATGTTTACATGACTTTAAAAAACATTTTATTTTTCAAGATTCCAGGGGGCTTCCTCGAACTATAACAAATAGCAGGGGGAAAAAGAGACATCCAGATTCAAAGGATCTAAGTACGGTATTAAAAACCCATGATGCTGCATTCCTGGATTTTCTGAGAGGCTGCCTAATGTAAGTTCCTTTTTACTTCTACATTTTCTGCAGACTTTCTGACATTAAGTTCCTGGGTTTTTTTTCCCTTATGCCTTTAAAGATTTTTGTATCTTAGGTTTTTTCACATTATAAATATTTTATAGGCCCATCCTTATAGCATTTGAGTGCCTGACAGACATTAATGAACTAGCCTCACAACAAGAAAGTATTATTCACAGTTTACAGGAGAAACTGACAAAGCAGAGATTTAACTGATTTCCCCAAGGTCACACAGGAAATCTGTAGCAGAGACAGAAATAAGGTCTCCTGCTTATGAACCTCATGACAATCACATAAAGCATCCTTCCCCACTTACAAAAGCCCCAGCAACTAATCATCTCAATATGAACAACAAGCAGTCCTCTGGCACGTTAGAGATTAACAAAATTATTAGCTACCCACAAAAGTTCATGACCTAAAACATTTGTTAGTCTCTCAGGGCAGGTCTACACAGCAAAGTTATTTAGTATGGAGTACATTAAAGATTAGGCAGGACACATATCTAGAGGTCTATCAAATTTGCAGCCATAAAAATTTATCATGGACTGAGAAATCTGTTCTCTCCCATGAAATCCAGAGAGATTCATGTGTTTTTATCCTATAGTATAAGGTAAGCATATATAAATGTATGTAGCATTTCTCAAATTGGGGGTCCTGACCCAAAAGTGGGTTATAAGCTTATTGTGGGGGGAGGGATCACAATATTGCCACCCTAACTTCTATGCTGCCTTCAGAGCTGGATGGCCAGAGTGTAGCAGCTGCTGGCCGGATGTCCAGATTCAAAGGCAGCAACACCACTTAGAGCAGCGTAGAAGTAAGGGTGGTACAGAATATTACATATGACTGCATCTGCAAAATGTGCTATTTATGCTGTACCAACCCACAAAAAAATGTGATTTCTCCCCAGTTTAAGTAGATCCCTAAACACAATCTCTTTGCACATTAGTCTTCCTGACTTTAAATTGGATATAATAAAACTTTCATAACTCATTTGGGTGACAAAAGGATTAGTTAGTAAATGTTTATAAAACTCTACCCCCTGTGTCTGTCTTGTCTAGTTAGATTGTAAGCTCTTTGGGGCAGGGCCTATCTATTATTCTGTTTGGCACAATGCCTAGCAAAATAGGGTTGCATTCTTGGTTGATCCTTAGGCACTGTTGTAACAAATTTGCTTAATTATGGTTAATCGTGCTGGTCTGTATCCCACTACAGAGGCAACCACCTAGTAACCTCTCTCTGTTAGGAAAATCAGTCATTTAATGTAACTCTTGTTCCATTTGCCCAGCAATTTTTTATCCTCTGACCAGTCTTTGCCTTTTGCACCTTGGGTATTTTTTTCTTTATACTATTTCTATTTACTACGTATGAAAAACTAAACATTGTTCAGGGCCATTGTAAATGGGGAGGTTTCAAAAATTATTCTACAGCATTTTTTGCTAGTTGTTGGAGTAGATTCCCATCACCAGAGGTAATCCGGAATACAATTCAAGGTCCGAACATTTCCCAAAGTGTTGTGGGCTGAAATCCTGACTTTACTGAAATCAGTGGGAGTTTTGTCATTGACTCTGGTTGCTTTGTTAGCTGACACTGATCAGCTGCAAGTTGTTTTATTGCTGGTGAATGTAAACAGCAAACCAATTCTGTTAATCTTGTTCAATACTTACCTATTGTTTATATATCCGAAGGTGGGAACCCACCCTTCGCATGACTCCAGATGAAGCAATGCAGCATGCATGGATCCAGGAACCAAGACTACAGAAATCAAAGCAAAACTCCCACTCTGCAAGTGAAAGCTCCTTCTTCACACCAGAGAAGAAGAAGGAGAATGTACATAAACACCCACTGCCGGGACAAGGAGGTGCTATAGTCTGAATGCTTTAAGTTCTTTAGTCTTAATAATATGCATCTTTTGAACATGTTGACAGTTATGATTTCTAGATGCCTTTATGTATGAGCAAATGGCTTTGTTAAAAAGAAAGGATGAAGTAATGAAAAATAACGGAATGGTTTATAGATGCATTGGCCATACCAAAGCCACAGCATCCTTCATTGGCCACACCACCTTCTCCCTGCTTCTTCTGTAGAAACAGAGTTATCCCGGGGGTCCTGTGGTTTATTTGAAGCCGCCATGGTAACAATAAAGTCCAATAGGATCATGCAGAAAGAGCCTTCATACAGTTATCTTAATAGGAAAATAATTAGAGACAGTTATCTGCCATTCATTCACAAAGCACTTTAGTTCTTAGGGCTGAAAAATAAGTTTTGGGGTTGGGTGGTTCTGCTCCTCTGGAATACTGAGGAAACAATCAGTTGGCCCTTTGATGATTTCATGTCAGCTGCTGAGACACTTCAATTGCACAAAGTCATTTTATTTTATATTTTTTACAGAAGAAAACACCTGTCAAGATATGGCTGATAAAGTAAAAAGTGAACTGACTTAAAATCCTACCTGCAAATGACAGACTAAACCTTTATGCGCCTTCCTCAGATACAGTGGAAAATAAAGTGCAGAACCCAACCAAACAAGTTAGTCCAGAGAAAGAACTGGAAAACCCTGTGGAAAAAGCTTTCAAAACCGACAAAGCAGATCATAGCACTGAAACAGCTCTTCACAAAAGTTCAATGTTCTTACCACCTATTAAGTAACATTCTACACAGCAGTTATTGGTTCAGTTTCTATACCTGCCTGGTATGTGTTGTAGGTAACCATTTAACTATACAATTTTCAAGAACGTTGTCTTAAATTGTAACTCTCCACAAATGGACTGTTCACATCTGTAGACCTTTTAAGTGCTCTTTTTAACCCATATTAGTCCAGTTAACCAAAGCAGAATGTGTGCGGAAACACATTGAACATTACCAGCGTTCTTGTGATCAGAGATGATTCACAACCCTCAACAATATTTTTTAATAAAATGGAGACTCTAGAGGTGGATAGAGACTTATTCTTGGTGTTACACTGGACACACAAGGATTCCAGCTTCTTGAGAGTTAAAAGCCTGGAAGAACCACAAACATCTGAAGGTCTGATCAGGGTCTGAATCTCACCTCTCTTACACCAATATAAACCAGAACTAATTCTGCAGATATTAGTGGATTTATATTAGTGTAAATGAGAGGAGAATCAAAACCATTGTGTCTTCCTCTCTTAGGCTATGTCTACACTAGAACGATCTGTTGACAGATGTTTCTCTTGGAAGATATCTTCTGACAAAACTTCTGTTGACAGATCGTGGCCAGACTGCCAAGTGGGTCAAAAGAGTGATCTGCTATGTTGACAGTGGTCAGATTGTCCAGACACTCTCTCAACACAATGGCCAAACAGAAGCACAGCAGACAGGTCTGGCTGGTGTCCCAGAAGCTCTGTCTGTCAAGAGAGGGCCCCCCAGAATATCCAGACCGGCTTCCTATTGACAGAATCTGTCGACAGAGGCATTCTGCCTCAAGGGGAAGCAGCGGAACACTACTGACAGAAGTGCCACGTACTGTCAATTTACTGTCAACAGAATGCCTTGGAAATGTGGACACTTTGCGGGGTCTTGTCAACAAAACTCTCCAGTGTAGACATAGCCTTAGATGGGAGTGTCAAATACATATCATGGGCAGCACCTTTGAACAGAATTAGAAATCAAAGTTCTGTATTGAGGGCAACAGGAGAGAGGACTAACAAGCCAGGGTGTGCATTACACCCTTCTGCAGGGACCCCATTCCATTTTTATACCAAACCAGAAGACTAGATGAAAGACAAAGTTAATACCGAGGTAAATGAGCCCTCAAAGAGAGGCTGACTTACTTCATGGCAAAATCAGATTTACACCCAGTCATTAACCTATCTTTTGACATGCCTGTACAGCACCCACCACAATGGGGATCTTCTCCCTGCCTGGGGATATCGGTGCTAGTAAAATACAAATAAGAATAATAGGAGCGCTGCCCCACAGGATACCGGGAGTACCAACCGCCTCAAGACCAATTGGGTGGGCTGCTGCAGTCACACTATCAGTGACCTCACAAAGGCTTTACAGGCAGGGAAACAATCCTGCAGGACATGGGAATGATCATATCAATGACCTCACAAAGGCCCATGCCAGGCAAAGCGTTCTGTAGAATACAGGATGACTGTGTTAGTGTATTTATGTAGGCCCCACATCAGGTGAGCAGTCCTACTGAATACAGAGGTATAGGACAAGTAGAATGTCCTGAAAGATATAGTATGACTATATGATGTGTCTTATAAAACATTTATGCTAAGTGTAAAGGTGCAAGGAACTGCTAACAGGCGCCAAAGGCATGACAATAAATTGAATGTCAGAGACTGAGAAAACACAGAGTTCACTGCTGCAACCACTTAAAGTACTATCTGTTTACCATCCGGTACCTGCTTCACACTGGAAGCTATAAGAAGCCCAGGAGTATTCAGCTGAATACCTGTTCGACAGTGCTGATAGCTCTTATAATACTATTACACAAGACGTCTGCAATCAAACACTGAAAAACAGACTATCACAATGGCAGAAGGGGAATTCAGGCTGTTTGGATTTGATTTCATTCATTCCATTTTTATACCAAACCAGAAGACTAGATGAAAGACAAAGTTAATACCGAGGTAAATGAGCCCTCAAAGAGAGGCTGACTTACTTCATGGCAAAATCAGATTTACACCCAGTCATTAACCTATCTCCCTGGCTATTGTGCTTAGTGAATTAGTTGCTTAGATTACTTTCATCTAAAATATTGCCCCCCCCCCGAGTTAAACATTTGTGTATTTCTTCCAATTCAAAGCAAATTGGGAATGCAGCCATTCTTGATTGCACTTGAGTTCCCAGAATGAAACTAGAAACACAGTTTGGCCCATGGTGTCACTGCTACAACTGAATTCTTTAGACAATCTATTTTGCAGAGAATATCTTCTAGTAGCTTTATTATATTCTCAAGCATGTAGACTAGTATATCACATCTTCTCTGTACACCTGCTGTTGAATATCTCGGGAGCATTCTTAGTGCCCAGGGTAATGTGTCATACAAAGCTATCTGACACTGGAATTCAATATTACCATCTTCTCACCCATCAAAGGAAGAGTGTTTGTTGAGACTACATGACCACAGTTGCATGGCTCCATTTTTGTTTTTTTTATTTTCCCTTCCTTGTTGCCACATATTTCATGTTAAGTCATCAACCTCCAAGCCCATTTCAAACATGGCCACCTCCATCACTCTTTCCTGACAGTGTTTCCTTTAGTTAACTATCAGATCAGTGCTCCGAGAACACAGTGATGAGCATTTGGTATAAATTCCTGGAGAGGCAGACAGACAACTCTTTCCTTCTGGCGCTGCTACTGCCCACAAGTTCTCCTGAAGAACAGAAAACGGGGGGCATGGACTGTCATGAACATGTAGCCCTCCTATTCTTCATGCAAAAGAGCTTATATTATCTGGTCTTTTTATAGTTTTTCTTTAAAATGCATTATGAAAATTGCAGTCTAGAGTAATATTAGTATTGTGCCCTTCTGTAGCACCTTGTACTGAAGAACCAAAGGCATTTTGCAGCTACAAATTAAGCACCACAATATCTGCATTAGGTTACATAAGTATTATTATCCAAAGTCACGCAGCAAAGTCAATGCCACAGCCAAGAAAAGAACTTAGAAATCCGCGTTCTGATCTCCTGTTCTCTCTCCTATTTGATCTTAAATTAAAGTATGTATTATTTGCTTAATGTTGCTGAATATATTGTCATGTTACTCACAAAATCATTTAAAAACATTAAACTCTTATTACATATAAAACAAAGCAGCAGTTATTTATGCCTTTACACCCTGGTTGTTAGATCCTCATTTAATACTCTGAGGCCATCTAGTGTTGGAAATGATTACACATTTGAATTTTGAGGGGTGCAAAATTTAATGCAATTATTCATGTTCTCTGTTTAACCATATTATACCAGTACCTCCCCTGTCCCACCCACCAGTAAAGTATTACAGTCTTCCCTGGCCTTACAAGGGTAATTCGTTCCTGAAAAACCTCTCTTAGGGTGAATTCTCGTAAGTCAAAAATGTAATTACCATTAATTTCAATGGGAAAAAATGTTATGCATTCCTGAGCGCCAAAATGTACACCCATTTACGCTAATGCAACACCAAATCCCATTAAATCTGGTGCAAGGGGCAGGCAGGGCAAAGCAGGTCACGGGGAGGCGGCCCGGCTTGAGCGCAGCTTAGGTTAAGTGGGGAGGGGGCTCTGCCAGGGGCTGGCCACGTGGGGAGCTAGGCAGGCACAGGGGGCCCCCAGCTGGCGAGGGGTGATGCCTCTGTCATGTGGGGCTGCACAGCGGAGAGGTCCCGCCAGCGGCAGCGGCGACCGAGCCAGACGCTAAATGGGAGGGAGCACCACAGACGGCGAACGGAGCCTGAGGCACAGCTGCACAGGGCAGGCAGTGGCGGCCCCCTAGCTGCCCGGGGGGTGAGCGGCAGCAGCGGGGCTGGGATGGGTTGCGCGCCCAGCATCTGCATTTTGCAGAGTGGCGTGATCTACTGATGGGACTCGGACGAGTCTACCTCCCCGCACCAGACTGCCGCCCTCTCGCAGGGCGCCGCCACCCCCCTGCACAGCCTCTTCATCAAGACCAATGCAGCTGACTCCATCCCCTTGGTGCTTGGCTACCAGAGCTGCCAGCCTCCAAATCGGTCCTCGTAAGTGCGAAGAAATGCCTCGTAAGCTGAAGTAGGGGTATTAAACGAAACTCCTTGTAAAGTCGAATTCTCATAACTTGAATGGGTGTATCTCGGGGTATGACTCTATTCTAGCCAGCCTAGTAATCTGAGCAGTAAGTAACACGGGGACAATCTCTGTTCGTATCTTGAACTGGCACCTTACCCCACAAGCAAGCAGGAACAGGTGTGCTGCATAAGCAGCATGCTTAGTCCTGACTTTAAAAAAGTTGCTTTTGCTGTTTTAGGGGTAAAGCTTACTACTTCCAGGAAGAGAATCCAAGAGTTCTGAATTCCAGCACCTCATGCTCTAATCCACCTGACCACTGAGCTGGAGATAAAACTCAGGAGTCCTGACTCTACCACTCTAACCCATTAGACTCACTCCCCTCCAAAGCTGTTTCTATCTCCTACCCCAAGACAAGGCCCAGGTGGCTGAGGGAGAGACATCGGCTGGCTTAACTTGCACTGAGAACGGAGGGCTGTGGATATGTGAGACAGTGGCTTACCCCACCATGCAGGCAGGCAGGAGCACACTGGAGGAGAGAGATGTGCCTCTAGGGCTACGTCTACATTAGCCCCAAACTGCAAAATGGCCACGCAAATGGCCATTTCGAAGTTTACTAATGAAGCGCTGAAATGCATATTCAGTGCTTCATTAGCATGCGGGCGGCCGCGGCACTTCGAAATTGATGCGCCTCGCTGCCGCGCGGCTCGTCCCAACGGGGCTCCTTTTCGAAAGGACCCCGCCTACTTCGAAGTCCCCTTTTTCCTATCTGCTCATGGGAATAAGGGGACTTCAAAGTAGGTGGGGTCCTTTCGAAAAGGAGCCCCGTTGGGACGAGCCGCGCGGCAGCGAGGCGCATCAATTTCGAAGTGCCGTGGCCGCCCGCATGCTAATGAAGCGCTGAATATGTATTTCAGTGCTTCATTAGTAAACTTCAAAATGGCAATTTGCGTGGCCATTTCGAAGTTTGGGGCTCGTGTAGACATGGCCTAGGTTGATTTTGCAATGCTCAGGGCTGTGAAATCGCCCATCTTCATAAGGGGCAACCTCAGATGACCTCTTCAGGGCAAATATTTGCCAAACTGCCTACTGTACCCGCAGCCAGCTCTTTCATCACTGCTCTGTTCATGGCAGCAAACACCTGGGCACCATATGGATGCCCTGCTCCTTTGCCTGCTGTCTGCTCTTCTGCCCACAGGTGAGTGTTGTTCTTGGGCACAGGGAACCAGGTGAAGGGGTCAGGATGGAATTCATGGCTACAGCCAGCAGGAGGAAAACCCAGAACCACATCCCCTGGTTGACTCAGGGAGATCAGGGATTTGAGCCCGGGACTCCCATAGTCTGCACAAGGACCACCCAGCTAGCAGGCTGTAGGTCACACAGGAGTGATGGGGTTGAGATCTGAGTCCTTCTCATTCCTCCTCTAACTTTGTTAGGATATGGGTTGTCCCATCAAGGAGCAGGAACAGTTTGGAAATCGTGCAAAACTTTCAAGAGTCAGGAAAATCAGCTCTCCCCCTCTTCCGCTTTCACTTCTGCTTGGCAATGTTCTCCTGCCTCCTAGCACTGAGATGAGTGTCAAGACTTTGTAAGTGGAGTGTGGGGGGGGGTTCTCTCTTGGGGCACACATAACCCATACCAGTCCAGCAACGAAAGGATTAATACAGGCATGGCCACCCATGGCATATTGGCAGCCTCACATCAGCTGAAAGGAGCAAAAGGCTGGGAAGCAGAGGCGCAGGTGTCTGCCAGGAATTGAAGAAGGCTGGAGAAGAGAGCTCCTGCCTGCAAGCTGCTAGTGAACTGCCTGGGCCGAGCACCCCAGCTGGGATCAACGGACTCACAGACTGAGAGGGTACAGTTGCCTGGGCCAGGCACTGTCAGTCAGCACATCCTGATGCTGTTTGTCTAGCTGGTGGGACCTTTGCCAGCACCCAGTGGAATGGCTAGGCCTGGGTTTTTCTTCCAGTCCTCTGAGAGACCTGAGAACAGAATGGGTTTTGCAGATTCCTGGGCACCAAGACTAGACTGAGTGCCCTACTGAGATGGGGCTGTGGCTGGCTTGGTCAGGAAGGGATGCCATTGCACTGACTCACACTGCCAAAGGTGTAGGAGCCAGGAATCCAGATCTGGGAGGGTGGTAGGTCTAATAAATTAGAATGAGCTGGGAGTCAGTAATCAGGACTCCATTGTAATCTTGGGTCTGACTCCGATACTGCCTCTATGGGTATGTCTACACTAGGAGCTAATTTTGGATTTAGGCACTACGTTAAAGTAGCCAGCAGAGAGTCTACAGACATTTTCCCTTACTTTGAAGTTAACTTTGGAGTAGGGAGCCCAAATTCGAAGTCCTTACTCCATTCTCGTGGATGGCGTAGTGCCCTACTTCAAAGTTTAAGTTCAAAGTAGGGTGTGTATAGACGCTCAGCTTCGAAGCTCTTTTCTCATACTGATTTGGAAAGACAAATCCCACACAAATGCCCTTTAGCACAGCTCAAGCAAAGCAACTTAACGGCTCCAATAGTACCAGAAATTTGTCAGAGGAGACACACACATGGGAACCCCTTCAGGATAGAAAATGGCAAAGTGCACAGAATGCTTACCCTAAAGGAAGGGTGGGAAGTGAGAGGCAAATGGCACATTTTTGGCAGAGATTAGAATGGGCCCCAGTGACTATTTGGATCCCACTGTTTGGATCATTAAGACCAGCCAGTGCTAAGGTCCCTCTTCCAGCCTAGTGGGAGAGGCTACTGGACCCAGGACACAAGTGAGTTCTTGGGACAACTAATGAGAAAACACAGGTGTGAGTGCAGTTCACAAGTTTAAAACAAGGGACCCAGAGGGGGACACCGAGCAGAAAGCCTGACAGCACCCACGGCTCCTCAAAGCCATCCAGGTACCTAGTGGATGCTGCCAGAGGAACTCCACCTGCATGCGTGGCATGCGGGAGGAGCGGAAGTAGGCCCCACAGTTCTACAGCACCCCCTCATCTAGCATCCTCTTCCTGGAGCTGTAGATAGCCACTTTAGCAAGGGACAGGGAGAGGTTGATGAGGAGGTCTCACGACTTCGTAGACCATGAGTGGAGTGTGCATAAATAAACAGGTGAGGGGAAAAGTGCAGCCAAAACGTCAGGAGGAGGTTCTGGAGGATCCGGAACAGGGACTGCACCCTCACACACTCAAGGTAGGTGTGTGCCAAGTTTTCCCCTCATGCCACAGGAGAGGCAGGCATCAGGAATGGGAGTGAACTGCACCACATACATGCCCACGCTCCCGGCTCCATGAAGGAGCCACTAACTGATGCCCCCGGTGGGCCTCGCGACCAGAATGGAGAAGAAGCTGGCCCACCGGGGTCCCTTGCCCTCTTGAAGGGACAGATAGTCCTGCCACTTGGTGTTGAGGTGAGAGTTGAGGGTGAGGAGGTGGAGCGTGTGATGCATGAGCATGTACACGTGGTTCCTGGGTGTGGTTCAGAAGCAGACCAGCTGCAAGTCATGCGGCTGGCTGCTATTAAAAGGGGGAAGAGGCCAGGGGTCTCATACAACAGGGGCCCCAAATCACAGGCCAGAGGGGTTGCAGTGATGGGGGGAGCAAGGCATACCCTCTCATAGGCTTCACTGCAGGAAGGTGAGAAAGGGGGCAGCAAAGCTTCCCATTCTTCCTGGAGTATCCGCAGGCAGGATGTGAAGGGTGGAGAACCCCATGCAGCAACTGAGCGCTTGGGGATCCTCCCAGCTCTCATAGTCCCCTAGGTCTCTGACCAGACTGGTTGCTGCCAGGACCAGGCTTCAGCTCACTGAGGGAGACTTCACCGCCGGCACATGCAAGGCGCTCTGCGAGGAGGTCCACCCCCGTCAGTGGCCATAAAGGATCTGGTCACCAAGAAAAGCTTCCAGGTCTGGAGGAGATCCTGGTAGAATTCCAGCAGCTCTGAGAGGTCTCGCGAAAGGCCTCTTGCTGGAGAAAAAAAGCTGACAGTTGTACTGGAACCCTTGGAGGCGCTGGAGGGAGATGTGTGCCAACCCACTACATGCTGGACTACCTGCACCATACAAGAGTCTGTGCAGAACCTGGAGGCGGAAGGCGTGGACCTGGCTGCAGATGCAGACCGGGCCCTGGCCCCCTTCCTCCAGGGACCTCTGCAGGGACCCAGTGCCATCCTGGCCAGAAAAACTCCAGTACCAGTCTCTGGAGCCTGGACAGGAGCTCCGGGCTGGCTCCAAGGTGTGGAGCCAAAGCCAGTGGGCCCCAGAGTGAGATGGATGAGGCGGGCAGGGGAATGGGCCTGAGTGAGGGATGGAGTGAGAGTTATGTGGCAAGGGCAGAAGGCCCCAGGGTGAGAAGGATGGGGGGTCTTGGTAAAGTGGTGATTGGTCCAGGGTGAGAGGGATGCGAGGCACGGCAGGTTGTAGGACAGCAGTGACAGACACAGGGTGAGAACAGTGGGGGAAGTTATAGGTCAGGGATGACCAGCCCAGGGTAAGAGGTATGGAGGGATATTTGGCGGAAGTGACAAACCCAGTGTGAGAGGGCTGGGGAAAGGAGGGTGTCGTGAGGCAGGGCAACCAGCTTAGGAGAGAGGGACTGGGTGTTGGAGGGCAGGGGTGGCTGGCTCAGGGTGAGACGGACAGGGGGCAGCTTTAGGACGGGGCAACCAGCCCAAGGTGAGAGGGATAAGGTTAGGATGGCTTGTGGGCAGGGGCAAGTGGGCCAGAGGGTGTTGTGGGGAAAGGGGAGAGCCATAGGGTGAGCAAAAAGCAGGGGCTGTGGGCAGGGGCAACGGCCCCAGGGTGAGGGGGACAGGGGGCCATGGGAAGAGGGGACAGCCCCAGGGTGAGGAATGACGGTGGGGACAGAAGGCGGTGAATGGAGGAATGATGGTGGGGACCCGGCTGGTCGGCGGCAATGTGGGTGGAAGGAGGGGCCTTCACCACAATGCCCCGCCTACCGAACTCATATTTGCATGTGACCCGCCCCCTCCGTATTGTGACCTCGCCTCTCTCCCTGCCCTCCCTACCCACAGCTGTAGCTCCGCCCCCCGGCGCCGCCGACGTTGACGGAAGCGGCCAGCCTGGGGACTGACGTGGTGGAGCGGCCGGCGCCGGCGGCATGTGGGGGGCAGCGGAGGACGCGGTGAGTGCGATGGGGGTGTCCTCCCTCGCCCTCGAGCGCCTGTTCCCGGCCCAGCTCCAGGACCGCCCCCTCCCCCCCGAGAAACGTCCCTCTCACCAGCCGCTGGGTTTCCGCCCTCCCGGCGGGGCGGGGCAGAGCCGAGCCGAGTGTAGCTTGCCGCGGTGGGGGCGGTGCTGCCCGCGGGGTAGCTGAGGCAGGAGTTATCCCCACCACTCCCGCCCGCGGTGCCACGCCAGCAAAGGGCGGAAGTGACGCTCGCCGCAAGCAGGGAGAGCTGCCGGGGGAAGCCTCGCCAGGGCTACTCTGCAGAGCAATGGCTCGGGTAGCCCCGCAGCCTGCCTCCGCCAGGCGTAGCAGGCAGTAGCGGCGTTGGTACGCCAGGCCTGGGATGTGGCGCTCAGGAGCTTAGGGGGCGCCCAGAGCGTGGGGTTGTGTCCCTGAGCCTCTTGTCCTAGGAGTCCTTGTTGGCCCTGTTTTTCATAAGCTTCTGACCTTGGTGTAAATGTGGTCCTCCCAGCATTGCCTGGCAGCCAGTTCCACAAGTTGGTTGTGAATGGTGTGAAGCAATAGTTCCTTTTAATGCTGCTACTTATTAACTTCAGTGGGTGACAGTTCCCTCAGCCCCCGTCTTGTTTTATGGGGGGGGGGGGTTCTAAAGCAATGCTTCCTTATTTTCTCCATGCCGGTCGTGATTTTACATACCTGTGTCATATTTCCTCTTAGTCCAAGTTGAACAGTCCTTGTCTTTTTAGCCTTCTCTTTTATGACAACTGTTCCATACCCCCAATCTTTTTTTGTTGTCGTCCTCCATATCTTTTCCAATTCTTCTATATTTTGAGACAGCATGAGGAGAACTGCACACAGAATCCGTTGTATTTCTATAGAGGCTTTATGCTATTTTGTGTCTTATCTGTCCCTTTCCTAGTTATTTCCAAGATTGTAAGCTTTTATTTGACTAAATCACCTCTTGAACAATTCTAATTAGATTGGCAAGGCATGATTTCTCTTTATAAAAGGCTGTGTTGACTTCTTCAAGTCACATTTATTTATGTGTCTGATAATTCTGTTCCTAACCATAGTGCCAGACAAACTCGTTGAAACTGAAGTTCAACTTCACATCCTGTAATTTCTAGGATCGCCTCTGCAACCTTTAAAAAAAATTGTCACACAGCTCCTTTCTCCTAGTATTAAAGGTGATGTAAGTCATAGCAAGACTGTGGTGTATAGTGTATTTCACATTTGAGTTCTTTCAGAACTCTTTGGTGAACACCATCTGATCCCGGTGACCTAGTACGGTTAAATTAAATGTATCAGTTCAGAAACGTCCTCTGTTGACACCTCAATCTCAGACAGTTCCTCAGATTTGTCTCCTAAAAAGAAAGGTTCAGGTGTGGAAATCTTCACATCCTCTGCAGTAAAGGTCAGTGCAAAGAATTAACGTAGCACCTCTGTGATGTCAATCCTTGAGCGCCTCTTTAGCACTTCTTTCTTCCAGTGGCCCACCTGATTTAGGCAGACTTTCTGCTTCTAATATACTTAAACATTTTTTGCTATTAGTTTTTGAGTCATTTGTGTGGTTTTATTTACCTGTTTGTTTGTTTATTTTTTCGTGGAGGAGGAAGTGTGTCTTTCCAAGGGATTTTTAAAATCTTCTCACTTCAGCTCATGTACCATAGACATTTCCAGTGTACTGAGCAAAATACCTTACCTCAATTCAAAACCACTTATACAAATTAAAAAAACCCTCCTTCACACTATGTTCTCCCACTCTTACTCCATTTTCTGAGGAAAGATCAACTGCTATTGTTATTTATTTGTATTTTGTTAGGTTCCAGGAACCCCAGACATGATCCCCCTCATTGTGCTCGGTGCTGTACAACTACAAACCCAAAAGACAGTCTCTGTACCATGGTGACTGGAAACAACAGCTGGATTCTTGACTTGGTTATATAGAATTTGATAGGAAAGCTTTCACAAAGAAGCAGATCTAGATGGTTAAGCTCCAGGTTAGTGTGAATTCCTCTTGGAGGTCTTTCTGTAACTCTCCTCTTTCATGAGAGTGTTTTATTTTTGCAGTTTGTCTTGTGATCTGCATTGTCCCAGATGTACACATCATGTCTGGGGCCTGGATGAAGATGTGTTCCCTATTGTGGCTTTCTAGTCCAATAATGGCCTTAAATGGATATGGAAAGGTGCTGGGAGGACAGGGGCAAAGTACTCCTGGTTGTCCATCCCAGTGAGGAGGTGGACATTGTAAAGAACTTTGGGAGAAAGCATTCTTCTCGTGTTAGCTCCCAGATAAAGGGAATTACCTAATCCAGTCTGTAAGGAACAAATATTTGTCAGAGACAAAGAAGCAAACTGAAAGTAAGAGAAAAGTTGTCTTTACCACCAATACTACTTGATGATTTAACATAATGATGAATTATACAGGTCCTTGACATTTCATACCAAGCTGATAAATAAGAGGGCTATGAAGATGTCCCCTGTGGCTGTATCTACAATGAGATGTAAACACAGGGTTAGTGGGACTCAAATCAGCTGATCTGTGTTAGCGAAGCCTGGTTTTGAATACCTACATAGAATTTTACCCTGGATTAAGAATTTTTTTGACCCATGGTTGCACCTAGGTTAGAGGTCTGCAATTTACAGCTCTGGAGCCACATGCAGCACTTTAAGGACTTCTTTATGGCTCCCAACACTATAACTGTAAAGTGTTTTTAAAAAAACAAACAAAAAGAAACCTCCTGGTTATTTATGGTAAATGGTGAATGTCTAAAAGCCCAATAGTGAACAACTCATGTCTAAATAGCAAACAATATATGATCTCAACATGTTGGATAATTCCCCCTTTAAGATATGCAGTGCATTGTGGGATATGATACTGTATCTGTGTTTTGATTGCGTTGCTAATGAAGTCTTTTTTTTTTAAAAGGAAAAGGAAGCTTGTGACATTCCCACTGTGAAGGGCAACATGCATTTTAAGAAAAAAAACTGAAATTAAATGTAAAGTAAAATAGGCATAATTGAAGTGGGGTAGCAGTGGCTTCAAAAAGATGAAAATCAAAGATGAAAATGGAATTTCAAACTGAATGGTCCCAATCCTTCACATTTATATTGAGTTTGGCTAGGTTCTCTCTATGTCTCATTTGCAGTGAGAAATTTGCCAACAAGAAAAAATGCAACCTTGAGAGGCATTTTCTCAAATAACACAGTATTTTTTCTGAGCAGTAGCTAGCTGGAGATGCCAGAAAAAAGGCTCTGGAGGAACTGATACAAAAAGCAGAGTAATGTAAGAACACATTGACTAAATGGGTGAAATTACCAAGTAGCCCAACTGTGGCTAGGTTTGTGGCAACTCAAGAGATCCTGAAATAACGAAAGCTGTTCATGGATGATGAATATATGAAAGTGTTTTTTCATAGTATCTGAGCAGGTGGTACAGTGATTTCAAAAACAAAATTGTTCAGAATCTAGTGTCATCCAGAGGGAGAGAAGGTTTGGCAGTAAAAGTCAGGAAGTTAGGGGTACAAACACACCCATGTAATGGGTGAAGAAATAGAATATGTAAAAAGTTTGAATGTCCTGCAGTAAACATGTATCATATTACAAATCTGTGTGTGCACTGTACTAAAAACAGCGGTTACAAAAAGTGTGGTTTGACTTTATTTATTAAGGACCGTCGTGTATTCACATGCAACGTGGCTCTTGGATTGAGTTTTTTGGGGGAAAAAATGGCTGCTCTTGCTATTTTAGTTACTGCTCTGCCATCCATGCTGCAATGCCTGGACCTGAATCAGAGCAATCATATCCCACAGTCCTTAGCGCTACACACTGAAAAGTGGCTGCTTTAACTATAGGACTATGATGCACCAGCGGAAAACATTATTACAAAAGTCTTGATTAGTTCTCTCTCCGTTGAAAACTGAGGAGGCTGTCTGATAGTGTACTTACAGATCAGTGATCAAAATGGATTAATATAATCCTGAGCTGCTGTATTTAGCATTGGAGTTTGACTTCTATTTTCATTAGAGTGGATTGCACATTGTTGGGATAGAGAAGACTAAGGAAGTTTTCCACTGGAGTTGTGGAATACTTTTGGATGACTCCCAGGACCTGAGTCAAGCAAGGCTGCATCTATGCTGCAAAGCAGGAGGGCTTGAATCCTCAACTTGGCTCCAACTTGGAATATGGGTCCTTTCTTGTTTCAGGGTTGTCCCCTCTAGTGCTGCAGGGTCCTGGGACCATGAGTCCAAATCTTGAGTTAGTACTAATGCAGTGAAGACACAAGGGGATTATCCTTGAGCACAGGCACCAGCACAGCCTTATACTGTAGTGTAAATATACCCTGTGAAACAGGAGGACAGTGAGTTCCTTGGAGGATATTCCATTTTCAACCAGTATTTCTTGATCTTGCTCCAAGTCATTTGTACCTCATCTTGAAAGCATTGTAACATCCTTGTGATGGTGCTGGATATATCTTAGAAAATGAGGTACACAATTGGGGTTCATTAGTGTCCTATTTGTAGCTGATACATGCCATCTTACCAGTTGTCTAGAGGCCCTGTGTATCTATTGAGGGAGGGTGGGAAGGTGGATTCATTGAGTGGCTCTCTAAGTGAGAGTTCTCAAGGAGAGGATGGAGCCATTTCCACCTATTCTACGCATATACACAGATTAGGAGCACTCTGTGGTCAACAGTGTAAGCTATTGAGGCTTTATTAAACTGTTGCCTTTCATTGCAATGCAAAGATTTAGCGATGAATGTGCTTATTATTTGTGATAACTGGCTTACAGTCCAGTGATTGGGGGAACAGAAAGAATCCAATCCACTTTTGTGTGTCCAAGTAGCAGCAATGGCTGGAGGCAGCATTTTTTTGTTTGCGCTTGGCTGGAAGATTCTGACCTTTTCTTTGGACCCTAAGGCTTTGTCTATATTGCAAGATAAATTTGAATTTAAGGCAGTTAACTCAATATTACCACGTGACTGTCTTCACTTTAATTACCACTAGCTCAATTCTGGGAGCACTAATGTTGAGATTACAATATTGCTGTTACCTGAGGGGTGTAGCATCAAGCTTGAATTCAGAAGTTTGGTTGAAGGCCAGTGTGGAAGTGCTGTGTCTTAAAATCATATTTATTAGCCTCCAGAAGGTCCTGTATGTAATCCACAATGCCCCCAGTGCTTCGCTCTGCCCGCGGGTCGACAGGTGCACAGGAATTAGGTAACAGAACGATGGTGGATTTCAAAGTGGGAGCAGCAGGCCTGTGGCTGCGGGCTCATGTTTGTATGAGAGCATGAGAAATGTCTGTCTTTCTTTGCTATTAGTGCTGTGAGTGCATCTATCCATTACAAATAGCCACATCAGGGAGTTTGTGGTTCTATCCCTACACTAGTTATTTTTTTCTGTGCTGCCTCGCATCAGCCATTCCCCACATGGCAGCAAGGCTGTTGTGGGGGGTGCTTGCATAAGACACTGAGAAACTTCTCAGTGGTTTACATTTGTGCGTGAACCTTTCCCCCACCACAGGTGCCATGCAGTTGGGGTCTTTCCCAGGCTCAGCCACCTCACGTGGGTAGCCCCCATCCCAATAAAAGGGGACACCTGCTGTTCGGTGCTGACCATGCTGCCAGGCAGCACCATGTCCTAGTTTGCATGCTTTAGGGCTCCAAGGATGGGAAAAATACTTGGGGAGTTGCTACCGCTGGGGGGAAATCTCTCCTGGTGGCTAAGATACTAGGGGGGACTACTTCAGCTACTTCAACATTCCAGCTGGCTCTGGTTTTTGAAAATCTTTCCTATCTTCTCACTCTTCAAGCTTTTCAGGGATATTTCACCGCCATCTCCCATGGTGGCAATGCCTTTGTAATGAAAGGGGAAGTCAAAAATTTTTTCCCTAGACTATTCTATCCTTTTTCTTCTAACTTTGACAATACAGTCAGGATCCCTGTGTTATTTCCAGGGATCGGATGCAATCACAGGAGAGGGGACACTCAGTGGATGACCAGTTGAGAATTCAGCTGCAGAAAAAAGATGTGTCTGTAAACATTTTTGTCATCTCTGTGGATGCCCTACTTTTCTTTCCTTCCAACGGGAAGAATGGATATCTGCTTACCATGGAAGGGGAATGAGGAAAATGCAATGTGGGAAGATGATCTCAAAGACCAGCAAGTGTACCCAGAATGCTACAGGGATGAGGGAACTGTGGGATAGGTTCCCACAATTAGCTGCTGCTACAGTGGATGTTTATGAATTGAGTGTGACAGCAATAAATTGACTTTGAGGAGCACATGGGGAGATGAGGATGGTCAAATTCGAACTTAAAATTTCCAGAATTGCAAAATTGATATTAATAAATTCAAATTTATCTTGTAGTGTAGATGCAGTCTAAGGCAGAGATAACTGCGTCAAGCTTAGATTACTTTGACTAGCCTCCTTATGGGACTAAATTTTGGATACTAGTCAAAATTTTCACCTTGCTTGACTATGTGGATTGATTTATGTCAGCGAATCGGAAATCTTGATTTCAATTAACAATTTTAGTCTTGATTTGTATTTGTACTTTTTAGTTATTTTCTTAAAGAAAGATTTAATCACATTTATTGACTACTTCAACTATGTACACCCTTTACACTAAATCTGGCTGCTTTTTGTGAAATTGGAGGATAAGTTGTATCAATACGTATTTACTTAGGCAATTTATAAGGCTCAATTTACATGTATTCAGATTCTCTATTTTTTTCTTTGTTAGAAAATGGTAAGTGATGCATTAGTTGTTACTTGTTGATTGATTTTGTTTCAAGCTTTGTTTGAATGGAAATTGAGTCAATGAAAATGCACAAAAGCATCATTTTGATACAATTTATAAATTAAATAAAACTACCATAGTGTTCTGGATAAATGAGGGAGAGAGTTCATCAAAGCACGTTTTCATTTAAAACTTAAAAAAAGGGCTATATTACCTGTCATTAGTGGATTGATTATATTGTGTCTGGTCACCATGGCTTTCAGGATTTTAGAGCTAGTGGATTTCATCCTCTCACACCTAATTTTTGTTCATGAGAAGGGGTGAGGACAAGGTTTCCTTGTTTGTCAACATCCACTGGCTCCTAAATTGTCAATGAGCTAACAATTGAACTGAATTGGTTGAATAAACAGAAAGAAAATAATTTTTGTGTACCTGCAGAAGAGTTTACTGCTGCCAAATGTTGATTTAGCACTTCAACAGACCCTGGTTCCAGATACTTAGCTAGTGAGTTCTACTAGTTCAGTAGGCAACTGAACACAAATTTCTTGCTTGAAAACTTGGCAGCTGGTGTGTACTACTTAATTTAAATTGTATAAAAATAGTAGTTTAGTAGATTATAGTAAATTTGAAGTTTATGCCTGAACATAAGTTGTCATAATTGTGGATTTAATATAGGTTTATTTTTTTTAAAATCAGTAAAAATATATATATAAATATTGAAAAAACCTTTTTCTTTAAAACCCTGGGTATATATTCATCCATTTGTTTGTTCAGCAGTACTTTTTCAGGGGAATGTGTTATATTTGTGCCATATGGTTTGGGTTAGATTCCAAAGGATCTGGATAAACTGGAGAAATGAGCTGAGGTAAACAGGATGAAGTTTAATAAGGACAAATGCAAAGTGCTCCACTTAGGAAGGAACAATCAGTATCACACATACAGAATGGGAAAGGACTGCCTAGGAATGAGTACAGCAGAAAGGGATCTAGGGGTTATAGTGGACCACAAGCTAAATATGAGTCAACAGTGTGATGCTGTTGCAAAAAAAAAGCAAGCATGATTCTAGGATGCATTAACAGGTGTGTTGTGAACAAGACACGAGAAGTTATTCTCCTGCTCTACTCTGCACTGGTTTGGCCTCAGCTGGAGTATTGTGTCCAGTTCTGGGCACTGCAATTCAGGAATGATGTGGAGAAGTTGGAGAGGGTCCAGAGGGGAGCAACGAGAATGATCAAAGTTCTAGAGAACGTGACCTATGAAGAAAGGCTGGAAGAATTGGGCTTGTTTAGTTTGGAATAGAGAAGATTGAGGGGGGACAGTTTTCAGGTATCTAAAAGGGTGTCATAAGGCAGAGGGAGGGAACTTGCTCTTCCTTGCCTCTGAGGATAGAACAAGAGGCAATGGACTTAAATTGCAGCAGGGGAGGTTCAGGTTGGACATTAGGACAAAGTTCCTAACTGTCAGGGTGATCAAACACTGGAACGAATTGCCAAGGGAGGTGGTAGAATCTCCATCACTGGAGCTATTTAAGAAGAGGTTAGATAGATGGCTTTCAGGCATGGTCTAGAAAGTGCTTGGTCCTGCCATGAGGGCAGGGGGCTGGACTCGATGGCCTCTCGAGGTCCCTTCCAGTCCTACTCTTCTATGATTCTACGATTCTATCTGTTGCCCAGTGTAAGGGACTGGTTTTAGTTGAAATGCTCAATGGGTGCATCTACACTACAGCTCTGTTTCGAAAGAACATCTTTCAAAAGAGAACATCGAAAGATCCTCTTTTAAAATGAAGCGTCCACAGATGTCAGTGGGGACCGAAGTTTTGATCTGTTATTTCGAAAGCCCCCCCAGCGCAATTTCGAAACAGAGCGTCCACACACACAGGGCGCTCTTTTGAAAGAGCAGGGGCAGGAAGTGCCATGGGCACGATCACGTGGTGGGCGAGCCCTTTTTGGGGCTCCTGCTCACCGTCTCCTTAAAGGGGCCCCCCTAGGCCTGTCTCCAGGCAGAGAAAAGAGAGAGCACAGAGCAGGAATCCGGGGCCCTCATGGACCCCAAGCAGCAGCACCCCAGCATTGAGGCTGGCCACAGTCCTGGCAGCTGTGCTCCAGTGGCTCCAGGTGACCACTCTGCTAGCCGCCCTCCCAGAGGCTGTCCTCAGGGTGCAATGTCCCCAGCTGGTCCCCTGGATCACCCGCCGCCTGTGAAGCTTCCCCACAAGCAGCGACTGGTGGGACCGGCTGGTGCTGGAGGACTGGGGTGACAACTGGTGGCTACAGAACTTCAGAATGATCAAGGGGACATTCCTGGGGCTGTGCAACTGGCTTGTCCCAGTCCTCCAGCACTGGGACACCTGCATGAGGCCGGCGCTCCCCCTGCAGAAAAGGGCGGCCATTGCCCTATGGAAGCTGGTCACCCCGGACAGTTACCGATTTGTCGGCTGCCAGCTTGGGGTGGGCAAGGCCACCGTGGGGGCCGTCCTCATCGAGGTAAGCTATGGCCAGGTCTCTCTCTCAGCATGTGGGGGGCAGGGGGCATCCCCAGCCGGGGCAGGGGTGGGGAGTGGTGGTGGGGGGGTGTGCAGGATGCAGCCCAGACCACACTCATAAGTGCACCCCCTCTCTGCCCTGAAGGTCGTCTGTGCCATCAACAGGGTGCTCTTGCGGCAGCTACTCTGCGTTGGGGACCTTGACAGCGCCATGCGGGGCTTCCAGGACCTGGGCTTCCCCAACTGCTTCAGGGCCCTGGATGGCACCCACGTCACCTCAGGGCCCTGGAGCACAGTCACGGAGCTTATGTGAACTGGAAGAGCTTCCATTCTGTGGTCCTGTAGGTGCTCGTCGATGCCAATGGCCGGTTCCAGGACATCTGTGTGGGCTGGGCTGGGCACGCCCATGATGCCAGGGTTTTCAGGAACTCGGGACTGGGACGCAGCATGGCCGAGGGGTCCTTCCTCCCCTGGCAGGAGCTGTCTGTTGGGGTCACAGCAATGCCGCCATGTATCATGGTGGATGCGGCCAACCCCTTGAAGCCCTGGCTCATGAGGCCATACATGGGGCACACCCAGCTGAGGCAGGACTGTTTTAATGAGCAGCTGAACTGGGGCTGCAATACCATGGAGCAGGCATTCTGCTGCCTCAAGAGGTGTTTCAGTTGCCTCCACACGAGGCTGAAGGTGAGCCTGGCCAACGCCCCAGCTGTGGTCGGGGCCTGCTGCACCCTGCGTAACCTTGTTGAGGCCACGAATGAGCCCTACATGCAGGTGTGGGCCACCCGCCGGGACACGGGTACGAGCAGCCCCCTGCTGCCCCACGCCGCCTGGCCCAGCAGGACGAGGTGCAGATCCGGGAGCTCCTGCGCCAGGTTTTTGAGTGGGGCGCATGGTGAGCCCCCCCACCCTGCATGCGTGTGCGCGCACGCACACACGCCATCCTGCACATGCGCACCCACATGCACACACACACACCATCACACTGCACACCCACCACCACACATGCTGCACAGGCGACATGGGGTGGAACACAAAAATAAACATTTTATATAAATAACAAAGCCAAGTCTTCTTGATTAATATTCACAGGGGAGCGGAATGGGTGATGGGGCAGGGGGTAACTATTTACAGGGGGCAGAATGGGTGATGGGGACGGGGTAACTATTTACAGGGGTGGAGAGGCCCCGGGCGGGCTTCCAGGATGGGGGCAGTCTAGTGTTCCAGGGGGCTCAACAGGCGTGATCCCCACCCCCCGCCCGTCCTCACCCCCCGCCATGTCCGGGGATCCCATCGGCTGGGCTGGGGCTGGTGCCATGGGCAGGTAGGGGCACACCTGGGGTGAGGCCTTTGTGGGCTGTGCAGAGTCGGTGCAGGGAGAGCTGGGGGGTGGGAGCCGCGGCCTCCCCCTGCCTGGCCCTCGCCAGCAGCATGTGGGCCAGCTGGACAAGGTCGGCTGGGGGCAGGTGGGTCGGGATCAGGGCAGCGAGGCTGGGCATTTGGGGGGGGGGGGTTCACTGCGGGTGGTGGGGTCGGAGGGCAGACTGGGGAGTGAGGGGAGGTTGGAAGGGGGGAGGCTGAGCAGGGGACAGGGGAGGTAGGAGTGGGGGAGCAGGTGGATGATGGGGTGATGGTGAGGTGGGGGCAGGAGGGGTGGCTTTGGGAGTGGGTGGAGATGGGGCAGTGGTCAGGGCCAGGTGGCTGGCCACGGCCAGGGTCAGGGTGTCAAGGTTGGCCACCACCCAGTCCCAGGCCCGTCGCTCCATCTCCAGCCACTCCCTCAGCATGCTGGAAAGGTTCCGCAGTGCTGCAGTGTGGGCAGCCTCCCCTGTATCCTCCTTCCCACCCAGGTGGCGCCGGTGGACAGCTCGGCGGTGGGCCCTTGGGGGGACAGCATGGGATCCAGGTAGCTCCCCCTCGCTCTCGGAGGTGGGGCTGGTCCGGCCGCTGGCTACGAGAGCTGTGGAGAATAAAGGGGAGAGTGGGGGTGCCATGAATCCCAAGCACTGAACCTTGTGCCCCCCACCACAGGGTACCCTGTGATGCCCATGTGCCGGGGTTCCCTGCGTGGGTGCCAAGGGCACAGGCTGCCCCCCTGGGTCCCTCCACAGCCACCAGTCTGTGGTGCTGTCCCACCCACGTGGTGCTGAGCGTCGCAGGTTGCCCCCCCGCCGCCCCGTCCGGGCCTGGGGAACATGGCTGTCTGGAGTCCACAGGCCCCAGGGTGGCAGGCATAGCGGCGGTGGGGGCTGCAGCAACCCTGGGCAAGAGCGGATGCCCCCTTCTCAGTCCCAGGGTGGCTGGTGTGTGGGCCACCTACCTGTGGGTCCCTTCAGGAAGTCGGGCAAGGTATGGATGGATGGGGCCCGGCTGGATGGCCTGGATGGGATGTCAATGACAAGGGCCCCCTCCTTTGAGCTCTCGTCATTGGAGGTGGTGTCCAGTCTCCCTGGGCTCCTGGTGCCAGAAGCAAATTCAGGATGGTCCTCCTCTGTCCCTGTCTCCTGCTCTGAGGCCAGATCCGTTGTGTTCAGCAGCACGGCCAGGGGTCCCGCCTCCTTGGGTCCAAGGAGGTGGTCCTGGTCTTTACAGTAGGGGCAGCTGGTGGGCACTGCTCCTGACCGCCCATCTGTGTCCCGGGCCCTACAGTATCCCTGGCGCAGCTCCTTCACCTTAGACCTCACCTAGTCCGGCGTCCAGGTGGGGTGACCCTAGTCGGTGAGGCCTGTGGCAAGGCTCTGGAACGCTGCCGCATTCCTGGGCCGGGCCCCCGTCTGGTGCAGGATGTCTTAATCTGCCCAGAGGGCAAGGAGGTCCCCATACCTCAGCGTTGGTCCGGGAGGGGGCCCAGTGCTTGGTTTCTTTGGGGGGGGGTCCCTAGAGTGGGCGGAGGTTGGGGGCGCTGGCCATGGTGCCGATGAGGGCTCGGCGCTGGCTGGAGCATTGTGTCAGGGAGTGGCTGTGCAGTAGCGTGTGCTCCCTGCTGCCTGCATGCTCTCAGCTTCCTGCCTGAGGGTTTCTGGGAGCCTGCGTTCTGAAATGCGGCCAGATGCTGGAGCCATAGAGCTCCACTTGTGCTGGGAGCGGCGCTGCCTGGCCAGCTGATCGCAGCCATGGAGGACCTGCTCTTTCAAAAGAGTGGGCTGCAGACCATCTACATGTGCACTTCCGAAATAATCTGTCGAAGGAGGGCGCTCTTCCCATCCCGGGAAGGGAGGACTGACTTTGAAAGAAGGTAGGAGTTCTTTCAAAGTTAATTTCAAAAGAGCGCCATGTATGTGTAGACGTTCCATGGGTTCTTTTGAAAGAACTCGCTCTTTCGATCTCGGTTTCGAATGTACTTGCTAGTGTAGATGCACCTTATGTGGTTGGGACTACTGAAGAAACTTTCCCTTTTCTTGTCTGATAGGGAAACAGGTAAGACCTTTGGAGGCATTTGAGCTAGCAATATCCAAATATAACTGGAATGGGGTTTCAATTAGAATCTTCAACTCCAGGACTTGCTCTGTCTCCTTGGTTGCACCAAGCTTGAGTTTATTGGCATAAGAATGGCCGTGTCGTCAGACCAAAAGTCCATCTTCCCAGTATCCTGTCTTCTGACAGTGGCAAACTCCAGGGTTCCTCAGAGGGAATGAACAGAAGAGGTGATAATTAAGTGACCCAGCCCCTGCCACCCATTGCCAGCTTCTGAGAGAAGCTGGGGCGCTCTTACAGTAAATTCTTTTATCTCTGGCAGCTCCGGAACTGGGAGGTTGCCAGATAATCTAATATTCTGGATAATAGAGAGATATACCTAGCAGTGCATAGCACTAAAGAAAAACAAGATTAGATATTAAGAAACAAACAAAAATGTATGCAGAGTACTTTATTTACCAACAACAGTAGTATTGTATATGATAAATGTATACTGTGTTTGTTGCATTTATTTGTATTTGTTCGCTATACAGTACTTATGAAAAATTTATCTAAAATTTACTTACAGTTAAAATGCTGGCTATTTTAGCATTCCAGGTGATAGAATGCTAGGTATGAAAGAGTTTACTGTACTTCCCATCCTGACTAATAGCAATTGATGGACTTGTCCTCCATGAATTTATCTAGCTCTCTTTTGAACCTTGTTAAAGTCCTGGCCTTCACAACATCCTGTGGCAAAGAGTTCCACAGGTTAGCTGTGTGTTGTATGAATAAATACTTCCTTTTGTTTGTTTTAAACCTGCTACTTATTAATATCATTTGGTGACCTCTAGTTCTTTTTATGGGTACAAGTAAATAACTTTTCCTTATTTACTTTCTCCACCAAGTCATGATTTTATACACCTCTATAATGTCCCCCCACTTATTCTAATCTTTTTTTAAGAGGAAAAGTCTGTCTTAAAAATCTCTTCTCATATGGGAGCTGTTCCGTACCCCTAAGATTTTTATTGCCCTATTTTCAACTTTTTCTCATGCCAGGATATATTTTGTGACAAGGTGACCACATCTTCATGGAATATTCAAGATATGGGCCTACCATGGATTTATATTGAAGCAATGAGATAGTCTTTGTTTTATTCTCAAACCCTTTTTAAGTGATTCCTAACATTGTTTGCTTTTTAGAGTGCTGCTGCACATTGAGTGGACATTTTCAAGAGCTATCCACAATGACTCTAAGATCTCTCTCTTGAGTAATAAGAGAAAATTTTGTCCCCTTCATTTTATACATATATTTAGGATTATATTTGCAGTATGCATTACTATGTATTTATCAACATTAAATCTCATCTGCTGTTTTGTTTCCCAGTCTTCTAGTGTTGTGAAATCCTTTTGAAGCTCTTCACAGTCTGCTTTGGACTTGATTATCTTGAGCAGTTTAGTATCATCTGCAAATTTTGAGACCTCAGTTTTTACCTTATCAACAATCATAGGCTCAACGCCAGTTGGCGTCCGATGCCTCCCTCACTATTTCCTTCCATCTTTCCCTGTCCAGCATGGAGTGCCTTAGTTTCTGTAGACTGGCTCTGCGTTAATGTACTATATCATCTACCCATTCTCTGTGGGGTCTGCCTCTCCTATTTGAACGTCCATTATGCTGAAAATACCAGGGTCTTGATTTTTCATTCGTCGTTCATTCTGCAGACATGCCCAAATAGCTGTAACTTCTGTTGTACAACGTTCTGCAGTAGGTTTTCTTTTGGCTGTATTTTCCTGTATAATTCCTCATTGGTGACCTTCTGCATCCATCCTATTCTCAGGATCTTTCTATAACAACTCATCTCGAATGCCAATATCCGTCTCTTTGAATCTTTCATATCACCCATGTCTCACATCGGTATAACATGTTGCTGAATAAACACATTTTCAAGACACTCAGCTTCGTTCCTAAGCTAATCGCTTTGTTTTTCCACATCTTGTCCATCACCATCAAACTCGCTCTTCCTTATAAATATGTCGAATAGGGTTGGCCGCGGTACAGACCCCTCCAGTACACCATTACAGGTTGAACCTCTCTTATCTGGCACCCTCAGGATCTGACCAGGGCCGAACAAGAGAAATTGTGAGACCGCAGGAGGTCAGTATTGTCTAGAAGCATTACAAATGCTTCCACGGCTTACTGGGCTCTTAGAAGGCATTTAGATGTAAATTACAATAAATAACAGCACAGAACACTGAGAGCCAGGACTGGTGGCTGTAAACCAACTTTATAGAATTAAGGGAAACTTGGCAACACCCATGATAAGTGGTCATCCAGCTAAGGAAGGTCATACCAAATTATGGATGTTGCTGGATGAGAGAGTTCTAAATTAGAGAGGATACCTCTCTCCGTTCTGAAACCTGACCATTTATTTCTATCCCTTGTTTCCTATCTTTTAACCAGACCTTCCCTTTTATGACATGACTGCTTATTTTGCTTAAGACTTTTCAGGCATTCTGAAGGTCTGTATGTTTTTTTTCAGGAATGTAAGAAGGGCATGGATGGGAAAGGTTTAAGTCTGTTTATGGAGCAGTATTTAAGTTAGATAGCTAAGTGAGAATGATCTCCAAGGTTACATGTTACATGCCTTTCTTGTCCTATGCAATAAGTTTCAAATATCAACTTTCATTTTTAAATGAGAGTTGTATGTGAACTAAAAATATCAAGAGAAACTGTTGTTTCTGAAATAACAGGTAAATAGAAATAATGGATTTTCACAGAAGATGTTTTTGTGGCTATTTCAGGAAATGCTTCAAAGAACATCAGAAGAATTCTCTCCAAAGATGGAGATTCCTGAGGAGGAGATGGATACGTCTGATACCCAGTGGGGCTGGTTTTACTTGGCTGAATGTGGCAAATGGCATATGTTTCAGGTATCTAAATAGGGGATCATGTTATCTATGACCACTTCCACAGCATCAAATATATTCTATTTAAACAGGTTTTAAATATTATTTCTGGTTTGTTTTGAAGACTGATTCAAACAATCAGTGTTCAGTTAGCAGTGAAGACATTGAAAGGAGCTTCAAAATGAACCCCGAAGGATCTCTTTCGTTTACTACTGCAAAATTTAACTACAAGTTAGACTTTTCAGGTATGTTTCTAACAATGATTTATTTGTAGGAGTCTCTTGATGAGAATTGACAAGTACATTTTGCATGCTGTTGACCTCCAATCAGCTCGAGTATTGTAATACCAAAAAAGCATGCTTGGGAAGGCCTTCTGTATATGAATGTACATTGAATATTTTATGGAGATAGTTACAGTCTTCTAGCTTTGTTACCGTAAGTAGCATACGCCGTTCAGTAACAATGATATTTGCCCTGTCTCTTCTCACTTGAGATTTAAGTGGTTGTGTACCATATGCTCAGAGAAATGTGGACACTTACAGTTTTTCACTTCCAAATATACAAGCAGCAAGTATTGCAGAAGAGAGAGAGTTGTTTTCTGCACAAACTCCATATAAGATATGTTGATACAGTGATAATATAATTCACTGAGAAGTACTTCAACAAACCTGTTATTTTATATTCATCCAAATATCAAATCTAATTTACTAGAAAATTACCTTGGGTAAAGCTCTCATTTATTCATATTGTATGGAAGCCTTATTTGCAAGTTACTATTAGTTTCCAGTGTAATCACTGTGTAGTTAATTTTAAATACATTTTACTTGTGCAAAAAGCTGTGATATAATAGTGTCTCATTTTAAAATATTTCAAATGTCACACTTACTATTTCATCTGTATTTTCATATGAAACTAAGCAAAGACCTGTCATTATGCTCCGGTGAAGTGGGTCCTCAGTTTTGCAGGTAGCAGTCCATAGTTTTGTAATGGTGGACTGTATGAAAACATGTACATTCATCCATAATTTTGTATTTTATAAAGTGCGTTTTGTAATAGCTTCCTTAGAGGTTACGTTTCAAAAAACAGATTTTATAAACTGTTTAAATCTTGAAACCTTGATTTAAAATGTTAAACACAGTCATTAAATATAAGATAATTTTCACCCTAGTGTTAATGTAGTATCACTTTTATATTTAAATGTGGTACAAAGATGTTAGCTTCTGTACTCCATTAAAATTAACATTTAGATGTAGAAGTCTAGAGCATAATCTTGGCCTTATTAAAATCAATGTGAGTTTTCCTATTGGCTTAAATGTGCTAGGATTTCAGCACTAGTGAATATGTGTTGTTTGTCATAAGTATTTACTAAGTAGTGATTCCCATGGTATGTCGGAACTCTGCTAATATATTAGTAAGTAGTGTTGGACTATAGGGTTTAGAAAGGTTGCTCTTAAATCTTAACTAGTTAGACAGTAGTTCCTATCAGCGACCACCCCCCCACCTCAAAAAAAATTTCTGGACAAAGTATGATGTTTAAATACTTCATTTCTGTAGATTGAATGTTTTTGGAACTCACATGATTTTTATTTTATGTACAGCAATGAAACAAACCAATCTGACTACTGGTAAACAGCGGCCAATAAAACGAGCTTCTTTTTCAATTAGTGCTTTCAGGTAAGAGCTAAAGGTGGTTCATTGGTGGTTTAATTCCTCATTCCTCTAGTAAAATGAGCCAACATTTACAAATTTCTTCATCTTTACCCCTCCCAAATTAAGTATGCAGAGGCACATTAGAGCAAGTAACTGAACAAGGAGATCTGAGAGAGGAAGAGTGGTAAAAAGGCACTGTGTTTTAGGCTTATTGTACATTACTGCAGAAGATTGAACATCTTTGGGTTGATGTTCTGGAGTTTGATTTTGTGTGTGCACAAAAGGAAGCTCTGAGGAGTCAGTCAACCCCTATGGTCCTTGCAAGGGGTGAAGAGTAAAGAAGTTCAAAGGAAGAAACACTCCCATTGACTTTCCCCTGTTAAGACAGACAAGTTAACTGAGTGTAGATACGTCTTATTTTAGTTACGCAATTGGCGGAGCTAAAATTGTGTATCTGCAGTCAACTTTTGTGTCTAGTATAGACATAGTCTTAGAGAAATTTAGTAATCTGGGAAAAAGAATAATGTGCCAAATATATTAAACAGTAAGACCATGATTCCATAAGCTTCTTAAGCATACACCGAACTTCAATCCTGTGACTAATCCTCTTGACATGCTTGTACCTTGCCGCATCAAAGCCTAAAACTGGAGAAGCATGAAAAACCAGACGTGGCAAGAAAGAGGAAGTTGGTCATTACTTTTAATTTCCTGTTGTAACTGATTTTACAAATTTATGTGCGAGATTAAATTATTTGTATAAATCAACCTAGACTAAGGGCTAATTTTAACTATTGACCTGCTTCTTTTGTAGTTGGTATTTTACATTGAAGTATATGTAAATCACCATCAAATCAGAATCCAAACATGAATCTGGACCTGTGAGTGCAGTCAACTTGAATTCTGAGCACTTGTGGTCTTGCATTTTGGCCAGTTTTTAGCCATAAACTGCGGAGATATATTGGTGTCTGAGGTTATTCAGTAAACAGAATAGCAGACATATGCAGTGCTATTTCCGCAGTTGTGACTAGCAGAAATGTATGGTTTTCCAATATGTTTTCTGAACTTTGAAGCTCAAAATTTTAATCCAGGTTCAGTGTCAGACAGAAGGTGTCCAGCATTAGGAACTGTAATATAGACACAGTAGTCTTTGTCCATAGAAATTCCAGAAAAGCTTCTGTTTTTAATTGTTCAACTGTCCTTTAAGCAATACAGTTCAGTCATTGAGTGCATGTGTGAAACTCTGAAGCATTTCCCTTTTATGTGTGTATGTCTTTGGCTCACATTCTGTAGTACAGGTTGAACTGCTCTAATCCAGCATGATTTTAGTTAGCTAGACAACCACATATCATGGGTGTGGCCAAGTTTCCTGCAGTCCCATAAACTTTGTTTCCAGCCACCAGTCCTTGCTCTCAGTGTTCTGTGCTGTTACAGTAAACTCTTGCATATCCGGCAGCCCCAGGACAGAGAGGCTGCTGGATATTCAAATATTATGGATAATAGAGCAGCACAGCTATTAGTAGAACTGCACATATGCATGTTGCATATTTTATATTTCTTGGTCCAAGATATAATTGTATACAGTATGCTATGTGTTACACTGGTCTTCTTCTATTATTGTGCTATTATACCACTTCAGTTTTCATTAGATTGCCTAATCTAGTTTCTGTTGTTTGGTATTAACATGTTCATATATGGTTTAACTGTTTAAACTACAACTCACCATACAGTAATAGGTTCAGGCCTCAATTTTAAAATGTGCTTACCTAAATTTTGCATCTATATCCATGTTTAGTCATGGTTTCTGGGATCCTGACCGCTTTCCAAACCTGTTGACTTCAGACCACTTAAGCTCCCCATAAATATAAATTTAGATCCCTTAATTTTAGCAACTAAGTAAGAGTTATCCTTGATATTGCTGAGCTTTACTAAATAATTGTAGTGCCTTGCATATTGAATAGTAACAGAGAGGGAGCTGTGCTAGTCTATATACTATCAAAACAAAAAAGCAGTCAAGTAGCAATTTAAAAACCAACAAAATAATTTACTAGGTGAGCTTTCGTGGGACAGACCCACTTCTTCAGACCACAGCCATACCAGAACAGACTCAATATTTAAGGCACAGAGAACCAAAAACAGTAATCAAGGTGGACAAATCAGAAAAAAAAAAAAAAGATCAAGGTGAGCAAATCAGACAGTAGAGGAGCAGAAGGGGGGGGGGTGTCAAGAATTAGATTAAGCCAAGTATGCAAACGAGCATACTTGGCTTAATCTGATTCTTGACTTCCCCCCCCATCCTTCTGCCCCTCTACTCTCTGATTTGCTCACCTTGATCTTTTTTTTTTTTTTTCTGATTTGTCCACCTTGATTACTGTTTTTGGTTCTCTGTGCCTTAAATAGTGAGTCTGTTCTGATTTGGCTGTGGTCTGAAGAAGTGGGTCTGTCCCATGAAAACTCACCTTATGAATTATTTTGTTAGTCTTTAAAGTGCTACTTGACTGCTTTTTTGTTTAAATAATTGTAGTATAACATGCCTTCCAATATTCCACTAGTTTGGACATAGTAAAAGCATTTATTTCTACAGAAATTTATTTCATGATTTTCATATAGTAATGATCCACCTGGAATCTGACCGCTTACTTCCCCTTGCCAATTAAAAATACCTGTCCACAGTTTGAATCTCCATTCAGAACCTCAAGTGCTTTTTCAAATAATTCATTAGTACCAAACTCTGTACAGAATAGGTCTCCTCTTTCACGAAGAGAAACTGTTGGGTGTGATTGTTTTAATGTTTGTTTTTGTGTTTGAAGTTATATCTGTGAAAATGAGGCTATTCCAATGCCTTCACACTGGGAGAATGTAAATGCAGAGGAACCATATCAGGTAAGATCTGTTATGACATGGAATATGCACATGATGAAAACCCAATGGAAATCAGTGAAACTATACGAACCTCTCTTTTTCCAGCTTATTCCTTTGCAAAAACAAACAAATGAATATAATGAAGTTTCTAGTCTCTTTGGGAAAACAATGGATAGCAACCGAATTAAAAGAATTCAGAGAATTCAAAATCTAGACTTGTGGGAGTTTTTCTGCAGGTGAGATTGTTTCTAAAACAAACATTGTACTAGGTCTGCTAATAGAACATCTATTTTAAAGGCATGCAGCAGAAATATTTAAATGCATCTAATTATAAAATTATTGGAATTCTTATGTAGTGGCTGCATCCTTTCACAGATGATCTTTCTTCTTTTGCCTAATTTGTCCTGATCTTGTATTTATAGTCCTGTATCATCATTCCTAATTTTTACGGGTTTGGAATTTAAAGATACTTCTGTAACAACTGTCAGCTAAAATATCATATAATGCTTAAAACCTGAAAAGCCAGGAGAAAACTGAAAAGCAATGTTGCAACAAAAATTGCATTTCAGCTGAATTTAGGGGTACAGTTTCAATGTTTTTAGTATTTTAAATTTAAACAAATTTTTCTAAAAGCATGCAAAGCAATCTTTGTTTCCAATACAATTTTTATTTTGGTCATTGAAGTCAGTAGGTATGACTCAGTGGAGTTCCATGGAGAAGGTGTGTGGGTAAGAAGGTGCCATTTTTAAAAATCCCTTTTGAGACCAGAAGTGGACTTTAAGCTACTTCAGCAATGTTTTAATTTCCAGATGTACCAGTTGTGAAAGATACTGGCTTTGAAGTACGCAGAAAAGCACTATGGCACAAATTGTAGATTGGCGTTCACAGCCTTTGCCATTTACTTGTGTAGGCTCAACATTCTTGGAATGTATCAGTTTTTTTTTCTAGAGATGGGTCCAAATGCCTTTGAACTTTGAAGGAGTTGTAAGTCTTAGGGAAAATGACATTGAAAAATATTTTTGTTTTGAGTGACTGTATGAATGGTTTGATGTGAACGTCTTCATTATTATAGTAGTTGAATGTCCCTATCCCAAGTTGCTGGAAAGATCATTTTTCCTGATAGGTAAAAGCTGGTACTGTATTGCATAAGTTTTTCATTATCATTTTTAATATACCAAATCTTCAAAGAGCAACTACTCATCCAACTGGTAATGAATGGCCACACCAGCCAGCTCCTTCAGCGTAATATGAAAAGTAAGAGTACAATCACAAGCAAATACTTTGCTCTTAAGGGTGACATTAGGTTCTCTTATAATCTTTTCGTTGTGATTTGGCTAGTAGAAATGACTAGAGCCATTATTTACAGAAAGTATATGAGGTGAACCTGACACAACTGACTCCTTGTAAAAATGAGCATTCACAGATTTATATTTGTTGATTTTTGTAGTGGCATGAGAAATTTTACAAATCAGGAGATGTTTTTACTTTAGCATCTTCTCTTTATGAATCTTAGTGTAGGGTGAAGTATCCTTTTAAATTCAGCTTTATGCAGCATATCTAAGTTTTGACTGTCAATATTAGAGAAGCTGTTGCTGTCTTGAGTGTTCCTGTTTTCTTTCACATGAGGTACTGTAGAGAGGTGGAAGAATTAGGAGAGCCTGATTTTTCTCTCACCACCTCCTTGATCATTCTTTAATATTTGCACTTTACAAACATGTATGACATGTGTTGGCATTGCCAAAGGCAAACATAATTTTCTAGAGAGGGAACTGACAAAAATGTTGGGATGAATGTATACTGGAGCATTGTGGCAATGAAATCAGTAAGTAAGCAATACAAAAAATTAAGTTGCTACATGGGCTTATAACATACAGTGATAATACATGAAATTGCATGGTATTGTGTTTGTGAAATACCTTGTGATCATATAATTGCCCAATTATATTGAATATTTACAGAGAACTGTCTTAATGTTGCATTTTTAGCCTTAATTTTCTCATTTCATGGCTTTTGAAGGATTAGTTTTTGCAACATTAATCTTCTCTTAATGTATTGTTTTGAAATGTATTTAAGAATACAAATACATTTACAATTAAAAACTTCTTGCTTTGATTGGTGTTTTTGTACCATTCTTGCTGCTTTGAAGCTTGTATAGCTAACAGTTTCCCTCTTGTAACAATTTATTCCTTTAAGCTGGATTTCTATAGAGGAGTCACTGAAGCTTTTCAGTTTATGGTGTACATATATGAATAAAAATGTCAGACAACAATACTGGATCCACAATGACTTCTGAGTCTGCAATGCAGATTTGATTTCTCTTAGATTTTCTACCTCTTAGCTGAAAAAAGGAATTGATAGGCGTAAGGGACCGCTGTATAGTAAAGTGCATGCTTTGAGAACTCTGAAGCTATGCAGTTCCCACTATCCTGCTTTTGGAAACATGAACTCAGGAATGGGAATCTGTTATTGCATGCAGTTTGATTATTACCATATTGCAGTATTACTTTGTGTTTCAATCGCAAAGTAATGTACAGCATAAAATTTTGTACACAATGAAGTGTAAAGGGCATGAGGAAAATTATCTTAGTCCAGAAATTATTGCCCTAATTTTTTTAGTGGGGGGGGAATCTAAAGATTTGTTTGAAAGTCATGAGGGCGGATATATAATACTGCCCTTGGTCTTAGAGGCTCAGCTGCTTTCCCAGATGCAATAATGTATTTGGCTTTCTGATCCAGTCTGTGGGAGTATCACTGCAAACAAGGGATTATTATCCAGTGACATCTGTAATGGAGAGAAAATAGAATTTGGAATGCCAGAGTCCATGTGGCATCCATATGAGCAGAGTTACAGTTATGCGGGCATAGTATATAGGAAGAATTATCTTAGAATCAGCAAGGTTCTTTTCAGTATTTGAGCTGGGGTTATGAAGGTTCATGTTCCATAGGAGTAGAGCAAATAGAAGATGTGTGGAGTTAAGGTTGCATGCTTTTGGAGGGGTTTATTCAACCAAAAACCTGTCTGGTGAGTTTTTTTTTTCCACATCATGACACTTTCTCCATGATCTGCAGCCCTATGCTTTTGTCTTTTGAGAACAAGAATTACATCTTATTTTCTTTCCCTTTTTCAAGATACACTGTTTCACTGAATATGTAAGTAGTTTAAATGAAGCTCCTGTTCTTGAGAGGATGTAATTGGATAGTTATTTATTTTCCCCTGCATAATGTTGCTCACTTCATCATAACTCCAAATTTGGTTGTAGGCAATTAAAATTATATGTGTGAAGACTATTGATTAGCAGCTTGTTGAGAAGTACTATCCAGAAACTTTTTAGACCATAGATTATTCAGTGTGTAAATTGCAATAGCTCTATTCTGCCTTTTCAGTCTAACATCCCCACTCTGCTGAGAGTGATTAAGGTGATTGATAATTTTAAATTTTTGTGCAGTTTGAAATATACTATTAAAATGCCTTTCAGGCCATATGCTGCAATGTTCTGTTCTGTCATTCATCTTGTAAATGTACTCATAAATCCATCAGGGTGACAGTGCATTTGGATGTAGAGTCATCAGCCTTCTGATGAATCTTAGTTCTTTATACGTTTCATCAGACCCAGCTGGAATGATTAACTGGTTTTCACAGTGTCTAGCTGAGAGTGGATCTTCAGTGGAAATCTTAGCAGGCTGAAACTCAATCCAGAGAAGACAGTGGGTAGTGCAGATAGATTGGGAGAATGAGGGGCAGTGACATCTGTCCTTTAAGAGAGGGTGTCTACTTGGCCATCTGCCAAACATCAAATTTTAAGACTGGCACTGAGTTTCTGATGGTGTGGTGTGGCCTATCACTCCCAGACTTTTTAAAAAAAAAATACAAAAAAACCTACTTTCTGACGATGTCGTATGTACTGAAAATTTCTTAGCAAAATAAATTGCTTTTATATGTTGGAGAGGCAGTAATTCTTAAATTGCATCAATGTCTCCTAGATTTTTTTAAAAGCATTGTTTAAGTATATCTATACAAAACACTTAAATTTTTTTTTTCAGAAGTCCACCTGAAAACCTACATTTTGGTCTTGAATGATTTGCATCCATACATCAAATCCTAAGAAGTTGTTCAGTTAATTGCTTAGCTCCTGCTTAGCTTCTACTAAACACCACATCACTATGGTAGTTTCCTATTTCCCTAGGTTATTGTAATGGTTTTTCACCTTTTTTTTTTCTTTCTGCTCATTTAATGCCTGGTCTGCATCATAAAGCACCTCAGTCTTAGGTCTTCTAAACAACTCCTATTGACTTGAAGAATCAGTGTATGGTCTTATCTAGACTACAAAATTAGGTCAACTAAAGTTAGGGTGACCAATAGCCACCAAAGTAATTAAATTGGCTCTTGGTGTCCTCACCTCTGTCCAGGGGCTCATGACAAGATGTGAGTGCAGCACACTGTTCAGTTTCACAGCAGGGAACCTAACATCCAGGAAATTGACATTCCTGGCAGGTACACAGATGTTATTTCATCTCAGGCTCTGGGGAATCCATCTGTTGTGTAGATCAGGCCTAGGAAACAAATTATTATATGGAGTGATCTAATAGTTTAGAATTAATGGCCTAAATTAGCTGAGGTGTACTTTGTATGAAAAGTATCGGAGGGGTGGCCGTGTTAGTCTGGATCTGTAACAGCAACGAAGGGTCCTGTGGCACCTTATAGACTAACAGAAAAGTTTTGAGCATGAGCTTTTGTGAGCACAGACTCACTTCATCAGATGCTGGTCTTGGAAATCTGCAGGGCCAGGTATAAATAAGCCAGCACTGCACCACAGTCACTCTAACTCAGGGACCCATCCATGCAACAAACCTTGTTGCCAGCTCTGCCCACATATCTAGACCAGCAACACCATTACAGGACCTAACCAGATCAGCCACACCACCGTGGGTTCATTCAGCTGCACATCTACCAATATAATTTATGCAATCATGTGCCAGCAATGCCCCTCTGCTATATACATCGGACAAACTGGACAGTCTCTACGTAAAAGAATAAACGCACACAAATCAGATATCAGAAATGGCAATATACAAAAACCTGTAGGAGAGCACTTCAATCTCCCAGGCCACACAGTAGCAGACTTAAAAGTAGCTATCCTACAGCAAAGAAATTTCAGGACCAAACTCCAAAGAGAAATTTCTGAGCTACAATTCATCTGCAAGTTCAACGCCCTCAGCTCTGGCTTAAACAAAGACTGCGAATGGCTGGCTAAATACAGAAGCAGCTTCCCCTCCCTTGGTGTTCACACCTCCAGATCAAGTGCTGGTAGTAAGCCTCACCCTTGCTGACTGAGCTAACCTTGTTATCCCCACCCTTGCTCTGGCATAGTTATACCTGGCCCTGCAGATTTCCAAGACCAGCATCTGATGAAGTGAGTCTGTGCTCACGAAAGCTCATGCTCAAAGCTTTTCTGTTAGTCTATAAGGTGCCACAGGACCCTTCGTTGCTGTTTGTATGAAAAATTTCTTGACTAATCTTTTTATATGGTCAAATACAAACATACATTTTAATATAGTTTTCAAAACTCTATTTAAGGTATAGTATTTTAATCAATCTCAGAAGGTAACTATGTTAGTCTGTCACTTCACAAATAGCAAGCAGTCCTATGGCGCTTTAGAGATCTAACAAATTTATTAGGTCATGAGCTTCTCCAAGGTGCCACAGGACTGCTTGTTATTTGTGAAGAATTTTCATCAGTTTTTTAACATAAACTTCCATAAATTGTAAACGTGCTTCTTCTAGATGTGTGCAACTTTGAATTTTTAAACTAAAGGGGCTTGTTACTGAATATTAAACTTCCTTGTTTTAAAAAATGCTGTTCATAGTCTTCAATATTCAGAATGGAACACAGTGACCCCTGTGATCTTGATCTTTGCTTTTTTTCCCTTCCGGCATAGTGCCAGTGTGAAATCTAGTCTACTAAAAATAAGGAAAAAGAATTGTTCGGTGCTACTAGGACTGTCAAATGATTAGAAATAGTCACAGTCTTAGTTTTAATTGCACTGTTAAACAATAATAGAATACCAATTTAAGTGTATTTTAAATATTTTTGATGATTTTCTACATTTTCTAATATATTAATCTCAGTTACAACACAGAATACAAACTGTACAGTGCTCACTTTAATATTATTGTTTATTACAAACATTTGCTCTAAAAAGAAGCAGTATTTTTCAGTTCACCTGTACAGTCGTACAGTTTCCTTATTGTGAAAAGTACAACTTACATACGTAGAATTTTTATTTCCTGACTGTACTCAAAAACACAGTAATGTAAAACCGTAGTGCCTACAAGGCCAAGCATGAAGAGGCATACAAATGTTTGCATATCTGGCACATGCGTTGGCTGCAGCAGTATCATTGAAAGCCTGTTGTTGCTTTCCTTGATTTTGTAAGCGGGAAGCATTATCACCTGTAAACAGACTTCTTTGTCTGAGCAGTTGTCTGAACAAGAAGTAGGACTGAGTGGACTATTATGATGTGAATTGAACAATACCGTTTATCTTTTTTACGGTGCACATATTTATAATACAATGAGCACTGTACACTTCATATTCTGAATTCTAATTGAAATCAATATAGTTGAAAATATAGAAATAATCCAAAATAGGTACAAAGTAATATATATTTAATTTATTATAACAGTTCAATTAAAGATATGCTGAATCATGGCTTTTTTAATCTTATCAATTTCTTTTGCATTAATTACATGCATTAACTGGTCTAGAAGCTGTGTATTCCTTTGAGTCATACTGGCAATTTTTGTGGTTTTACAACCTTATTTTCCTAATGGTTTTAACAAAAGGTTTTCCTCCCTGTTACTGCATGAATGACAATTAAGGAAGCTGACTGTGTTGAAAATGCTGTCACATGAACACAGTGGAAACAAAGTAATTTTTTTTTCTTGTGTTATTCATTTAGAGTAGAGTTAGGCTTTCCCTGCAACAATGATAGGTCCAAGATATTCAGAAAGCGTGTTTTATGTTTGATTTAATAAAGAAAAAAAGCTGATGGCTTCCCTTTTAAGTCATATTAGATGGTAGAACTGTGAGAAACTGTTAAGTAACCAAAGTTGATTCTGTTTCTTATCTCAAATTCAGATGTTGCAATTTCATTTTTCCTTTCAGTTTCTGTGTCACTCCAGTTCAATTACAAAAGCTTTTGTAATACTATGGTCATTTCTGTAGGAAGAAAGCTCAATTAAAGAAGAGAAGAGGTGTCCCTACCATTAATGAACACATGCTGTTTCATGGCACCAGCAATGAATTTGTAGATGCAATATGCATTCATAATTTTGACTGGAGAATAAATGGTATGCATGCTGCCGTGTACGGAAAAGGTAAGAGGTAATAATTCCTTGATTCCCGGTCTAAGTAATTTTTGACTAATGCATTTTTTTTTTTGCTCTTCTCTCTCTAAATGCATCATTAATATCTCACAAATGCATTTAGATTTGTTGGGCATTTGCTGATGGTCTGTGAAGACCTGTTTAATCTGGCTTTCTTCTTTCTGCTGAATGCGATAAAAAGATAGCTAAAATATATTAAGTAAGCTATTCCTGTAGTCGTCACAGCTGGATGTTATGCAGCAGGATGGGAAAAATGGTAGTCTTATGACCAGTGTTCATGGAGTTATCTCCCTACTAAGATGTGGTTCACAGTAAAAAAGCTTGAGAAGTAATGCACTAGTATAATTCTTATAAGTAATATAGATTATGAATATAAAACTGAGTTATATGGCCTGATTCTGATCTTAGACCATGTTGATGTAATATGGAATCAGAATCAGGTCTTCTAGATTTCAACTGTTGTCATTGGGTATAATTTTTGCTGTTTGTTTTTAAGGGACCTATTTTGCAAGAGATGCATCATACTCTAGTCGTTTCTGCAAAGATGATATGAAGCATGGAGATACTTTTCAAATCCATGGTGTCAATCTACAACACCATGTGTTCAGAACATATAAAGTCATGTTTCTTGCTCGTGTTTTGACTGGAGACTACGTCATTGGAGATTCCAAATATATGAGACCACCTTCAAAGGATGGGAGCTTTGTGAACTTATTTGACAGCTGTGTGGATAGTACATGGAATCCAAAGATCTTTGTTATCTTTGACAGCAACCAAATCTACCCTGAATACTTAATAGAGTTCTGTTAAATTTTGACAGGAGAGAAACCTGAATATTTGGGTGGTTGTGATGGATGGTCAGTATATCTTTGCAAGGGAAATAAAAACTAAAAAATTGAGTAAGTACACAGTGGTGAACAGAGATGGAAATGTGAAGGAAAATCTGGCTTATGTCTGTAAAATCCTTTTGACTTGAGGTTGGTTGTCCATTTATTGTTCATGAAAATAAACTTTGATGATTTTCACATGTAGGGCTTATAACAAATTTTAATATGGCTGAGTTGAGCCTTAACTAATCTGGACTTTTAATGTCTCCAAAGAGTTCTTACTGCTATATATTTTATAAATATGTGTTTATCCATGTCTAAAATATATTTATGCATATGATACAATGTGTACAGGTAAATAATCTTTTATAAAGATTTTATTTATATTTTTACAAATGTGGGGGTTTAGTAGTTATTTGTATGCGGCAGTATGCATTACTTCTAGAGTGGAGTTTCGATCTACAAAACAATCTGCCTAGGGAAAGCAGAGGTCTAGAATCAGTCTCAACCAGCTGTGTTTTTGTCCCCCCCTTCCCTCCTGAGATTGCATCTTTGGATCCTTGCTCTTGGATTCTTGCCTTGTCACACATACCTAAAGCTATGTCTATGCTAGGCAAAGTAAGTCGACTTTCAATATGCAATTTTAGCTTTGGCAATTGCATAGCAAAAATCAACCTGTCTGTGCATGGTTTACCTGGCTGTCCCTACTGAACGAGGGTGACGGGACAGTTGCTCCCATCAACCTACCTTATTCCTCACGTCTCGTGAGTATGGGGGTTGACTGTGACCCCCTGAGACGTTGATTTTGCACATCCCTACCAGACTTACTGGTCTGGCTCACTGCTACACATGCATATCCTGGCACTGTGACCCATCTAGTAGAGATATGTGTCCTTTCCTCCCTGCGTTCTTTATCAGTGCCTGTTCATGAACTCTTGCAGTCACACTGTATGTGAGTTGGGTGTGTTCTTTTAAGTTTCTTGGAAACTTATCCTCAACTTATCTTCAGCTGTTCAGCATATTCCCTCCCTTTGTGCTTCTACAGTGCCTAACACAGTAGGTGTTCAGAGTATGATCACTGGATGTTACCACAAAAACAACACATGGCTGATGATGTAGAACAGTGGATCTTCACTAATCCACAGATTTGGTCACATACACATGAGTGCTCCATCTGTACAGTGAGCTCGGGGAGAGCATCCCAAGCTCTTCTTTACATTCCTGAGCAAGCAGGAGTATAATAGCTCAGCTGTGGTAGCACGGGTTGCAGCAGTGGAGGAACGGCTAAGCCATGCCAATGTGAGTGCATGTTCATGAGCGGAAGAAATCATCGTTAGATTGTATTGATCCCTCCCAACTTCTCATCAAAGAGAGTTACTGGCAAATATTGTATGGTGTCCTTATTATAAAGTATTCCACAATACATGTGTTTGGGCATTGTAAAATTGTAACAAGTCAACATTTTTAAAAAAATTGTACCCTGGTGTTTGTTCACGCACTCATTTGCAAAACCCAGAATTGTTTAGGGGCCTTTAGGCTAACAGTAACCAAAATATTGGGTTTTAGAAGGCATTTGATTGGCATCATACAGTACCTTGAAAAGGTCAACATGATTTATGTTTACCCTCCTTTGGCTAAGTTATGCTTATCTAATTCACTGTGGCTGTGTCTACACTACTCCTCCCTTTCAGAAAGGGCATGTAAATGCAGTGGGTTGAAAATGCTAATGAGGTGCTGATAAAAATATCCAGTGCCTCATTTGTATAATGGCAGCCACTCGCCACGTCAAAAGTGCTGCTTTTGAAATGCAAACTAGCCATGTAGATGGGTTTCCTTTGAAAGGAAACTCCACTTTCGTAAGCACCCTTCGTCCTGATTTTTTTCAGGAAGAAGGGCGGTTTCGAAAGCGGGGCTGCCTTTCAAAAGAACCCCGTCTACGCGGTTAGTTTGCATTTTGAAAGCAGCACTTTTGACGTGGCGAGTGGCTGCCATTATACAAATGAGGCACTAGCTATTCTTATCAGTGCCTCATTAGCAGTTTTGATCCACTGCGTTTACATGCCCCTTCTGAAAGGGAGAGGTAGTTGAGATGCAGCTTGTATGTCTTGTTTTATACTTAGACTTAAGGAAAGTGAGTAGGAAAAATCTGAATCTCACCAATCCAGAGTGCCATTGAAGGAGGTTTCAGCTTTTCCATCAGTGTCCATACTTACCAGCTTTCTTGGGACAATCTTTTTCATCTGCATTGATAACTCTTGATCCTGAGGCTGTTAACTTCATGTAGAAAGCTACTGTGCAATGTGTCGAGCACTAGCAATGTTGAATCATGCTAGTTCTTAGTTCTAAATCAAATAAATTACAAGAAAGAAGTTGGCGTATTTGTCATTTGCCTGAAATAACTGTAACCACTGACCCATTCTATCTTGTGTATTTTCATACAGACTGTCCTTCAGATCCAGACTTTCGTTGTCCGATGCTAGCCATTGTTTTGCAGAGGTGACATTTAGAGACTTATACTGTAGCTCCTCTGGCAGGTAGTATTCCCATATGCTTAATAAATTTTGTTATGTATACCGAAGAATGTGTGGGTGTGCATCACCAGTAGAAACAAATGCTGCCTGCTGTGGGCACTCTGCTAATCGTTGGGGTTGCATTCAGATCTCTCTCGGGTGGTTGCTGAAGCGCTCAGCTTAGAGGGAACACTGCTGGCAGGGTATTATGGTACTTGGACTCTTAACAACTAACACTTAGGTATTGAAACAGTGTGGTACAGCATGTCCCATATATTAATTCTTGTATGGGAGCCTTTGGGGCTGTTTGGTGTTGGGAACATAGTCATCTGGACCATTTGTCAGACTTCTTGCTCTGCTCTGACTTCCGTGGTTCTTCCCCTCGTTTATAATCATGCTGGCTACAATCATGATGCCTAACTCCTTGCAAGAAACCTGTATCTAGGCTGATGGGGCTTACTTCCAGATCAAATAAAAATGACAGTTGAGCTCATGTCATTCAGAGGTAAGATGTAAAACCCCTCTCTTTTTTCCCAAGCTTTCACAAAATATCAACTTCACTCAAGCCAACACTCCTACTCTTTCCAATTTAGTAGCCTTTGTTCAAAAATCTAATTACTAAGATTACCCCTTTCTGGAAAAAGAACGAAGGGGTGGAGAGGGAGAGAAAGATCATAGTTCTTATTCTTGGGAGGCACCCAGCTATGATTGCAAAAGGAACCAGTATTAGAACCAAGAAGGGTAGAGAGAAGAGACTGCAGCAGTAGTTGGTCTAAAGAGACTAAAAAAGGAGGAGGTATTCATTCTCTCTTTAGCAGGGACAACTGGTTTGCCAGCATTTGCCTTTCCAATGTCTTGTATTTTAACTAGGTGCCCAATTTTTGACTTACCAAGAGACATCCCACAAGCTGTTCACTATCTTAGTTGAAGACCAAAGCAGAGAAGCTTTTATAGGTGATGGTTTGAAGGATTCAGCCAGAGATTCTAGGGCCTTTTTGGATATTCTTGCTCCTAATTTCTGATGTTAGTATGGTCCATTCCATCTTGCTGCTGACTTTCTTCTCCAGACCTGACAGCCTCCTGTAGCAGGGGTGCCCTGCAAAATGGCTATGTTCTCCAATATCAGAACTCAGTCATTCTATGCGAGAAAAAGATCAATGGGGCACCATCTCATTCCAGAGGTCTATATGAATTCTCCTTAGTTTTCAGACTGGTTGCTTGCAAGAAGGCATTCTGGTAGACAAAGGCCTTAAATCCCATGTTGCAGGGGATTGTGGCAGCTTCTACAGTTTGCCAGAATGTGTCTGAGTGAGCCATTTACTGAGCTCTGACTGGTCTGAAGAAGTGAGTCTGTCCCACAAAAGCTCATCACCTAATAAATTATTTTGTTAGTCTTTAAAGTGCTATTGGACTGCTTTTTGTTTTAATAGTATATAGACTAGTACGGCTATCTCTCTGTTACTATGGAACTAGATAGTGTTTTAAATCCAGTGTTACATTTCACGGCAGGGCCAGAACAGATTCCGTTTTGAGGAAAGTTGTCTGTCCCTTTTTAGCAGATACCAGTAAACCACATGCCAGGTGGTTGGCTTAAGGGATCTTCATCAATCTTCATGAGTGGAGTTCATTCACAAAAAGCCCTCGCCCTGCCTTCCCCCAGTGGTGCCACTGCCAGGCTGAGAGCCATGCAGCTGGGGGAAGGCAAGGAGAAGGGGCTCTTAGCTGCCTGCAGCTGTGGGGAGCTAGGTAGGCTGACTGCTGAAGAGCAGCTTCAAGTTGTGCTTAACTCATGTTAAAGTGAGTTACGCACAACTTGAAGCCACATATTTCAAGGGTTTACTGTACAGTTACAGACTGTGTTATTGTGAAAAGGGTGTTAACTATTTAGGTGATCTTGGCAATAATTTAACAACTGGCCATTTTCTCAGGAGTTATCTACTTTTGATGATCAACTAGAATGTGTCTCAGGAAGTATCTGAGTCCCCAATAGAGTTTGGAGAATCAACTAGCTATGTCTCAGAAAGAGAACATTGGGTATGTTTTGATATCAGGTCGATACTTATTAACCTGTGAGACTGACTTCTTAAAAGCTTTGTCATGCAATGTGGCTGTCTTACATTTTTACAAGTGAAAAAAAATTAATATGTAGCACTCTGAAGATCTAAATTCCTGTTTACCTGTCAACATAATTCCTTTTTTTCCCCCTTTAATTAGGGGCTCCAGTGTGAGTTGTGACACACAAGAAAGTTTAGTAAAAGAAAAGTGACCTAAAGCAACAAGTGTGGGGGAACGACAGAGGGGAAGATTAATAGAAGAAACTGAAGAAACAAAGCTCGGAATAGTTGATGTGAAAGTAAACTGAAGATGTCGGGGGAGGGAGTACAAAGGAAAAAAAAAGTGCGACAAAGCCCTCCTTTCCATTGTTCCAAGGCCACCTTCTGTGCTGGCTTCCTGAATGCTCACCTCCTACCCAATATGCTGTGGTAGAGATGGAGCACTGCACTGAGAGGCAGGATGCCTGATGTGGGTCTCACCTCTTCTCTGGCCTCTACATGTCAGGTAAAGAGTTCAGCGCAGTGTAAAGAGACTGATTTCACCAGCAGAGAATCCCCCCATGGCAGGAACTTTGCAAGCCCTCCTGTCAGAGCTGTGCTGCAGGCAGGGCCAAAATACAATGTGTAGCTTCTGAACAGCAGTGGTGTAAACTTCCCATGCTGGGTTGTCTAAATTATACTGTGTGCCTGTTGGGCCTCTGCAGCAGTCCAAAACTGGGAGCATTGAAGGCTGTCATCCCCCATTCACCCTCTGTTGTGAGTTCTGTACTGGGCAACACACCTAAAGCAAAATTACAGTACTGATATTGACAAGTCTCAGAGCTGTGGTAGTAGGCGCAAAAATGAAGAGTCCTGTGGCACCTTAAAGGCTAAGATTTTTTGGGGCATAAGCTTTTGGGGGCAAAACCCCACTTTTGATGAAGTGAGATTTTTCCCATGAAAGCTTATGGTCAAATAAATGTCAGTCTTCAAGGTGCCACAGGACTTCTCACTAATAATACCTGTTTTAGCACTGTGTCATAACTGACCGATCAAAGTTGCTGAGAAGAAAACATGTTCCATGTTAGGGAAGTCAGAAAAATCATGATGCTACTATTCCAAATGTTTCTGTCTTTGGAAGGGCCAATTCTTCTATCTGTGAATTACATTGTTTGGAGAACATATTGTATGAGATTATGTTGTGTTATGTATATTGTGTAGTGCAATGGGTGAGGTTGGTCCTTAGGCACTCGTGTAATGTTATCAATAACAGACACCCATCTAATTAACTTCTTGCGGCTGTTTGAAAAAGTCTCTACCAAAGACATTTGTGAGATTGTCAGTTTTGCTCTGACCCATAAGTCCTTTTACAAACACAATGCATTGTAAAGAAAGTATTTCCCTGATATAGTGTATAGTACCTCTCATTTAAAAGTCCCATACCACTTTAGTGAGGCTGTCAGTAAACGTTTGTAAAGTCCTGTAAGATAGACGAGTAACAGAGAGAACCTTCTATTATCTCTGCCCTGCCTCCATTTCTGGAATAGAATACAGCAGCCAAATAATCCTGCATTGCAGTATTTTACAGCAAACTGATGTAGGCAACAATACTGTTTTCAATGCCAACTTCAGGGGGAGTTTAGCTAGGTGATACGTAATTATTTAAATCAAATTTTGTGCAAAATGCCTCTTTTCTTATGGAAAGTCTTCCAAGATCCTTAATTATAATACATCAGCAAGACCTTAGGCTTATGTTTTAGCAAAAGGACCTCACTGCTAGCAGTTCATAGTTTGCTAAAATGAATCTGGGGTTCAGTACAGGCCTTGAGGGAAGAGTACCACTTACTGGATGACTGATAACACCTACTGTACCAAATGCTAGTCTAGTTTAGTTGGAAGAATCTGTAGGGGTATAGATGCAAATTGAGACATGAATAAGAAAAAGTATATAAGCTCAGCTCCCAATGGGAGTTTTTTCACTAACTTGAGATGCTCTGATTGGGCATCAAGGGAAGGGGATCTGAGCCATGTGAAAGTAACAATGTAGGTGACACAGAAAGAGAGAACATGTTGCTTTTTTGAGTTTTAAGAGGGGGAATAAATTAACCGTCTAATCTACTGTGGTTTATGTAATTTTGCTTTGAAGAACTCGGATGGGACCAAGCTGTGTTTTTGAGCACTCAGAAGCATACATGTATTTTGAGGAACAGCTCTGGGGACACTGAGCGTGAAATGCTGGGAGATAAAAGAAGATGAAAAAAAAAAAAGTCCATAACTTCAGGAGAGGACACAAAGTAAAGCACATTTTAAAAGTCTTGATTTTAAGCTGTTGATTTACACAAATTTACTGGGTATGTTAATCCATGTTCTTTATGACTCTAAAAGAAATAGCAGTTTATGCAACAGTCTGAATTAACTTCACAGTCTTGTACCATTTTTAACTAATTACTGTACAAAAGGTTTTAGGGGTTTTTAAAACATTTTGTAATCCAAATCAGTTTATTAAATATTTTCATTGTTGTTTTCCTACATTAAAGACTGATTTAAGAGTGCTTCTGATATTATTTAATAGTTCCAGTGCTGCCTAGTTAAACAAAGATACTCCAGAATCTTCCAAATCACATCTTATTTAAAAAAAAAACCCTAAAAGCAAAGTTATAATAAAATATTAACATTGCACTACATATTACTTTTTCAGGTTCAAGTTCATATTCAGAGACCCTGGCTGAAGATTCTGGCTCACTGACTAGAAAGTCCTAAGTATGCTAAAAACAGTGTTCAGATTTCTAGGTGACTATCTTTTCTTGTGCTTCTCTTGTTAATTCACGTGGCATGAAGAGTTTTCCATTGCAGGGATAGTTCATACTTTACCATGATTTCATATGCTGTGTTTTTTTCCCTAATAGGCAATAGCAACAGCTGTGAAAAATTAAAGTTAATTTGTCATGTTTAAAATGTAGATCCTTTACTGGAGCATTAAATAAGCTGGTCAAGGGATTTCTAGGAATCTGGACTTTTGTGATAATAATTTTCTGCCAAGCAGGCTAATGCATGGACTCATCTATCACATGTGTAAGTCTTTTGACCTCTTCCTGCAACGCTTCCAAGAGAGGAACTACCCAGTATCAAAATGATTGCTCTTATTGAATCAGATGTCATCAGTACAGCAATTTATAAAAGTTTTCTGTACAAGTTACACAGATTGAAGATGTGTATCCCCTTTCCTGTATATAGACTGACTAATTCAGATTAATTTATTTATCCAAACCTTGTCCCATTTTTTCATGAGTTGTTTTCTCATCAACATTTTTTTTCAGTCAAAAATTTTACATAGATTAGAAATTAAACATTTTGTTCCAACTTGCTCATGTATCAGCTTGTCAGATGTGTTTACAGATGTTTGATCCCTAGAGCACGACCACTTTGCTGCATGGTGACAGCTCTCTTTTTCCACCCATTTTTGCCAGTATCTATCAAGATGTTCAGAAGATTGCAGCTGTTCTATGCAATTGATTAAATGTACTTAAGCACTAGGTGGCATGATTTCACTGGAGAATACCTTGTTTCTACAAAACTCTAAAAACTATGAGCCAGATTCTCAGGTGAGGCTAGAGGAAATCAAATTTAATGTAACATACACCTTATATGGGCTGAAAGGACCAAGTGTGTCATGCCTGCTTAGGCTGCTTCAGGCTTACTACCGTGGACTCTTACACTATTACCAATAGGCTACTTACACTCATCCTCGCCTCCAAATTTGGCCCTTTAATTTCTGGTGCACAACTCGTGGTCATATCTTGTATGTCTTTCTAAGCCCTAGCCCTCTTACCTTCTTCAGTAGTGCTGAAGCATTGGCACATCTCACCCCATTTTCAGAAGAACTAGCTCTCACAGTGCTAGTTGGTTGATGGGAACTGACAGCACTCACTATTTCTGAAAAACAGGGCTGGCTTGTTTAACTTTTCAGTAATCAAAAGCAAAAATGCAATGGGATATGAAAGGGATACTAGTTACTTGTACGTGTGCAATAGGGTGTTCTCTACTCTGCTTATATGCCGATATTGTGACATTCAGGATCTTGAGCTGTTATTTTTTTGTACTGCATGCACTGAGTTTTATCAGAATAAAGTAGAAGATGGCCAAGATTTTAAAATGTAACCAGTGATTTTGGATACCCCAATTCTGATGTCTTCACCTTAGCAATCCTGCAGAGGCATGATTTTTCAGAAGGTGAGCCCTCCGCACGACTCACTTTTGAAAAACCTTGGCCAGTATAAGTACTTACTAGTATTCATAATCTGTTACTTACCCAACAAATCAAAATGGATTCTGAGAGGGTTTTTATTTTGGACCGGGGTGATCACCAGTGGTTCCAATTATATGCTGAAAAGCATAAGGGGACTCTCATTACAGAACTCCCATCCACTGAATTCCTTTAGTGTTACTAATAACACGGTGAACCTACAAGGCCCCATGTACCAAATGGCAGAGGGTACACCATGTTGGCTGTTAGTAGCAGTTCCAGCTTTGCGGGGGAGGGAGAGGAGCAGGGGTTGTGCACAAATCGGACAATTTGCAGCTCTCTGAAAGGGCTGGAGTGGGAGGGGAGGAGCAGGAAAATGTGAGGCTCCAGCACAGTGCCATGACTAGCTAATTTTGCACCTGAAGCAAGCATGTAAAATTGTGCCACCTCATCATATGCATTGCGTGTGTGTTTGTGTGTATATATTCATAGTAGTTATTCATTTTTTAATATTGCTATATTATTTTTCTGAAAGACATGAGAGGCAGACACCAAATCTCAAGCAGGAAGCTCTTTTTAGCTGCATAGTACAAGCCCAAGTCAATTGACCCAGGCTCTGAGACTTGCTTCCATGTCATCTGTCTGTCTGTCTTTTTTGTTTTGTTTTGTGCTATGTCCATGTACCTGTTTGCATACAGTCAGTGTAACCATGTGAGCAGCTAGTGTACAGAAACTACTGCAGGCTTTTTGCCATGTAAAAAAGCCCTTCCTAGGATAATGGGATGGGTAGGGCCTGCATTCGTGGAGAAGTGATGCTCCTGGAGACTCAGCTAGGGAGAAAAGTGGTTTTACCAGGGTAGGTGAATTGTGATATGGTGGAGTCAGATCTGAGTCAGACCTACCTTCCTTCTGACCACAGTGCTCCCAAGTATTTTCACTGAAGCCCAGAACAGTAGCTAATCCCAACGTCAGAGTGGTGTAACAACTGTTCAGTGTCCAAAAGATTCAAAGAGAAATAATTTTAAACTGTACTGATATGTGAGATACACTGTTTATTTTTTGTGTTTCATCCTGGAGAGTGAAAATAGACTAGTCAGTTTCACTTCTATGGCCATTTCTTCTCTCTGGTTTTCATGCGCTAATAATTATACTTTGTATTCACATAGCACTGCCTTATACCTAAGGCTCGGGCTTCATTGTAGCCCTAGCTTGAAATAAGTTATGCAATTTGTATTATTTCAAGGCATCTTATTTTGAACCCAGTGCAGGCTACACTGCACTGCAGCTCAATGTAAGTGCTTATTTTGAGCTTCCCAGTAACCCTGCTATTGCAAGCATGGTGTTTGGCTGTGCAGCTTCTATTTCGGGATACAAATGTATCCCAAAATCGAAACAATATGTAGCCTGAGCCTGAGAGTCCCAGGCTACGTCTACACTAGAAAATAAAGTCAAGTTTATTAAAGTCGACCTTATAAAATCTAGTGGTATAAAGTCGATGGTGAGTGTCCACACAAGTTTAGAAAGTTGACCTAGTGTGTTCCCATTACCTTTGCTAAGTTTGATTGTGTCATCAGTGCCTTGTGGGTACCTATCCCACAGGTTCTGAACCCCCTTTCCATTCTGTTTTACTGTGCCAGTGTGCTATGGGGAAAAAATCATGCTTCAAACAATTATGGGTGTCTGATGTCATAATCCCAGAGTCAATTGCCCTCATTCTCTGCTCCCATTGAGAACAAACTGCCAAATACATATTTGTGCCACTTTTCTACAACCTTCCCCAGCACACGCCAGTACAAGTCTAGTGGGACAGTCCCGAGAAATGTAAAATACAGAAATAAAAATCTGAAAAGTTTCAGTTTGGAGCTAATGAAAAGTTGGAGTTCGATACATTGGGGGCATTGTGGGATACTTCTAGAGGCCAATAAATCAAATAAGTATGTCTACACTAGCATTAAGTTGATCTTGTAAATTTGAATTTGGCATTACTCTTCATGAAAAAGCTGGAATAGAAAAATCAATCTTAGGACCCCTTAAAATCGATCTAATGATATTTATAATAAAGACGGATACATTATAAAATCAACTAAACTCCCTTAAAATTGACTTTATGCTCTAATGTAGACGTATCCTCACAGTGCTTTAGGTGCTACTTATTGCTTTTGATGAGCAAGCTGAGGCATAGGCAAAGTCCCTTGCCAGGATCAGAGATGAGGTAGTGTTAGGTCTAGGAATAGAAGATCTCATGACTCCCTGTTCCCTGCTCTAACCACCTAGTCAGTTTGACCTGCATTTTTAAGGAGATAACACACTAGGCTCTCAATACCTCATTTTCTTGGGGATCTTTTAAAAATCCCTTTGTCCAATGATGCAATGACAGGATCGTAATAACTGCAAGGGAATAGCTAAATCCACACAAAACTAAGGTAAAAAACCATTCTTCATATTTAAACCTGGGCCTTACAAAATCTAACTACTGCATCACGTGGAAAGCCTAAACACCTTTCCTCAATTACTAATGCTGAACAATGTGGTTGAACTGATCATTTTTTCCTTTGCTTTTAAAATACATGTAAATGTTTTCTTGATGGACTATATTGTAACACTTACTACCTGGTGACTCTTAGGTATGGAATTGCCCTTAGCAAATGCAGGTAAGCCTTGGCAATGCCTTTACCCTACATGTATATATAGATTATTACTCATTCTGGAAACTTGAACAATTCTGAACTAATGTCATAGGAGTGTGAGAGATACAGCCATTGCAACAATCAGCAGGGAACTATGTTAAGTGGCAGTATAGCCTAGTGGCATGGTCTCCAGAAGTAGACAGAGGTTGAATTCCTAGGTCTGTTATGAATTTGCTGGGTGCCCTTGGGCAAGTCATATCTCCAAAGGCTTTGGTTTCCCTACCCTATAAAATGCAGAGAATGATACTAGCACTTTGATTTCTCAAAGAGAAAAAATGGGCTAGATAAGTGGTAGGTTTTTATTTTGTTTTATTTGCTGTAAAAGTCATCGAAAGTAAGGGCATAATGAATGACAAAAATGTGATTAACTACAACTAATAAAACTAATGATAATACTTCTCTGGCCTCCCTTTATTACCTAATAATATAGATCACTTAAAAGCCAGCTCAAAATTGGTTGGATATTATGCTTAATATCAAAAATAAAAACATTAAAACCACATTTGTGGGTACAGTTTGATCAAAATAGATATTTGTACATGAGGTAAGGCTAAGCCGCGGTATTGTAATCAGAATGCCAAACAGAAAATGTAGGGCTGTAATGTTCTAGTGCAGTGGTTCTCAACCAGGGGTATATACCATTTGTGTAGGCACTGCTCTTCTTGGAGTGATAGTGCAGTGGTCTACTAAACTGGGGTTGTGAGTTCAATCCTGGAGGGGACCATTTAGGGGGCAAATAGATTAAAAACCAGAGATGGTGCTTGGTCCTGCCAAGAGGGCAGGGGACTGGACTCAATGACCTCATGAGGTCCTTTTCAGCTCTGTGAGATGTGTATCTGCATATATTTCATTCATTCATGCCATGCTGATTAGCATAGGTGATCATGGTCCTACACCCATCTATTATGAGTACTCTGTACTGTGGCAGTGCAACCATGAAGTGACACTATCCAATATTTTCTCATGTTGTCTACCTAGTCCTCGCTTTCCATTATACTTTCCTGTTGTCAGTAAATTTTCAAGTGCAGACTTTCTAATTATATGGCCTATAAATTTTGTCTGCCTTGTTCTTATGCTATTTAACAGTGTTCTTTTGCTGTTGGTTTCATTTAAGACAGACTCATTTGTCCTTTCGGTCGTCCATCTTTATTAACGTCAATAAAGAAAGTGAGCTGAAAGGACTCAAGCTGAACATCTCAAAGACGGAAGTAATGATTATTCTTCTTCGAGTGTCCCCGTGGGTGCTCCACAATAGGTGTCGGGCTCGCCCGGCGCCGCAGATCGGATCTTCCAAGCAGTTTCTGCCGGACCGCACATGCGCCGGCGTGCGCCGCTCCCTTGCGCGCTCCTGGCCACGTGCGTGATCCGGTCCCCGCCAGTTCCTCTTAACCGCCGTTGGCTGCAGACGGAATCCAAACTAGGCTAAGGCCAAGTTAGCGTATTCAATGGTTTTAACTGTTTTTTCTTTAAACTTTTCAAGTTCTTAGGCTACTGCAAGTTAGCCAGTTGTTATTTTTCAAAAAAAAAAAAAAAAAAACAACAAGCGGGACGGCATTCAGTCCAGTCCCAGTAACAAGCGGAACACCGGAGGCCAGGAGCCTAGGGCCATCAGCCCTCCTGCCGTGGCAGGCTATCGGAGAAGGGGAAAAACAGCACAGAGAAGGTGCTAAGTACCCATTAACAACTGAAAGACTCACCAACAATGTCCTCTTCAGGATTTAAGAAATGTGAGTCCTGCTGAGAGGCAATGCCAGCGTCTGATGGGCACAGTCTCTGCATAAGGTGCCTGGGGGAGTCCCATGTCACGCAGAAATGCTCCTTCTGTGCAAAACTAACAGCCAGAGCAAGGAAGGACAGGGAGATGCGGCTTAAAATGCTGCTCTTCGACAAGGCCCTCCAGCCAGACGTGCCGGAGCAGCCGCAGCAGGAGGGACCCTCCGGGGCCCATAAAAGGAAAGCCGCCTCCCTCACCCCATCAGCGCAAAAACGGAGGAAAGCCTCCCCAGCCCGATCCCTGCCGGCAGCAACAGCGAGTGGGACAGGAGGAGCGCACAGCCCCCAGCCGCAGCAACAGCTGATCGGTGGCGGCACGGAGAGCCACGTGGAAGCGGCTCAGCCTCCGATAATCAAACAGCCACCCCGCACCGCAGGCAGGGCGGTGGCTAAACAAGCGCCGGTACCGGCGGCACCAACCCCCGGGGAACTGGCGGTGCAGAGCGCGCAGGCATGCAGCCCGCAAGCACCGGAGGACACCGCCCGTGCAGCACCGCCCATGAGTGTGCCAAGCACGGCGCGGACGGGGCCGAGATCCCCTACACGCCAGGGGGCGGAGTTACCTCCTCAAGGGAGGGGGAAGGCTGCACACAAAACGAGGCACCGCAGTCCCTTTCCAGACAGGGCTGCGGAGTTGCTTTCTTTCAGCCCTCCGCTTATACTGCAGACTCCAACCAGAAGGCAGGGGTCCCCCCTAGCCTACCTGGAGCCCCCGTCTCCATTTTTACAACCAGCCTCGCCCTGGCTGGGACCACCTTCACCCTTCCTGGGGTTTGAGCCGCTGGAATACTATCCAAAATCGCTCTCTCCAGTGTCCCAGATCTCTCAACGATCTCGCTCCCCCAGACGCAGAGGGTATGCACCAAGGGAGTGGTCTAGGTCACCTTCCCAAGAACAGTGTCTATACTGCCATGGTCACCCCTATCACGCGGGGCATAGACACCACCAGCAATCTACCAGGGAAAGATCCCCACAGACGATCTCGTATCCCCGAGGGCAATCGCGAACGGGGACAGAGACTCAAGTATCTCAGGAGGGACTGGTTATGGAACCCCGAGATTTTCCCTCGCAAGCCTCTAGCGAGAGGGTGTACCATCACCAACAGGAACCGGAAGGGTCCAGAGAGGCGTACCCCAGTGGATCCTCGCTCTCCTCCCCGGACGAGGCTACGGCCCCGGGGGACGTCCATCCTCCGGACGATCTCAAACAGTTTCAAGAGCTGTTTAAGAGGGTGGCCTTCACGCAAGGCATCCAGACAGCAGAGGTGCAAGAGAAACACCATAAGCTCCTCAAAAATCTCAGACCTCCGGCCTCCTCCAAAATAGCAATACCGCTTGATGAAGCAATCTTGGAGTCCGCCACTACGATATGGCAGACCCCTGCGACTATTCCGCCTGTCCACAAGAGAGCGGATAAGAAATACTTCGTGCCGGCGAAGGGCATGGAGTTCCTGTTCAGCCACCCACAACCAAATTCCTTGGTGGTGGAGTCGTCGCAACAAAGATCAAAGACATCTCAATTCAAGACAGGGGGAACAGACAAAGATGCCAAGAAGCTAGAGCTGTTCGGCAGAAAGGTCTACTCCTCCTCCACTCTACTGTTGCGAATGGCAAATTACGCAGCGCATTTAGCGAACCATAATTTTGACAACTACACTAGGTTAACCTCCCTCATGGACTCGCTTCCAGAGGACAAGAAACCGGTGCTCAAGGCCATCGTGCAAGAAGGCTACGCGGCCTCGAGGACGGGAGTTCAGATCGCCCTGGATGTTGCGGACACAGCAGCACGTTCCACAGCTACGGCAGTGGTGATGCGAAGGGAGTCCTGGTTCCAGACTTCGGGTATACCGAGGGATCTTCAGGCAAAGATAGTCGATCTTCCCTTCGACTCGCAGAAGCTGTTTGCTGAATCAACTGACTCGGTCCTTCATTCCAGTAAAGATTCAAGAGCCACACTTAGGACCCTGGGGATTTACACCCCTCCATACAGAAAGAAAAAGTACTACCCTCAACAAAGACGGTACCAGTACCAGCAACAGCATCCCCAGTACCACAGGGGTTAGGAGCAAGGGCGACATCAACAGCACCAGCAGTACAGAACTCCCAGGCGATGTTCACAACAGAGCCGTGCGTCCTCGGGGCAGGGCCAAAGGCCACAAGTTTGACACACAGATCCAGGGCTGCGCCATCACTACCATCGCACAAGGTCATCCGAAGCGGCTATTCCACCATCGCCTCCGACCATTCTACGACCAGTGGCAAAGGATCACCACAGACAAATGGGTGCTGGAGGTCATAGCCACGGGGTATGCCATCCCCTTCCAGTCGCTCCCACCGCCATGACCTCCACCCAGGCCCCACCTCCAGGAGGCCTCCCACGTAGCGAGGCTCAAGCAGGAGGTAGACCATCTCATGCTCATGGGGGAAGTGGAAAGAGTGCCGGAGCAACTGCAAGGAAAAGGGTTCTACTCGAGGTACTTCCTCACGGAGAAAAAGACAGGAGGCTGGAGGCCCATCTTAGATCTTCGAGGCCTCAACTGGTACCTGCGCAAGCAACGCTTTCAGATGATCACAATCGCCTCCATCCTTACGGCACTGGACGATGGAGATTGGTTCGCAGCCCTCGATTTACAAGACGCGTATTTTCACATAACTATCCATCTGGCTCACCGGCGATTCCTCCGGTTCATGGTAGGCAAAGAACATTTTCAATACAAGGTCCTACCGTTTGGCCTCTCCTCGGCCCCCAGAGTCTTCACCAAGACCTTGGCAGTGGTGTTAGCCTACCTGCACAGACGGGGTATTTATATTCCCGTATCTGGACGACTGCCTACTCAAAGGGGCCTCGAAGGAGGAGGTGCTACGCATGATATGCGTCACAGCAGGCACGTTCTCTTCGCTCGGCCTGGTTATCAATCTGGCAAAATCAAAGATAGACCCCACACAGGACATAGAGTTCATAGGGGCACGCATAAATTCTATTACAGTGAGAGTATATCTACCAGAGACTCGCTTTCGGGCCATCGGCTCCCTCGTGCAGGTCATCACCTTCAGCCCTACGGTGCCGGTCCTGACGTGCTTACAGCTGCTGGGCCACATGGCAGCGGCGACGTTCGTAGTACAGAACGCCAGGTTATACATGCGCAGCATGCAGCACTGGCTGGCGAGCATATACAAACCGGCAGCACACACTGTTCACAGGGTGGTGTCGCCCACAGCAGAGGTGCGCAAATCCCTGCAATGGTGGGTAAACCCCAAGAACTTGCTAACAGGGGTACCCTTCCACCAACCACAAATATCGGTTTTTCTTACTACAGATGCCTCCCTCATAGGGTGGGGAGCACACATGGGCGAAGAGGTGACGCAAGGGCTGTGGTCCTCCACGGAGCAGTCACTGCACATAAATATACTGGAGCTCAGAGCAGTGTTCAACGCCTGCAGACACTTTCGAGACCATATACAAGGCAAAGTTGTCGGGATCAGTACAGACAATACCTCCACCATGTTTTATATAAACCGGCAAGGAGGAGCTCGGTCCCGTGCCTTATGTGCGGAAGCAGTCCAGTTATGGAACTGGTGCATCGCCAACAATATAATCTTGAGAGCCTCGTACTTACCAGGCGCTCACAATGTGAAGGCAGACCAGCTGAGCAGGCGTTTTGCACTCACGCGCGAGTGGCAGATCCATCCCGATCTGCTACGACCGATTTTCCACGCATGGGGTTTTCCCCAGATAGACCAGTTTGCCACTCAACACAACAAGAAGTGCCCACGATTCTGCTCCAGGGCAGGACTGGGATGGGGGTCCCTGGGGGACGCGTTCGCGATCTCGTGGAGGGGCCCCCTGCTTTACGCTTTTCCTCTCACAGTGCTGATTCACAAAGTCTTGCAGAAACCAGGAGGGAAGGAGCCCGAATGATCCTGATAGTCCCAACGTGGGATCGACAGCAATGGTTCCCCCTACTCCTGCGCATGTCGGACCGTCCACCGATGCCTCTTCAGGTGGCGCCGGATCTGCTCACGCAAGCCCAGGGGTCCATAGTGCATCCGCACCCCCAAGGCCTGCGACAACAAGCGTGGTTAATCCATGGCCCAGCTCCCTAGAGAGCACATGCACGGATGAAGTGCAGCAAGTCCTAGAAAGTAGCAGGAGGACTTCCACCAGGAAGACCTACAAGCAGAAATGGACTCGCTTCACGGCTTGGTGTTCTACCAAACAGCTGGCCCCCCTTTCGGTGCCTATACCTGTAATATTAGAGTATTTACTGGACCTCAAGAGAGGAGGACTCTCACTATCCTCGTTAAAGGTCCACCTTGCCGCCATTTCGGCGTTCAGACACGAGGAGGAAGGGCACACGGTGTTCGCCCATCCCATGGTTACCAGGTTCCTCAAAGGGTTGGTAAACCTATACCCCCCTCGGAAACCGCTTCCACCTTCGTGGAACTTGGACCTGGTGCTTAACGTGCTAACGGGACCACCGTTCGAGCCCTTGGCCACGGTTTCCCTCCGCCTCCTTACGATAAAGACGACCTTTCTTCTCACAATTGCGTCAGCTCACAGGGTGAGCGAGCTTGCGGCAGTGATGGCAACGCCACCCTGCACTGTTTTTTCCAAGGAGGCGGTAACCATACGGCTGCATCCAGCCTTTGTTCCCAAGGTTTCTTCTGAGTTTCACATTAACGAACCTATTGTTTTACCCTCGTTTTATCCAAAGCCTCATAACTCTAACAAAGAGGCGCGCCTACACCTCCTGGATGTGAGGAGGGCACTAGCCTTCTATGTAGACAGGACCAAGTCCTTCCGGAAAACGGATAGACTCCTAGTCTCTCTCGCTCCCAAATCGAAAGGAGAAGGTCTCTCTTCACAGAGAATCTCGAAGCACATCGTATCCTGCATAAAAATGTGCTACGAACTCAAAAAGACTCCTTTACTGGCCACTCCCAGGGCTCATTCCACTAGGGCGGTGGCGGCATCAACAGCCTTCTTCAAGGGCGTTGCGCTAAAAGACATTTGCAGAGCGGCGACCTGGTCATCCTATGACACCTTCGCCAAACATTACGCCCTTCACAGGGTATTCCAAGAGGATACCCGTCTCTCGACAGCGGTCCTCTCAGGGACAAGCTGCACATAATCCGATTACCCACCTCCTATCTTGGGTTACTGCTGGGTAGTCACCTATTGTGGAGCACCCACGGGGACACTCGAAGAAGAAAGACAGGTTACTCACCGTAGTAACTGTGGTTCTTCGAGATGTGTCCCTGTGGGTGCTCCACCACCCGCCCATCCTCCCCGCTTCGGATCTCTGTTTAGTGTTTTGCAGGAGCATCCGAGGTGGTTGGTCAAGGAACTGGCGGGGACCGGATCGCACACGTGGCCAGGAGCGCGCAAGGGAGCAGCGCGCGCCGGCGCATGCGCGGTCCGGCAGAAACTGCTTGGAAGATCCGATCTGCGGCGCCGGGCGAGCCTGACACCCATTGTGGAGCACCCACGGGGACACATCTCGAAGAACCACCGTTACTACGGTGAGTAACCTGTCTTTACAAAGACAAAGGTACTGCCAATATGTGAGGTACTAGCAAATGGAACAGTACTTCGTCAAGTGACTAAATTCAAGTATTTAGGATCCTATATCACATCAGACGGTAGGTGTTTAACTGAAGTGAAATGCAGAATCGCTCAAGCGAAAGCAGCATTTCAGAAAATGAGAAACATTCTCACGAACAGATCTTTATCATTGGAGGTTAGGAAAAGAGTGCTGTGATGTTATGTAGAACCAGTCCTCATGTATGGATGCAAATCATGGACTATCAGTAAACAAGTTGAGAAGTACATCAAAGCCACAGAAATGTGGTTTTTGTGAAGGATGTTGTGCATCTCATGGATGACCAAAAGGACAAATTTTATTTATAACTCATCTAAATATGGTTAGTTTTACAAGAGGCTACATAAAACACACCAATGAAATCAATGCAAACTAAAATTTTATACCAACAATTTGTTTGTGTTGCTCTATATATTATGCACAGATATGGAAATACAATTTTTCTATTCCAGTTGATTTTTTTATAACTATGTGCTAAAAATGATAAAATAAGGGATTTTTCAGCAACACTATGCTGTGATGTTTTTGTCTCTGTATTAGAGAACATCTCAATATTTTCAACAGTTTGTGCATGTTTGTGAGTCTGTCTGCAATAACTATCCAAAACGGTAAGAGCTAGGGCCACCAAATTTAGTATGCAGCTTCCTCTTACCCCAACTGAAGAGAGATCAGGGTTGTTTGTGGGAGGAAAATGAGAAGTGTCTGGAATGGGAATGCCTTTTAGAACATGGAAAGAGGGAGCTGATAGCAGAGGCAGTTTTACTGCAGAGGAACCGCTGGCAAATCAGATTTCTGAAAGGGTTGCAGTAATCTGGAAAGGTTAAGAGCCACTGTTCTCATGGGTGCTCTTGTGGTGTGGCCTCTGTTACTGTCAGCTTGCACAGAACACGTCCGCATAATTTATCTTCCTCTGGTGGAGGAGTTTGCCACCTATCTGGATATATCACATCCACCAGATTACTTTTCACGTGGGTTCTTACAGATATTCCTCAGGAGCCAATCTTTTGCCTTTGGTTTGAGCCATATTACGCTAGATAAGATTATGGCTCTCCTCTTCAAATATTGCAACAGATGAGGATCACCTTCAAACACATCCCCTACAAAGACTTTATCCATCCCCATGTCTAGTTCCAGGCACACCCATAGGGCACAGTGCTGAACATAGTTTTCAGAGGCGAAGTATAAATTCCTGTAGAAGACATTTGTTTTCCAGGTTGACTGCCTCTCTACTTGGTTATTTTTATGCAAACAAAACCATTTTCTCAACCACACCCTGTGCATCATTGAGTAAATTGCTGGCTAAATTGATGAAGTTTTGCAGGAATCCCTTAGTACTTTTTTACAGCCGTTCCCTCTTTGAAGTTGGAGAAGAACTGGGGTATGATCCAAACTCACTGGAATGAATGCAAAAACAACTCTGACATTGCATCAAAACAAAAAAGCAGTCAGCACTTCAAAGACTAGCAAAATAATTTAATAGGTGATGAGTGAAGTGGGTCTGCCCCATGAAAGCTCATCACCTAATAAATTATTTTCTTAGTCTTTCAAGTGCCACATGACTGCTTCTTTGTTTCGGTAGAATACAGGCTAACACAGCTACCTCTCTGTCACCGTTACATTGCAGGAGCTTTGAATAAGTGCTTAATTAAGATGGGAAGGGCGGTGGGGATCCCTTGTTTTTGGATCTGGATTCCAAGTCAAAATCTCTGGCCCAAAATACAGTGACAAAACTAAGACTTAGGGCTTTATATTGTGCTTCTCCCTAGTTTGTAAATAAACAAAACAAAGTTGTATTTGTCCAGGTTAGGCTTCAGAGTGATAAGATACTAATGTTTACAAAGGTGTGAAAGGAATGATCATGGTAATTTAAGACTTGCCCTTGCTATCCCGTTCCCTTGACATGAGTGCTTTCAAAGGCAATTAAAAGAATTACAGGACATCTACAAGGAAAGCAAAAGCAGAAGGGTTATTTAACAACCTAGAGCTTTCAAAAAAGGCTGCAATCTTGCTGCCCAGCAGGATGACCGGTCTCAAGATTAAGATAAGCAGCTATCAGTAAATAACCTTTGAATGTGATGACCCATTAAGGATTTTTTATTATTATTATAATTAAAATTATTGCACCTGGCATTCTTGAACAGAATACTGCAGCCCATTCTCTCTGGAAACCTGCTAATGTTTGTGGCTTTACTCTGGCGGTGTCACTACCCAGTGGAAGAGATGGTCAGCCAGCTTCCGACTTGCATTAGTGTTAGTGCAGCAGTCAGAAGCAAGCTCCAGGGTTCAGGAAGCAGGCTTTGCTTTTCAGGGTGGGATTTTCAAAAAACCTCAGCATTGGCTTGGTGTGGCTCTTATAGAGGACAACTGATCTTTTGCCCTTGCATTCACTGGGATCAGAGTTCGGCCACTACAGAGTGCTTTTGAAAATCCCACCTTTTGTGTTTAAAGCAAGAGACTATTTTCAAAAGTGCTTATGTAACAATGGCACCTTCTTATTCAGCAGCCCCCTTCTTCCTCTTTGCAGTTAGATTCATAACCTCTGCCTTCACTGATTGACAGAAATTTTTACTGCTACTCATTCTTGTTAGCCAGTGCAGGTAAGGAAGAGGGAAAAGCTCTCTTCTGGCTTGTGTGTCATTAGCAGAGTTGTGACTCCAGAATCTTTAATGCCAAGTTCTCCTCACTCAGAAACCACCAACTTGAATCTCAGATCTCAAAGAAAATTTACAGGCTTGGCAATTTTACTTGAAAAATAAACACACCTCAGGCACACGTGATCAGGAGCTGCTAGAGAATACTGAACCTCACAATGTCCATTAAGAACAACAAGAAGTCTTGTGGCACCTTATAGACTAACAGATATTTTGGAGCATAAGCTTTCATGGGCAAAGACCCATTTCATCAGATGCATGAGTGGGGGGGGGCGTGATTTCAGAGGGGTATTTAAAGAGTGGGGTCCCAGTAAGAGGCAGGGCCAGAGCTGACAAGGTCTATTCAGCAAGGTGGAAATGGCCCACTATCAATAGCACTTATCAAAAGAATTAAAAACAAGTCAGATCAGACAGGGGGATGTGAGCTTTTGTCAGAGTCTAATGGGGAGATATTAGCACCCAGAGCAGAGAAACTGCCTTTGTAAACTGCAAGCCACTCCCAGTCTCTGTTTAATCCATGGTTAATGGAGTCAAATTTGCACATAAATTGCAGCTCAGAGATTTCACTCTCCTTCTCTCCAAATCTATATTTGCCCTTTTCCGGTATTAATTAGTGTTAAGTGCTGATCAACAACAGATGTTAAGTCCTGCCTGAATAAAAGGTCTGGGGACAGCAGGCACCATTTTGGGACATTGAAAAGGACAAAAGGCATGTTCTTCTGCTCACTTTCCTCCATTCTATGAAGATGCAAGTGAATTCCTCCCTTTGGCTGAGCTTGCAGATCAGAGCACCTCACAGAAAGGGGTTAAAAAGCCCCAGACAAAAAGAACTGAGAGTGTCTATGCAGCTTGAACTCTGGAGGAAAGGTTTATAGATCTAAGCAAGGGATCTCCAGCTGCTTAGCCTGAGTTAGCCTTATAGGACATATAGAACTTGATGAATGTAGAAGCTTTCAATGGCAACTCGTTTCCGCTTCTATGTTTACCTGCCTTAACCTTGTACATAACTCTTATTTCCTTTTCCTATTTAATACACTTCTTCATTTATTTTATTATAGGGTTCTCTACAAGTGTTATCTTCAGTGTGAGATTTAAGACACTTTTGGGCAAATTTAGCTACAACAGATCAGGAAAGGGATCTTGGAATTATAGTGGATAGTTCTCTGAAAACATCCATGCAGTGTGCAGCGGCAGTCAGTAAAGCAAATAGGATGTTAGGAATAATTTAAAAAGGGGTAGACAATAAAACGAAGAATATCTTACTTCCCCTATATAAAACTATGGTACACCCACATCTTGAGTACTGCATGCAGATGTGGTCTCCTCACCTCAAAAAAGATAAACTGGCATTAGAAAAGGTTCAGAAAAGGGCAACTAAAACGATTAAGGGTTTGGAACGGGTCCCATATAAGGAGAGGCTAGATAGACTGGGACTTTTCAGTCTGGAAAAGAGGAGACTGAGGGGCGATATGATAGAGGTATATAAAATAATGAGTGGTGTGGAGAAAGTGAATACAGAAAAGTTATTTGCATGTTCCCATAATATAAGAACTAGAGGACACCAAATGAAATTAATGGGTAGCAGGTTCAAAACTAATAAAAGAAAGTTTTTCTTCATACAGCACACAGTCAACCTGTGGAACTCCTTGCCAGAGGATGCTGTGAAAGCCAGGACTCTAACAGAGTTTAAAAAAGAGCTTGATAAATGTTTGGAGGTTAGGTCCATAGATGGCTATTAGCAAGGGGTAAGGTATGGTGCCTAGCCTTTTGTCGAAGGCGGGAGATGGATGGTAGGAGAAAAATCGCTTGATCATTTGAAGGAGTTTTGCCTTCTCCCTCCTACATGTTTCCCAGGCCTGGCTGGGCTCTTGGCATCTAGACGGAACACCTGCTCTCGTGTAGGCAAGCCGCCGGGAGCTGTGTTGTTTTGATTAGGTGTTTTTGAGAGTTCATGTTCAAGGACTGGGAGGGTTGATGTGGCTTTTTTAGAGATAGAAGTGCTGAGCCAGTTATTGTAGCTGATTGTAGCTGACTGCTTTTCTCATAATAATGTGCTCTCACTTGGTTATAAAAGCTGTGAGAATAATAAACTCTGGGCCTTCAGACTATAGAACTGTTGGCCCCCTGCTGTCTATGTTCGTCTTTGTCTTTCATCCTTTGCGGTATCGCACCTCTGGGACCTGTCACTAAAAAGAAATACAACATCCGGCGCCCGAACAGGGACTGGCTGATTCTTCAATATGCCCTATTTTCAGTTGTTCCTCGACTAAGATTTGTAAAGCTTCTAGCTTCTCTTGGGACAGAGGCCACTGCTCCACCCAGATTGGGCTGTCAGTCAGCCACTTCAGTGGCAGGGCGAAGCTAGCTCGAGCAGCGGCCATTACTCTAAATTTGGGTACCCCAACCCATCATGATCAAATTGCTTTAAGGTGTTTGCAAAATTGCATACCATGGCATCTGCCAGTGACTGAGTTGTTATAGGAGTAGAGGGAATGGTAACATAGGCTCCCCACTGATTTAACAAATCTCTCCCCCAGAGGTTAATAGCTATCTCAGCCACAAAGGGCTGCAAGGTTGCTGCCTGCCCATCGGGCCCTAGGCACTGCAAAATATTGGTGCTCTGGCAGACATCTGTCATGACCCCAACCCCGGTAAAGACAGTTGGGACTTTCTGCAAGGGCCACGCTGAGGGCCAGAACTCTTTTGATATGATGGAGACATCAGCCCCTGTATCCACCAAACCTCTGAATTCTTTACCGCCTAAACTAATGGTAATTTCAGGCCGACGGTCCCCAATGTAGGTTTGCCAATACACACTCCTCCCTGTGCTTCCGAAGCCCCCCTGAGTAGCTAGAAAAACAAAAAGGGGGAGATGAAGGAGTTTTGCCTTCTCCCTCCTACATGTTTCCCAGGCCTGGCTGGGCTCTTGGCATCTAGACGGAACACCTGCTCTCGTGTAGGCAAGCCGCCGGGAGCTGTGTTGTTTTGATTAGGTGTTTTTGAGAGTTCATGTTCAAGGACTGGGAGGGTTGATGTGGCTTTTTTAGAGATAGAAGTGCTGAGCCAGTTATTGTAGCTGATTGTAGCTGACTGCTTTTCTCATAATAATGTGCTCTCACTTGGTTATAAAAGCTGTGAGAATAATAAACTCTGGGCCTTCAGACTATAGAACTGTTGGCCCCCTGCTGTCTATGTTCGTCTTTGTCTTTCATCCTTCGCGGTATCGCACCTCTGGGACCTGTCACTAAAAAGAAATACAACAATCATTGTCTTCAGTTCACCTCCCCTGGGGCACCTGGCACTGGCTACTGTCGGCAGACAGGATACTGGGCTAGATGGACCTTTGGTCTGACCCAGTATGGCTGTTCTTATGTTCTTATGACCAGGGGTAAGTGACTGGTTTTCAGGACTGTGAGTAATTGCATCTGATGAAGCGAGTCTTTGCCCACAGAAGCTTATGCTCCAAAATATCTGTTAGTCTATAAGGTGCCACAGGACACCTTGTTGTTCTCAAAGATACAGACTAACACAGCTACCTCTCTGATATTTGAATATTGCTGTGATTCGTGGTGTACGGCAGGGGTGAGCAAACTTTTTACATTAGGCCACCCTTTTCCTTCTTCAATTAGCGGAGGCCTCCCAACCTGTCTAATGTAATCCACACCGATCGAACTTTAAGTTAGGTTCATATGGAAAACAAAAACAAAAACCCTTTCAGCGTGTGCAAGAAAATAATTCTGGAGAATGTAAAAAAATGATTAACTGGTTTATAAACGTGAATGCAGAGACAAAACAGTAACAGATTCAAACATTTTGTTATGAGATGGATGAGCCTGAGACTCAGCAGCCGATCGTGCTGTGCCCCCACTTATGAAGTTTTTGCCCCCCCACAGCCCTGACGGGGTCCACCCTGCAACTTTGAACAACCCTAGAGTAACCGATGGCCTCTCACAAAGGTATGCTCACTTGGGCGGCAAGATAGATTGAAGTATTGAAGGGGACGTTTTGTGAGTCTATGTTTAGGCTGTTAGAGTTCCTGAAGAGTTTACACTTGATACTTTATTGGTGAAATCTAAATTGAGAACTCCTAAGCAATTTGGGGTTGTACCCTGCTTCTTAGCAATAGGTCCTGAGGTTAGTACTTATGCTCTTGGGTTACTGCAGTCAGCATTACACTCAAAACCTCAACCTTCGTTAACAGCTGAGACTTTTATCCCATTTGATAGAGGTCTGGATTGCACTCAAAGATAACAGGGAAGTAATCAGCTTTCATAGTTTTTACAAAAATAGTCTAGTGTACTTTTACTGAGATCTTACTGATAACTCATTTTTTAATTCAGTTCATTTGTGGCCTTAACAGTTTCCATGCTATGAGGGCAAACTATCAGACATTGCTAGCATGTCAAGTGAGCTCCAGAAATGATTATTACAAGGTGAAAGCTCTAATATCTCTATGAAACTGAGAGCTATAGCCAGTGGCCAAAGTGTATGTATGGCGTGTGCCACAGATCCTCCCCCCCGTCCCGCCCAGCATTATTTTTGAAGTTCAAGAAGGGTCATCACCACTGCTCCCGGTAAGCTGAGCATTTGGGCAGCTGCCCAGGGGAGAATAGCGGAGTGCCCACAGCTGGCAGCATGTGTTTCTGTTGGTGGTGCACATCCGTGTATGCCTCATTGCACATAACACAATTTATTCCGCTTGTGGATGGAAATAAAATAGAGGGAACACTACTCCATACAGAGCTTCATCCAGAATTGCTGCTTCATACAGCTTCTTGGACCCCCTCTGCTGCCTCACACAGCTTCTCGGGGTCCATTCCGTTCCCCCATGGGCAAGCACTGTCCACTCATTAGCTTGTCTATCAATGGTGCCTGTGTCCATGGAGGAGTGGAGCAGAGCACAGGCCTGAGAGCTGCAGCAGTACAGGCAGAGACAGATGTACGAGCTTGGAGGAAGGTATGGGGAGGCAGCACAGCCTAGAAGCTGGAGGGGGATCAGGAGAAGCCACAGGTTCCCTCCTGACCTCCATTGGCCACCCAGCACCTTCTGGGAATGGGCTCAGAGCTGAGCTAGCAGCAAGGGTTGGGGCAGGACAGGGAATAGCAGAGACAGCAGGGGAGAGGCAGCAGCCCTGGCATGGGTCCTAGGGACTCAGAGCCACCCGCCCCCCACATCTACACTGACCCTGCACTCTCAGCCCCACTCAGATCCTCTCTTGTGTGGTTTGGCTATCAATGATCTCTACGTAGCACTAAGCAGTGCCCTCATGCTCCATTGAGCACTAAGCAGCACAGAAGGGGTACCGAAAGAAGCCACTGCTTATGCCTTTCAGGGTACTAAACGGGGCCCTGAATGGTTGATTTGGGGAGCTAGGCAGGGAACAAATATAATATTTGTAGCTTTAAACACAGACTAAAGGACATGTTTGGGGCCCAAATAGGACTCCCGATACACCACACCGCACTGCAAAAAACTACCATTTGGGGCACTAAACAGAGAAGGGTGGGGCCCACCACAGAAGCTGAGTGAGATAGTGGGGGGAAGGACAGAAGGGGCTCTTTATGGGCCCGTAACAGGCCCGAGTCCTGCTCCCCGTGAACTACTGAACCTCTCTTTGAACAGTTCCTCTTCCATTATCCTTAAATTTACCTTTTCAGGTCTGGATTGTTTTCCTAGTGCTTGGCTGAAATGCTAAGATGGGGTGAGCAAACTTTTACATTGGGCCCCCCTTTTTACTCACAGAATCACGGGCACTTTCTCATGCTCCTCTACTAACATCATATATGCCATCATGTGCCAACAATGCCCAGATGCTTTGTATATTGGACAGACTTCTAACTCCCTTAGACAAAGGGTCAACGGGCACAAAACAGACATCAAAACACTCCAGATCCACAAACCAGTTAGTGAACATTTTAATGGAATGGGCCATTCTGTCAATGACCTCAAGGTATGTGTGTTACTGAAAAGAAATTATCGCTCCTCTGTAGAAAGGGAAGCAGACGAACTGACATATATATTCAAATTGGGAACATTAACACATGGTTTAAATCGTGATGGGAACTTTCTAAGTCACTATAGGGGCTCGTCTGCATACTTGGCTCAATCTAATTCTTGATCTTCCCCCCCACCCCTCCACTCTCTGATTTGCTCACCTTGATTATCTTTTTCTGATTTGTCCTCCTTGCTTACTGTTTTTGGTTCTCTGTGTCTTAAATATTGAGTCTGTTCTGGTCTGGCTGTGGTCTGAAAAAGTGGGTCTGTCCCACGAAAGCTCACCTAATAAACTATTTTGCTGGTCTTTAAAGTGCTACTTGACTGCTTGTTGTTTTCTCAGGATGGGGGATTTTGCTCCCTACTTCAATGTATCACAGCTTGACAGACCTCTGTCTCACATTGCAGCACAGCACGTAAAACGAAACCAACCCAGCTACAAAACCACACACATGCTAAGGGTGGGGGGTGCTGTGAGGAAGAAGAGGTAGAACGGGTTAGACTTGCTCCGGTCCCGCCCCTAGTCTTCACTGCAGCCTCCTTTCCACTGATTATGTCACAGGTGCCTGAGCAAAGGCTGAAATGTGTTGAACTGTCCACCCTCTTCCTCTCTGCTAAGCCACTGCTGGCTCGGAAAGGCCGTTTGGCCCTGCACTCCCCATTTGCATCGGCATCTGTGGACTGAGGCGGGGAGAAGTAACAGGAGACTGTGAAGGTAGCCAGAAGACTGCGGAGGAAACACCTGGGACAAAGTGCTTGTGAAAGTAAGAACCTGGTAACAACTTAAAGAGGTGTCCGAGGAAGGGTAGAGTGTCTCAATCAGTAGCTCTTCTTCCTGTCTTCTCAGCATGTTGCAATGCAGCAGCCAGCATGCTTCCTGTGGCAAGTAACTCCTTTGGAGGCGGTCTGTTCAGAGAGCAGTTTTGTTAGGCACTGCTCTGCTAAGGATGGCAGCACTTCACTGGGGCCTGGCAGCCGCCTGTCCTGGCATCGAGCGATTCTGCTAGGGGTTAAGGACAACAGAGTGAGTGACACCTGGTTTGTTTTTTTTTCCCTGTTCTGATCCGCTGCGTGGTGTTGCTGCCTGCTGTTAAACGGGCTGCGTCACCCAAGAGGCAGCTATTGTGGCGAAATGTGTGTGTGTATGCAGGTACATGTATGAAACACATGCTCAAGATTCAAACTGTGTGTGTGTGTGTGTGTGTGTGTGTGTGTTTTGTGGGAGGCAGGGGAGAGGAAGAGAGAGGGCTGGAAGCAGAGGAAGATTTTCCTGTTTACCCCCTGATGGGAGGAAGAATGTTCTCCCAAACTCCCTGTGTCTTGGCTGTTGCAATGAGAGTTCACCCTGCTGTTTCAATCTACTTAACCACTCTGTGTGCTCACATCTGTTCTGCATCAGTCTGGGTCTGTGTGTTGTGTATTTGCATACAGCTATATTTCCTTGTCAGATTCTAACCACTAGAGAAGGCTATCTGAGTTTCACATTATGAAGCAATATTATCAAGTGCTTCGAGGAGGACTGGCAGGCTTCATTAAGTTCTTGGCTTTGCCACTGATTCACTGTATAAATATGGTCCCCTTACTCAACCTGCCTGTGCCCTACCTTTCCTAAATGTAAAGCAAGGGTGAGGAACCTACTGCTCACAGAATGGATCTGGCCTGAGGGTTGCTTTGGTCCAGCCTGCAAGGCTCAGTGCATGGCCAACCCCCAGGGGTGCGAGCTGGTGCTGGCCCTCCAGCCACACGGAGGTAGGAGTCCCCATGGCTGGAGCACCTGTTCCCTGCTATGCGGGGAGGGAGGCCCAAGCCAGGTCCATATACGGCTTGTGGGCTCTGCTGGGCAGGAAGGTGCCTCCTGCATTCTTCAGGGAACTTTCCCCTGTGACTCCCATTGGCCGAATTGTGGCCAATGGGAGTGGCAGGGGGCAGTGCTGGCAGGGGGTGGTTTCCTGTGGCACACAGAGCCACATGTATGCCCCCCAAGAGCTGTGCCAGGTAGATGCCCACACGCCATCCACTGCCCTCTTCCGCCTGGAGCCCCAGCCACTTGAAATTCCTGCATCCCACCCCTCCAGTCTTTAGCCCTCTCCTGCATCCCCCTTCCAGACCTAACACCCTCACTCCCAGTCTGCTACTGCACCCTCTCTCCCTTCCAGAATCCCCCATTCCCAGCCCACTCTTGCACTCTACACAGACCCAAAGGGGGTGCAAATGGGGCAATTGCCCCCTGGGCTTGGCGTTTCAAAGGGGCCTGGAGTTCCGGACGCTACTGCTGTTCCTTTGGCAGGGGCCCCTGTGAATTGTTGTGGCTGCGCTGCTGTGTGCGACTTTGGGATGGGGGATGGGGGCCCAGCGTGGTCCAAGCAGCACTGAGGGCTGAAAGCCCTAGGCCCCTCCTCTTCTGCTCTTGACCCTGCCCCTTCCGAGGCCCAGAGCTGAGCCCCCTCCCATCTTGCCCTGTGTTCCAAGGCAGCTGACCCTACAGAACCCCTGCCCCCAGCCCACACCTGCACCCTTCCTCCCACCTAGACTCTGCACCCCTTCCTTCTGTCCAGACCCCACATCCCCACCCCAATCTGCTCCCCAGCAACCCCCTCCTATGCACCGAACCCTTCATTTTGGCCCCACTCCAGAGCCTAGGGAGCCCCACAAAATCTGCTAGTCCTGGCCCCCCTAGGCTCTGGGGTGGAGCCTGAGGGTAGTGAGGTGAGTGTCTATTCTGCTTCTCAGCTGGGGGCTCCATTTCTGAGGTTTTTCAGGTTTTTTTCTCACTTACTTCTCACTTGTATGTGGCCTCCGACTGATTTTTCTATATGTCGGTAGCCCCTAACCCAAAACAGTTTCCCAGCCCTGATGTAAACAGTGATACTAATACTGTAAGGTCAAAATAGTAGTATAATGGTCTGCAAAATACCTTTTGGCTCCTTCTGCGTAAAGAATATTTTATATGAGTGTCTGTACCAGCAACACTGTAACTGCTATGACTTTTTAAATTTGTTTTATTTATGAGCCAAACATTTCTGTCATGCTAGGATAGATAGACTTGTCCATAGTAAAGTCAGTATTCGGCGCCTTTCCTTGCTCTTTTAGCTTCAGGATCGGGTAGCTATTATTCTCTGTGCACCTCTGTCTAACGGAAGAAATGTTATTTTTACAATGTGCTATTGCATTCTGTACAGTGGCTGACCAGCAGAGTACCCAATGAAGCCAACAGCAATACTAATATTAATACTTTCAAAAAGGTATTTGTCTAGGGTCCTTAATGTTTTGGTACCAGTTTCACTCCTATATCACTGGCATGGAAATATCATAAAGTTAGCTTTCTTTCTGATTGACTGAGTCTCTTGAACAGAATGGATAGTACTTTTGAATGTTCTTGTGACTGTAAAGGTCAGATTTGGGATGATGCTATTTAGCATCAAAATATGAGATGTTTCTCATTGCAGCATCAATAGGTCACATTTTGGCTGTTCAAAATGAATTTCAAATAATTTCTCATTCAGTCAATGATCTCACCCCCGTCATACTTATTGTCAATATTTAATTTTCAATGCACCTTTCATCTAAATAGATACTTTTAAATTTATTTATGTATTTATTTATTTATTTATTGTGGTTAACCATGTTATCATCCCTCTCGGTACACTGTGAGTTATTTTCCCTTTAGCAATGGAAATTATTCTGTTCTACAAGACAGGAAAACACCAGCCACTTAAAGATTTCAGGAAATGTCCAAAGCCCTCCGCTAGTGAGAGGTTTGCATTACTGGGGACTCGCTCTGTGGCCCTCACTAGTCTTTTTCAGCAGCCAGCAATCTAAAGGGTATAAATTAAACATCCACCTTCTGAAAATAGTGTGGTATCAAGGCAAAAAATGAACCAAATAAAATCGCACCCTTGCATCAATTTTTCAAGAGCAGGGCACCATACAAAGAAGCCCTGTCTGAATGAGTTTACACTCTGTGTAATGATGTATGCCAATTGCTGATAATTGAATAGGAGGTGATGGTGGCTGATGGTAGCTTTGGTAAGAATAGTTGTTCACTAGGCTTTCTTCTCTGGACATCTGCATTCACTAGTGACTTTAGTCACCAATAAAAGAAGTATATTGGCCATGTGCAGGCGCCCCTCGTTTTGTGACTCTGGTGGAGAATCACAGGAAGGAGCAGGACTTAATACATCAAGCAAATTAACTATCTTCAGGCTTTTCTTGTGGCTTGTTTTCAGTTTGCAAGGTGAGTGTGCAGTTGTCTTTGGCTTTTCACTGGCTCTTCTTCCTCCCACATGGGCCCCACTGACATTTGCTTTTTACATTTTGCTAAGTGGAAGAACAGCAGCTACACAGAGTGGTGGAGAGCATGCTACGTAGCCACCTTTCCCTCCAGGTGGTCTCAGCCTAGCTTTTCCCCAGAACTACACCATGGCCGGGGGCTTCTGACATTTTCTTTTCACTGTAAAAACAGCCTAGTTAAACCTCAATAACAAACACAAGCAGGGATAATACTGATCACAGTATTGTAAACTTTGGGCCCTGTTTTCAGGAAGAATCCATCTAATAATGCTTTGCGAAGAGAAGCGGAGAACGCCACTGGGTTGCTTTATGAACTACCATGTAGCAGAGGCTGGCTCCAGAATCTCAGGAACTTGAGTGAAGTTTAATTTGCTCTCCAATTTGAAAGGTCTGCTAGGTGGTTGCAGTGATCAGACAAGTTTCTATTGGAGACATACAACTTAGCATGTTGGTTTGAAAAGGGGATTAGAATGGGTGAACTTCCAAAGGGCTTCAGTCCATTTCTTGCACAGCCCAAGGGACTATTTTAGGTCATGTTAATGGAGAAGGACCTCAGCAGGACTGGGAGGTACGAGCAGGAAAATAAAAAGTTGGCAGGATGAATGTGAAATTATTCTTGAAGGACCTCACACCAGCTTGAGAAAAGGACGTATAAGTCACAAGGGTATGTGACACACTGCCCTGCCCTTGGGAGTGGCTAATGGTTTCATCCAGCACCAAGTCCAGTTCCACACTGCTTGATTTAACCAACGATTGAGGGTATGAATCCCACTCCCAGGTAGCAACTAGAAGGTCCCTCAGCACATCTAGTTGTAGAGTGAGGGAAAATATGGTTGAAAGTCAACTATAGGCAATAGTCTCCAGCCATAAATCTCTCCCCTTGGAAAAAGCCATTCCAGGGCAAGTCTGATTAATTTTATCCTCAAAGAAGACAGAGAGCTCATCACAGTGATAAATATTTGACTGTTTCCAGGCAATGGTAGCCAATCTTTGCCAAATTGTACATCACTGAAAACAACCCCCTGGGTGACATTTTGCAGAGGCTACTAGTATAGAAGAAAATTTTTACTTCTATAACAGCTACTGGAAAGGTTTCTATAACTTGCTTCTCCTGTTCATGCCAAGTCCAGTTACTTTCTCTCCATCCCCTTCCTTCACTGCTTCTCCATCCAACTCTTTTCTTCTCTTCTTCACTGTGTTGCCATTGTCCACCACTTCTCTGACTCTTTTTCATGCACCTTTCTTTCTGGTTTTGATTCCTGACTGCCCCAGTTCCTCTACTCCAACACACTCTCCATCATTTTCAGTGACCTCAGATGCCACATCATTATTTTACCTAATCTCTCAGACACCTGTCTCCTTGCTGCCACTATCTCCCACGTGTGAAAATGGCCTTTAACATGCCCCCTTCTTCATTAAGCACTGGTTCCTTCCTGATCTCTCCACCGAGATCTGTTTTGGACCACCTGCACATCTTCTCCATCACGCAACTGCCCTTGAGCCTTCCATGCCATGCTCCTAAAACCTCAGATCAATGTACCTCACTTACCTGTCACTCCCACCCCTCTCTGTCCTGCAATCCACTCCATAGACCTTCTTGTCATTCCACTTCACTCCACTCTTTCCATTATCGGGAGCTGCTTCAGGTCTGTGTCCCGCCACGAAATCTGTCCTAGCAATCCTAAATTCCCTTCATGTGGCATTGGGCACCACCCCTGCCTTGACAGAATTTTTCCACTGGAAAATCATTCTCTCCTCCTTCAGTTTTGCTATCCTCCTGGTCAGGCAACTTCACTTCTCCACCCTAACTGAATCCTGCATTTGTAATAACACATTTTACTCATGGCCTTTGACTCTTTCGTAAACCCATACTTCCCTCCTTCCCCCCAGAATATTGTGAACTTTTTTCAAAAAGAAGATTGGAAGGATCCAATATGACTTCTCCTCTCCTTCTACCTCATATACCTATTATACGCCATTCACAAAGTTCCTGCTAAAACAGCCTTCTTGTTCCATGGATTTCCCATGTCACTTTTCCTCTCCACTGGCTCCCAGTTCTCAACCACATAAAAGACAAATTCTGGGTTTTTCCCCCCATTTTAGCTTTCTTCAGAACTTAGTGCCTCTGTATTTGTCTGCTATGGAATTTTATCACATTGCCTTGACCCTGCTTCTCCACAAATTATGCCAGCTTTGACTGCTCATTTGTCTGCTTCTCCCACAAGAAACTTTGGATATTTTCATGCAATATCATGCTGACCACAGCACTCTCCTCGCACACATCCATAAGATACCCTGTCTTTCAAATCCTTTCTTCAGGCCCACTCCAGCCCGGATACCGTGAGAAACCTGCCCACTGCAAGTCTACATAACGCTTGCTCTGCTTACAGTTTTCTTTATCCTCCCAGCCTTGATTCCTCTCTGTGCAGTGGTCAGTATCGATCACCTAATGCCAGACACATGTTTCATTTGTTATAGGGCCTCTGTATAGGCAGTTGACCTGTGAGGCTGTTCAGGAAACATTATGGATAGCTGAGGACAAGCCATCTTTCAAGCAGTTCTCTGGCTATACAGTACTGCCCCTTGGAGGCAACTAAAAATGACTCTCGTTTATCAGTCTCCATGGGTAGGCAATAAAAAAGGTCCTTCAAGGTCAGGCAAAGGTCCGTATTGACTTGTGGCCAACAGGAGCTGAGAGATTTTGCTGGAGGGTGGGGTGATCGTGCAAAGCCTCCCCTTCTCCCCAGCGTCTGGGGCAGAGTCACATAGAGCAGGCAGCAGTTTTGAGCTACCTGGAGCTGCGGGTCAGGAGCTGCCTAGGTAAGTGCATCCTGGCCAGAGCCTGCCTCTGGCAACCCCTCTTTCCCCCAAGTTCCCACCCCAAATCACCTCCCCATTCCCCACGTCACCATCCAAACCCTGAGCAACTCCCTCCACAAGATCACAATTTTCTCCCAAACCTTTCTCCCTTTCCTATGCACCTCCCCAGTCCAGAATCCTCTCCTGCACTCGCACCTCTTTCAAGACCCTGCCTCCCAAGCCGCTGCCCCAGACCACAATTCCTTCCCTTACCCAAACTCCCTTGCAGATCCCACACCCTCTCCTGCATCCCAGCTTTCTACCCTAAGCTCCTTCTGCACCTAGCCTCCATGCCAGACCCTGCACCCCTTCTATAGAAAAATGTAGCCCTTGACCACTTACCAAAATCTTGGTGAGTGCCCTCCGCTTCAAAAACTATTGCCCATCTCTGGGCTATTACTTAGAAACTTTCTTCAGTTCACTGTGTTTTAAAAGAAGTGAATTATTTGATATCCCATGTTTATCTGATGGCTCATGGACAAAGTTGTACAGCTTCCCCATTCTAGTACCCAGTCAGCTAAATTAATGCTTTCAATTCTAATTAGAAAGTTATTTCCAGATGTGAATAATTTTTCAACTTCTGCCTGTCTCCAATGTCATTTCAATGGAAAATCATGACCTAATTCTTTCATATTTAAGCACTCAAACAAGGTACTGTTGATAAACAGGATCAGAGACTGAGGCCTAAAAATGAAAAAAAGAATTACAAACAGGAGGCAAGATTTTTTTTAAAGAAACATCTTGATCATTAACACTTATTCAGGGAAAGAGGTGAAGATTCCCACACTGCTGAGCTCTGACATTTGGGAGCATCTCTATTGATCTTCTTCCACAACAAACCTTTAACCATCTGTAATGAACTGGAGCACCAAGGAAAGCTGAGGCAGTAGACATGTAGTAGACTTTTGTCTCAGACAAGAAAATGCAAGCTCTCTCTTAGATAAAGTTAAAAGATATTGTGTGGTAGGGACTGGGTATTGTAGTAATAGGATACGCAGACTTTCACTGCAAGGTTGTTCATTTGAATGTGGTCGAGATTAACAGTGAATGAACATTGTTCCTATCTGCTAGATGTTGTTGCCCCAAGGCCAGTCTTGGGGGCCTTGCTGTGTTGTCTCCATTAGGAGGAGAAATTGATAACGAGTCAAGTCTTTCTTGGGTGCTATTCCACTTCATCACAAAGATGTACAAAATATTCCTGCTTTCCTAAACAAAGTAGGAACAAATAGAAGGTGGTTTCTTTCTTTTGAAGTCTAAATCTGCATTCTTGCCAGTCTTGTGCCCCAGAAGCAGCTGTTTCCTGTGAGGACCACTGAGGACTACAGTCATCTGTGTTTCTCTGTCTTTCTTGTTTTCTGGTCATTTCCTATTTCTCTCACACACATACCAGTCAATGCCCCTGTCCCAGCATTTGCAATCAATCACAGGGAAATGTTTCTGAGTCTCCCCGAAATGGCCCAGTGCCTTGGGTCAGGGCTTCATTACGTCAGGAATTTTTTTCCATGAAGCAGCTTAATTTCTTCTTCCATTTAGCCTGAATGAAAGGTGTATAGCATGCTCAACAACACAATCTGTGACTGTCCATTCATCAAAAGATATGCTTGCTAGCAGCCACCTACACCATGCAGCATGATGCTATTCAATTGCACATGCAGTATGAATTAAGATTGAGATTGGGTGATTGAGTGTTTTTTCTTAATTACTTACAGCTAGCAGTCCCAGTCCATTTTGTAGTGCTCAGGAGCTGAAATCCCATAGAAAGTCACTGCATTGTGAGAGTACCCCTACTATCAGCCTCTTCAGAGACAAGGGTCCAGGTTTTCAGAACTGGTCAGCTCCCACTAAGCCACTGAGCTTAAAGTACCAGCTTTTAAAAAATGCATGGGAACTGAACAACATTGATTGTTCTAAGTATAATAGCTGCAGGAACTGAGCACATTTAAATGTCTGCTCAAGTCAACTTGCTACTTAAAAGGACAGTGAGCTCCTGTGGCAATCTGGATATTTGGCGTTAGTGGTCAGTTACTACTAAACTCCCTTTTCAGTCATAGAGGCGGTCTCTCCAGGTTCAGGGATGAATCACATTAGTAAGAAGGACGTGTTAATCCTGCTGTTGCACATGCTTCACTTGTTCCTTTGACAAACAACAGAAGTTAGTCTCCTACACGGTCAACGTGGTGCCTTCTTTAGGACAAAATAAATTTATTTTCTTTTTTCTAAAAAGAAGACAAAACTCTGGTAAAAATATGTTAGATTCTAATTATGGTCACTTCAGTAGAACTAAGAGAATGTAAAAGATAATCTGGCAAACCCCCTGCTAAGAGTTAATTTAAATAGTTGTCTTGACTTGTGTGATTAAAAGGTGGAGTAATATTTACCTGTCAGTTTTATTAGTAACTTCATATGTTGGTATGCCCGATAAGGATCTTTGACGCACTCAGAAAGAAGTAATTTTTTTTTTTTTTTGCAAAAATTATGCCCATCTCTAATCTTGCACTAAGTGAAGGGAGCTGAGCCAAAAGGCTTCTTCCACTTTGTGATGTCTATGATTTGATATCAGATTGAAATCCTGGCCCCACTGAAGTCAATAGGAATTTTGCTGTTCACTTAGTTGGGGGGGGGGGGTGGAAAAGGGCAGTTTCTGCCCCACCTATTCAAAGGAAAGAGAAAATTGCAAAAATATACTGTTATAATGTATTAATGTTTGGCTTGATTCTACTGTTGTTTATGCTAATGCAAATAAGGAGTGACTGCAGTGAAGGCAATGGATCTACACAGGTATAAAACTACTGGTAAAGAAGCATCAAGATAGTTTTTTCAACTGCATTAAAAAGGGGACATCCAGTAGAGCAGTATCCATACACTAGCTTTGTGTTTCAGACTTTTTCCCACTAGTACTTTAAAAAAAAAGAAAAGCTGAACTCGTTTTGTAAAGTCTTTCAGTTTTGCAAACACTGACGTTATTTACTGAGAGAGCCCACACTGTGGTTAGCCTGAAATTAATGTTACACTTTTCCTGCTCATCATTGACAAGTTCAGTCTTTCCAGCCATGTGGAGTAGATATGCAGTCACCGTTAAAGAGTGGACATGCATTTTCTTTCATTATATAGGCCCATGTTTTTCCATCCATACTGGATAAAAGCTGGTCCGGAGCTGCACAGCTGCAGTGGATCTTACCCCAGCATACCACACTGCAGAAGGGTCAGCATGCATTCCCCTAAGCAGCTAGTCATGATAGCAACTCTGTGTAACCCAGAATAAACTCCAGGAATGGACTGGATGGGTTATAAGCCAATACACTTTAACACATGCACAGGCCACAGCAGATGTGCCTCTTCCGTAGAGCATGTGTAAATAATCCCCCTTTTTCTTCCCCTACTCCTCAGTTCCCAGGGCAAGAAGATGCTTTAATTGTGGGCCCCAGAAGTTGTGGTGAAGTATACTAGGTCTTGTTCAGTTCTCCTCATTCACAAGCACAGGCCAGCCTGTGATAGCACCTGTGGAGCACAGAGCAGAAGGGATTTTGCAGACTCCGCTTTGGAACTGGTTTCTATGATCTTTGACTATTTATCTGGTGGAGAGGCAATTTAGATATTATACTTCCACTTGCAAATAGTGAGTAATTAAAAGCCCTTTCAGAATCCTTGGTGACATATTGCTAGTTCCTTGTGATACCAGGATATATTTCTGCAGCTCTAAACAGGAACCAGAACTGCACATAACTTGCTAATCAAATACAGATAAGTGGATCTATTCGTATATGCACTTCCCAGACCTTTGGAAAAGCTCCACCACACAGAATAAACAGTACCGAAGTCTCTTTCTTTTTTTTATATGTCATGCTCCTGGGGGGAAGATGAAAGTAAAACTACATGGAGTATTGTATAACAGAAAAACAGCTGTAACAAACTGAGGGTATGTGTACCCTAGAGTTGCCAGTTCTGTTTGTCTATAATCCTGGAGGTTTCTTCTCATGACATAATCTTTAATTAAAAAGATTAATTCCTGAAGACTCCAGGACCAGCGTGGCAGGTATGTAGGAATGTTGGCGGTACTCGGAACACCCAGAGCTCACACCCCTCCCTCCCAGACTCCCTTTGCCCGCCAAGGCTCTGGGAGGGCGTTTGGGTGAGGGAGAGGGTCTGATGTGCAGACTTGGGGATGGAGTTTAGGTGCTGGCGCAGGCTGTAGGCTAAGGCAGGAGATGGGGGTGCAGGGTGCAGGCTGTGCAGTGGAGAAGGGGATTGGGGTGCAGGAAGGGTACAGGCTGTTGGAGTTGAGGGACAGGAGAGGGTGCAGGAGAGGAGAATGAGGGAGGTGTGCAGGTTTTGGGAGGGAGTTTGGAAGCAGACAAGGTGGGAAAAGGGGTACAGCAGGAAATTGAGGTTTGGAAGGGGTGGGGGTGCAGGAGAAGAGGTGGGGGTGTGGAACTTACCTGGTGCGTCCCCCTCTGGTGGTGGTTCCTAGGAAGGTAGGTTGTGGGGGGGTGTCTCTACACGCTGCTGCCACAGGCACTGACCCTGCCGCTCCCAGTGTCTGCAGGGGCAGCAGCAGCATGGGGCGACACACACACACACACACACACGGGGCTCTCAGGGCCTGCAGGGACATGCTGGCAGCTGTGTGGAATGAGTGAGCAGGAAGCTGCCTTAGCCCCACTACGTGGCTGGTGGTGGCAGTGGCCTGGGGACATTTTAAATCACACGGAGGCAGCAGGGAGGCCAGGGGACATATGCAGGCAGGGCGGGGTGTGCGCTAGGGCAGCAGGTGGAGAGAAGGAGCTCTGAACTTTGCTGGAACAGAGTCCCCAGGCCAGGAATGTTTCTGCAACCTGGGCTCCCTGCACCCATACAACTCACCACCCACCTCCAGGACAGCCATGGAGGGTTGGCAATCCTAATTGACACGGCAGTTGGGAGCATGCTATTTCTGTTCTGAGGAGTCCTTGAAAATAGCTGGTGGGTAGCAAGAGTGACAGCTCACACTAGCCACCTGACAAACCCCGACTCAGGCCCAGGAGCTGTGATGCAGCTTGTGCTCCCCGCAGCTACACTGCTGGTTGCAGAACGGTAGCTGGAGCAAAGTTAGTGCTGTGTGTCTGCCTGTGCTGGGAAGCGCACTCCCAGCTGCAGTGTAAACATGTCCTTATGGTATGTAGACTCTGCAGTGCACGCACAGGGTTAACACTCAACTTCAGTCCTAACCCTGCTTCTGTCTAGACATGAGTTGCTCTAAGCCAGGCTTGGACCTGGGGTTCCAAGACCCCACAGGGTTAGGGGCCCTGAGCCTGAGTCAAGCTGGGGACCCAAGGTTTCATGTCCTATTGCTTTGCAGTATGGACACAGCCCCCCTAGCCCCCTGCTCTGGGAGTTTGCCAAAAGTAGCCCCATGGGCTGGCTTTCTTTGGTCTTTGGATAGTCAAGTTTGGTGGACAGTCAGGTTTTCCCACTGCACCACAAACAGTGGACTAGAGCCATGACATTTTGGGAGGGCCTTTGCAAGTCTGGGATATGTGGATGGGCGGGCAGGATTGGACCTTTGTCTGTGAACTGCATGGTAGGTGCTGGAGCCCCAGGTTGGGACATAGGGTTCAACAATTCCAAACCTCTGCTTATACATGAATGTGGACATTCAAGCCTTAGTTTAACAAATTGAGAGTCAGACGCCTCAAATTCTATTCACCCTATTTTACAGTGCATTGTAGTCATACCTTTAGAGGCCTAATCCTCAACCCCATAGTCCTCCCTCATATCCTTCTTTGTATCATCTCTTCCCTTTACTTCAGTGGGGTGACTTGCATGAGAAAGAGCACTTCCAAGAACAAAAGTATGGAACATCAGGCAATTGACTGCGGAAATTCTGAACATAAGAAACAGAAATGTGAAATATTTTTGAATTAACAGGATCTACAGGTCAAGTACCAAATAACTTCAGAAATGCTTGTAACAGGTCACAGACTGATACAATCGGTGCCCATGGATCAGTTCCACAAATCTAGTAAATTGGCATCGCTCCAATGAAATCAATAGTAGGACTGGCAGGTACATTTCACTGTTGTTTTTTTTTAAATTGAAAATGGATTTTTGACCAAAATGAAAATTAATTTAATTTTCATTAAAAAAAATTAGGTTGATTTTTTTCCAGTTTTTTATATATATATATATATATATAAGAAATCAAAACCATTCACAGTTTTTACAAAACTGAAACATATTAGTTTTTAATTTTCAAACACCAGAAATATAATTCGTTACCAAAGCAAAGTTTCAGTAACATACCATACTGATCAATATGATCTCATCTGATCTATTCAGGGGATAAATTGCATGCTTAATCTTTGACTAATGTGACACCATAATCTGAAGATTCACATTTACCTTCACAGTTTGGCACAGTGAAATACAAACAGATCATAAAATCAAACAAATTCAGCTGGATTTTGGCTTTACCTTGCGTGGAAGTCTGCTCTGCTGCTGCCTGAATCAGGCCATAGCTGCATGGTATTCTTTGTGATCTGGGGTTTTATGGCTTGGAAAAAACGTGCTGTTTTAAGCTGTTAAAGTGACAGGGAATGGAATAATTCTGTGCCTGTTAATGTCACCACTGTGAATGCACCAGCATTTCTAAAAATAAAGGTAGTTGCAAATAGTGGCTAACAGGCATTTCCCTCTGATGACTCTTTGGTGGCATATTTGAAACGAGTGGGGTGGTTTTGGGTCGTGCTCCCTGTCTAAACTACCATCACATCTAGCTCACTGGTTACCACTCTTAACGGAAAGGCTACATGTTAAAAGAGCCGTGGAGACTGAACTACTCTTTTTCAGTTCCTGTGCTTTTCTACCATTTGCCTGGAACCCTGGGTATTTACTCCTGAGCTAACCTGCGCAGAAGCATGTGTTGCTATACTTCTGTGCTGTGGCACTTTGGCTATCTGAGGTACGTCTGCCTGAGTTTCAGTCACACCACGTGATTTCAATACACTCATACTCCGAGATGTGGCTACCCCCACTGCCCTGGATGAGCTATGTTGGTGGGGATTGTCAGAGAAGTTAGCAGCAGTGTTGCCCGTGCCAGACATACCCTATGCATACACTGAAAATATTAGTCTCCTAGTCCAGGGATGAGCAAGCTTTTTACAGCAGGCCCCACTTTTTGGCCCTGCTATTAGCCGCCTCCCTTCCCCCCAACCTGTGGGAAGACCACAGGAAGGGATGCGGGGGGGCACTTAGGAAGGGAGTGGAACGCTTGGGAAGAAGGAGGGTGCTAGGAGACTTCAGAGGGTGACTCAAAAGGGGATGGATGCTCAGGGGGAGGACCACAGAAGGGCACAAAGGAGGGAGTCCAGGAGGGTAACCTACCAAGCTGGTAACTTGCCAGCTGTCCCTGCTGCTAGATGCAGGGCCACTGCACACTCTGATTGACCCGGTAGTGGTGGGGGGACTCATTCCCTCGGCGCCGGCGGAGGCTGCAAGGGAGAAAGGAGAGAGCTGGTGAGGCAGCGGCAGCCGTGGGAGGTATAGAGGAGAGCTGATCGTGCTGCACCCCATGTTACAAAACGTTGTGCCTCCTTTGGGGGGGCGTGCCCCCCACTTTGCACACCCCCGTCCTAGCCTGCCATTTTTGCTTGTCTTACCTATATTAAAAAAATCAGTTTAAAAGCAGCATTACCTGCTACTATTTCAAGCCATGGGAAAGTGGAGCGTGCATTTCCTCTACCCTGCCGTTGCCCTCACTTGGTTCCATTAATAACATTCTGATTCCTTTCTCAAAATAACTAGCCATGTTGAACAACCTTTTAAATCAACCAATCTTCCTTCCTCATCTCTCCTCCCACAATATGGCTACGTCTACACTAGCCCCAAACTTCGAAATGGCCACGCAAATGGCCATTTCGAAGTTTACTAATGAAGCGCTGAAATGCATATTCAGCACTTCATTAGCATGTGGGCAGCCGCGGCACTTCGAAATTGACCCCACCTACTTTGAAGTCCCCTTATTCCCAGGGAATATGCATTTCAGCGCTTCATTAGTAAACTTCGAAATGGCCATTTGCGTGGCCATTTCGAAGTTTGGGGCTAGTGTAGACACGGCCTATGAATCCCCTAAAAACACTAATGTTAGGAGACAATTGTTACCTTTACAGCTGGGGGAGCTCAACTTTGCCCACCTGAGGGCTGCACTGGCAACTTGGAAGGAGCCTGCTGAGGAGATCTCACATCCAGACAGGCATTGTCCCATGTGGACAGGTAACATGTAGAGAACAAAAATACCATGGTGGGATTGTTCCTGCAAATAAACTAAGAGCTGAGTAGAACGAGGTGGGGCACTGAATGCTCAGGCCCACAATCTCACCAGGCCTGAGCTCTGTTTTAAAGATGAGGGTGGCTGCAGTGTTCTCCATTTTGCATATATTGGGTGTGGCCCTCACTCAAGCTGCTGATGAAGCCTTTCTGGGGCAAAGTGTGGGTACATCCTGTACTGGGCCCAACCCCCGTATCCTGTTTTAATACAGTGTAATTGGGTTTAATGTGGAGGAGAGCTGCAGGGTGAGAGAGAGAAGATCCTGTACTGCGGCAAAAAAAGCGATGTAGCAATCTTCCCTTATGGTCTTGTGGAGCTCAGCTCTGTGGGAGCCAGGTCCTGTACAAAAGTAGAAAAAAGCCCTGTAGCTGGTGCCTTGATGTTGTAGCTGGTCCTGAAACTTAGGCTCTGAAGCCTGAGGGTGTGGGCTCAGGGTGGAAGTGAGCCACCTACAACAGCTATTTTTAGTGTGTTTATTCCAGACACCATGTAAATAACCTGATTTGCAAAATACTGGGAACCTACCAGCTTTTGTTGGCTTCAGAAAACACAAAATTTGTACTCGTATCAGCTGAGCAGGATCCTCACACTGGCCCAGCTCTGCGTAGCAGAACTACACTGGTTTTGTGTGTTTCTGGCCCCTGTTTCTAAATAATGGGGCAAGAGTTGGACTTGGCCCTATAAAAGGCTGTGCCTGCCTAAGAGAAGCCATTTAAAGGATTGCCTGTGTAACTGGTTTGCAGGCTCCTTGGGGCAGGCACAATGACTGGATAGTCACACACTCTGTTACCGTGCATGAAGGATACGTTGATTTACCTCTGTTATCAGGCACAGTATTGAAAGGAGGAAAAATAAAGACAAATCTGGCTTTTTGCAGTTCATTGTTAGTTTTCTACGTGAGTCCTTCTGATCAGTGAGACAGCCTGAGGCTCACACAAATAGCTCTTTCATGTGTCTCCCAAGGACCTTTGCAGAAGGGGTGCTGGCATAGTTTTTATAGGGTGAGGTGCAGAAAAACACCAAAACAAACTGTAAACTCTATATGTAATGGAAACTACATCAAGTTAGGGGGTGCTTCAGCATCCTTTGCACCCCTAGTTCCAGCACTTCTGCTTTGCAGCATGTGATTTCATTGTTACCCTAAGTTATTAACCAATCAGTTGTAATTAATAAAATATCAGTTATTGTTCAATCATTTTGTTGTGAAAATAGTATATAAACTAAATATTTCATGTCGTACTGATACAGATATAAAATATTGTAGTAAATAAAATAATGAATTCATACTAGTATGGCACTTTTGGGTAATGTTGGTCACTAATTTAGCTCCTGCACCATGGAGGTCTGAGTATCCCTGCTTTCAAGTTCTTGGCATTATTTTTCAGAGATAAAGGTATTGCAGTAAGATCAGTGGACATCAAATTCAGGTTGGTTATTGTTCTAAAAGATGCACTATAACTCATGCAGGGTTTGTTACTTTTTTGCCTGAATGGAGGCACCTTTGCCAACTCTTACAATTTTAACACAATTCTTGCGATAGTGGGAGGGATTTTTTTTTAAATAGTTCAAACTGCTGTAGTGAAGGGATTACATGAGAATCTCAGCTTTATTTTTTTAAAGCTGGGGTTAGCCCTCACAGTTTCACAAAAAAAAAAAACCTTGAACATGTGATCTGAATGAACCATAAGGACTCAGAAATTAGAAGGCAAATACATTAAAAGAGCTCTGCGTTTATTATTTTCCAAAATCCTGTGATTTGAGGCAATCTCATGATTTTTGAATGGTTAACTTTAGGAATATCATGAATTTCTTGGGCCTGTGTTACACATGTGATCAGACTAAATTGTCATAACATCATCATCTGGACTCAAAGACACTGGATGTCAACTCTGGGTGCTCAGCAGTTTTGAAAGTTTGCATGAAACCTTACTTGGGGTAATTCCATTGCATTCAGTGGAGCTAAGCCAGCTGATGATATTTAAACCAATGGATGTTTTGTGTGTTTATGTGTAGCTCACTGCTTCCTGCAGGTTGGGAGTGGAAAGTCAGGTCTATACTGGAGTATTCAAGTCAGAGAAAGAGAGACAATCTGAATGTCTAAGCAGGCAATTTGTCTTCTTAAGTGGATTATTATTTAGAAGTAACCTTGGGCTAATTAAATTATCCATCCAATAATGTGCAGCAAACTGCAATTTTTCATCTCCACTGTTATCAATGTATGCTCAGTATCCACGTACTGCAGGAATTCAGATGAGCAGCTCCAAATGTGAAGGCAGCTCTATGTATCAAAAGATTTAAGGCAGCCTCTAATTTCATTTTCTACTGACTTGGAAAAATTGTGCCTCTCTGAGAAATTATTACTGTTCATAGAAAAGAATGCTTTGATTAGATCTATATCCCATGGGCCTGACCGTGGTCTCATTTAGGCCAGGTGTACACAGGTGTAGCTCCAGTTACTTTTATGACATTACATCCAATTTACATCAGTGTTACTGAGAGCAGAATTTGAACCCAGTGGACCTAATTTTGTTCTCTCTTACATGGGCATAGATCCAGAATAGCTCCATTAAAGCCAACAGAGTTTCAGTGGGCCCAGGTTCTACACAAGAAACAGTATTACATTTTCATTTCCCAGCTGTTGCAGCTCCCTTCACTATCACCTCTCCAAATCCTGGATCTTCAGCCTTCAGCATGTGCAAAATGTTGCTGCCTTCCTTCTCACAGGAGGAAACGGCGCCACGTCATTCCTCCAACAACTCCACTAGTTTGTTCCAGGGCCCACTTTAAAAAATTCCTCCATGGACTTCTACAGTGAAGCCTATGGGCCTTGGTTTTCTCTGCTTCCTTCCTCACTCCTTCTCTTGATTTACATCTGTCCCTTTGTGAAATCTTGACTCTCATTATTATTATTATTTATCCTTTGTGTTACCATAGTGCCAGGAACAGCACCACAGTGTTGGGATTAGCAGAGTACAATATTACCACAGCGCTCAAACACAGACCAGGACTCTGTCACGCTACACACTGTATGCACATCAAACAAAAAGACCAAGAGCCTTACCAGTGCAAGCCCTCTGTCTTCTGCAGCTTTTACTTTTCTGTGTTGTGTTGCCGTCTCTTCTGCTGTTCAAAGAGGCAACACACAAACACAGTGGAGCCCAAATAACTATGTTTACTAACCAAAATCAATAGGCATGACTTAGTAACTTACACAAGATGCTGTTTTGGCAGGATTCTGGTTACAGTAGAACTTCAAGCTGTGTCTACACTACACAGTTCTGTCAACAGATATTTCCCAACAGAACCTCTGTCTACAGAACATGTCCACACCTAATAGGGGGCTCCCCCGTCGATGCTCTCTGTTGACAGAGAGTGGCCAGACTGACCAGCCCTCTGTCAACAGAACAGCCAACTAGAAGCTCTGCAAGCAGGGCAGCCTGGTGAACCGGAAGCCTTCTCTGTCAACAGAGGGTCCCCTGGAGCGTCTACACTATTTTTCTGTTGACAGACTCAGTCTACAGAGGCACTATGCCTCAAGATTTCAAGACATAACTTTGCCATGAAACAGGTTGTGTTCTGTTGACAGATTCTAGGTAGAACGGATTTGTAGTGTGGATGTTCCCTAGTTTTGTAGACAGAAGGCCTCTTCTGTCGAGAAAACTTGGTAGTGTAGACCCAGCTTCAGAGTTTTGAACACCTTGAGAAAGGGAGGTTGTTCATATCTCTGAAATATTTGTAACACTGAACAAAGTTGTTCTTTGTTACAGTTGTTCTTTCAAAAGTTTGCAGCTAAACATTAAATTAGTACACCTGAATTTTTACTATGCAGGAGAGAAATGCTTTTAACCGTCTTAATTGAAATGAAAGCAGCACAGAAACAGTTCCCTTCTCTTATCAAATCTTTATTTTTCAACTTTCCCTTTATATTTTTAGAAGGTATGTTTTACCCAGTACTGTACTATATTTGGTTCATGTTTTTTTTCTGCTTCTCCTTACTTCCATTTCCAAACAAAGGTCTACGATTGTCTGGTCAGTTTGTGACTCTGATGATCGTAACGCTGAGTGTTTTACTGCTCTTCTGAAACACAAAAGACGGTTAGCACTGCTATACGGCTCACAAACTATTTATAGGAACACAATCTCAATCTTACAGGCTGCCTGCATCCTCAGGAATCAGTCTCTGCATTTGTAAAGCTCCCGAGGCTTTGTTACAGAATTGGGACTCAAAGTAAGCTCTGTTATGATAGTTTCCCAATAGAGAGCATTATAGTGCAGTTACATCTAGAAAATTAGTGAACTCTGCTCTCAGGAAATGCTTAGTGGGAGAGGACAAGCCATGTGAAGAACGGGGACAGCCTGGATATGACACTGCTTCGCCTCTCTTTTTATGCTAGAACACTGAACAAGTTCTCCTCAAAGTGTTTTAGTCACCAGTTACTATCCTTCAGAAGAACCCTGATGGGTCTTCTTCCACTCTGTGCCTTGGGGACTGTCTCAGGAAACACTTTGCTTATGGTGTATGTCGTGAACGTGGTATAACTCACACTCATACTGTTTCTTTTGGTAGGGTGCGTTGTAGCCTGGGGCCTTGTATGAAGAAAATATTGGATTGGGATGCTGAGCGTTTGAGCAGGGTTCTGTCAGCTCTAATGTCCCCAAGTGATAGAAGCTGCCTCAACAGGTAACAGAAAAAAGTGATTTCCAAGATTGTGCCAACCTAGGGCATTAAGGGACTTAGAAATGAAATCTTCAAGAGTACTCAAATGCCTCATTTTTAAAAAATCACCTAAATAGATTAAGCACGCAAGACCTCGGCCAAACTGGAATCAGTTTGAGTTAGGCACACAGCCTGCTTAAGCACTTCAGCAAACCCCATTAGGCACCTATCTGAAACTTTACGTCCCTAAATGCCAATGTAAATCTGGCCTTTACTGTTCAGGACAAGTATTCAGAACCAGAAATGGAGCTAAATGGGAAGCCAGTGCAGGCTAACAAGCGCATATGTTATTTGTTCTTTTTGACCAGTTCCACTTGGGAGACAAGCCCTATGGAGTGGACAAGCTGCAGTTTTTCTTAGGTTTCACATTCAATCCCCAAAAGAGTCCACACTGCTATACTTCACTTCTACGGAAGGGGACTGATGCTCCTCTCATTCATGCTATAGTAAATGCACTGAGTTAAGTGGAGGTACTTCTCATTTGTACCAGTGTGGCTGTGTCTACACTTACCAAAACTTTGAAATGGCCATGCTAATGGCCAGATCAAAGAATACGAATGAGGTGCTGAAATACCTGTTCAGCGCCTCATTAGCATGCTGCCAGCCGTGGCACTTTAAAATTGCCATGTTTCGCTTCCGCGTGGCTCGTCTACATGGGGGTCCTTTTCGAAAAGACCCTGCCAACATTGAAATCCCCTTACTCCTATGAGCTGAGATTTTGATGTTGGTGGGGTCCTTTGGAAAAAGACCCCCCCCCCCCATAGACGAGCCACGTGGGAATGAAATGCAGCAAATTCGAAGTGCCGCGGCTGGCGGAATGGTAATGAGGCTCTGAATATGCATTTCAGCACCTCATTAGCATTCTTTGATATGGCCATTTTGAAGTTTTTGGTAATTGTAGACGTAGCCTATGTGATCACAGCTATCCTCTTTAAGGCTATGTCTAGATTACAGGTATTTGTTAACAGGTTTTGTTGGAAGATAACTTCCCACAAAAACTTCTGTTAACAGATCACAGCCAAATTGCCAAGCAGATTGCAAGAGTGATCCACTCTGTTGACCGAGAGCAGCCAGACTGCCCAGCTGCTCTATCGGTAAAATGGCTGCCTGGTGTCCTGGAAACCCTGTCTGTTGACAGAGGCCCCCACTCCTGCCCTCCCGGATTGCCCAGACAGGCTGTGCATCAACAGATCTCTTTTGACAGAGGTGTTACACCTTGTGGGGAGTGGGATAGGACTGTTGACAAAAGTGCTGCGTTCTGTTGAGTATGCCTTGAGAATGTGGATGCTCTGCGGATTTTGTCAACAAAATGCTAGTTTTGTCAACAAACCCTCTAGTGTAGACATAGCCTAACAGACCACAGTCTGGAAAGGAACTTCACGTGAAGGAAATCAAACCATATCTGAGCCGTGGGCATAACATTTTATTTTTAAATTGTTTTTTGCATATCAGCTTCTCTTTGCACTAATACTCTGTATAATAAAATGTAAATGTCTCTAGAAAAAGAAAAAGAAAATCCAATATTAAGATAAAAACCACGTATCTCCAAGCTCTCGAATCAGAGAATATTTTATTTATTTATTTATAGCATAAGATATACTTTTCCAAATGCTGCTGGGAAAGGGGTTTTTGTACTGTTCAAAACATCCACTCTAAACAAGCCAAGAAAATTGACTGTATAATTCTTCTGACTGTTCCAGTGAATATTGAAAAGCACCTGCTGTAAGGGACAGCCGAAATACAGTATACATTTCAAAATTCCATGTGCACATTTTCTTGTTCTGTCTCAGCTCCATTGATTTCCTTTAGAAAAAAAAAAAGTGGTTCATCGACTTCCATCAGTCTTCATTATTTTACATAAGAATATGCCATATTCTAAAAGCTTAAGGGACTGCACACAAACAGAGTCTTGGTGGTAGATAATAAGTGGAAAGAATGCCAAGTGAATACTTGTAGTTACTACAAATCATTCTTTTCCTTTTTTTATTTGCCCATACTTTGTGTTTTCTTGTTCACATTAATTAGTTGTCTACATTGCTCATTAAACAGGCTGATTTTGTGTTGAGATCCCTTTCAGGAATAGATTTTTTTGCCTTCTTCATTCACCATCCCATTTTGTATGTGCTCTAGTGCAGCCTATTAATGGAATAGATCATGGTAGGCATTTTCAAAAAGCTTTTTTCTTCTCCTTGGCTTCAGTGGCTAATTAAAGAGGTGGTTGCTAAGAGATGATGGAAAGCATCATTGAGAGGCTCTGATGTGTTCTCTTTCTTACCTTCAACATACAGGCTTTGGACCAGAGTTTGAGAGTAAATGGGATGGCAGGGTCCCAAAATTCTTCTGTGACCAGACCTGTGACAATGGACAGAATAAAAGGGGACTGTGCCAGTCCCAGGCCACCTGGCAGGACAGAACAGAACTCAGGGCAACAGCTAGCCATGTTGGGGAAAACACATGAGTTCTTTCAGATCTGTGATGTGGAGGGCAAAGGCTTCATCGCTCGGCATGACATGCAGGTAAAGCAAAATTGGTAAAATGATGTGATACGGTAGTTTTACCCTATGCAAATCAACAAATAAATCAGAAGCTCAAAGCAAATGTAAAGTTTATAAAACTCAGATCAGTGGATTTCACTTTAACTGGTGTCACTCCAGTGACTTCATTAGGGTTACTCATGATTTACAGCAGAATCAGAACTGTGTGCAGTTCATCTATTTTCTCTTACAGATTTTGTCAACAGATGCCATTCAAAGCCATTCACTCTACCTTTTCCAACCAATAAAATGGTACAAGCTTTCAGTCTGAACCGGTTTATAAATATGCTTATGCAAACAAAAGAATACTCTGTTAGTTTGATACGTTCATATGGTGCTTATTAAACCAATGTTTTTTGTGAAAATAATTTGAAAGTTAAGGGACCTAATTCTGATCCCAGTAAAATCAGAGGCAAATTGCTATTGACTGTCCCGAAAACAGGATCAGGTCCATGCCATGGAGATGCTCAGATGGCTGTTTTATCATGTGTGTTGTGGAAAACAACAACACTGCAGCTATTCATGTTTGATATGAAGAGTACTCCTTCAGTATATTAAGTATTCTTTCACTTCAGTGCTAAGGGATGAAATAGATTTTAGGAGCAGTAGCAAAGTAGTGACAGTGGAAATGTCTTTAATATTTTTGGAGGATTTAATATGTTCAAGTACAAAGCTGTTTAGTGTAATGCCCAACACACTGAGAATTACCCATTCTGAAAAACCAAATCAGTGGTCATGTTTCTATTGTATGTGTTTAATGGTTGGGGCGGGGGGAGGGATTGTCCAGTTATTTGTTCTACTAACGGCAAAGTTTTAAAAAAATGTTAGAGGAAACATTTACTGTTAATTGTAGTGCTTACTACACTATGTAGTCCCACTGAAGAAATCACAGTAATAAAGGTGCCTGTGGCACCTTCTTAACACATTTATTAGAGTGTAAGCTTTTGTGGGCTGCAGCTCTGATGAAGTGAGCTCAAACCCATGAAAGCTTATGCCCTAATGAATGTGTTAGTCTTTAAGGTGACACAGAACTCCTGGTTGTTCTTGATGAAACCGACTAACCCAGCTATTCCTCTGAAACTACTAATAAGTGTGTTATTCCCGGTGGTAAACATTTCAAAGTTTGGGCCATTAGGCAGTTTCATGGATCACCACTCTTATATTTATGTATGTGGATAAAATGGTAAATGGAAAAGAAGATTTATTTTTTAACACAAGAGAACTCTCAGGTATTTTTTAACTTAAATGTCTGTTGCTTAAAGTAGGAGGAAAGATATTTATTCCCATTCAAATCTGAGTTCTACTCTTAGGCTGCATCTACACCAGCAAGTACATTCAAAAACCAGATTGGAAGACTGAGCTCTTTCGAAAGAACCCGTCGAGCATCTACACACACACCGTGCTCTTTCAAAAGTAACTTCGAAAGAACTCCCGCGTTCTTTTGAAGTCAGTGCTCCATTCCGGGGATGGGAAGAGCGCCCTCCTTCGAAAGATAATTTTGAAAGAGAGCAAGTGTAGATGCTTTGCAGCCTGCCCTTTTGAAAGAGGGAGTCCTCCATGGCGGCGATCAGCTGGCAGGTAGTGGTACCACTCACAGCACAGATGGAGCTCTATGGCTCTAGTATCCGGCTGCGCTTAAGGACGCAGGCTCCCAGAAACTCTCAGGCAGGAAGCTGAGAGCGTGCAGGCAGTAGTGAGGCTACGCTGTTCTCTAGGTCACCAGCCACTGCCACGGCCAGCCAGTCCCCCACACCACCCAGACCCAGGGCCAGCCACCAGGACCCCCGCCCACCCCAGCGGTCCTCCAAGGACAGTGGGGAGTTGTCCCAGAAGGCAGGCCAGGCCCCGAAGCGCTGAGCCCCCTCCTGGAGAGAGGTTGAGATCCAGGACCTCCTCTCCCTATGGGAGGATGAGGAGGTCCTCCAACAAATGGGATTCCGTTGCCTCCATGCTGTGGCCTTCAGGTGGCTGGCAAAGGGGCTGCTCAGCTGTGGCCACCCCAACTCCACCCCGGGCCAGGTCTGGTTGAAGGTCAAAGAACTGTGGCAGGGGTATTGCAGGGCCCAGGATGCAGCTGGGCGGTCAGGAGCAGCCCCCACAAGCTGCCCCTAATACAAGGAGCTCCACTGTCTTCTGGGGCCGAAGGAAGCTGGATCCCCCTGTCGTCCTCCTCGACATGTCCATGGCTGACACCAAGCTAGAGACAGCGACGGAGGGCGAGGAGCACCCAGGACCATCAGCCAGCACCAGGCGACCGCGGAAGCATGGCAACTCAACCCCACCAGCAATGATGAGGGCTCAAGTGAGGGGACCCTCATCACCGACATCCCATCCAGGCTGTTCAGCCAGACTGGGCCTCACCCGCCTTCCCGGAGGGACCCGTAGGTAGGTGGCGTGCACACCAGCCTGCCTAGTGCCCGGGGAGGGAGTGTCAGGTCCCACCTGGGGTGGCCTGGTGCATGTGGACCCTGGATGGCTGTGCTCCCCGGGCTCAGGGGGACCATGTGCGGCACTCAGCATGACATGGATGGGACAGCACCATGGGCCGGCCACCTGTGAGGGGACTGGGGAACAGTGGGGCGGGGCGTGCCCTTGGTACCCCTGTGGGACACCCAGGGACATGGGCCCTGGGAGGCAGGGGTGGACAGGGACATGGGGAACTGCACCTGGGACTAATGGCCCATTCTCCCCTCCCCTTCTGTCTCCACAGCTCCTGCAGCCAGCGGCCAGACCAGCCCTATCACAGAGGGCAAGGGGGAGTGGCTCTGATCCTGAGCAGGGACTGTGTGGGGCCGCCACAGGGCCATCCACTGGCACCACCAGGGCAGTGACGAGGAGGCGGGGGACGCTGCCCATACTGGAGCACTGCAGGACCTTAGTGGCATGCTGTGGGAGTGGCTTGCCATGGAGTGGCAGGCCAGGGGCCGCGTCGCAGCAAACATGGACTCCCTGACCCGGGCTGTGGAGGGCCGCCTAGACCTGGCTGCCACCCCATCGCAAGCCACTCCACACCCACCCCCTCTGCCCCCACCCCACCATCCCTCATACCCTTGTTACCCAGCCATCCTCTGACCTCCCCCACCCCAAGCCCTGCAGCGAAACCCGCCCCCCACCCCATGAGCCCGACCTCTGTGCCCTGGTCCCAACCCACCTGCCCCCGGCCGCCCTGATACAGCTGGCCCATATGTTGCTGGCCAGGGTGAGGCCTTCCACCCTGCCCCCCTCTCCCCCCATGCTGACCCCAGGGAGCCTGCAGGGGCCCCACCCCACCAGTGCCCCTACCTCTGCGTGCCACCCACTCCAGTCCAGCCACAACAGACCACCCGGACCTTGGGGGGAAAGGGGCAGACACAGGCAATGGGGAACCCAGCCCTCAACCCCCGTAAATTATTAGGGCCCCCACCCTTACCTTCAGCCCTCCCAGGGCCCAGAGTGTGACTGCCAGGGGCTGCAACGCTCCTGTATATAGTTCCCCCAGCCCCCCTTTCTGCGATACCCCCCTGTATATAGTTTCTCCTAGTCCCCCTTTTTGTGATACCCCTCCCTGTACATAGGCAAAGCAGTAGTAGCAGTGTTAAGTGTTTATTTTGTGGTTCCATCTGAGTCCCTGTGCATGTGGGGGGGTGGGGGGATGTGTGTGCATGGGAGGGGAGCGTGTGTGTGTGGGGCGGGGTGGTTACTGTGGTCCCCACTCAAAGGCCTGGCGCAGGGCCTCCTGTACCTGCACCTTGTGCTGCTGGGCCTGGCAGCATGGAGCGGCAGGGGGCTGCTCATACCCACACCCCACCTCAATGGCCCACCCATGCACTAATGGCTCATGCTTTGCCTCCATGAGGTTGTGTAGGGCACACCAGGCCCCAGCCACTGCCGGAATGCTGGGGAGGCCCACCTCCAGCCTGGTGAGGAGGCATCTGAAGCACCCATTCAGGCAGCCAAATGCCCACTCCACTGTTGCGGGCCCGGTTCATCTGCTCATTAAAAACATCCTGGCTGGGCTGTGCATGTCCCGTGTATAGTCTCATGAGCCAGGCCTGCAGGGGGTAGGCCATGTCCGCCACGATGCAGGGTGGCATTGTGTTGTCCCCAATGGGGAGCTCCTGCCGGGTGATGAAGGTCCCCTCAGCCATGCGGTGGCCCAGCCCTGATTTCTGGAACACCCTGGTGTCATGGGCATGGCCAGCCCAGCCCACACAGATGTCCTGGAACCAACCGTTGGCGTCGATGAGTTCCTGCAGGACCATGGAGTTCACGGTTTATGAAGGCCCTGCTGCTGTACTCTGGGGCCTGGATGGTGACGTGCATGCCGTCCAGGACCCCGGAGCAGTTTGGGAAGCCCAACTCCTCAAAGCCCCAGATGGCATCATCCAGGTCCTTGACACGCACTAGCTGCCACAAGAAGACCCTGTTGATGGCCCAGAGGACCTGCAGGATTGGGAGAAGGATGCACTCACGAGCATTAGGTGGGGTGTAGTGTGCCCAACCGTCCCTGTCCCCTGAAGGGCGGGCCTCCCTGGGGTCCCCTTCCCCTGCAGGGCAGGCCTCCATGGGGTTCCCATCCCTCTTGCATCCCTGGTGGGGGCTGCATTGTGGTGCTTGATGGTGCCCCATGCCAGGGTGCCCCTATCCCCCAGCCCCTGCATGCGCATGGCTTACCTCATTGAGGATGGCCCCCACGGTGGCCCTGCCCACCCCGAACTGGTGGCCGATGGATCAGTGACTGTCCGGGGTGGCCAGTTTCCAGAGGGCGATGGCCACCCTTTTCTGGAGTGCGAGCGCTAGCATCATGCGGGTGTCCTGGTGCTGGAGGGCTGGGGTGAGCCAGTGGCACAGCTCTAGGAACGTCCCCTTGGTCATCCAGAAGTTCTGTAGCCACCAGTCATCGCCCCAGTCCTGCAGCACCAGCCGCTCCCACTAGTCGCTGCCTGTGGGGACGCTCCACAGGTGGCGGGTGACCCAGGGGACCAGCTGGGAACGTTGTGCCCTCAGGATGGCTTCCTGGAGGGTGGCTAATAGGCTGGCTGCCCTTAGCCACTGCTGCACAGCAGCCAGGACCACAGCCAGTATGCCGGCCACGGCCTCGATGTGGAGCGGGAGCTGCTTGGGTTCCATGGGGGCCCAGGGTGCCTCCTCTGATCTCCTTGGTCTGCGAGCCTGGGGACAGGTGGCTGGCCCTTGGCGTGTGCAGGCCGAGGTATGGGATGGGGGGCCCTTTAAGGGGATGGCGGACCGTGGTCCTGGAAGGGCTCATCTGTCATGTGACCCTGCCCGCAAGGCTTCCTGCCTCTGTGCTTTGAAAGAGCGCCTGGCGTAGTGTGGACGCTCATTTTTGAAATTGTGCTCCGGGACTTTCGAAAGAGCGGGTCACATCTTCGGTCCCTGTTTATCTGTGTGGACGCTCCCTTTCAAAAGCACGGCTCTCGACGTTCTGTTTTGAAAGCCGTCCTTTCGAAAGGGGGCTGTATCGTAGACATGGCCTTACGGAGGAAATGTAACTCTGTATGCACTGCAAACTTTTTGGGAAGGGTAATAGAGTTTGAGTTGCAAAAGAAAAATGTAATTTTGTCTTTGATTCTGCAACATGAAACAGCTCTCACAGGAGCTGTTTAGCATATGTGATGCGTTTTATATATGAGCAAATCTCCAATTAATTTAAAAATAGAAATAAAGGACACTGGGACTCAATGACATGAAACCACTTGAAAGGGCATTGCATTATGCTTGTTTGTGTTTCCAGCTAAGCTGATTAAAGATGAAATAACAACAGCACCCTTTTTGAAAACACTGGGCCTCTCACAGAACCTCTGTGTAAATTGAAAGTACTGTCACTGAAATAAAGGCAGTTTCATTGGTGCAAAATTGGGGTGGGATCAGTCTCTTCCTTTGACTTTGTATTCTACATGCAGTCAAAAGTTGATAATTTAAAAAATACAGAGGCCAGCAAATTAAGAAGTTACAATCTCTCCAGCACCAGTAGCTCAGACACTTGGAGCCTGCTTGTCACAGAGCGGCTGGTCATTTTATATGAGCAAGTCCAGCTCTCCTGGGGTAGGATGGTCCCAGGCTGCCCAATTAGTAAGGAGGGTAGCCCTTAAAATCTGGCAGTAGAGGTTCTCCGTGGAAAAAGCCCAGGGGCCTGGAGCTCAGTTAAAAGAGCATCAGAGAATCCTGCAGTTGACTCTGAGGCAGGAGGGACTGAGAGAGTCAAAGAGGAAATCACCTGGGAGCTGTAGCCCAAGATGGGCTGAGGGACTGTTTTCATGGGATGGGATGTTTTAACCTATGTTTGTGAAATAAAAGGGCCTGGAAAATGACTGGATATGGCAGAGTGTCCTTTGTGGACCGAAGATAAACCAGTTCGTTATGTTGCTCCACTGAAGTCAGTGACAGTCTTTTTGATTTCCCAGCTAAATATACAGAGCAGGGTAGTCTTGCTTATCTTTTACCGCTAGATGATGCCTACACCCATTCGTTTGGAGGGGAGATAGTTCTTTAAGTCTAATTTCTTTTTTTTGACTTGCATAATCTATTCATTCCAGAACATAACTCTACATTTGTGATATCAGAGTCCTATGATAGCGTATACTGAAGAGCAGTTTGTATCCCATTATGTCACTCATCTTTAAAAGACTTAAACACTGCTCTGATCCATTTCTCTCTCAGTGATTCCACATCAAAAGTGTTCAGTTTCCAAATAAAGGAAGAGGCACCAGGAACAAGAAAATCCAATATACGGCACTTTTATATGTATTATAGCAAAATGAAATTACTCTAGAAATTAGTGTACAAATATTGTATAAACATATACACACATTTCAATACTAAAATAACTTAAAATAATAAAACAGACAAGTGAATTAAAAATAAAATAGTAACATAACATGAATGAAATTGTCAACGCTGAATGGTTTTATTTAGAAACATTTGAAATGTATCACTTCATACTTTTAAAAATGGATTTTTGGGGGGGAGGGGCAAGTGGCATTTCCGTTTTGCAGAAAATGTAGAGTTGTCATTTTAAATTACTGGTGTTCTCGTTTTGCGCTTCACATTCTTCTCTTCCGCTCACACCTTGTAAAATCAATAGTGTAATGCAGACATGGTTTGCCATTACAGAGACTTCATGGTCAGTTACCCCTTAGCCTGGAGGAGCTGGAGAAAGTTTTTGATACTCTCGACGCAGATGGCAACGGTTCACTTACACCAGAGGAGTTCACAACAGGATTGAGTGAGTTTTGGAATGCAAATCTGTATGTTTCTCCATCCATGTTCAGTACTATATAGGCAGGTAAAGAGACATGGTTCCTAAGCAACTTGCAGTGTAAATTCTGATGCATGCAGTAAATCCTGCACAGAAAACCACCCTGGTATACCTGAGCAGTTTTGATTCACCTTTATTAGAAGACTGCAATGCAATTACATTTTGTCAGTCTCTTGAGTAATTGCTTCAGCGTGTATTCATATCAGCAGAATGGATTTTTGGGGGATGTCTTGTAAGTAGGTGTCATCAAAAATTTCCCATCCAAGCTGTTTTTCAAGGCAAAAATGGGTTCTCAGTTGAACAACATTTTTCATTAGAAGTGCCTGTGTCCATGGAAAATATTAACTTTTCACACACAAAAATGGCCAAATCCCAAAATATTTTGATTTAGAAGGCTGCCAGTGTGCTTCAAGGGAGCTAGAGTTTGGCTACCTCATGTTCCCATTCTCTCCTGGGGTCTCTGGTTGAACTGACATGCCGTGACCAAAATCCCCCGGGAACCCCTGCATCATCCTTCAAGAAGATGTATTCTGATATTATGATAGCATATTCTAAGAAATACAGTACGACCAGGGAGCCTGACCTATAGAGGATAATGGGAGCCTGTATGTTAAAGTCTCATGAGGTACAATGGCAATACTTCTTAATCAAAATACTTTTTATTTCCAGGCAAAAAAAAAAAATTTTTTTTAAATCACCGGAAAACCTGCCCCCTCCCCCCATTTCACACCCAACTCTCTCTTTAGGAAATCAGTGCTGAAATACTTTGGGGAAGAAGTGTGTTAACAGGACAGGCTGGAGGCTTGCTCAGACTCCCACCAAAATCCGTGGGAAAATACTATTGAAGGCAAGAGGGAATTGACTGGTTTTTGAGGACAGGGTTCCACATATTCGGAATTGGCATGGACAAAGGCAGGAAGCCGAGAGTAGGAGAAATATATAAAAAAGGGCTGGCAGGAGGGAGGCTTGGGAGTAGGTAGAAGGAGCTCCCTTAAACAGATAGATTTTTGCAATGAAAATATGGAAAGTTGACCAGGGGAAAAGCAGCTCAAGAAAGATCTAATTTTGATTTACAAGTACATTAGAGGGTCAGATGGGATTCCATTGTAGGGCAAGATCTGGTCACATGCTGAATAAACACAATATTTAAAATATTATTATGTATTATTTAAAATATTAAAACGTCAGATAAAATTATTAAAATAATTATTAAAGCCTATTTACTATGCCAGATTCTTCCACTTGTATTCATTCCGCAATCAGAGAAATTCACATTGAAATCAAAGGTGATTGAGGATGCTCAGTACTTTGGGCATCAGGCCACTTACTTACGAGGTTGAGTGCCTAGACCTAGATAGGTTGAGTTTCAAATGTTTGGCCTGTGTGGCTTATCCAGGATCAAATTATGAGTTAAGGGCAAACCCTGGGATAAAGCCCAGGAGTCCTGACTCCCAGTCTCTTGACTAGTTGACAGGCCGCGTTCCCTTTGTAAAGTGAGAAAGCTGTAGGTTTTCTTCCTACCCAAACTCTGTTAATTGTAAAGTTCAGTCTTGGTTATGTGAACAACAGGAGCTGGGAGTGTGATGGCCAGCTCATGTAGATATATCCGCACTAGTTCCAGTGCTTAAGTTGTAATGGGAGAGGTGCAGGGACTCCAGCAATTTTTTTATTTTCATGACTGATAAGTAAGGATACTATGACCTTGTGACAACGAACCAGCTCAGTCAGTGGCAGGGCTTTCTGTCCTCCTCCCCCATGCTCAGGCTGGCCAAAGACACTTCTGAGATTCATTTGATTCAGCAATGCAAACAAGTTACATTTGCCACTGAAATAGGAGGGTGCCACTCACTGACGTTTTTGGGTAGCCCCGTTGCCTTGTACAAGCTGGTTTGATCAAAACATTTTTATTCGTTATGTTGTTATCCCGGCTGTCTCTTTAGTATGGGTCAGTGAGTTCCTGGTCTTTTTGGCAAATGTGCTGGTATCAAAAAGTTTTGGCACTGCCCTTCTGAAATGAGCTTTGTGCTTAACCTCTTCTAGGAATATGTGGTTTTTTTCATTATTAGCCCCATCTTACCAAATTTTATGAGCAGGGCCTGCCTTTTACCTATTTCCTGACGTTGCTTCATATCAGGAAAGTTTTGACGGCTTTCTTCTAGGCCTTAGGCCTCATATCAGGCCTCTGATACTTGGGCTTATGTTTCAGGCCCTCTTCCTACTATAGACACTGCCCACGCTACCTCAGCTACACTACTTTTAGCGTGCTAGTTCAATGGGAACTAGTGTGAATACGTCTACATGAGGAGGGAATCAGAATCCCAAATGTGCACGTACACACCGCCTGCAAGACACTGCTAAAATGTCACTGATTCTTTTAATGACTTCTAATTACTCTGTAAACATATTTTTAAAATTATGTATCTCTTTTAAATTCGAGGTCAGTTTTTGTTTGGGCAAACGGTCTCTGCGAATGAAATGCAGGAATCTGCTGATAAAAATGTCTCTCAGTGGAAGTGGGAAGAGAGCGCTGCTAAAGTTGATGATGATGATGATGATGATGATGATGATGATGATGATGAGGACCAACAGTTCTCAGATCTGATGGACCGGGTTGGAACTAGCAAGATCTTAGAAGAGTAAGTCATGCCAGCTGCAGCACCCGACAATGTACATGGCACGACCTTTTATACTTTAGTTCAACATTTGTTAGAAAATCCCGGGCCTGATTCTCTTCTCGTTTACACCCACTGTGTGCTGGTGTCTCACCACTGACTTCAGTGGAGATGCTTTTGACTAATTGGAGAGAGAGATGAGCATTAAGGTGCCTTGTGATGGAGTGAGGTCATATTCATTTCCTTGGCTGGTGCAAGTGATGAAATAAAACAAAAACAAAAATATGAGAGCCACACAGTTGTACCCCACGAGGATAGCATGTAAATGCACATTGTCACATGCATTTGTGCCATGTGAGAGCAACACAGATGAAGCAGTGATATGGCACATTTTATGAAAATATTTAGTATGATGCTATGGGTGTGTCCAAAAATGGCATAATTTTTAAATATAGAATATGTAGAGAGCATTTCTCTGGCAAAGACTATGCTTAAATTGCTTTTGTGCTACATAAGAACAACAACAAAAAAATCATTGATTCTCTTTCACAACTTTGTAGCTATTGTTAATTATTATGAATAATCATTAATAACGTGCCTTGCACTAGCACTTTGGAGCTCCAGTGATGCAGCAGGACCCCATTATGCTAGGTGCTGTTGTAACCTTGGGTGGGCCAGACTTCCCGGCCCTCTCCAGTACCTTAAAAAAAAACCCTACGACCACAGCCATACAGTACTGGAGATCCAGAGGTCAGTGTGTAAGGGATTTCAGCGAGGATTGCCCCATGTCAGCCTCACTACATTGAAGTTCTAGAAGAATCTAAAGAAATAAATTTAATTAAATAACTTTATAAAATCTTACGACGAAACAAAAGCCATTTCATAACCCAGAGATAATATCCAGAGGTACAGTATACCTAAGTTTTAAGAAAAAAAGAAACCTGAAACTAAAATTTGAACAGTTCAGTCCACACAAACTTATTAAGAAAAGACTGAAAGGTCGCAAAAGCTTAGATTTAGTTCACCAAGCCTCAGTTTGTGCCTCTGATCAGCAAATCTGCACCACATGCTGAGTCTGAACCATCTCTCCACTTGCTTGGAGGGAATCCTCATCTGAGATCAAGCACCCTCTTCCTCTGCTGTGGGTCACTGCTAGGCAGCCAGCTCACTGATTATTCTAGTCAGTTAACTCAGAAGTGAACAGGCTTAAAGAAACACTGTTACAAGAAAGTACAAAAAAAAAAAAAAAAGAGACCCCAAACCCACCCTGAGAACAGCAAAGTAGAAAGGATTCTTTCCCCATTACTATATGTACAGGAGAAGCTGAAGAATCTTACTGAGAAAAGTAACTAAAACAGTTTGGCTAAAGTCAAAACAGCATTCACACAAATAGGCTGCACCTTCCTTTCATTTTTAAGAGTTGCCATAATTAAGATAATTAAGAAATGTTTTGCGTTTCATATAGTACTGTTCTGTGTGGCTATGACTGAGATGAGGTCTTCTCTGAGGTACATTTCTAAGCTAATAGAATGGCATGCAGAAAGTTGACTGAAACAATATGCTGGGCACGCAAGAATCTCCCTCCTGGTTTGTGAGGAGCATGGTGTGTGGCCCAAAGCCCACTCAAGTCAGTGATCGTAGTCTTTCTGCTGAGTTTTGTGGGCTTTGGCTCTCTCCCTAGATACCTTATTCTAAGGAAAAGTTCAGAATATTAATTTACAATATGCTGTCTCTGCTCCTCTAGGGCCTGAATCCTACAGGTCCTTTTGTGGTGTTCAGAAGTGGTAAACAAGCTTATATTTTAGCTCAAATGGGAATAGAGGCTGTGGGGAATAGAGGCTATGCAAGGGCACATATGTGGTTGAATACTAAGTGTAATTAATTACATTCCAGTGAAGAGCAGCTAAAGCACTCTGCTTGCTCATGTTCTGATTTTCATGAGCACAGGAGGAGAGACACTGTACGGGCAGAGAATGGATTCGTCTAATAAGATGTGGTCTTAGTGATGCTCTTCATACAACAGAGGTTCTTAGGTAACCTCTCTAAATCCTACTTCCTGTAATAGGAATAGTTTGGCAGCTGTGCGGCAGGGCTTTTATTGCTGAAAAATCAGATTGCTCTGCTTTTCCTGTCGTTCTCACCACTTTACATCTTGAATTTACACAAGCATAAGCCCATACCTGAATTGTTCAGGATGGAACCTTTAATATGCATGCAAAATAGAGTAGGCTGGAAAAACAGAACGATAAATCCACAGGAATTTTGTCAAATCTGAGTGTCATATCGTGTGTGTGGTGCAAATGGTGCCATGTTTCACAGGCAAGCTTACACAAAACAGCTGGAGTAGAGAGACAGAAGAAGGTCCTTTCATGACTTTTAGCTCCATGGTACGTGGACTCAACTGGGATGTGAGAGCTGTAGGTTCAAATCCTCCCACCATCTGAAGTGGGAGGGATTTGGTCTGTAATCCACTCTTTCAGGTCACATGTGAGTCCTAACCACTGACTGCCAGATACAGTGATGTGGAGCTTGTTCATTGTCTCAGTTGCAGCTGTTCCACTGTGGAGAAACAGTTTAAAGGGAGTGAGGAGTCCTGCAGCACCTTAAAGACTAACAGATTTATTTGTACATAATCTTTCATGGGTAAAATCTCTTTGTCTGACACAACAATGTGAGAGAGCCGCTGAAGCAGGGGCACTTGGATCCTGGATCTTTCATCTTGCGGGAGAATGCTTTAGCCTTTGGCCTGTGGGATCATTCCCATGCTCTTACTCCCTTTCTCCCTCTTTTGAACATGAGTCTTTCCTTATTGGTCCACAATGGAACATCTTCAACATGAGAGACCGAGGGAGCCTTGCGTCAGAACCTCCTGTAGTCCCATGGTTGTAGCATTCACTTGAAAAGTGGTGTAGCCGGGTTCTGGTGACTCCTGGTGCACTTTGGAATGCACAGGTGGTCAAGTTCATGCCTCTCAGTATTTCAGTGTGCTCTGTGGGCCTATGTGGAGAAGAGGAACTTATTGCCCTTACACCCCTGCCTTCTCTGTTTCCTAACATTTTAGGATGAGATATGCCCCTGGTGCATGGAGCATTCTCATGCACAGGGATGGAAATTGTGATAAACTGCTTTGCCAAGAAAAGTAATTAAAATAATCCCTCTGCATCTTCCTCCAGCCATCCCATCCTTGACACCTGCATGAAGGCCAACACCTGCCTAAATATCCCTTGCAGATGACAAGCCTCATGTTCAGACCAACAAGCTGCCAACATTTACTTTGTGTTACTAAGGTGCCACAAATGTTTACTTGAGCCTGAAAAATCTTATCCCCTAACACAAGTCTTATTCTATTTTCTTTTCATCCCTCAGTGAGAGCAATATAAGACAGCTTTGGTCGCAGCTGAGAAAAGATGAACCTCATCTACTTTCCAATTTTGAAGAATTTCTCGTCAAAATTTTCTCCCAGCTCCAAGAGGCGGATAATGAAAAGAATGAGTTGGAGCAGGCGCTGAAAAAGTTTGTACATCTCTTTGCTCTGTTCTCTCTGTTGTGCTTCAGATGTATTATGTGCTACTTGCCATCAAAATCCAGCTGAGGTTTCTCTCAGTCAGTTTGCTGGGGAATTGAAGATTGTCTTCTGATAAGAGAGATTTTAAAGCGAATATTAACCAGTAATCTCGAGAGCTGGTCAGTTTACAGAACTAACTGGCTGAATTTTGCTCCTCCTGCCTAATCCTATTTACTAATTGTCTTTTCTGAAATTCTCTCATAAATGACTGTAACTGCGTTCTGTTTTTAGCAAACTACATCGACACAAATCTCTATGCTGGTGGCCATTCATTGACCACCACCTTAAAGAAAATATTATTAAAAGAACCTAATGAATCAGGTTAACCAGTACACTCTTGCAGCACTCCAGGCAAAGCAGCTGTAAACCCAGTTTAATTTGCTGGTTAAATTGAATTTGCAGCTGCTTTATAATGAAGGAACAGTGCAAAGTGTTCAAAAAGTGCCAGTGATTCTGGCCCAGTATGGTGAAAAACACAGAAATCAGACTTTATGCTCAATTAAAATTCTGAAAGAGTGCTGTCGTCGCACATAAAGCAAGTGGAGCCCATAATGATGATTATAGTTAAACCCCCACATATGTTTTCATTATAAAATGTAATTTACAGGTGCTTATAACTTTGGCAAGCTTTTACTTTTCAGACTGAAAGTCAATTTATTCCCAGCTCAGGAGTGTGTTTCCTGGGAAGTCTGAGCAGAAATGGTATAGTCACTGTTGAGAACAATGTATCAGAGGGGTAGCCGTGTTAGTCTGTATCTTCAAAAACAACAAGTCCTGTGGCACCTCGTAGACTAACAGATATTTCGGGGCATGAGCTTTCGTGGGCAAAGACCCGCTTCATCAGATGACTAATGCATCTGATGAAGCGGGTCTTTGCCCACGAAAGCTCATGCTCCAAAATCTCTTGTTAGTCTGTAAGGTGCCACAGGACTGTTTGTTGTTAAGGACAAAGAGTGCTTCAATGGCGACTCCAGGACGTTAGTGGAATGTGGTATATGACCAGGTGTTTCACTCACCCCGAGGATGGCACCTTCTGCTGCTCATTCTGGGGAATAGGTAGCCGAGTCAACACCCTTCCCACAGTTGCATGACATCTCCCTCAGGCAGTGGCCCCTCTCTTATGCCATATTCTGTTGCCACCTCATTGTGATTTATCTCTCTGGCCAGGTCACTGTCTGGTGTTGCCTCATTTGCGTACCAAAGTCTTTGAAAGTGTCTCCACACTAGCAGTCTCAGGCAATCTTCTCCTTCACTTCCCCAGAGTGCCACTCCATCAGTGGCTTGCAGGGGACCCCGGTCCACCATCCACTTCAGGTTGTGGCTCAGGTTCATCTTTAGTCAAGGTCTGTTCCCTGAGCCCTCGCCTCCTAACTGGCACACTGCATTCTCTGGTGCATGAAGCCTTCTTACTCCATTCTCCCAGGGAGAAACTATGGGGCACCTGTCCCTGTAGCCTCCAATCACATCCCCCAGGGGCCAACTGCAGTCTTTCTCAGTGGCCCACTTCTTCTGCCAAACTTCTGTCCTTATAGTCTCAACCTTTTTCCTCCGCTGAACTCCCTCGCTCGGTCTGGGGCGCTACTGCCCACCTGATTTCCCTCAGCTGTGACTTGGGTTAATTAGTCCCCTTGTCACTCTGCATTAACCCTTTCCAGGCAAGTGGAAGGTAGACACCCCATCACACGGTGTGAACCTGAAATTTGACAAGCACATGCATTCAGCATTTCCAGGCATGTCTTTCTATGTTCTGGTGCAAATCCCTTGCCCTTTGGTCAAGCGATATTGACTGAAAGAGCATATTGCAGGCTTGCACACTGACATTATTGTACTTCTGCATACATTCCATTGACAATATGCACACATGGTACGTAAACTGAATGGAAGTTTCCACTGAGTAGGTAATCTTTTAACAGTGCTTTGAATTGTGAGTATTTAAATTGAGTGGAATATCATTTTTATGTGAAGGTGTATCTGGGCTAAGAGCAGCACAAAGTGTGCAGGCAGGTGGCTCAGGCCTACTCCCTGCCTCTTAGCACCCATGGGAGCTGCATATTTGGCCCAGCTTTTCCTTAGTCATGATTGAGGGGAGGTCAGGCCAGATTTGAATAGCACTGAAACTTCATGCACCGGGTAACAACACCATGTGCTCACATTTTGCCCGACCATCCCCACATCATAGAATACCTGAACTGGAAGGGACCTCGAGAGGTCATTGAGTTCAGTGAATTTGTAGCAGGACAGAGCAACATCTAGATAATCCCTGACAGATGTTTATCCAACCTGCTCTTAAATATCTTCAATGATGGAGATTCTACAACCTCCCTAGATAATTTATTCTATTGTTTAGCCATCCTGACAGGACATTGTTCCTAATGTCCAACCTAAACCTCCATTTCTGCAATTTAAGCCCATTGTTTCCTGTCCTGCCCTCAGAGGTTACGGAGAATATTTTTACACCTTTCTTCTTGTAACAACCTTTTAAGTACTTGAAAGCTGTTATCATGTCCTCTCTCAATATTCTCTTTTCCAACCTATACAAACCCAGTTACTTCAGTCTTACCTCATAGGTCATGTTTTCTACACTTTTAATAATTTTTGTTCCTCTTCTCTGGACCTTCTCCACTTTTGTTACATCTTTCTTGAAATGCGGTGCCCAGCACTGGACACAATACTGCAGTTGAGGCCTAATCAGCGCAGAGTACAGCAGAGGTCTAAGGGGAGACCTAAGGGGAGGTCGTGTCAAATTAGAATGGTGTCCTTGCCCCATGTGCAGGGTCAGAACACTACATGCTAGAATTTGGCCCAGTCACACAAACAACCTCAGAGCAGAGATGCAAGAGTGCCAAATTTGAGTGGCATTATGATCACCTTGCATCTGTTCAGACCCCATCTTTGCAGCCACAGGGCACCAGGCCCCTATGAGAAGTAGGGCAGGAGCCATTGAAGCCCCCTCATGTGCAAGAAGGTGATAGGATTGAATCTAGTTTTTGGTGTTTCCAGAGGAAGTGTCGACACAGGAGGATGGGGTCTGGTTCTCCCAGGACTACCTGCCCATTGTGAGGATGATGCTCTTTAGCCTTTCCGCCTCTCTGAGGAGGAGCTCAGGGTTGGGAGTGGGGCAGGGAGAACTCAGAGGTAATTAGAAGAGACAGCTCTTGAAGCTGGGTGTGGGAAACTGGGCATGGGGAAGACAGAGTAGGAAACTGGGTGTCAGGTAACAGTAGGGAAATGTGTGGCATGGGATGCAGCTCAGTGAGGGAGAGCTGGGGCCCCCTCCAATTTTGGTTGCTCCCCTGCTGTGGATTGTGATCGATGATGGTATATAAAGAAGGAAGCAGAGCTCCAAAAGAGTCCTGCTTCATATCATATTATACCTAACTGAGTGTATTGTACTGGACAGAACAGATCATTCTGCTGCTGTCTAGCAGAGAGCTGCATGTGATGGAAATCCTTTGTTTTGTTTTATCTGAAAAAATCAGTTTGTAGGAAATTCCATTAAAAACAACATTAAAATAGCATTAAGGTTGCAATATGAAGCATGCGAACTCAGGAAGTACTCAACTACCCAATGAAACCATTACTTTAATGGATTCTTCCCCCACTCCAGGCATGAATGCATTGTGATACAATCTTTTTAATTATACACACATACACTTTTTAACATGGGAGAGCTGCCTCATTTGGGGTTGGCGCTGCAAGGTGTGCAGTTTATGAGCCAGGAGACCACGATCTGGAGAGTTAAGGTAAATATAGCTATTGAACGCCTACCTCATTTGCTCAGCACCATCCCATCTGAATGAGGCTGGGATCCTAAAAAAATATACTATATAGGCATAGAGTTAGACTGTATCATCCTATATATGTTCCAAAGGGCAGAGTTAAGGATGCACAAGCAGTGTTAACTTTCACATTTCATTACTTTCCCAACTTATCTTTTTTAATATAGTTTTTGTCTGATTTTTATGTTCACTTTGGGTAGGGCTACACTGTAACCCTAGCTCAGGCGTTGGCAACGTGTGGCTCCAGAGCCAAATGCGGCTCTTTAACGGAGCCGCTTGCAGCTCCGAGTGCTGCCACTGCTGACTCCTCTTGCAGCTCTGGAGGCTGCCAGTACTTAAACAAAACCCGCCATTAAAATGGGCTGTAGGGATTTTTTTGTTTAAGCAGCGGTAGCCTCCAGAGCAGCAAATGGAGTCAGCAGTGGCGCATGGGGGACGGAGAGCCTGGGAGATGGACAGTCAAGGCTGCCATGCTGGAGCTGTGCATGGGAAGAGGAGGAGGAGGCCAGGCAGCTGCCGGCTGGCAGTGGGAGGGCGAGAGGACTCTGCCTCCCAGTCACGCAGGAGCTACTGTCCAATGCGAAGGGCTTCTTGAGGCTCCCACCATACTCAAACCAGAACAAGTGGGCTGGACTGCATGGCTTGCCACAGTGGTGTCAAGTCCAGGGTGCACACCTGTTACAGTGACTCCCTCCTGCCTCAGGGTGCTGCAGGGTGTCTGCCCCCCATCCTGGGCTTTCAGCTTCTCCCAGCTGACATCAGTCACTTCCCTGTGAATAGCCCTTAAAATAAACACCCAGGTGGCAGGAGGGAGCAGCGTGAGAAGCAGTAGTCTGAGGCAGGTAAATCCTGTGGATGGGGGGTGGAGTTGGGGCTGATGGGGGTTAAGCCTGGGTGTGGGGGGACAGTTTGTGGGATGGGAGTTAAAGCTTGGGGGTAGGGGGTAGATTTGGGGGCTGAAGCAGGTAAAGTCTGGAGATGGGGGTAACTTAACTCTCTAAGGCCACGTCTACACGTGCACGCTACTTCGAAGTAGCGGCGGCAACTTCGAAATAGCGCCCGTCATGGCTACACGTGTTTGGGTGCTATTTCGAAGTTGAAATCGACGTTAGGCGGCGAGACGTCGAAGTCGCTAATCCCATGAGGGGATGGGAACAGCGCCCTACTTCGAAGTTGAACGTCGAAGTAGGGCACGTGTAGCTGATCCGCGTCCCGCAACATCAAAATAGTGGGGTCCGCCATGGCGGCCATCAGCTGAGGGATTGAGAGACACTGTCTCTCCAGCCCCTGCGGGGCTCTATGGTCACCGTGTGCAGCAGCCCTTAGCCCAGGGCTTCTGGCTGCTGCTGCTGCAGCTGGGGATCCATGCTGCGTGCACAGTGTCTGCAACCAGTTGTCGGCTCTGTGGATCTTGTGTTGTTTAGTGCAAGTGTGTCTGGGAGGGGCCCTTTAAGGGAGCGGCTTGCTTTTGAGTCCGCGCTGTGACCCTGTCTGCAGCTGTGCCTGGCACCCTTATTTCGATGTGTGCTACTTTGGCGTGTAGACGTTCCCTCGCAGCGCCTATTTCGATGTGGTGCTGCCCAACGTCGAAGTTGAACATTGACGTTGCCAGCCCTGGAGGACGTGTAGACATTATTCATCGAAATAGACTATTTCGATGTAGCGTGCACGTGTAGACGTAGCCTAACTGGTACAAATCGTTGTGGCTACGTCTACACTTACGAAAAACTTCGAAATGGTCGTGCTCATGGCCACATCACAGAATACTAATGAGGTACTGAAGTGAATATTCAGTGCCTCATTAGAATGCTGCCGGCCACGGTGCTTCGAAAGTGCTGCATTTCGCTTGCTCATGGCTTATCTACATGGACCCTAGAAACATCGAAATCCCCTTATTCCTATGAGCTGAGAGGAATAAGGGGATTTCGAAATGCGCAGGGTCCTTTAGAAAGGGACCCCCATGTAGATGAGCTGGCAGCATTCTAATGAGGCGCTGAATATTCATTTCAGTGCTTCATTCGTATTCCTCAATTTGGCCATTAGCATGGCCATTTAGAAGCTTTGGCTAAGTGTGGCCGCAGCCTGTGTGTGCACTGTTCCTAAAATAAGGGTGACAAAAAGTATGGTTTGACATTATTTATTAAGGACTGTCTTATATTCATGTGCATTGTGGCTCTTGAAGTACTGAGTTTGTAACCAAATTTGAAAAAAATGGCTCTTCTTGCTATTTTGGTTCCAGAACCCTGACCTAGCTCAAAATAAGTTAAGTGAATTGCATTGTGTAAATTATGTAACTTATTTTGAGGCATCTTGTTTCAAACCCAGTGCAGCCTACATGGTACCAGAGTTTGAAATAAGTGCTTATTTCAAACTTCCTGGTAAACCTTGTCATACCCCCTGCTATTTCAAGTGCAGCGTTTGGCCTCACGGATTCTATTTTGCAGTACAAATGTGTCCCGAAGTAGAATCAAGAGTGTAGCCTTAGCCGTTAGTGTAATAACCCCATGTTGGCACAAATTCTACTAATACACCTGTGTGATCTCATTGATTTAATTGAGAACTGAATTCAGCTGACTGGCTTTTGTTGAGATGCATGTAATATGTATTGGCCTATGAGTAGATCTGATGTACTTATGAATTTCTTATATGCAGCATGGTTTGTTTGTTTGTTTGTTTGTTTTAAAACTCTCTAAGCCTTTAAAGAGTGAACAGAGTTTGCAGCTCAAAAACTATTACTGGTCTTTGAGGAGCAAATTAAGCAGCAAAGACTTGCAGATGTGATCTGACCGGCTAATATTTTGTAGTTCCAGATCATAGTATCGTTGTCCTCTGAAGAAATGAAAAATACTGATTTATCATGTCTGTTTTTCAGTCAATCATGGCCAAAATTTTCTTCCTATAGGTTGCACTCGCCTTAATAAAACCAGAATGAGAGATTTTGCTCCACTAAATGTTTATAGTTCCATCTAAATTGTGCCTTTCAGCATTTGCTAGCTGTTGGTTTTAGATAAATGAACATGGTTTGCCTCAATATTTTTCTGTCATCACTTGTAGATCATCACTGGAGCACAAACTCACATGCTGTTAGGGACATCACTTACTCATATAACTCGACTGAAAGGTTTCTAAAGAGAAAGTAAACATGTTTTTATACTGAATTTTTGAATGATCATGCACAGAGGAAGTTCTGTTAGTCTTTCCAAAGTAAATATCCTCACAGTCTAAAGACAGACGGTTTGCTTTTCCTGGCTGCTCCAGAGTTTAAACTCAGTGAAATTACAGCCAAAATAATAAATGTAAGCCTACACAGAACTGAATTACAGTAAAGAAAATACATAAGACTGATAGCATTATAACCCAATATGCCCTTTTCACTGGTGTTTCTCCAGAATGAATGTGTGGTGTACATTTAATAGATTTCAAGACCAGAGCAGACCATTATAATGATCTAGTCTGACCTCCTTCTCTTTATGTAATTTTTCTTTACTTCTTTGGATTTATATTTTTAGTCCTAAGTAGAGTGCAGGATCTGATTCAAGAGGTAAATATAACTGGAACCCTTGGAAGTAGTGAACATAATGTAATAAAATTTAATGTCCCCATAGTTGGTAAAGCACCTCAGCAACCCAACATTATGGCATTTAATTTCAGAAAGGGGAACTACACAAAAATCAGGAGGTTAGCTAAACAGAAATAAAAAGATACAGTGCCAAAAGTAAAATCCCTGCAAGCTGGATGGAAACTTTTCAGAGATACCATAATGGAGGCCCAATTTAAATGTATACCCCAAATTAGAAAACACAGTAAGAGTACCAAAAAAGTGCCACCTTGGTTTAATCACTTGGTAAAAAAAGCAGTGGAAGATAAAAAAGCCTCTTTTAAGAAGTGGAAGTTAAATCCCAGTGACAAAAATAGATAGGAGCATACACTCTGTCAAGTTAAGCATAAAGACGTAATAAGAAAAAGCCTAAAAGGAGTTTGAAGAACAGCTAGCCAAAAACTCAGAAAGTAATAGCAAAATGTTTTTTAAGGCCATCAGATGCAGGAAGCCTACTAAACAACCAGTGGAGCCCCTGGATGATCGAGATGCTAAGGGAGAACTCAAAGATGATAAGGCCATTGTGAATTTCTTTGCTTCGATCTTCACCACTGAGGATGTTAGAGAGATTCCAAAACCTGAGCCATTCTTTATGGCTATGACTACAACTTCAAAATGGCCACGCAAATGGCCATTTTGAAGTTTACTAATGAAGCACTGAAATACATATTCAGTGCCTCATTAGCATGCACGCGGCCACGGCACTTCAAAATTGATGTGGCTCGCCGCCGCGCGGCTCGTCCAGACGGAGCTCCTTTTTGAAAGGACCCCAGCTGCTTCGAAGTCCCCTTATTCCCATCTGCTCATAGGAATAAGGGGACTTCGAAGTAGCTGGGGTCCTTTCGAAAAGGACCCCCGTCTGGATGAGCCACGTGGCGGCGAGCCGCATCAATTTTGAAGTGTCACGGCCACCCGCATGCTAATGAGGCGCTGCATATGTATTTCAGCTCTTCATTAGTAAACTTTGAAATGGCCATTTGCATGGCCATTTCGAAGTTTTTGGCTAGTGTAGACACGGCCTATATGTGACACCTCCTGAGAAATTGCCCAAGATTGCTGTGTCATTAGAGGACGTTTTGGAACAAATTGATAAACTTTATAATTACAAGTCACCAGGACCAGGTGGCCTTCCCCCAAGAGTTCTGAAAGAACTCAAAAGTGAAATTGTGGAACTATTAACTGTGGTTTGTAATTTATCTTTTAAACCAGATTCTGTATTATTTGGCTGGAAGATAGCTAATGTGACTCCAATATTTAAAAAGGGCTCTAGAGGTGATAGTGGCAATTACGGATCAGTAAACCTAACATCAGTACTGGGCAAATTAGTTGAAACTATAGCAAGAATAAAATTGTCAGACATGTAGACAAATGTAACTTTTTGGGGAAAAGTCAACATGGTTTCTGTAAAGGAAAATCGTGCCTTTCTAATCTACTAGAATTATTTGAGATGGTCAATAGGTGTGTGGAAAAGTGGGATCCAGTGGATATAGTGTACTTAGATTTCCAGGAAGCCTTTGATAAATTTCCTCACCAAAGGCTCGCCAGTAAAATAAGCTGTCATGGGATAAGAGGTAAGGTCCTGTCATGTACTGAAAACTATTTAAAAGACAGGAAACAGAGGATAGTAATAAATGTTAAGTTTTCAGAATGCAGAGAGATGACTAGTAGTGTTCCCCCAAGCACCTGTACTGGTACCAATTCAACCTATTTACAAATGATCTGGAAAAAGTGATTACACCGCAAAATGGCAAATGAATTTTAATGTTGCTGAATGTAAAGTAATGCACATTGGAAAAAATAATCCCAACTATACATACAAAATGATGGGGGCTAATTTAGCCATAACCACTCAAGGGAGAGATTTTGGAGTCATTGTTGATAATTCTCTGAAAACATCCACTCAATGTGCTGCAGCAGTCAAAAGGCAAACAGAATGCCAGGAATCAGTTAAAAAGGGATAGAGAATAAGACATAAAATATCTTATAGCTTCTATATAAATCCATGGTACACCGACATCATGAATATTGCATACAAATTTGGTCACCTCATCTCAAAAAAGACATATTGCCTTTGGAAAAAGTTCAGAAAAGGGCAACAAAAATTATTAGAGTTTTGGATCAGGTGCCCTATGAAGAAAGATTAAAAAGACTGGGACTTTTCAGCTTAGAAAAAAGGAGGGTAAAGGGGGATATGACAGAGGTATATCAAATCATGACTCGTGTGGAAAAAGGAAATGGAGAAAGGTTATTTACTTGATCCCATAATAAAAGAGCTACGGGGTCACCAAGTGAAATTAACGGGTAGCAGGTTTAAAACTAACAAAAGGAAGTTTTTCTTCACACAGTGCATAGTGGGCCTGTGGAACTTCTTGCCAGAGGATGTTGTGAAGACCAAGACTTTAACAGGGTTCAAAAAGGAGCTAGATAAATACATGGAGGTTAGATCTATCAGTGGCTATTAGGTACGATGGGTAGGAATGGTGTCCCTCGCCTCTGTTTGTCAAAGGTTGGAAATAGATGTCAGGAGAGCAATTGCTTTTGTGATTAGCTGTTCACTTCCTCTGGGGCATCAGGCATTGGCCTCTGTCAGAAGACAGGATACTGGGTAGATGGACTTTTGGTCTGACCCAGTATGGCTGTTGTTATGTTCTTATGTAGTATTAAAAAAGGACTTACCCCCCCCCCCAAAATATATTAAATCAAATAGCATATGTATGTCTTCTCCATTGAAAGGGATAGATGGGCTGGTATCCACACACATGTACTAGCCTTCTGTAGTAATAGCCACTCATGATGCAAGTCATTCAAATACAAAACTCATGTTCTTTGGCATTTTGGCAGTACTTCATGTTCTATATGCCCAGTGTTGGTTAACTCACTTTCCAATATTTCTCTTTTATGTGTCATCTTAATTTAGAATTTTCTGGCTTCTGAATACTTGGTGGTAATTATTTTTAAAACCTAGAGTGATGTTTTGGACAATACAGTGATTTATAGGGGTTTATCCCTTTACCTATTGATGTACTTATATCTCAATGGTTTGAAAAGACATCATACATTTGTCCCACATTTGCATCACTGTATTATTAAATGTTATAGGTCCTTGAAAAATTCATAATTTCTACAGAATTTCTGGTGCCTCTTATAATCTGTTTAGGAGTTCTTTCGGGGGTTTCTAAGGTTGGCTAGAATCCAAGCTTTCACGGCCTCCATAGTGTAGCATACAAAGCTGTTACTGTGCTTTAACACAAATATCAATATTTTATATTATTTATTTGTACTACAGTAACACCTAGATTGCACAGTAGCACCTCAGCTGAGCCTGGGCACCCCATTGTGCACGTGCATGTATACAAACAGACAGGCTACATCTACACAGGCAGCATCTGTCGACAGAAGTCACTGTCTACAGAGAACCCTTGGCAGTACCTCTATTGACAGATCGCATCTACACATAAAAGCAGATTGAAAGAGCAATCTGCTGTTACAGAGAGCAGCCACACTGCCCTGCCCTCTCTCGACAGAACAGCTGACCAGAAGCTCTGCAAACAGGGCTGCCTGGGCAACCGGAAGCCGTCTCTCTTGACGGAATTGTCTGCATGGGCACTCTGTCGACAAAATAACTGTTGACAGAGGTGCTGGTCCTGATCGGGAATAGGGATAACACTGCCGACTGACCAGCTGAGTTTTGTCAACAAACTCTCGACAGAGCGTTTTGACCGTGTAGACGCTCAGTGAGTTTTGTCGACAAAGGGCTGTTCTGTTGATAGAAGCTGCCCAACTAGATGCAGCCACCGTGTTTGGAACATTCTCTGTTCCAAAACGCTTACTGTCTAGACAGGCAAAACATAGAGACAAAAGGTGCACTCAGGTTCGGATTCATAGAGCACATTTAGGTGCTCTGTTGCTTAGTGGAATTCACAATGGAGATTTAGATTCCCAGTGCATTGGGCAACTAAAAGAGAGGATCAGAAAAGCTAACACGTGGAGCTGCCTGATGCATATGCTAGCCAACAGAAATGCCGAGCAAGGCACCTAATCACAGGTGCTGGAACTTGGAAAGCTGCAGGAGCCCTCTGGCTTGTAGTGGTTTCCACCATCTATAGGCTTTACGGTTGTGTTCAGTGACTCTCAGCACGATATACATTGTTCTAGCACCCCTACATCTAATTCCAGGCTAGAAGAAGGCACCTTCCTCCACTTGGAATTCTCAGCTGTGAACCCTGCCCTGGAGGTAATTGCCTAAAGCTTTGTCTACACTACACAGCTGACTATGTAGCTATCAGTCAGGCAGTGTAAACACTATTCCAACAGAAAGCTTCCACCTCCTACAAGCAGCGTTTGCTTTGTCAGCAGGAGAAAGCACTGTTTACACTAGTACTTGTCACTGCAAAGCTTTTGTCATTTGGGGGAAGAGGAGGGGTGGTTTAGCACCTATGAATGACAGAAGGTTTGTTGCTCAGTTGCCAATGTGGACAAAGCCTAAACCAGGTCAACAGCTCAAGGAAAAAGAGGGGCAGAGGATGTACCCTGTCCTTCTCCCACGGTAACCTTTAACCCAGTGGTTAAGGCACACTGAGGCTATTTCTAGACTAGAGCAATTTGTCCACAGAAGTTTATTTTGTAAGACATCTTCTGGCAAAACTTCTGTCAACAGATTGTGTCCAGACCGCAGAGATGATCGCCCTTTCTATCTGCTCCGTCAACAGAGAGCGGCCAGACTGCCCAGCCGCTCCCTCAACCAAATGGCCACCCAGAGCCACAGCAGCCAGGGTTGCAGGTCAGCATTTCCTTCCAGGAGCCCCAGCGAGACATGCCCTTAAAGGGACACCCTGCTCCCCACCTAGACACCCATTTCCTGCCCATGCTGAGGTGTGCCTACTTCCACAAGGGACAGCACAGCTTCCAGAGCATGCCTTCAACACTTTCTGGGAGACACAGCTCTTTCCAGTGAGTCATGGTGTGCTAGCCCCACACAGAGGTGCTTCAGCACCTGCTGCACCTCCTGACAGCTGTCCTCCTCCTCACAGAAGGTGAGCTTGACACCACCTTCCAGGACCTCGTTGTTGCTGCTGGATGGTCACACCTTTACCCATCCCCATGGGTGCACAGGCAGATCTGGAGGCACCCCACCAGTTCTGACGAGTGGGACCAGCTGGTTAAGGGCAGTGGGACGACGAGAAGCGGCTCCAGAACTTTTGCATGCAGAAGGACACCTTCCTGGAGCTCTGTGCCTGGCTCACTCCTGTCCTCTGGAGATAGGACACCTGGCTACAGCCCACCATCCCCGAAGAGAAGCAGGTCACAGTTGCCCTCTGGAAACTTGCCAGCCCTGACACCTACCACTTGGTGGGCAGCCAGTTTGCCATGGGGAAGTCCATTCTCAGAGCTCTCTTCATGGAGGTAAAGCACTCTAAGGCTGTAGTCCCTGCATGGGGGGCAGGGGATGTCCCACCCAAGGGGGACTCGGGATGCGGGGTTGGAGGTTCAAAAGGTGGAGTTGGGGTCGGGGGGAAGCCCTGTCGCTGGGGGAACCATTCCATCCCACCCTTGCACAGCACTTCTGTTGGGGTGGGTGGCCTTGCAGGGAGGGATCCTAGAGAGCTTATGGCGGGACAGGAGCAGGACAGGGTTACACCACTGGGGCCCAGGGACTCCTTCCCTCAGTCCATGATGTGTGCGCTTGGTCCTTTCCCTCTGCAGGACATGACGGCCATCAAAAGCATCCTGCTGTGGAGGGTCTTCCATATGGGAGACGTGGACACAGTCATGGCTGGATTCACCACCCCAGGGTGCCCAAACTGCATCAGGGCTATCAGTGGGACGCACATCCCAATCTGTGCCCTGGACCATAGCGCAGCCAAGTATATCAACTGAAATGAATACTTCTTGATGGCGCTGCAGGCCCTGGTCAACTGCCGCAGCCAGTTCATGGACCTTTATGTCAGGTGGTCAGGCTGGGCACACAATGCCCATGCATTCTGCAACTCTGGATTGTGCCAGAAGATGGAGGCAGTCACATTTGTATCCTGCTGGGAGCTGGATGAAGGCTGAGTGTGCCTTTGGCCACCTCCAGGCATGCTTTAGGTGCCTGCTCTCCCACCTGGATGTTGGGTAGAACATCCCCCAGATTGTGGTGGCATGTTGTGCCCTGCACAACATAGTGGAGAGGAAAGGAGAGACCTTCCTCCTGGGGTGTGGGGGTGGATGCTGGCTACAAGTCTGAGCAGCTGGGCGCAGCTCCAATCCACCAGGCCCATCAGGACATGGTGAAGAACTGCAAGGCCCGGAGGGAGAGCTTCTCCCATGGCCCCCAATCACCCCAGGGCCCAGCCAGTTGGGGGGGCCTCAAGCCCACAGCCCTACCCTGCCCCATCATGACCCCTCCTTACACCCCCCACCCCCTTGCCCTCCCGCATCCCCTAACCAGTAAAGAGGGTTGTGGGCGTGGTGAATATCCATTTTACTTAACCAGAGAAAAATGTATTGAAAAGAACTGGTGTAATGACAAACTATTTACAATAAAGCAAAGTGCAAAAACCTTTGAACTATGTACAGTGGGGGCATCTTGTGGTGGGTGGGGGCATCCGAAATTGGATGGGGGGTCTGGAGCCAGGGGGTGTCAGGTATCAGAACTTAGATGGGGGAACCTGGGGACAGGAGGTACTGGCATACTTCAAAACATGGAGGGGGTGGGTGGCCATGAACCCCCGGGGGAGTGGAACCCCCAGCAGCATTGGCCTTGGGATCCCCTCCAGCTGTGGTCCTGGAGCCCCCATCAAGGCTGGGTTGGGGCCAGGAGCAGGGGGAGGTATGGAGTAGTGGGGCTGTGGTGGGCTCTGAGTGAGCAGGGGAGGCTTGGGGAGTGTGATGTTCAGCCACAGTAGCAGGTCCACAACACTCTGCGGGATGGCTGTCGGGGGCAGGGTGAGGGGATGGGGGCAGCAGCTGTGGGTGGTTAGGCTGTCGTGTCCTTCCAGATGCCAGTGGCATCATCAAAGCAGAACATGAGGTGGTCCCAGGCCCACAACTACCATTTCATGTCATCCCACAGCCACCACTTCATGATGTTGGTCATCTTCCAGAGGGCGGCATTGTGGTCCCAGTGAAGGTCCTCCTGGACGTCCCAACAGCCCTTCCATGTGTGGGCTTGCCCTGGTGTTAGGGTGAGGCTGGTTTGCCCTGGAGGTGAGGTGGGGCTGGCCCAGCCCTTGCATGGTGTAGGTCCAGCTGTAAGCAAAACAAGGAAAAGAGACAGTGAGTCATTCACTCAATGCAGCCCCTAGGGCCCTGCCCCTCCACCATGAGTAGTGACCAACACCCCCCAGGCCAAGAGAGGGGACTGTCTCAGGAGCAGAGCCATGTATGGCCTGCACAGTGGGCCCTGCTGCACCAGGGCTCTGCAGTGCCTCCAGGACTGGGCTGACTGCAGCTCCCCACCTTCCCTTTCAAAGGGATAGCAGCCGGGGCGGGGAGAGGGGGTCTGGCCTCAGAGGGGTCCCCACGTGTGTGGCAGGTGACCCGGGAGCAGCCTGGCCCTCCCCAGGACCTTCTGCACCCCACAGCTGTGGCTCACAGCACTGTCCACAAGAGTGGGTGCCACCTCTTGCCTGCCAGCATGCCCATGTGTCAGGTGCTGCATTCCTCAGTGTGTCCAGCATTGGTCTGGCGCCCACTTCCAGCCATGGCAGGTGCTGGCAGGCCCACTTCCCCGCCCACCCAGGGCCTGGTGCTCGTCAGGCCTGTGTTCGATGGGCTGTCTGCTGGGTCTGGGTGGTGCACACTACCTTGCACATGGTTCCACATGACAGGACCACAGCATGAGCTCCTGCCCAGGCTGGCCAGGTGACACTCGCAGCACGCCCTGTCTGTGCCTGCCTCACATGCCCTGGAGTGTGTGATGCATGGGGTACTTACTGGAGGGACACATACCCAGCACTGACAAATCTCGGGAGGTGGTCTGCCTGGTGGGGACGGACTCCAGCACAATGACGAAGCTGCTGCTATCCTCTGACATTTTGTCTGGATCTGGCTCTGGCAGGGGTTGGGGCTTGGAGGCCTTCTCCTCCTGCTGATGGTGCTCTGGCTGCAGTAGGGGAGCCTTGAGCACTGTGTCCACACTAGAGTGTGGCAGGGATGTGTCCCCCCACTAGGATGTCATGCAGCTCCCAGTAATAGGATTAGGTGGAAGTTCCTGCCCTGGAATGTTGGACAGTGTCCCAGGTCCTGATGTAGCCCTGGCGAAGCTCCTTCACCTTCACCCGGACCTGCTCCATGTTCCACCAGGTAGTGGCCACCTGGGTGTTGAAGAAGGTGTTGTGGTACCGTACTTTGGCATCTTGCAAGGTCTCCTCCTCCCCACACAGGTCCAAGAGGGCCTGGATCTCGGCCCCAGTCCTGGTGGGGGCCCATCTCTTTGAGCCCTGGGGTGGCTCCTGGAACCCCTGTGGCTGGTGCCTTAGGGTCCCGGGGGACTGTAGGGTGCCTGCTGCTCAGCCATCCACAGAGCTCTCAGCTATGGTGTGGCTGTAAGGACATGGGGGACTGCAGCCTTATAGACCTGCTGCTTCCACACTCTCAGCTTCATGTTTCCCCTGGGCTCCCTGAAGCCTTAAGAAGGGCCAGCGGCAGACACCATAGAGTGCTGCTTGCTGTGAACAGAATGTTCCCTGGGGCACACGTGCAGCACCCTGGAGGCCTTTTCTGTCAACCGAAGGCCCCCTGGAATGTCCAGACCCACGTTTTGTCGACAGAGGTTTGTCAGCAAAGGTGTTCTTCCTCGTGGGGAATGGGGTACGGCTGTCAACAAAAGTGCTGCGTCCTGCTGTCTTACTGACTTACTGTCGACAGAATGCGCTTGGGAATCTGGACAGTCCCTGAGTTTTGTCAACAAAATGGACGTTTTGTCTACAAAATCCTCTCGTGTAGACATAGCCTGAGAGAAATCAAGGTCCAGTCCCCCCATTTGCCTGGCATGAAGCTGGACTTTCCAGTCTTGGATTGCTTGTTTCTCATGCACGTGCCGTAGCCACTGAGCTCCGGGGTCACTCACTTTTTCTGTGGCCCAATGAATATGTGTTTATACCCAGAATTACCACTGCAACAGGAGACATTAAGATACACCTTTTGCAGAATACCCTGTAGCCCATATATGGGGAGTTGGTGTTAGGACATAGGCACGCCCCTCTACTTGGGACTGTGGACATGCCCAACTACTGAAAAGTAAGTACATTGGGGCACTTTAAATCTGGAGCATAGGTAGCTACAGGGTTAGGTGGCAGATGAGTAGGGATTTGTGGATGCCACTGGTTTCTAAATATTGGACATTGCCATTTTGTGAATATCACCCAGAGATGTGAATAGTGACAGAGAGTAAGCCGTGCTAGTCTACACACTATCAAAACAAAAAACAGTCAAGTAGCACTTTAAAGACTAACAAAATAATTTATTAGGTGAGCTTTCATGGGACAGACCCACTTCTTCAGACCAGAGCCAGACCAGAACAGAGTCAATAAATATTAAATCTTTATTTATTTAAATATTAAATATTTATTTATTTAAAATAAATATTGAGTCTGTTCTGGTCTGGCTATGGTCTGAAGAAGTGGGTCTGTCCCACGAAAGCTCACCTAATAAACTGTTTTGCTAGTCTTTAAAGTGCTATTTGACTGCTTGTTGTTTTTCGAGAGATGTGAAGTGATTTTTGCCAAGGTTACAAAATCAAGTCAGTAACAAAGCCTAACATCAATAAACATTGAGAACATTTGATATCTCATAGGATCAGCCCATAAAGTACTCACCAAACTAACCAAGGGGAGAGAAAATTAAAATGATACATCTAAAGTGTTAGACAGAAATGAAATCATTCCATATATGCATTAATCTCAGTACCAGAACATAATAACCAGAATATGTCACCTTAGTGATCCTAACCAGAGGGGTTTGTTGTTGTTGTTGGTTTCTTTGATGATGGATTTTGGCATTTTTTACTAAATAAAGCACTAGGTTATAATTTCTTTCCATTATTCTATGACCTCTGGAGATGGTTCACAAATATCTTGCAAATAATTTATCTGATTAATTATTCCTGCTGCTCGTGGAATAAATTATTCATGATTACGTTATGTCATAAATAATGATGATAAATTATCTTACTATTCCTATTTGACCAGCTGTAAGAATGGAGACTAAGTCAATAATTGAAGACATAGGAGTGTTTAGCCTGCAAATGTCATCCCCACAGTTGTATTCTAAAGCAAACAACAAACAAACATGATATTAAAATGTCTCCCAAAAGTCATTTTCAGATTATAGCCCTGTTCTTGCCCTTGCCAACATAAGTTAAAGAAAATCCAGTGCCAAAAACAAAAGTGTATGAATTCAACATTCAGGTTGTTCCTTTTAACCCACAAAAGCAAGTAAATTCACCTATGGTTCTTGGGGCACCATGAACTACTGTGTTCTTTATAAACAACATAATAAGGTATTTCATTATCTAAGCAGCCTAAGTCTGATCGGTGTAACATATTATTGGGTAAATATGAGATTGACAGATGTGATGCTGGCATTTATATGCTGTCTTGTTAAAAGATTGTCTTGCGTGGTGTCATGGAATTCCACCCACTTGAGTAAGCACTGAATTTGCTCTGTAGCAAGGGTGTGCAATAATGTTTGGTAGGAGGCCGCTCCAAGAATTTGGAAAGTGCATTCTTCCATGATATTAATGGAGGAGGTGTTGGGTCTGGATGGGTGGAGGTTGGGTGAAGGAGGCAGTTGTGACCTGGGCAGGGGACTCGGATACAGGGATTTGGGTTGTGACATAGAGCAAGATGGGGTTTGCACCTGGGGCAGGGGATTGGGGTGCAGGATCTGGGAGGCAGTCTGGGTGCAGCAAGAGGGGCAGAGGGTTTGACTTATGTGGGATGGGGGGCAGAAGGGAAGGGTGCCTGAGGCAGGCTCTGGATGGGAGACTTACCTGAGTGACTCCCAAGCAGCAGCCCAGCAGGTTTCTTAGGCAGGCTCCCTGCCTGCCCAGCCATGGCCGGGACCATGTGCTCTGTGAATACCTATGAGCCTGAGGGGAGGAGAAGGGTTCCTTCATGTGCATCTGTGCTTCAAAGCAAGCAGGTCTCAGGGGGATTGGGCAGGGAGGGGGTGCAGCATTTGAAGCCTCCCCTCTCCCTTTAGGCTTGCAATGCTCAAAGACAAACAGAGCCCTGACACTGCTTTTCTGAACAACGTGCAGGGGCCGGGAGCCTGCCTGAGGCTTCCTGCTGCACCCATTGGCTGGATCCAGAGGCTTGACAGGCAGGATCCAGTCTGCAGGTGGTATTTTGCCCAGCCCTGATCTATGGATTAATTTTTTCTTAGACCAGCTTGTCTTAGATATTTTGGCCCAGAATGTTAAGTCTGGCTGTGCACCTATGAAGGGGACTAAAGAAGCATAAAATGCCCCTTTATTTTCCTGCCCTGTCTATCTGAATCACGAGGGAGGGTGAAGGTGAGCAGGTTCTGTTGCAGTGGGAGGGGGAGCTGCATTTCACACACAGCTTGAGCTCGTTTTGCACAGAGGTAATGACCCCACAAAGTGCAAGGCAGGTGGGAATCAGTCCTAAGGCATTTTGTTTTTCTTGTGTCAATATAGCTCAGCATTCATCTATCACTAGTGTCAATTTGGAGAATACATGCTGTCCTTCTTAGTTGGAGATCAAAAATGCAAGTTATAAATGATGGGCACTGTGAACATGGGAAGGAAAAAAGATGACCTGACTCTTGTATCAGTTAACTCAGCTGACCTGAATGGAGTAATGATGCGGATGTGGAAGCCATCTTGTATAGAAGCCATTTCACATCCCTTACTTCTGCACGCACACAAGAGCCTGTCCTTTCCCTGACCTGTCTGGGAACGGCTGGGAGGATGACCTCTATGGAATGTGTTAATGAACTGTTTGGAGTTGGGGATCCAGCTCCCCCGTACCTGTTTCTCTTTGCTGATAACAGTTTCTCTTGGAGAAGTGATTTACGGGCCTCTGACTAATTGCCTCTGACACTGGGCTTTGTTTGTGTAAGGGTATAAAATACTAGAGTTAGCTGCATCAAGCAGCCTTGCTGGACCTGGTTTTACTGGTGTCCAGTCTGGCTCATCTGTTGCCTTATTGAATTCAATAAAGCTGAACGTTAGCTGCCTAAACTCAGAGAAGTCTTGTGCTTCAACAAGGAGAATTTGCAGAATATAGGAAAACTCACAGGAGAATTCCCAAATGAAAGTGATCTTTTTCTGTGCCACTTATTTTTTCCTTGATCTTGATGTGAAAACTTTTGAGGAGTTTATATGTTTTGCTGGGAGGGTTAGACTCTTTAAATTGCTTGAGTAACTATTCATGACCAATCCCCTTTCCCACACAACGTAGGGAGAATGCGCCATGAAGTCACGAAGATTCTATTTAAAAACCCTCTGAGCATGCTGGAAAGTGACTTTCAAATGCTGATTGTTTCAAAAATATATAGTTTTATTCCCTCCCCATCCAGGCCAAAGCCAGCAAAGTCTCTGCAGTTCTCCTTGCACGTTCATGCTAGGCCTGGTGCCAAAACTGCAGCTTTCTCTGTTCCAAATTTAACCCCAGAAAAGCGGGCTTCATTATTCAATGCCTTCTTATTCCGGAATAGTTTATTTCAAAATAATGCTGCTACACGCAAAGGCTACATCTACACTAGCTCCCTCCTTTCAGAAGCAGCATGGTAATGAGGCAGTTCAGAAGATGCTAATGAGGTGCTGACATGAATATGCAGCACCTCATTAATATAATGGTGGCCATGTATGATCTGAAAGTGCTGTTTTCAGCACAGACACTGCCTGTGTAGACGGGGGCCTTTTGAAAGGACCCCCCTGACTTCGAAAGCCCATTCTTCCTATTTGGTTTTAAGAAGATGGGGCTTTTGGAGTTCAGGGGGTCCTTTCAAAAGGCCCCCCCTCTACACAGTCAGCATGTAGTCCGAAAGCAGCACTTTGGAATCGCGTGCGGTTGCCATATTCATGTCAGCACCTCATTAGCATCTTCCAAACTGCCTCATTACCGTGCCCTTTTCAAAAGGAGGGGGCTAGCGTAGATGTAGCCAAAATGCATTTCAAAATAGCACTTAGCACTTTCCTATTTTGAAATACAGCTTTCACACACATAAAGCCTATTTCAGAAAAGAGCCAGTGGATGCACTATGGCTTACTATGAAAGAGGCTCTATTCCCTGTTTTAATCGCACTTTATTTTGAAATAGGTTCTATTCCTCCTGCAATGAAGTTTGCCAATTTCAAAATAAGCCACAATTATTTTGAAATAGCAGTTGCATTGATGTACATGTTAGGATAGTTATTTTGAAATAATGGCTGTTATTTTGAATTAACTTTGCTGTACACACCTACCCTGAGAGATTAAAACTTAAAACAGGTGTGTAACAAACACAAAAATAGAAGGATGCGCAAAGACGTGTTACAAAATGAACTTTCAGAGAAGTTCATATCTGGCTGAAACGTTTGAGATGCATTCATGGTTTCAGAAATAAGTCATCAGTCATCTGAATAATCAGTCTCATAAATAGCAGTAGAGCAAAGCTGCAACTTGAAAATACTCACAGATCACTTTTATTTCTCTTTGACCAGCTCTAATTTAGAAACTTTTGTTTCCACTATAACTTTATTTCCTGTATTTTCTTTGCTTTGAGCATCACATCCAGGCGTTCTGTTCCACAGTCATAGAGTGCCTGATAAACAGCCATTCTGTATTGTGCTGGCAATTTTAAAATGTCAAATAAACAGCCTCATTAGTTTTAGTGTAGCTTCTCGCTCCCCCATGGGAAACTATTTGGTTTTTATATGTGACCCTGCTGCATGTAAATACTTTCTTCTGCTCTTGGCTCGCTCCCTCGAGTCTTGTGCTGAAACAGAAATGTGATGTTAAGCTGGTAAATTGTGAGCCTTTTACTTGAAGTAATGCTACAAAGACCTACTCGATGTGCTTTTATCTCTTATTAGGAAAATTGCTGCCTATGATGAAGAAATTCAACATCTCTATGAGGAAATGGAGCAGCAAATCAAAAATGAGAAAGAGCAGTTTCTCTTGAAGGTGACTGCATCTCTTTATTATAGATAGGGAAAGCCTAATCCTGCTTTCATACCAGTGATTTCCGGCAGCGTGAGAGAAAAAAGACCCCAGCAATACTCAGAAAAGCAAGATAAAGCATAATTTCACTTGCATTATCCAGCAGTCCCAGGCTGGGTGATTAGTTGGATGGGAGACCAAAGAGCACTTGCAAACCGCACTAAGCGGTGCTGGTGATTTTCATGAGGTGGTATTACCCTTTTGGAATAACTGCTGAACCACATTGCTCAGAAACATGTCATCGTTTACATGCATTTTAAAATCAAGTTCCTCTTGACCACCTGTGATCACTGTGCCTCTGTCCCCTTCCTGGTCTCTCTGGCTCTGGCTACACTACAGAGGTAGTTTGAAATAAAATATGTCAAAACACCTTATTTTGCAATAACATGGCTATACACAAAATGCATTTCAAAATAGCACCCCACTATTTTGTAATAGCATTTCCGGTTCCATGGTGCTATTTCCAAATATTGCCATTGGAGCTCATTATGGCTAATTTTGAAATAGCGGTATTCCGTGACTTAATACCACCGATTTTGAAATAGGCATTATTCCTCCTGTAACGAGGTTTATCGATTTCAAAATAGTGCATCCACTATTTTGAATTTGTTTCAAAATAAAGTGTGCATAGTGTTGACACTAGCAATGTTATTTCAAAATAACAGCTGTTATTTCGAAGTAACTGTAGTTTAGACGTGCCCTCTGAGTGAACCTCCTCAAGTGACAGGTCTCATGACTTTACTTATCCTGGGGTGGAATTCCAAAGTTCTCCCGTTCTTAGACTGGCCCTACAGTGCCCTGTGTGTCTACTGTGCTCACCTAGCAAGTCCAAATGGGTTTAGCGCCTGCAGACCTTCCCTTCTAGAATCTGTGGCAAGATGTGAATAGAGTGACCAGACAGCCATCGTAAACCAAAATATTTATCCCAATGGGAGCAAGCCATAAAAAGGAGAGGATTTAAAAGCAACAAAAAGTCTGTATGTTCATCTGTCATACCTACAGGCTTACCTTCCCTGATGGTACCATACTCAGGTCTAGTTTCTTCAGATAACCCTGTGGACACTGCTACCACCACCTGGCTCCTTCCAGAATTGCTCCTCACCAACTATTAAACATCACCCCATTCCCACCTCTGCTGAGACAGTCTTCCTTTTAAACTGTCATAGTCCTCCTGATGTTCTGGTGTCCAGGCTTTTCATATCCAACATTGTCCCGTAGTATTTTAGCTCAAGCCATTGCTTCACTTGCTTGTTCTTTTTCATATAGATCCCTGTTAGATTAAACAAGTCAGTAAACATCCCAGTAATCTGGTGAATGCATTATTTGGAAATACAGCACAACACCATGTATGTCACATGCACTGTCCAAAAAGTTGCCCTGTAGTTTCAAAGGAGCTAGTGAAGTTACTCTTTACTTTCTGCCCTAAACTGGTGTGTAGTGTGTATTTTTCAGTTAGGTCCCACAAAAGTCTGGGGGATCTTTTTCATTGACTTCACTGGGCATTGGATTAGACTCTTAAATAGCAGCTGTGTTCCACTTTGGAGCTGGGTGAATTAGCATAATTAATTTCATTATTAATCCCTGTCATAGGCTGCCAGTTCAACCTCAGTTTAGCACTTTAGAAGTTACTCAGCACCCACACTAATGGCTGGCATATTCTCAAGAAATATTATTTCTTGGTGACTAATTTGTTTTTTGGGGTTTGGAGTTTTAAACTTTCTCCCTGAAGCAAAAGTTTGAAAAGGCCTTACAGAATGCAGAGACATACAGATGTCCTAAAAAAGAAAATGACTGCTTATTTCTGGAAAAGTGTAGTGTTTGAAAGATACGTAAAAAGAAATAGGAAGGCAAATAAGTACAAACTGTTGGTATTTAAAATATTTGGTACCCTGCTGATTAAAGACTGTGTTAGAAGAATGGTTATTATGTCTTATTCATTTGGATATATACTTTTCTGCATAGGAAGCCAGTTAATGTACCTTAAATTGCCTCATTAAATATATTGTTGAGAGTGAGAGGAGGAAAGGAGAATATTTCATTGTTCCTGCACCCACCCCTTCGTGGGAGGTTTTATCACTTTCTAACCAAGTTTTCCTGAAGAACTAAGGGGGGACAGCTTCTCAGCCAGTGTGAGTCATTGGGGTTGATGCACTGATGCGGTTCTGGTCATTTATGTCTAGTGGCACATTAGCCACTGGGACAGTGGAACCATGTTAAGGGACCCCAGCCAATTGGGGGTCCCCCTAAAACTCGCATCCCCACATGTGGATGTGCTCCACCCACCCAGCTGGTGCTTCTGCCAGGGAGTGGGTTTGGGGTTCTGGGGTTTGCTCCACTCCACAACCTGCCTGGTGCTTCTGCCAGGGAATGGTGGAAATCTCTACACCACAGTACCTGGACTGAGACCTGTCACTTGTGGCTGAACTACAGGAAACCCTTTAGAAAGGCATCCAGCGTAGAATTTTCAAATATGTGGAAGCAATTCTGCAGGTTTAGCCCCATTTTGAAAAGTGACGCAGACTCCTAAGTCTCATGGACGCAGGCTCAGATGTTTCTAAATCACTGTCGAAAATGGTGCCTAATGTAAGTCTTTCTGGCACTTTAGAAAATTTTACCTCCTATGCAGGTCATAACCTCAGCTGGCGTAGCTCAGCACAGGTATGCCAACTTCAGTGAGGTCAACGGGGCTATGGCAAGTTACACGAACTAAGACTATCAGCTCTTCAGTTAGGTAACCTACTCTACTGGTTAGTAATCCTCACTGTTAAAAATCCTCTCCTTGGCTACGTCTACACGTGCCCCAAACTTCGAAATGGCCATGCAAATGGCCATTTCGAAGTTTACTAATGAAGCGCTGAAATGCATATTCAGCGCTTCATCAGCATGCGGGCGGCAGCGGCGCTTCGAAATTGACGAGCCTTGCCGCCGCGCGGCGCGTCCAGACGGGGCTCCTTTTCGAAAGGACGCCACCTTCTTCGAAGTCCCCTTATTCCCATGCACGGGAATAAGGGGACTTCGAAGTAGGTGGCGTGCTTTCGAAAAGGAGCCCCGTCTGGACGCGCCGCACGGCGGCAAGGCGCGTCAATTTCGAAGCGCCGCTGCCGCCCGCATGCTGATGAAGCACTGAATATGCATTTCAGCGCTTCATTAGTAAACTTCGAAATGGCCATTTGCATGGCCATTTCGAAGTTTGGGGCACGTGTAGACACAGCCCTTATTTCCAAATCTGACTGTTAGTTCTGTGCATTGTCCCCTGGACCACATTTCCCTGATGCTAAGGACACTTTTTGCTTAACATTTATGTCCTTTCGTTTTGCAGGACACACAGAGGTTTCAGTCCCGCAGTCAAGAGCTGGAACATAAACTCCTTTCAAAAGAACAAGAGCTGGAACAACTGGTTCAAAAACAGAAAAGGGTACTTAACAGAATTACATAGAGAGAGAGAGAACTGTAGATGATTCTCAGGTGCCCGTGTGATTTTCCTTCTTAACTTCTCTTTTTTTCCTTCACATATTAAGCAATATTTCTACTCTCAAATTTTTTTAAATAAAACACATTAGAAGCGATTGGCCACCATGAAAGCTACAGTTCCACGCTCTAGAAATAGGAAGACAGATAAATACAAACAGTTACTATTTAAGATATTTGGTACCCTGCTGATTGAGGACTGTTTTAGAGGAACCTAGATGCCAAGGCCATGAGGGACCGTTGTGATAAACTAGTCTGACTTCCTGTATAACACAGGTCATAGAACTTGCATTAAGTAATTCCTGGAGCATCTGTTTTAAAAAGCTATCTGTTCATAATGTAAAAGTTGTCAGTGATGAAGAATCCATCACAACCTTGGAAAATTGTTCCAGTGGTTAATTATGCTCACTTTTAGAAATATACACATTATTTACAGTCTGAATTTGTCTAGTTTCAACTTCCAAGCATTGGATTGTGTCATAATTTACATATTTTCTTTACTGATTTTTTTATTGACCAGCACATACCTCTCCTTATAAAGAGATAATACAGTAGCAATATGTGCTATTTTATATAAACTTCTAAAGAGTGTCACCTTTCTGCCTACGTTCTTTTAAAAAGCTGTCCCTTAGCAGCCTAAATCCCAAAGAGATAGGCCCTTTCATCAATCTGAAAATGGGATTTAGACCCCTACATTGCTCACATACACGGTTTCAAAATTTTTACTCATTGTCCTTTGCTTTCTAAAGTGTTTTCTCTCCCAAGGCATTATGTGAAAACAATGGGCCTGATTTTACTCAGCGTTAGATGAGTTCTGTGCAGATGTAGGAGATTCCTGCTGCTTTAATTCATGCCAGGTACTCTCATTGTATCTGGATGGCCTGGGATCTGGAGACTACTATGGAACCTTACAGCTGTCAGTGAACAACTCCACTCCAGATTGTTCCAAGTGCTCTTTGGCCGTACTGGAGAATCATTGCCATAAACATGATATAGTCTTTTTAAAACCCTCTGGACCTGATTCTTTCCAGTCTCATGTCAGTTTTATGGCAATGTATCTTCCCCAGAGAGCCTCCTGATTTACACACATGTACACAAGAATGCAGCAGTGCTCACCAGCTTGTCATCTTTCTATATCTGTGTCTGCTGTAATTTGTTCCACGTTCTGGGGAAGCTCAGTACTTTTCTTCTGTAAAATTGCCATAAATCCCAGCAACTTATATCCATGGGGTAGATTTTAATACAGTTTGAAAAGTGAAATCCCTACTGGTGACTGGCCTGCTACTGAAATTCTGGGGATAGATCTCCTCTATTTAGAGTAAACTCTTTCATATCCAACATTCTGCTATCCGGAACTCACATAACCATCATTTTAACCACAAGTAAATTTTAGTGATGTTTTCAATAAGTACTATATAGTGAAAGGAAATACAAATAAATACAGCAAGTACAGTGTACGTTTACGGTGGACAATACTACTGTTAGGAAGTAAAGTACCCTGCAAAGAAAAACTCATGGCACTGAGTCTCAGAGCCCAGGCTAATTGACTGTCCTGGGGCGTGGGCCATACCATTAAGGCTGTGTCTACACTAGCATTTCTCTTTTGAAAGACGCATGCAAATGAGGGAAATCTAAAATGCAAATGAGGTACATATTTACATATGTGACACCTCATTTGCATATTCTTTCAAGAGAAGAAAAGCAGTGTAGACACGGCTCTTTCAAAAGTAAACCCCATCTTCAAAAGAACCCTTCTTCCTTAAAAAATAATAAAAAAGTACGAAGAAGGGTTCTTCCGAAGATGGGGATCACTTTTGAAAGAGCCCTGTCTATACTGTTTTTCTTCTTTCAAAATATGGTCTTTTGAAAGAAGAAGATGCAAATGAGGCCCAGGTGTGTAAATCTGTGCCTCATTTGCATACCTCTTTCAAAATAGGAATGCCAGTATAGGCACAGCCTAAAAGCGGGAGTAGATGTTCCTGATCAGGCTGGTGCCCAGGATCTGAAACCAGGTAATGCTCCTGATTTAGAATGTCTACACTGCTGTCTTTAGCCTGGCAGCCCAAACCAGGGAAACCAAGTCAGTTCAGCTGGGTGTGAGACTTGTTACTGCAGTTTTTTTTTTTCACAAAGTAAATATACCCTCTTACTACAAATTGTAGTACAGTAGAACCTCTTTACCTCAGGTATCTGTGATCCAGGCATACCCGTGCTTGAAACACCAACATGGCAGGAGTGCTGTAATTATAATAAAGACAAAGTAAATTTAAATATAGTGCAGCAAAACAAAAAGTATGCATAGTGTCTAGCACAAATTAAACTTGTAAACATGAAATGGCAGAACACTGTAATGTACAATTAGTGGTTTTCTGCTTAATTACCTACATATGATAATAAAAAAAACCAAAATAACAGTTTAAATACAGAGCAGTAAGGATCTATCTTATATCATGTTATACACATATAATGGTTTATATATACACCACAGCTTTAGTAATAGACTTTGTTTACCCTTCATTTATGGCAAACAGCCTGGTCTGGAAAGCTTAGCAAGTTTTCCAAGGTTGCTGGATTAAAGACGTTCAAGTATATTTTTGTCTACCGCCCATTGCAGCTGCATGCTGAATATCTGCCACATTCTACCCAACAAGTTGCAGTGTTTCAGCAGTGAATCAAATCAACTCTGTCTCTCTGTGTTTGGCTACGTCTACACGTGCCCCAAACTTCAAAATGGCCATGCAAATGGCCATTTCGAAGTTTACTAATGAAGCGCTGAAATGCATTTTCAGCGCTTCATTAGCACGTGGGCGGCCGCGCACTTCGAAATTGACGCGCCTCGCCGCCGCGCGTCTCGTCCAGACGGGGCTTGTTTTCACAAGGACGCCGCCTACTTCGAAGTCCCCTTATTCCCATGAGCTGATGGGAATAAGGGGACTTCAAAGTAGGTGGCGTCCTTTCGAAAAGGAGCCCCGTCTGGACGAGACGCGCGGCAGCAAGGCACGTCAATTTCGAAGTGCCGCGGCCGCCCATGTGCTAATGAAGCGCTGAATATGCATTTCAGCGCTTCATTAGTAAACTTCGAAATGGCCATTTGCATGAAGTTTGGGGCACGTGTAGACACAGTCTTTGTGTGTGTGTCAGCTTGTAAATCATTGGGTTTTTTTCAGAATGCAATTAACTATATACGTAAGGTATTATTACTCATTATTTTATAATGGTTATTTTTTAATCTTAGCAATCATTTACCTTCCAAGTGGATTTAGACATCCATTGTTAATGAGTTACACAAAAGTTGTTCTTTGAAAGACTTTAGCTGTGTCTTTGTCTATATATTTCTCTTCTAACCTGCTTGGTGTAGAGCCTGGGCAAACTTGAAATCGTTATACTTGGATTTCAACCCTTGCTTATTCAGAGGAAACTTAGAGTGGCATCAGGGGAAGTTTGTCTGAGTCCGAACTTCATGGGTTTGACCTCAACAACTAACAGAGGAGCCTGAAATGATAGTTGTATAAACATACACTATATTCCAAGAGCCAAGCTGTGCAAAGACTGGATTTATGCTGTGCTATAAAATCCAAATGCCCTTTTTATTTTTATGGGCATGCTGTTGAAAAGAAGCTAGCACCAGAAAGACAGGATTCCCTTCTTTTATTTTTATTGTCAGTGAAAGGTATAGTTAGTCAGATAATAAACTGCACTTGAAACCTTTGTCATTTTAACAGCTGAGTGGTGGCCTCTGCCAGCCTAAATTATAATAAGTGATGGCTGGCCAGCTGAGTGGTCCACTCGGACTTTTTCACCCAACAACATAATTCAATGCAGTTAGTGCAAAATTTATTTTCACTTTTATATCTTTGCTCATTCTCAGCACTTGGGGCCCAGCTCTCCTTCTTCCTTATACCTGTTTTTATAAGGATGTAACTTCCATGATTTTGTGGCATTATTCCTGAGTTATACCAGCACTGATGTAATACAAATTAAGCCCTCAGTGCCTTAGTCAATTCCTTCTCTCTTCCTCTTAGTTTGAAATGGACTTTGCCAATTCCATTTATTCTTTGAATGAGTGATGGTCACTTTCTTTAATTACAGCATCCTTGCTGGATTATGAAAGAATCTTTTGAGAATGATTCAAATCCCTTTTGCCAAACTGCATTAATTAGACAAAATAATTTTTTGGTTTTTTTTATAATCCAGTGTGATTATTCTGGTGATGTGAGGGACTGTACAATATGTGGAGAGAAACTGCCAGGTGAGAAAAGCTCAGGGCTGTTCTTACTGACTCATCCAGATGGAAGGTCAGGTAAGCTGTGGCTGTACTGCAGCCCTATTTCAAAATAAGATATTTTGAAACAGCTATTTCGAAATATCTTATTTTGAACTAACATAACTACACACAAAATGCATTTCAAAATAGTACCCAGCCAAGGCATGTTGTCAAGGCCAAAAATATCACTGGGTTAAAAAAATTGGACAGATTCCTGGAGGACAGGTCCATCCTTGGCTACTAGCCAGGAGGGTCAGGGGTGCAACCCGTTCCTAAACCATTTGCCCTGCTCCGTTCATTTCTTTTGAATCATCTTGTTCTGCCAACTGTTGGAAATTAGAGTACTGGGCTAGATAGCACCTAGCTATTTCAAAATAGCATTTCCTGGTCCGTAGCACTATTTTGAAATAGTGGCATTGGAGCCCATTGTGGCTTATTTTGAAATAGCGCTATTCTGTGTCTTAATAGTGCCTATTTCAAAACAGCAGGTTCAAAATAGATGTTATTCCTCCTGCCATGAGGGGTACCAATTTCAAAAACGTGCCCCTGCTATTTTGATTTTATTTTGAAATAGCATGTGCATAATCTAGATGCTAGCAAAATTATTTTGCAATAACGGCTGTTATCTCAAAATAACTCTGTAGTGTGGCCATAGTGTTAGGGATCACCTGGCAGAGCTGTCATCTATGGACAAGGGTCAATTAAAGGCTGATCCAAACCTGCGGGGAACCCAGAAACCAACTGAGTGTAGCTCTCCCAATACGGAGGGGCCTACATCTTACAAATGTAGATTCAACATCACTCACCAGGAACAGTACAAGACTGCAAGCCAGTAGATTCGTTGGTTCAGGCCCCTCTGCTACCTGCCATCTCCTTGAATTGTCCGCATGCCCTCATACTGCACAGGGCATTATCTGTTATATCCCCAAAGTCACAGCAGGCTGGTGTTTCAGAGAGTAGGCAGCTGGGCTCAGCACAGGACCATGGCCCGGGAGATGTCTTGCACTTGGAGAAGAAGATAGTTGGGGTCTGTGCTTGGGATAAAGGGCAGTTGTGTTTCCATCCTGTGGGGAGATTAGATAGATGGTTAGGTGAAAATCTAGGCCAGGGAGAAGGAGGTATGTATGGATCTGATTATGTATACAGGTGGGTGAGTTGGGGCTGTAAGAGGCTGAAGATGATCAGGTCATTATTAGGGAAGTGAAAGAACTGAAAGGGGACTCTAAAAAATTAATTACGGTGGGGATCTAATTGCATCATCCACAAACAGCATGGGCAGGTGCAATTACTTGGTGTGAATGTAAAGGGTGAAAATTAAATTTCAGCTCTTCACCCAGACAATACATTTTACACAAGCCTAATTTTTCTAAGTGGAGATGGACAAGTGCCAGGAAAGAAAGGATATGAGCATTTCTAAAATAACCTTATCTTGATAATCTGCTAACTTTGCCACAAATGTTCCTCTTCCTGAGAGCACACAGGAACACCAGCCAGGACATACTGAATCAGACTAATGGTCCATCTAGACCAGTACTAATTTCCAACAGTTGCCAATACAAGACGATTCAAAAGAAATGAACAGAGCAGGGCACAAGGTTTAGGAAGAAGTTGCACCCCTGACTCTCTTGGCTAGTAACCATGGATGGACCTGTCCTCCAGGCACTTGTCCAAATTTTTTTAACCCAGTTATATTTTTGGCCTTCACAACATCCCTTGGCAATGAGTTCTACAGGTTGGCTGTGTGTTGTGAGAAGATGCCCTTGCTGCTTTTTGTTTTAAATCTGCTGTGCATTAATTAATTAATATATCTACTTATGTAAAACATTTGATACTATCTCACATGACTTTCCCATAAACAAATCAGAGATACGCATCCTAGATGAACCTGCTACTAGGTGGGTTCATGGCTGGCTGGAAACAAGTCCTCAGAGTAGTTATCAATGGTTCACAATGGCCTGCAAGAGCATATTGATTTGTTTCCTGTAGGGTTCTATCTTGGGTCTGGTCCTAGTCCGTATCTTCATAAATTATTTAGATTATGGCACAGAGTGTGCTCTTGTAAAGTTTGCAGACTATGCCAAGGTGAAGGAGATTATAGGTGCTTTGGAAGGCAGGATTAGAATTCACAATGATCTTTACAAACTGGAGACACAGTCTGCATTAAATAGAATGAAATTCAGTAAGACGAAGGAAGGAATAATCAGTTTAATAAAAACAAAATGGGAAATGACTGCCTGGAAGGCATATTACAGAAATGGATCTGGGAGTTATCATGGATCACAAACCAAATATGGATCAACAGTATAATAATGTTGCAAAAAAAGTGAATGTTGTTCTGGGATTTATTATTGGGAGGATTGTAAGCAAGATGCAAGAAGTAAATTCTACTCAGCACAGATAAGGCCTCAGCTGGACTACTGTATTTACTTCTAGGCACCACACTCCAGGAAAGGTGGACAAACTTGAGAAAGCACAGGGGAAGCAGCAAACATGACTAAAGGACTAGAATACATGACCTGCTAGGAAAGATTAAAAGATAGGTCTGTTTAGTTTGGAGCAGAAAAGACTGGGGAGGGTAGACATTTAACTATCTACATGTCTCGCAAACAAACTGTGTTCATCTATGTGGCTGATCATTCTATTCTTTACTATAATGTCAGCCAATTTGCCTGGTGCTGAAGTTAGGTTTACCAGTCTATAATAGCTTGGACTGCATCTGGAGCCCTTTTTTAAAAACAATTATGCCACGTTAGCAACCTTCCAATATCTGGTTCAGACACAGATTGAAGTGATACGTTACAAAGCACAAAGTTACAAAGTAGTTTGCAATTTCATATTTGAGTTCCTTCAGAACTCTTAGATGAATAGCATCTGGTGTTAGTGATTAGTACTGTTGGGTTTTTTTGTTTGTTTGTTTGGTTGGTTGGTTGTTTTTTTTTTTCCAATTTGTTCCACAACCTCCCCCATGGGCACTTTAATCTGGGACACTTCCTGATATTTCTCACCTAAATATAAGGTTCAAGTGTGGGAAGCATCTCATACCCTCTGCACAGGAGACAGATGTGAAGCATTGACTTGGCTTTTCTGCAATAGGCTTGTCATCTACCAGGGCTCCTTGAGCATCTCAGTTGTCCACGGGCTCCAATGGTTGTTTCCTTGTTCTCATGTACTACAAAATGTTTTGCTGTTTCATTTTTATGGCTTTCACTAAGTTCTTCAAATTCTTTTTTTAACCTATGTTATTATGCTTTTACACTTGATTTGCCAGGGTTTATGTGCCTTTCTGTTTCCCTCATTCGGATTTGACTACCAGTTTTAAGGGATGCATTTTCACCTCTGACATCCTCTTTTACTCTCTTGTTTAGCCTTGGTGGTATTTTTTTGTCTTCTTACTTTTTTGTGTGAGGAGAAAGATCATAAATTTAGTGTGAGCCTCTGTTACGATGTTTTAAAATAATATCCATGAAGGTAGCAGGGTTTTCACTAGTGTGACTATTCTTTTAGTTTTCAGTTCACTAGGTTCCTCATTTTGTGGTCAGGTGGTCACTAGTTTATTCCTACAGCGCTATTTTTTTTTTAATTCAGGCATGGAATTTCTATCCCTAGATATTATATGGTTCATTCAAGACTTTTACTCCATTTGACGATATGCTGTCCTTCATGTAAAGTGCCACTGCCCTACCAGTGCAACCCACTCTGTCATTCTGTATATTTTATACCAACGTATTACCATATCCCGTAGATTATCATAATTCCACAAAGTTTCTGTGATGCCTTTATATCAATATCCTTTTAACACCAGGCACTCAACTTCACCAATCTTACTAGTTTGACTTTTAGTACATGTATACAAGCATTTATAAAATATATCAATATTGAGTTTTGCTAAACTGTTTAGCAAAAAGTTTCAGGCCTGATCTTAGTTATAAACCAAATTGGGAATGAGGGAATTTCGAAGTGTGGTGCTTATTTCAAAGCACCCATGTCTATACAGCCAGTCTGTGTTTTGAAAGCAGCACTTTCGAAGCATGACTGGCTGCTATCATGCTAACGAGGCACTGAATGTGCATATCAGCACCTCATTATCCTGTTCTGAAGTGCCACATTAACATGCCCCTTCAGAAAGGGTGGGGCATGGGTAGACACAGCCCTCATGTCTTAACAGCACCTATTTCAAAGTAAAAAAGCAGTAAAGTAGCACTTTAAAGACTAACAAAATAATTTATTAGGTGAGCTTTCGTGGGACAGACCCACTTCTTCAGACCATAGCCATACCAGAACAGACTCAATATTTAAGGCATAGAGAACCAAAAATAGTAATCAAGGTTGACAAATCAGAAAAAAAAATCACCAAGGTGAGCAAATCAGAGAGTAGAGGGGCGGGGGGGGAGGGCAGTCAGGAATTGGATTAAGCCAAGTATGCAAAAGAGCCCCTATAATGACCCAGAAAATGTGCATCCAGTTCAAACCACAAGTTATGTATCAAATTTGAATATAAAAGAGAGTTCAGCAGCCTCTCTTTCCAAACTAGTGTGAAAATTCATCTTCAATAAGACGCAAACTCTTAAGTCATTAACTATTTCAAAATAGTTATTTCAAAACAGGCACTGTTCCTTCTGCAATGTGTTTTACAGATTTTGAAATAATGCACCTGCTGTTTCAAATTTATTTCAAAATACCATGTACATAGTTTAGACAACAGCAAAGTTGTTTCAAAATAATAGCTGTTATCTTAAAATAAGTTGTCTGTTTGGCCGTAGGTTTTGTGAGCTAGCTGAAAAAAACTCTGGCCTAGTGGTTTACATTCAAGAGGGCCCCAAGATGGGAACAATAGAAGTGTCCAAGGGGGGAGGGACAGTTGGTAGTATAACTGGGCAAAATTTTATGACCAAATAGTCTGTTTGGTGAAAATACAGTTTTAGGTCGACTAAAACTATTCTTGAATTTGAGTCACATTCAGCAAATGGTTTCAGCCAGAAAAAAATCCAGAAAGTCAAAATGTTTTATTGTATAAAAATAGATTTTTTTTTTTTTAAGATTAGCTACTGAACTGAAAAATCAATTTTTTCGTTTGGCTTTAATTGGCAGAGCTTTGTAGGGAAGGCTTCTTGCACTGGCCCAGAAAATGCCGGTCTCTGCCTTTCAGGAGCAGAAAAATTCAGGGGCATACACAATTTCTGTTCAAATTCTTTCATCCTTTATGTGTTGGTCTCAAAGATTTACCTAGTATCACTTTAAAGCTCCTTTAATACATTTAAAACATATTTGCTAACAAAACTAAACACAAGACTAGCATTTATGTATTTCTGGATGACATTTGCTTTGTACAAGTTTAGTCAATAGCCTTTTTCCCCCACAACTTTTTCCTCCCCTGCTTCCAGAGCCAAATTTTTTCCCCACACAAGGGCCTTTTTGCATCACTGGACCAGCACAAAGGGGCCATAAACAGACAAGATCTACCCAGGTGGGAATTCCCCTGGTATGAGAGCGTATCCACTCACAAACAGCTGGTGTGTTCAGCTGCAGTTCTAACCCCTTCCAGCTCCCAGTGTGCATGTCCGAGGCAGGAGAGAGGGATAAGAGAAAGCAGTAACAGCACCACAGTTTAGGTTGAGCACCTATGGGATGCTACTACACTAAGACAGGGCCCAGGTCAGCATCGAAATTAATCCTGCAACCACCTCCTGCAACCACCTCCTTAAACCCTCCCTAACCCTCATCAGCTGCAGCCCAAACTTACTGAGGACAGCTGACAATCTGTCCCTCAATACAGCTAAGTGGATATTACAGGTATTAAGTAGCAAGGTCCCATCTTCTACCATAACACATGCTGCTTTCCAAAAAGTTGCTACGCTGCCTCTCTGGAGCCACTTCACCATTGCTCTTTCATTAGGCAGTAGCAGGTTGAATCATTGTGCTGCTCTTTTATACACATTAGGTGCTACTCTTATCTTCTCATCTATTTGGTGCATTCTTTCCTTGCATCTACTTTGAAGCATGAGTACAATAAATGGTTTCATTTAGGGTTTAAAATTTAAATGCCTTTTAAATGCCAAGCTAACATAGCTCAGTGAGTGAGAGACATTTTCTTTTTTCCTTTTCTTTCCCTTCTGCCCCCATTTAGCTGGAGGGGCAGTGTAAGGAACTGCACAATGACAAACAGGAGACCAAAGTGGAGAATACCAAGCTGAAGCTAACAAACCAAGAGCTGCAGCAGGAACTGGAGCGAACATCACAGGAGTTAATGACTGCCCAGCAACAATTACAGATGCTCCAGGAAGAGGCTTCAAGACTACATGAAGAGAAAGAAGTGTAAGTAACCTCTACCTGTGCCAACAGTACACTTGCCTAAAATGAGAGTGAGCCTGATTTGCCACACGTACTCCACTTTCTTCAGGAAGTTTAAAACCCATCCAAAATGCATTTGATGCTGATGGAGTCTCATATCCATGCGAATGCTCTAGGTGAACATGTATATAAAAGATCATGCCCATGCCAGAAATGCAAACATGGTTGCATATGGGATAAACACAATTGTCTACAGCCATTATAGGCAGTTGTAGCCCTCATTTGTTTGGGTCACATTTCTCATATATTTTCCCTGTTTACATTTTTCTTCAAAGTGGTTAATGGCAACCCGACAACTCTGGTTTCACCTTTCTCTGTTGCGGGTCTTGCTTCCCTGGGGTCAAACTGACATGCTGTCAAGTTTTATTTCAGTGTGCTTTTGTATTGTTTTATATTCACTATGATGAATGGGTGCTTGTCTTTAGCTAACCATTCAATATGGCCTTGAATAGTCTCAAGCTGATCCCATGTACAAGATGCCAGACCAACTCAGCTGAACTTTGATCAGTATGCTTTGAATGCCAGATGTCCAACAGGGATTGAGAATTGTGAAAGCACTACTGAAACACAACGTCAAACTCACATAAGTGAAGAAGTTTTACACCTGTCTTGAACTTATTAGTTAGAATAACCAGATCATGCAGCCCTTGCTGTGACTGACCCTATTGATGTCATTGACGATGTAGCTAGAGTAAGGACCACAAAACTGTAGCTCAAGTGACGTTTGCGAAGGGTGGTAGGAAGCACTCTATAATTACTAGGTTGAAATACTCATGACAGATATATTTCTTTATTTCCCTGTGTTGTAGGGAGGTATACAGGGTGACAGAAAGTTTACAGCGAGAGAAGTCAGGACTCCTGAAACAACTGGATTTTTTAAGGTAACGCACAGCCATTTGCAGAATTTCTTGCATTATCATTATAAAATTATGTGCTTATTTTAAAGCTCTTAAAGTGTGACCCCTAATGTGGCAGAAATGCCCTTTTGGTATTAACCCAAGCATATGGACATTCCTCAGTGGCCTAGAGAGAGTGGAATATCCTTACATCAGAGCTGTTCCATTCATAGGACAAATCAGGGCAGCCTCCCCAAGCCCCATGCTTTACACAGCTGTTTCATGGACAGAAAGGACCTGGGGGCTTACAGGGGACTACGCAGGGAGACAGGAGGAGTTGCCTTATCTCCCTTCCCTTCACACTCACCATGCAGGCAGCCCGGACTCCTCCCTGTCGTGTTGCCCTTCTGGCCTGCTGTTCTTGATTTCTCTTTAATGGCAGGAAGCGGAGAGCCCCAGCTCATTTTGCCTTTTATCTCTGCATCATATGTAGCTCATTCAGAATGGAGAGTATTCATTTTTAAAAAAAAAATTCTGGATAATTTTCTGTCTGATATTTTATAGTAATGCAGCTACAACATTTGAAGCTTTTTCTGGGCACTGTTTAATGCTCTTTGTAATGTGAAATATTATCTAATGTAAATAGTATCACCTCATTTTTGCTATTTGGTTACTCAGTTTATATAAGCTAATTATAGGGGCATTTGACCAATAAATATTCTTTCATCCACCATGAAATGGATAAAAAATATTTCATATGGGCTCATGGTGGGCCCCCAGTTTTAGTATGAGACCCACTGTAGGTTTGCAGTGCCTTTGCCAGTGTACAGCACTTCATCCCCCTCTAGTGGTGTTTGGGTCACCGACAGAGGTGGGTGAGCCTGCCAGAGCTTTGGCTAGCAGTTCCTGGGTCTTCCTGTGAACCAAGGCAATAGCAGACCCATTCACCTCTTTATGTGACCCAGCAACCTTGAGAAAGTGACAGAGTACCACCCTGAGCAGGTGTGGCATAGCTCTGCAGGGAGCTTGCTTGTCACCTGGAGCGCCTCTCCTCAGTCATTTCCAGCAGTTAAATTGCATTAAGGGAAGGTAAACACAGTTATTTTCTTAAAGCTCCTCTTCTCTATCAGCGATCATTGTAGTTGTCATGGAGATGTTACATGTTGTGCCTGGTCTATGCAGCTGTCACTGGGAAGGTGTGCAACAAACAATCTCTCTGTTAAGATGTGATCCCAACTATGAAAACACTTGAAATCCTTTGAATCAGAGTAAATAAAATATCCTTCAAAGTTTGTTTTCCCAGGTTAGAAGGGTTTGCTTTGATGTTTGTAAATTGAGGGCCAGATGGTCAACATGAGTGCAGTTCCCACTGAAGAATTACACCAACTGGGGATCTGGTCCAGTGATAACACAGATGAGTTAAAGTCAAAGATGGAAAACAGCAGAATAATGGCAATAGCAGACTTTACCAGGCAAAGAGAACTGGTAGGTAAGATACAGTGGGAAGCAAGTCTAAGGAAAAAGAGTTCAGGAGGGTGTTGTTGTGGACTCTCCATCACTGGTGGTTTGGAAGAACAAGTTAGGCAGACAGGAATAGTTTTAGTTCTGCCTCAGTGCAGAGGACTGGACCAGTTGACCTTTCAAATCGCCACGATTCCATTGAGAAATACCAATGTACAGATATATGAAAAACATAGGACTGTAAAGAATCAGTGATGTAGGTTTGATTCAGAATAGTGAAGCAAGTCCAGATTCTCTATTTCTGCCATAGTTTGCTGGTTCTTTAACTTGTTTCCTTCCCTGCAGAGAAAGGAACAAACATCTCAGAGATGAACGAGACATGTTTTTACAGGTAAACAAATACCATTTTTTGACCATGTTATTGTCCCACAAAGATCAGAAAGGTGTCAACAATGGGGTTCAGAATGTTGTTGGGGAAGAGGGCCAGAGATTCCTGTGTTACTCCTCTTCCCTCCCACACTAGCCACTTTCCCAGTTAAAAGCAAAATTTCTAGCAACGAAAGGCATTTGAAGCCTTACTTAGGGTACTAAACCTCAAGCTATTTTATGGGAAGGGAGTGAATACTGAAGAACCTAGTTTATAAGAAGCTCAGGAGACCATCAAGGGGAAATGAAATGATCTTCAAATGTGACAATTAAAATTCAATTGTGTTTACCCAATCCATAGCAATCCCTTTAAACCTCTTTTTCTATATCAGTGCAGTATCTGAGTCCCGAACAAAGGTAATTGCATTATAAGATTCCTATTCTCCTGCCAATGGACACAATACAATCCTATTGAGTTTGTATCCTGCTGCAGGAGATTAGGTCCCCAAGACCTAAGAGATAACATAGCTTCCTTTCCTCTGCTAAGGATAGTTCAGGGTTGTGATGTCTGATCAGACAGATAGTCTGTTTCCTTTTTCTGTAAGACAGAGTGATACCGGAAGGATCAGCTGACAGAAATCAGCTCTGCAGTTGTATGGGAGCATTTTAAGAGTGGGGGTGCAGACACCTGCCTTACTCCTGTCTTGCCCCGCAGTTGGTGGTGGGTGGGGCCAGCAACAGAGATCTGGGGCCCAGGGCTGGCTGCAGAGCCCTATGGCAGGCAGGGCCAGAACCTGGGGCCCCAGACCTGGTGCCAGCAACAGACCCCTGCTTTACTCCATTCATTAACTGTGCAGTTCTGCAGCAGGGTTGGGACTGCCTTGCTCCATTTCTTTCCCCCACTTAGTGCAGGGGAAGGAGAGGACTGGACCACTGCTGCCGTCCCTTCGTCCTTGCTAGTTTCCCAGGATGCTTCTGTTTGGAGAAGAGGTGGGGCAGAGGCAGAGCAGGGGCAAGGAAGAGGCAGGGAGAGGGCAGTTAAGAGACAAGGCAGGGGTGGAGCAAGGGCAGGGTGGAGCAGGGGAGGGAAGAAGTGAGGCATTGGGCAGAGGGGTGCTGTCCTAGCCCTTCCCCAGCTTGTGGGTGGGCATCACATAGCCGGTGGCCCTGTTGCTTCCCTCACCAGTAGCTACCAGTGGGGCAGCAGCTGGGTCTCTGGGTGCTGGGTGGCAGCGGAGCCTCTCGTGGGTTAGGAGGCAGCTGGGACCCTGGCACTAGGCTAGGAACCCTGGGCTGCTGCTGTATGCCTCACTCTCCTAGTTCCTGTGCCTGTGTAGTTCTGTTGATCTCATTTATTTCAGTGATGCTCAGCGGATTCACACTGGCTTGTGATCTGGTCTGCTGGGTCCGTAAGGAAGATTAATTGTCATAGGAGCTAGCTTTATCATGTTCTTTTTATTTACCACTCTGGGTTTTGAAACATTTTCCTCTTTGCTAATCCATCAGTTACTTTTGTCGCTCCTAACACGGTATTATCTAAACACAAGCAACAGATAGAGTGTTTTATTAACCATAACGAATAACAAGAGTACAATAAATACTATGCTTTTGCAGAAATGTAAAACAAATGCTTCAAGAGCCAACTGGAAACAAAGATCAGGATCTATCATTGGCAAATACGTAGAGGGAAAGGCCTCACTTAAGAGGTAAGAACTTAATTCTTTTTGACTTATTTTTGATAGTTATAGGGAACGTGCACAAAAGGTGTAGAATACACATTTCACCATGATCTTGAAACCATTACAGCTGGGAATTATTAGCGTGATATTGATTTTGCAGGAATTTCTACAGTGCCAAGTAATGTCATCAGTGTGTCTGTAATATCAGCAGGTAGGCCACACACTGACAATGAGGGGCTTAATGAGGCAGATCAACTGCACACTGGCAGCAAAAGGGTTAAAGAAAGCCTGTGATCCAGTTGACCTCACCCTCCTGTATCGATGGTCAATGTCAGGTGTGAGTTAAAAGGGGAATTTCTAACCCAGGTGAGGGCTGAACCAGGAAGAATAGCAGAGCTCTGCTACTTCCCTCTACAAGGCAAGTTTGAATGGAGTCAGGAGCATAAGGCAGCTTGCTAGTTGGGTAAACCATTTGGTGGACGGATTGACTAGGGTCAAGAAGATGGACAAGAAGGGCTAGCCATACGAAGACAAGCCAGGAGCAGAAGGGTAGCATCCTGCCAGCAAATCTTCAGATGCACGTAACTTTTAGTTCACTGTTTTCCTTTTTGTTTTGCACCTTAACACACTGGAAGCAGTAGGACTCCTGCGTGCCTGGGCTGGGGCAGAGATTAAAACGCCAGCTATGAGACACCAGATATGAGAGGGTGACACAAGCACTGGAGACCTGTGGTGGGGAGCTGTGCCCCGACAGGCAGCCTAGACAACTCAGTTGGATGGTCCTTTTTGAAAAAAAAAAAGAAAAATTAGCAACCTAGGATCAGATTTTCAGCTATGGCTCATACACTGTCCATGCTGCTTGGGTGTGGAGAGAAAGGAGATTCTAAGTCATCTTTAAGGTTCTTCAGTTATGGGAACAGCAGAAGCCAGACCAGTATGTGGTGTTATTTGGATCAGCATTAGTGTGGCATGATACCATCAAGAACGTCTGTTGGAGAAGTGCACCTCCACACCACGCTGTACTGCAGGTAGTAGCTGAATAGCTGGGAGGCCTCAGAATGTGTCGTGAATAAGACAAGAGAACATGGACAATTGGAGTCTGAATTATGTGATCATAAATATGAAATAAATGGGAACAGGATTAGAGGCTCCATGTCATAATCACAAGCATCTCTTGGGCAGAGAACCTGGGAAGCGCAGTAGAATGTCACCTTGGTGACACGGACCATAGCAAGGATATGAAAAAAATACAGATTTTCAGCTAGTGTAGACGGGTGTAGATTTCAATAGAACTACACTGATTCATATCAGCTGAGGATCTGGGTCCATACTGCTCAATCCAGATTTAGGTCACAGAGGGAAAGGGTTTGTTCATTTTGAACAAGCAACTTGGGTATCTTAGAATGGCTACTCCAAGCATCTTTGGATGAGCTGAAACTAACTTTTATTCATTTCAGCCAAAAATATTAATATTAATATATTATCTTCAAAATGAGGTTATATATGTCTTACATTGATTTTATACACACACTTATGCAATGGATGTTTAACTTATTTTTCAGTAGTCAGTTGACTTTACACTCTAACTCTGCTGTACATAAAAGATAATAGATCATGTAATGGACTTGATTGTTTACCTCATTACACTAATTCACATCAGAAGTAAATCCACTGGATGGAATCATACTAATGTAAATGAGATAAGAATCAGGCTTAATATTGTTTTGTAACCTTCATATTTCTGATCTTTATCTAGCCAGTCTTCTGAAGAAGAAGATGTTTTTAACAACTTACCAAGAAGGAGGAATTCTGTAGGTTTCAATGGATATCTTTCTTCAGAGTCTGACCATGGTACTAGTGGAGGAACAGCTCAAAGAAAACCTTTGCAGAGAATAATATCCATTGAAGAAGATCCCTTACCACAGCTTCTTCAGATCCCGGTTGAGAAACAGTTAAGCAAGTGGACAGAAGAAAACGACGATGTCTCCCCAAAAGAGGAAATGGATGAGAAGCAAGTTGTACCATCTTTGGACCACACGCCATCATCTCTGAGAGAGCAACCAGTAGGGAAAGAAACACATTCAATGGTAAGGGGACAGCTTACCTTTGGTGGTGGTGGAGGATATAATGAAGTGGTGTAATGTAATCTTTTGGCTTCCCTTTTCAAGACCCAGGTTCCACCTGTGCAACTTGGGTGTACATTTTGACACCTCTGGTTGATTCATATATGCAAATGTGATTTTACTGGAGCTTCTGGCTACTTGATTGTACAATGCGTCTAAATGCAGATTTGTGCCTAAAATTCATTTTGAAGGTGCAAAACAAGGAAGCCAGGAATCAGATGAAAATAGACTCAAAAATTATAATGTGAGGATTTAAACAATTGTGTGAATTCAGATAATAAATTTTCTATAATTGCATGAGGACAACTGATACAATCTTTGTAAGATCAGAATCAGTTCAGCACCAAACCAAGCTGCTAACAGTGGTAAAGGAAGAACATCTCACTTGATATTTTCAATATAGATCCTTGAATTCAAATCAGATTATGATACCGGTTCAACCTCTGAACTCTGGGAACCTCTGGTCCATCAACATGTGTTGTCTGGCAGGACCACAGATGTTGCTAGACCAGAGAGCCCCAGTAGCCAGGTTGTCCCGTGGCTGAAAGCCCAGGCTGGCTATGGACAGCAGCATCTGGGTCAGAAAGCTGGTGGGTGCCAGAAAGCCAGAGGGGTGGGCCACAGGGACCAGAAAGCCAGCAGGGACTAGGTTGTGGTGTCCAGGAAGCCTCTGGGGAGCCATGCCTAGGCCAGGCCACCAGCACAGCCAGGAGCTGGGGCAAGGCCATTGGTGTGGCCAGGGAGCAGAAGCTGTAAGTGCAGCAGGAAGGCACAGCCCTGGCCAGGGCTGGGTCACTATGGCTGGGAAGCTGTGATAGGGGATCAGGAGCCATGACTGTGGCTGGGGAGTTACAGCCCTGGCTGGGAAGCAGCAGCCGGGGAGTGAGAGCTGCCAGAAATCTCGGGGGCTGAGATCAGGAGCCTTTTGGGGCCAGGAAGTCAGAGGCCGGGGAGCACCAGGGCTGGCAACTGGAAGTAGGCCAACAACCCAAGTGGAGCACCTGGAGCAGGACCTGCAGACAGTAGGGGAGTATTGACCTCCCCTGGTCCAGCAAACTCCATGGTTTGGGACTACTCAGGTGTCAAGGGTGCCAGACCAGGGAGGTACAATCTGTACTAGGAAATGGGACTAGAGGATGCACTACGGGATGGAGCTGGATACACAAAGAAGCTTTTTCTGAACATGTACATTAAAAATTTGTCCTGTTTTGGTCAACATTTGAAATTTTGATGAAATTTTGTATAAGTTTTTATAGCTAGTGGAAAAGTGGGATTTTCTGCAAAACTTTTGAAAAATTTATCCTGTTTTGGAGTCAAAAATGAACAATTTTTTCACTGAAAAATCAAAATTTAGAACATTTCTTGCAGCTCTACTTTCATATTAATGTTCATATCAGAAAATGGAATTGCATGCACAGTCCTGACTTTATAAAATCACATCCAGGAAAGGGTAACTCTGCTGTCAAAAACCTTACTCACACTCTGTAGCAGCTATCTATGCTTAATAGCTAATTTTTGTAGCACTATTAAGTGTGATCCATTGTTTAATTCCTGATGTGTATACTTAAAATATTATGGTATGGAAAAATAGATATGTTCAGTCTTAATTACGTAATCATCTCTTCTGAAAGAAGCAGGTACTGTTCACATCTTTAAAATGAGAAAATGATGCCATGGTTGCATACCTGTTATAATTAGCATACTGTATAGTAAACCAAGGGGTTGGCAATGAGTGGCTCACAAGCTGGATGTGGTTTGCCAGGGTTAGCCCCGGTGGCCTGCCACCACTTTATTTACCTGCGGGTCCATAGGTACGGCAGCTCACAGATACCATTGGCTGCAGATCGCCGTTCCTGGCCAATCAGAGCTGCGGGAAGTAAATGCACAACACTTCCTGCTTCCCACCCTGGTGAACTGCCTCTGGCTTTTCATCCAGTCCTATTATAAAGTCTACCCAAGATAGAGAAATGCCTTTCTTTTACAAAAAGGGAAATGTCTCAAAACTGCTTAGCTCATTAATGTGCTATAGCCACAAGACACTTTGTACTTTCTCATATAGAAGTAGCCTCAATAATTGGGCACTGCTTACTCTGAACTGCTGGATCTTTCCTCTACATACGGTCAAGATAGCTGCTGAACTCACTATTTAATTAAGAAGTAAGCTGTCCTAGCACTAGTTAGCTGTCAGAAAGTATATTATTATCATGCTGTTGCACAGGAAGGATTTAGATCAGCTTCTTAAGGACATTAAATCACAGTTGGAAAATCTATTAACTGGTTTCTGAAACAAATTGATTCCAAGACCTTAAAACATTGAGAGTGCTCAGTATTTGTCTGAAGTCCTTCGTGTTTTAGCACAGAGACGCAGTAGTTTTATTTGGCAAATAGAATGGTCCAGTGGCTCAGCCAGGTGGGTAGGACACGGGGGATTAGGGTTCTCTTCTCTGCTGTGCAACTGACCTGCTTAGGTGATCTAGGGCAAATCACACACCTTCTTTGTCATTCTGTTTCCCCTCCCACCCTTTGTCACTTCTGCCTATTTAGAATTTTGAGATCTGTGGGCCTGGCTCATGCTGTGTGGCTGTGCAAAGTCTACCCCTATGAGGCCCTTACCCTCAGCTGAGGGTCCTGGGATCTACTGCAATACAAATTCATAACAATAATAATGGATGCCAGTGCCAAAACCCTCCCCTCAGATGGGCACAACGGCATTCATTGACATCAGCAGGAGATATTGATGTGCACCCAAGGGAAGAACTTGGCTTCACTGGCACTTTCTATAAATTGCACAGCGTATTTTGTAGGAACCTGCTTTTCAGAGTCTGGGCCTCCACCAAGTGTGATATCACCAAAATTGGAGAGGGGGAAGTTCAGCTAGGTCATCCAGCCCAGCTCACTTTCTGTGAAGGACTGTCCTCTGGCAGCATGGACCGCGTTGTTCCCTTCGGTCCCAGCTGCGTACTGGATGTCATGCAGAGCTTCCTTTCCTGGCAGGCTCTTTGGGAAGTGTGCTTAAGGCAGGGAGTAGGCCCTCTGCTTTGTCTCGTAAGAAGCAGTACCGTTTGTTTCCCTGCATGGTCAAAGAAGCCCGCTGACCACTTTACAGGCTGGGGGCACAGGACACTCTCTGCTTTCTGCTCCCTTTGAGGTGATGACCACCCCGCGGGGCACTTGCATTGAGCAATCCCTGTACTGAGTGTGGCCAGTGCTGGCCGCTGAGGCACAAGGCATAAGAACATAAGAATGGCCATACTGGGTCAGACCAAAGGTCCATCCAGCCCAGCATCCCATCTGCCGACAGTGGCCAATGCCAGGTGCCCCAGAGAAGGAGAACAGAAGACAATGATCAAGTGATTTATCTCCTGCCATCCATCTCCTGCCCTTGTACTGACGGCTAGGGCACCATACTTTACCCCTGGCTAATAGCCATTTATGGACCTAACCTGCAAAAATTTATCGAGCTCTTTTTTAAACCCTAATAGAGTCCTGGCCTTCACAGCCTCCTCGGGCAAGGAGTTCCACAGGTTGACTGTGCGCTGTGTGAAGAAAAATTTCCTTTTATTAGTTTTGAACCCACTACCCATCAATTTCATTTGGTGTCCCCTAGTTCTTGTATTATGGGAAAAGGTAAATAATTTTTCTATATTCACTTTCTCCACACCATTCATGATTTTAATTACCTCTATCATATCACCCCTCAGTCGCCTCTTTTCCAGACTGAAAAGTCCCAGTCTCTGTAGCCTCTCCCCATATGGGACCCGTTCCAAACCCCAAATCATCTTAGTCGCCCTTTTCTGAACCTTTTCTAATGCCAATATATCTTTTTTGAGGTGAGGAGACCACATCTGCACACAGTACTCAAGATGTGGGCATACCATAGTTTTATATAGGGGAAGTATGATATCTTTTGTCTTATTATCTATCCCTTTCTTAATAATTCCTAACATCCTATTTGCTTTACTAACTGCCGCTGCACACTGCGTGGATGTCTTCAGAGAACTATCCACTATAACTCCAAGATCCCTTTCCTGATCTGTCGTAGCTAAATTTGACCCCATCATGTTGTACGTGTAATTTGGGTTATTTTTTCCAATGTGCATTACCTTACACTTACCCACATTAAATTTCATTTGCCATTTTGCTGCCCAATCACTCAGTTTGCTGAGATCTTTTTGTAGTTCTTCACAATCCCTTTTGGTTTTGACTGTCCTGAACAACTTGGTGTCATCTGCAAACTTTGCCACCTCAGTTCTTACCTCATTTTCTAGATCATTGATGAACAAGTTGAACAGGATCGGTCCCAGGACTGACCCCTGGGGAACACCACTAGTTACCCCCCTCCATTGTGAAAATTTACCATTTATTCCAACCCTTTGTTTTCTGTCTTTTAACCAATTCCCGATCCATGAAAGGATCTTTCCTCCTATCCCATGACCGCCTAATTTACATAAATGCCTTTGGTGTGGGACCGTGTCAAAGGCTTTCTGGAAATCTAGGTATATTATGTCCACTGGGTGCCCCTGGTCTGCATGTTTATTAACCCCTTCAAAGAATTCTAATAGATTAGTTAGACACGACTTCCCTCTGCAGAAACCATGCTGACTTTTGCCCAACAATTCGTGCTCTTCTACATGCCTTGCAATTTTATTCTTTACTATTGTTTCTACTAATTTGCCTGGTACTGATGTTAGACTTATCGGTCTATAATTGCCAGGGTCTCCTCTGGAGCCTTTTTTAAATATTGGCGTTATATTGGCCGTCTTCCAGTCATTGGTTACCGAAGCGGATTTAAAGGATAGGTTACAAACCACTGTTAATAACTCCGCAGTTTCACATTTGAGTTCTTTCAGAACCCTTGGGTGAATACCGTCTGGTCCTGGAGACTTGTTACTATTCAGTTTATCAGTTAACTCCAAAACCTCCTCTAATGTCACTTCAATCTGGGAGAGTTCCTCAGATTTGTCACCTAAAAAGGCTGGCTCAGATTTAGGAACCTCTGTAACATTCTCAGCCGTGAAGACTGAAGCAAAGAAATCATTTAATCGCTCCGCAATGGCACTGTCTTCCTTGATTGCTCCTTTTATATCTTTATCGTCCAAGGTCCCCACTGCTTTTTTAGCGGGCTTCCTGCTTCTAATGTATTTAAAAAACATTTTACTATCATTTTTTGAATTTTTGGCTAGCTGTTCATGTGTTCCTTTGTGCTCCCACTCAGAGACCAGCCACAATTTGGCCCTGAAGTGTATTTTAGTTTGTTTTGCCAGCTGAGCTTTACATTCCCCAGCCAGTGCAATTTACCTGGGAGAGACCTCTCCATTGCCTGAGAGGGCACAGTCAAAGATTTAAATTGCAGTGACCAGCGACTCTGCTGTCGAGATGTCCAGTCTGCCTCCCTTTCCTTTCTGGCTCTTTCCACCAGCACTGACACTATAACTGAGGCAATGTTGTTCCATCTGTGATCAGAGCCAATAGGAGTGGGGGCCAGGAGGGCCATTTGGTATTGGCCTCAAGCTCAAAGGGGGCCTCAAATTTAGATGTGTTAATTTTTTGGCATGTGATAAATTTTATAACTTGTGTTTATGCACATCCCTGTCAGTCCAAAACAAGATACACACCCTCATCTTAGAGCTGCAAATTTAAGCAAATAAGAGCTGTGATTTGCTAAAAGACATAATTTTTGTAAATATAGATTTTGTCATATTTAAGAGTTAAACATGTTCCTAAATATTAATAAAAGCATATTGGGTCTGATGGCACAAGATTAGACCATGGTGAATGTGTCCTCTATAAACAAACCACTGCTAGTGGTTTGTGCTGGATCAACTGTGTGTTGAAAGACAGAGAGCAGTTACAGTTTAGTGTCTTCATTATGGCCAGTGCTTTTGTCATGCATAAAAGCTAGAAGTGGTCCGGGCGTCTCTGGATCTCTGAGAGGGGCTGTCTGTGACAGCCCCCACAGCCTGTAGTACATGCAAACCCCTCTGGAGTCTGCTAAAGCTGCAGTCAAGGAATTAATGCTACTAGTGAAGCATAAATTGCAACGAGTCCCCTGGATGAATGTGCCAGGAAGAGTGGTCATCATTCTCCTTCTCCAGCCAGTCTCATTGTGTGTTATGCTATACAGTGCGTCTCCAGGGTAAATGCCATGTGGGATCTAGGGGTGACTATGTTATGGGGGCAGAATTATACCATGTAGTCATATAGGCCACCCAGATCCTGCTTTCAAGACGAGGCCCTTCCGATCTCCACAGTGCCTTAAGGAGGGGAGACGTTTTAATTGCCTAGAGTTTGCTCTCCTGAAATCTAATACTCTACTTGCCGTGATCCCATGCTTTTCTGCTCTGAGTTCAAACAGCTCAGGCTCACTGGTAGTAAGCATCCCTAATCCTGACATAGATTTTTCAGGCTGACTAATTTTTAATTGAGCTCTTGTTGGGAGCTAACAGAACTGCAATTTCGGGCCTTTCAGTCCAAGCTGGAGGATGTGTGTATGTTACTTCCAGCACCCAGATTACACACATGGCATGAGGATCGCTGTTGGAAATAGGTTAGAGGATCAGGATAGTTTTCAGAGGATTCGAGAAAGTCTGTGTGTGTGTGCGTGCATGTGTGTGTGTGTGCGTGTGTGTGCGCGCACACACATGCATGTGCTTATTTCTGACAGCCTAAAGTGCAAAGTAGTTTGAGTTTTTAATCTAAAAGGATCAGGGAGCAATGAGGTGAGAGCTGTCAGAACAGTTATAACAATGTTACTGTTCCTCCAGCAGACGAAGACCCAGAGCTAGACAGGTATTTGCTCTAAATGTTGGCCTGGTGCATGGATTTCTTACAGTTAAGGGACACGGGGGAGTTTTTATCCTTTAGTACAAACACAGCTATTTTTCCATGATAATTCAGTATTTTCTTCACGGCAGTACTGAATGTTAGGTAGGCTGGATTTCTACCCGGCACTGAAAGGAATCAGGATCAACCCTCAGCACCCTCCTGCATGTGTTGGATTGCTCACTTTGCACGAGAAGGGGAATTGCCCTGTCTCTTTTTATACAGAATTGGTTGCGCGCTCCCCACCTTGCTTTCCCTCTGCAGCCTCTCCATCCTAGAGCACTTAGATGGCTCTGCCGCCCCACCACCGCAAACTCAGTGGTGCTACTCTATTTTCCCCTGAACCACTGCAACTGAAAATAGAATGGAAGAGATTGAGGAATAATGACTTCCTTAAAATAGAAGAGAAATATTCCTCTCCAGGATCCCCACTCACTTAAAGCTACAGAACATGGAAAATGTGCCTGCAAAATAAATGATTCTTTCCTCATACCTGAGAAGCTCAGAGGTGATCACTCCGCCATACTAAAAATTAAGAGCTGGATTAATTGGTCCTGGTTCTTCTCTCAATTATGCTAATTTGACAGTGTCGTATACTAGCAGTAACTCTATGGAAGCTCAGAGGTCTACACAAGTCACAACTGAGAGAACAAGCAAGAGACCGAAAGTATGAGACAGCTGATACCATGGCCTGTGTTCTCCAGGTAAAGACACACAGTCCATGATGTGTATAAAGTTGCATGTGAGGTAGTGCTTTGAACAGAGTTGTGCAGAGTTTATTGATTTGGATTTGCGGGGATAAATGCAAACCTTTTTGTTTCAGCTCACACAGGGCTTTCACCCTAAAATTTGGCAGGGAATCAGATAGCACTGCTAAGACCCCTGCAATTATAAAACCAGTGTGTTAGCTGTAGTTTTTCTGGTTTGGACTACAAAGATAATTGTATTGACTCAAAGTTGAGCTCAAAGATGTTAGAAATTCTTGGGGAAAAATGTAACTTTGATAAAATTTCAGTACCTCAGCTCTTTTATTTGACAAAAAGGCTCACAGTTCACAGCTAAAAATACTACTGAGTTTTCCACTAGAACCAAAGGATGCCAGACTGGACATTCCTAATATCATTAAGGTAAAAAATCCCTAACCAAACAAAACTCTAAAAAAAAAAAAATAACCAAACAGCAAACTCTTAAGGCCATTTCATAAGTAACCAAAAAGAAGAAAAGACATGGATTTAACCTTTTCCCCTTTGCAGCTCATCTTTAAGTCTTTACAGATCTGGAAAGGCAACAAAATTCAGAGTTAGAGTTTAAATTGTCAGCTAACTTTTGTGCTTTCTTGAAGGAAGAGAGAATACACTCTATCCCTGATCGCCTATTCAAGATTGTTTTTGTTGGCAATTCAAGTGTGGGAAAGACTTCATTTTTAAAGCGATTCTGTGAAGATCATTTTTCCCCAGGTACATCAGCTACAGTCGGTAAGTTGAAGAACCATTATCATCATTATTACAGTAGTACCTGGAGGTTTCTGCCAAGACTGTGTCCCTGTTATGCGTTTGTACAGCCCCTGGTGCTATAAGAAAAAATCTCTCTCTCAGAAAGGGAGGACAAAGGGACAGAGAAGTACTGTGAGCTACTTGTGGTTACAGAGCAGATTGATGGCAGAAATGAAATTAGAACTCTTGATGGAATCTTTGGCTCATTGAAATCATTGGCAAAGCTCCCATTGGATTTCATTGGAGCCAGGATTTTTCTTCAGGTTTCCTTGCTTTTCATCCAGTACCTCTGGGCACTAGATAACACTGCATCCTTAAAGATTAATAAGATTTGCCTAATGTCAAATACCCTTGTGACTATCACTGAAATCATAATTGCCTAATTTTCCAGGGAATAAGAAAGCTTTGTACAGCACAAAGGAAAAATGCTAACAATAAATTTACAAAGTCAATTGCTTAATTAGAGCCAACATGGCTTGCGCTTGCAATCATTGCACTTGCTGGCCAGACCTTCAGACTTGATGCATAATTTCAATGTAGATTTTAAGGCTGCAGTGGAAATGGCTAGTTTTTAAATATAAGCTCTAGAGTGCAACAGCAATTCATAGGGATGACTCACACCAGGATGTGGGTTGTTATTTGGCTGGTCTGCAAATATAGGTAAACCAAAAGTAAATTGTAAAGATAAGCGTTGGTGACAAGAGTGGTAGATCAGACTGCATGGAACAGCTGGTCAGTCATGCAAAACTTTGACAAACCCAGATGCAACTCAAGCTCACTTCCATGAAACTGGATTCTGGTAGTGGAAACATCCTCCACAATCCGTCTGCATTTTCTGGTTAATCAGTGAAGGCCCTAGGACCAGATGCTATTTCTGTTGAAGTCAATGACAACACTCTGACTTACATCAGTATTGCAGGAGTAGATCTTAGAGGAATGTTGCTGAAGAGTGTTTCAGAAGAGGGCAGTGTAGCTTACTGGCTAAAGCAAGCACTTAGTCTCTATATATTTAGGGGGTTGCGCGTCTTTGTCTGTCCATGATTCCATCCATTCATCTGTGAGTCTGTATGTTCAAGAACTTCTCCTAAACAGTAAGTGCTACGACGACCAAATTGGTATGCAGTTTCCTCTTATCCTAACTTAAAGCAAGGTCGGGGTTTGGTTGTGTCAGAAAAGTGGGATCTGCCTGGAATGGGATTGGTTTCCATAATACAGTAAGGGATGGGTCTGAGAGCAGGAACAGTTATGCTCTGCAATGACCACCTGGGGGCAGCAAGCACAGAGGATGGCTAAACTACAGAGTGTCCATGGGAGGGCAGCTGCACAAGGAAGAGAAGGGCCAGAGCTCTCCATAGAATCATAGAACACTAGAAGGGGAAGGGACCTTGGGAGATCATTGAGTCCAGTCTCCTGCTCTCACAGCAGGACCAAGCACTGTCTAGACCACTCCCGATAGATGTCTATATACCTGCTCTTAAATATCTCCAGTGATAGAGATTCCACAACCTCCCTAGGCAATTTATTCCAGTGCTTAACCACCCTGACAGTTAGGAAGCTTTTCATAATGTCCAACCTAAACCTCCCTTGCTGCAGCTTAACCCCATTGTTCCTTGTCCTATCTTCAGAGGCCAAGGAGAACAATTTTTCTCTCTCCTCCTTGTAACCCTCTTTTAGGTACTTGAAAACCTCTATCATGTCCCCTCTAAGTCTTCAGTTTTCTAAACTAAACAAGCCCAGTTCTTTTAGTCTTCCGTAATAACGCACGTTCTCCAGCTCTTTAATCATTCTTGTTGCTCTTCTCTGAACCTTCTCCAATTTCTCCACATCTTTCTTGAAATGTGGTGCACAAAACTGGACACAGTACTCCAACTGAGGCCTAATGAGTGCTGAGTAGAGCAGAAAAATGGCTCCCTGTGTCTTGCTATCAACACTTCTGTTAATGCATCCTAGAATCGTGTTACCTTTTTTTGCAACAGCATCACACTATTGACTCATATTTAGCTTGTGGTCCACTGTGACTCCTGAATCTCTTTCTGCAGTGCTCCTTCCTAGACAGTCGCTTCTCTTTCTGTATATATGAAGCTGATTGTTCCTTCCTAAATGGAGTACTTTGCATTTGTCTTTATTACACTTCATCCTGTTTACCTCAGACCATTTCTCCAGTTTGTCCAGAGCTTTTTGAATTATGACCTTATCCTCCAAAGCAGTTGCAGCCCCTCCCAGCTTGGTATCCTCTGCAAATCTACTAAGTGTACTCTCTATGCCAATATCTAAATTGTTGATGAAGATATTGAATAGAACCAGTCCCAAAACAGACCTCTGTGGAACTCCACTTGTTATGCCCTTCCAGCATGACTGTGAACCATTAACTATCTTGCAGGCCACCAGCCCAGGTAAGTGTTCACCCTGCCTCAAAGCCTCCAGCCAAGCCACTTGCCACCTGGCCCTCTGCCCTGTGCCAGGTGGGGGTAAGGGCAGCTGTGCCATCATGGCTCCCCAGGGTGAAACCAGCCACCAAGGCCAGGCAGTATAGCCTTTGCTGCTGCTCACCCAACCTGGGGAGCACGGCCAGCAAGCCTTCTGGAAGGAGCTGTTGTCCACGTCAGGCAGCACTACCCTGGCTTCCCAGGAGGAGCCGACTTCAGAGCAGTGCCGCCCTTGCCACTGCAGGTGGCCCCGGTATGCACCCTCCCACCCCCAACTTCCCAGGCCCCAGTAAGTCCCCCACTCCCTGCCTTGATTCCTGCACCCTCTCCTGCCCTAAGCCCCCCACACACCATGCAGCCACTTCCCTGATTCCTGCATCCCCATCCCCTGCCCTGAGCCCCCACCACCCCGACGCAATCCTCTGCGCTATACAGCCATTGAAACACAGCACATTCATTTTTCTTTTACATTCCAAACTATAGAAAAAAACAAGCATTACTACAGTTAAGGACCCAAGCCATGCTGGGTACCTCTGCTAGTTAATAATATCCATGTAGCGTATAAAGGAAAGCTGGAGAAAATGTATTTAAGAATACTAGGCAAAATTTTCAGAGTGCCTTCAGTGAGACTTGGGAAACACAAATTACTTGGGGCTTTTTTACTCAGCCTGGCATTTGGTAAGTTAAATTTATTAGCGCATTTGCATATAATATGTTTATGTTATTACTTTAAAATGTGGCACATTAAAGCTTCTGCCTGTTCTTATTATCAGCCAGGTGTAAAGGGCCAGAAACATTGCCTACCTTCCTAACCAATAAACACAAGTTAGAAATATGTGTGGCTGGTTTCAACATGATACTGTTACTTAAACTACCATGAACCTGTTCATTCTATCAGAAATGAAATTGAGGGTATAAAGAGAAAACAAATGCTGTCTTTCTAGGTATTGATTACTGTGTGAAAACAGTGACAGTGGATAACAGCCAGGTAGCCCTACAACTCTGGGACACTGCTGGGCAGGAACGGTGAGAAAATGACTTAACCTTCTACTCTCCTACTACATGAATGTGGAAAATAGCAGCCTTAGGTTCAATCCTGCTCCCCATACGTGGGGAGAAATGGGTGTATTCTCCTTTAGTTCAGTAAAAGGGATGGTAGGCGCTTAATCATTTCGCAGCAGAATCAATATGTGCTAAGAGGGTGGGTTATTCAAACACTGCCCGCCTGTTGGAAAGCCTCTGAAAGAAATTGTCCTACAATTTACTATGAAGCAGCGGAGCTTATTGAAACTGTTCTGTCAGCAAGGTTTTTTTTCCACAGAAAATTACTTTATTGACAAGATAGAAATGTTCACACACAAAACACTTGTTTCCCTTTAAACTTTTCATGTTTTCATTAAAAGGCAGGGGAAGAAAAGAAAAGAAAAGAAAAGGAAAACATTAACTTTGGTTTGAAAAAAAACAAATTTTTCAGTTTTCAGTTCCTGAAAATTGAAAAATGTTCAACGTTTATAATTTTTTTCACATGAAGTCTGAATAATTTTTCACAGAGAGGAGTGAATAATTCTTGCAATGGCACACCAAGTTCAGTTAGAAGACAGGAGGTATGGGTCAGAGTGTACATATTGCCATCAGTAGCGCAGAACAGAAAGACAAGAGAAAGGTCAACAACAGGATTTTTCAAAAGGCTTAGTGCACATTTTTGTTTATTTAATCTTTTAGTTATTGGCACTGTGAGTTCCATACGTGGAATTGCCCCTGAATAAGAAAAATAATATTTTTAGGGCTAAATGAAAAGGGGACTGATAAATTCAGAAAGCTCTGAATTTGCTCCTTCGTACACAGCATAGCTCAATTTTCCCTTCAGATCTACGCTGCTGGTCTTTGTTGCAAATTTTGCAGTCATTCAATACATGGGATTGTCAATGATAACAGTGGAGGTTTCATGTGTAAAATCAGTAGGAAGAAAATCCACTCTGCTCCTCAGAGAGCAGAAATATATCTCCTGAGCATAAATTCATATGTAAACTAAGTAAATGAAGCTTTGGTTCTCCCAATCTTACTCCTGTGAATAAACCTTAGTGTGGCAACAGGATGAGTTGACTTCCCACTTAAACTTTTCTATGCCTCCATTTACTGTGCATCTGTAAAGGAGTGTAATTAGCTTAACCACCTTGGTAAATTATTGTAGGATATACATAGGAAAAGCGCTCCAGACCTATTGTTGTTACAAATCATGTGTGCTGTCCCGTTGACTTCATTGGGACTACATGTGAGGAAATGTTATGTATCTGTGGCCCAAACTGAGCTTATATAAGAATGCAAATGTTCTGTCTAGATTCTTATGTGTAAATCTTCACTGCTTCAGGAACTGAAGTGTTGGTGTAAAGCTTCTGATTACTGTATTGCAATCATATTGTCACACTGCTACTGCTCTAAGGCAAAGGGCTATAAGCAGATTTTTATTTGCAGGTACCGCAGTATTACCAAGCAGTTTTTCAGAAAAGCTGATGGTGTCATTGTGATGTATGATATAACAGAAAAAGACACATTCACAGCTGTCAAACAATGGTTGTTAAACATTGAGGTAAGAGGTAACATCTGACAAAGGGGGTCTTTGCCCATGAAAGCTTATGCTGCAATACAGGTCAATATATAGTTTATAAGGTGCCACAGGACTTCAGACTACCTGTTGTTTTTGAGGTAAGAGGACATCACTTTCAGTCTAAACTAATCCAGCCTCATCCTTCAAGTCCTTGTGGGGAGTATGAGCAGAGTAAAAAGGAGGAAGTAAGGCTCTACCACTTCTTGTGCTGAAGCAATTATATGTAGGACAGCAGTTCGCAGAGCTGCCCAGCCAGTTCTTTGCTGAAGTCCTACTCTCATTTTGTAGGAGAACAGTAGTTCTAAAATTGCAAGGAGTAAAATCTCTTCCGAAGCTACCCAGTTTAAGGGGAAGAAGGGAATTCCCAATGTACATTTCTTCACATATTAGCACACAATTTATCAAAGGCGATTCAGCTGAGTGCTCCTTTGTTGTCACTGAAGTTGAAAGGTGCTTTCGTGCTTAACGTAAGAACCAGTTTTGAAACTGCTGTGTCTTCAATTTAGATGGCTGTAATTAGGTTGTTCATGTAAGTCAAAAGTTTGCATAAGTGCTGTATAACTGATTTATTTTATAGGATTCAGCTTCCTGTAGAATAACTTGTTTTTCTATGACCCCCCCGCCATCCGTCGCCCAAGCCCAGTCACAGTCCCTGCCCCACAGAGCTTTTTGCAGTTTAAAAATCCAATGTCTATTCAGATTTTGTGACAATAAGCACAGTATGCTAATGTAAGAAACACTGTTGTCTGTACTGGGCAGTAGGTGGCCTCTGTACTTTGGAGTCAGACCCCAATTCTTCAAATACTTGCCACTGTCAGTTGCCCTGACAACTGTGAGTAGCCCCATTGAAAAAAAAAAACCCAGTATTAAGTATTTGCAGGATCCAGCCCTTATTTTACATTTTTCCTGAACAATTCAACATTTTAGAACAATTCGACACATTAACAATAGCGCTAGAAGAGAATTTTAATTGCGATAAGGAAGCACAGCCTTCTTTCATTTCCAATAATTTACATATTTGATTCATCTTGACTGATTAATTTTGGGAGATGTTAACTGGCATTTAGTTCAAGACATATGGTCAGATCCATTGTCTTTAACTCAGGCAATATGCCTAGATAATCGTGTAATGAATTTAGTCTCTGGTGTACTTTTGATAATAAACTTGGTTCTGATAGTGTTCTACTTGGTAATAAATATTGCCATTTTTCAGAAGTACATTAGATGAAATGTACTTTGATTGATTTAATTGGATCCAAATGCAGTTGTTTCATGACTATCTACTGGGAAAAGTAGGGGCCAGATAACTGTAGTTATATGTAGAACAATATTTCTTTTCTCTATTTTTTTTAATTTGAGTCAGGCTGATTTTGAAGCATTGCTACCACAGAATAATTCATTTATTCCCTTTGTCCAGGTCTGGTGCCTGGTATAATTTTTCATAAAATAATATTTTACTTGCCTGATTCATCTGAAGTATTTTCATTTTCACGTGGGCACATGGTAGGATTTGGCTCTGCTTCCTCTATAATCATATTTTAAACTATTTGAATGATGTTTTTTGCGCAGTATGCATTAGTGTTCTTTGTTCTGCAGGAGGCAACTGGAGAGAATATACCTGTCCTTTTGCTGGGTAATAAAACAGATAGTGAAAAAGAACGAGAAGTTCCTCATGGGCTAGGGGAACATCTAGCCAAGGTATAGTATGGAGAAGGGAATCAGTAATATAACTGAAAGATGAAAGTGTTTAATGGATAATGACATATGTCTGGACATTCAGAAATATAGATTGTTATTTCTAAGAAGGCTATTGCTTTTAGAAAGGAAAATATATTCGTAATACTTACTAGCTGATCTTGGCAAACCCATTCTAGGGAGTAATTAGTTCATTCATTTGTCCCTTAATTAACTACTGAAAAAAGAAAAATATTCTGCATGTGTTATTATTTGCCATTGTTTGTCAAATTATTAATCTGAACATTTTACAGCCTGTGGTTTTCCTGTGAATTGTACTATGGATAATTATTAATGAGTTGTTGGACATCTGAGTCACACAGTGGTGTTTCTGATCCATCACTGGATTATGAATTTTTAAATATGAGAATAATGAATGGTGAATACAATGAGAAGTCTTGTGGCACCTTATAGACTAACAGATATTTTGGAGCACGAGCTTTCATGGGCAAAGACCTGCTTCATCAGATGCAATGCACTGAAAGCTTACGCTCATGCCCATGAAAGCTTATGCTCCAAAATATCTGTTAGTCTATAAGGTGCCACCGGACTTCTCATTGTTTTTGTGGCTACAGACTAACACGGAGCCCTCTCTGAATGGTGCGTAGTGAATGATCGGGTTATCTCCTCAGGGACTGTCTTTCTTTCTGCCATAGTATAGGTTGTCTTGTGGAGACCTCCCTCCATTTACAATCCTACAACATCCTGTGATGCCTACAGCAGTTACTTCTATGGAAAGTCATGATATGAAATTCGGTATTTTTAGCTTCTTTTACTGTGATTTAGTAGCTGGAAACAACAAGAAGGGACACTCTGTGGAGTACACAAAATTATTCTTCAAACCATCTGTGATCCAGAGGCTCATTGGACTTATGATGACCAGATGTCTTAATTTTACGGGGGCAGTCCTGATATTTGGGGCTTTTTCCTACTGAGTTGCCCATTGACTCCCAGTTCCCAGTCCTGATTTTTTACACTTGATATCTTGTCACCCTAAGTGGACTAGCAAATAACAAAAGTGCTAGCTTACACACAGATACCATTTTTTATTCAGATGTATAATGAATATGAATACAAATGAATGACAACAGCTCCAATAGGTTCCTCTATATATAGAAATCAATTTTCCAAATCTTCATGAGAAAGTGAGCTAAAAGGGGCAAAAATATAACTGCATCCCAATCAAATTAGATGTCTGGTTCCACAAATATGTCTGTAAATATGTTTTCCCTCTATTCATTACTTAGTGGTAACAAATTGACTAGTTTGTCCAAAATGCAATGGAGTCAATGCAAGCAATATTTGGACATAATTTAAAGAGGGCTATGTGTCACTTTTGATCTGTATGCAGCCTGACAATAACACATCTCCATATCTAGGTAGGGTGGGTTCAGCTCAGAAAGTTTGAAAACAGCTCAGAATGCCGGGAGGGGTTGGCTCAGGGTGTGGAAAGAGAAGTAGCTAGAGGCTGTGTGAAGGCAGGTGACTAGCTCAGGCTGCAGGAGAGGGTAGCTACAGGCTGTATGAGGCTGGGCATAACCCAGGGTGTGAGGAAGGGGCAGGTAGAGGCTGTGTGTGGATAGGTGGCCAGGTCAGAGTGCAGGTGCAGGGTAGCTAGGAGTGGTGCAGGCAGGGGGTGGCCTGCTGAGGTGAATTTGGGTGGAAGTGGCACTCCCTGGTCCTGCCATATGGAGCTGACTTGAGCCCTGCTGGCCCTTGCCCCAAAAATAGAAGGAACACGACATCAATGCCTGAAGGGCTTCCCCCTAGCCCAGGCCCGCATGGCCACCTTTCTCCCACTGTGCCCTGGACTTTTTATAGCAATTTTACCAAGTGTCCTGTATTCACCTCAGGGAAATATGGTTACCCTATGCATAGGTCTTGTGTTGTTATGTGGTTTTTATTTTGTGTTTAAAGGATGAAGAAGGGTGCTTTCTTATTTAGGGCCTGATTCTACTCCCATTGTAGCAAGTTATAAAATTTCCACTGACTTCAGGGTCAATGCTATCAGCCCTTTAGTACAGATTGAACCTTTTGAAACTGATACTCGCTGGTTCGGCAACATCCATGGTTCTGGAGGAGGGACAGATGTGCTTGGACCACAATGTCCTGGTGGAGGGCTGATGGCTGAGAGCCCACTCAGGCTGACAGCAAAGGAGCTGGTGGCTGAGCTGCTGGCCAGGCAAGTAGCAGGGGGCCTGGAAGCCCTGCTGGGGCTGGTGGCCAGGAGCCAGGCAGGCCAGTATGGCAGCAGGGCAGCGGGGCTTGGGGCTGGGACTCAGTGGCTGATGCTGAAAGCCTGGTGCAGCACAGCAGCAGGACAGTGGGATCGAGAGCCCAGTGAGGCACAGTGGCAGGGCTGGCAGGGCCAGTAGCCCCATACGGCACACAGTGGGGCTGGGAGCCCAACAGGGCCAGAAGCAGAGCTGGGGGCTGGGTGCCCAGTGTAGCAGCAGAGCCAGTGGCTGGGAGCCTTGCTGGGACTCAGATTCTAGCTGGGTCAGTGGCAGCAAGGGAGCCAGCAGGAAGGCTGGCATCCAAGCCAGGTGCTGAGCTGGGCTGGCAGGCCAGTGGCAAGGGGCCAGAATTGACCTCCCCAGTCCAGCAAATTCCCTTGTCTGGGAAACGTCAGGTCACAGGGGTGCCAGGCCATGGAAGGCCAACCTGTACTAAGCTAATTTGTCAGCTTTTCCCGCTCATCATTAAAATCTGGATAAAAGAGGAGATACCCAGTGAAATGAGGGAAGTCCTGGTTGTCACCACCTTCAACAAAGGGGATAAAAGTAGACTGTGGAAACCATCAGGATATCTCTCTCCTTGCCACTGCAGGCAAAGTTGTGGTACAGATCTGTGCAACATGCCTTCTGTCTTTGTCAGAAAATTATTTACCGGAGTCACAGAGTGGTTTCCAACCATGTTGCGGAACTCTGGATAGGATCTTCACAGCAGGGGAACTGCAAGAAAAGCATCGGGAGAAAAACCTACAACTGTATCTGGCTTTCATTGATCTAACTAAAGCCCTTAATTCAGCAAATTGCTGTTCCCTTTGGATTGTACTTTCAAAGACTGGGTGTCCTGAATAATATATCAATGTCCTCATGTTGCTTCATGAAAGCATGAAAGCAACTGCTCTGAGCAGTACTGGCTCCCAGAACGAATCTTTCAAAGTACAAGCAGGAGTCAAACAGGGCTGCATCATTGCCTCAACCATGTTTGTGGATTTTATTGACATCATTCTTTTCCTGATGCGGGGAAGCCCCCTGCTGTTGTTGTCATCACTTATACAATGGGTGGAAAGCTGATCAGGGTTAGCAGGCTGAAAGTTAAAGTAACATTTCCACCACATCTAACATGGAACTTCAGTATGCTGATGACAACACAATTTTTGCTCTCTTTGAGAAAGATCTTCAAATGATCTTAAATGTGTTTGCCAGTGCTTACAGATGTCTTAGTCTCATGCTCAACATCAAGAAGACCAAAGTGCTCCATCAGCTCTCTCCAGATGAGGTACCACACACTCCATCTGTTAAAATAAATGGAGAGGAAATGAAGAATGATGATCATTTTCTCTACCTTGGAAGTCCTCTCTCACCCAAGGCAGATATGGATGCAGAAATCCAACAGTGTCTGTGCTGTGCCAATGCAGCCTTTGCTTGTTTACAGCACAGGGTTTTTAAAGATCATAACATCTGGACAGGCGCTAATCTTCTCATTTATTAAGCTATTATTCTACCAACATTGTTGTATGCGTCTGAAACTGGACAACCTACAGATATCACTTTAAAGTTCTTGAGAGGCATCACCAAAGTTGCCTCCAAGGGATCTTGAAGATCAAATAGGAAGACAGACACACCAACCTTAGTGTTCGGGAGGAGGCAAAGACCACCAGTATGGGGACAATGACCCTTTGTGAGCAACTCTGCTGGACTAGTCAAGTTGTCTGGATGCCAGACCATCACCTCCCGAAACAGGTCCTGTTCTCACACCTGAAAGAACAGTACCATAACGTAGGAGGCCACCGGAAACATTATAAGGACTCGCTGAAGGATAAGATAGAGAAGTGCAGTATTGACAGTGACCCCTAGGAGACTCTTGCCCAGGATCGTTCAAAAGGGAATGAAGTGCTACATTATGGTCCCCTGCAGTTTGAATTTGCCCGGCAACAAGCTGAGGAGGAGCAGAGGCATAGGAGGAGGAAAGGATACGGGCTTTCCGTTATGATCAACAGCCTCTTGCCATAGCTGTCAATGTCCGTCCTCACTGTAATGGAATTTGTGGTTCAAGGATAGGCCTTATCAGCTGTCAAGTCCCATGGAAGATGATCAGCTTTGGCAATGAGTGATCACCATCATCACTTAAAAGCTTCTGTATTTAGTAAATCTCTAGTATCCAAATGAAGGTGTAATTTCAGGCCCTGCAGGTAGCTTTCTAAGAAGGACTCCAAGGTACTTTTGTTGGCGTTTTATACAAACAGCAAATGACACATGAAAGGTGAATGGAGGGAGTAGGTGGCTATTTTTCATTTAGCTCTTTTTTAAAAATGGGCAATGAGTAAAACCAAGATGAATCACTCTGAGATGCAGAACTTGCAGCCCACCAGGTCATTAACTGTAACACAGCATGTAAGGAAACAAAATGTTTTACAAAGTAACATAAAACAATGTCAAATGAAAAATGATAACATTCAAATGAATGAGTACTCATAAATGAATGAAAGACAGAGCGAAAGTAAGACGTGATCAGCAACAATTTGACATTTGAAAAGCTGCAAAGATTTAATTAAATTACAGCAATTTGCTTGTTGAGCTTATACTAATTTATTTTAATGAAATATTAATTACTGCTCAATGGCAATGTAATTCCTATGAAACCACATATGACATCTCCATTAACAAATCCACTTGAGTTGCTCGCATACATGAATTACTCCTAGCTCATTCAGACTATACCAGGTCATATCCTCAGCTGATGTAAATCTGCACAGCATTGTTAATATCAAAGGCACCAAACCTATTTACACCTGCAGAGGACCTGGCTCATTGTTAGTAATTTTTCAAGATTGTTGGTGGATCACATTTAAAGTACAGTAGGTGATGTGGTACAGCTTTTGTTGCATCGTGAACTTGGATAATTAGCAGCTTGGAATCCTGCTAGCTAGATAATGTGCAGAAATCAACCAAGAAGTCTTCTAGGGGATTCCTGATACATGGCACACTTTGTGCGCCTCCTCCAGCATGGCTAAGGATACAATCTGTCACTGAAGTTGCAGTGCTGGCACACAGAAGAAAGTCCTGTCAAATCCTCATCCCCTGAAAGGACTGGAGGATGCAGTGTGATACTGCCAGGAATGGAAGAAGTCAGAGAGCTATTTCCAGCAGGTTCTAGTAGGGATGACCGGGGCAACTAGACCTCAAGAAAGGAGATGTGTAATTAGCAACATTAAAGAAGAAGCACCCCAACATGAATCAACACTGCCTAGAATGCAGCCCTGGCACTGCAGAATGGGACCAATATCTCAAAGCAAAAGTACTCATGTTTAATAGAAATCTGATAATGTCCAAAATCATCTCTCTATGAAGACAATAGAGTTACTGTCACAGATCAGGGCAACTGCACCTACATTCTTTCTCCATGGTCCACCCAGGGCTGCCATGTTTAGACTTCCAGCTCCCAGTCATTCACCCTATTGTTCAGAGATAAATCTCACTGACTCCTGGCTGGAGTTTTTCCCAGGCTACGTGGTTGCTTGCCGACACTGTGATATGCCCTGCAAGCCAGACTGATTTTTTTTTTCCCATCACCAGAGGCAAGGGGGGATGGGGATTTGCATTCACCGCCCCCTAGACATTTTCCAGGAAATCCATTTCACATGTGTCATCACATAAATCCGTTCTTGTCTGCCGCATTGTTCAATACGCTCCTTTGACCAGACTAGCTTACACTAATCTATAGACTTCTCCCTTAATATAATGGACCCCAAAGATATACAAACTCAATTCACTATGGTCTCTTGAAGATATTGCAGGAATTTGCTGTCTGTCGCCATTACTATTAATAAAATATATTTGCCTTTTCTAGTAGATTTAAAAAGAAATCTCCATTCGGTGAACAGTTCAGACAAACAAGTCCAAAGAATATTTGGAAGAGCATATGGAGGACTCAGGGCAGCCATCGCCCTGGTGAAGGGGAACACAGTAACTACAACCGTCTACTTGAAAAGCACTAGGAAAAGAAAAAGGATGAGCTTATAGTTAAGGCACTGGATTAGCATCCAGGAAACTGAGTGATCTTGCTCAAATCACTTAACCTCCTTGTACCAGTGTTTCCCATCCTTCAAAGGATAAAATACTTCCATCTAGTTTATTTAGAGCTGTGTAAGCTTTTGTGGAGAAGGACCATTCTTTATTATGTACTTGAACAGTGCTAAGCAGAATGGGGCCTGTCAGTTCTATTGTAAATAAATAATGTTAAAGAAGTGGGGAAATTGCTCAAGAAGGCACAAAAGGCTATCTGATGGGAGCTGCTTAGCAGGGCACTCAGTTTACGAGCTACGACATGCCTTATTTTGATTTTTTTCCTTCCCCTTAGCCAGGGGAGCCGGAAGAGAGCAGGCCATGTTCCCGTCATTTTTACCAGCCATAAAGACAAGCAATGCGAGGAGGGGGCAGAGAGGAGTGAGTGGAGGGTGGGATCTTACGTGTGAAGGAGCAGAGCAGGAGCAAAGCTTTGAGTGGCAGGGGAGGTGTAGGATGTCAGGGGAAGGGACGGTGAAGAGGCGGATGGGGAAAGGGACAGCACAGGGGCAGGGACTGGCAGAGAAAGGGTGGCAAGGGTGGGTCATTGGGAGAAGGGGTGGGGGTACATGGGCACTGGTTCCTCCCAACTTTAGAGGGCTTCTGCTGCTCCTGACCCCTAGCAACTCTCTCCCTCTTCTCATTTTAAAAAGCCCAGGCAGTGGGGCATTGCTGCCGCCTTTACTTCAGGAGGCCGTTCCACAATGAGGCTTCCAGACGGCAATTGACAACATCACTCTTCTCTCCTGGCTTGTCCGTTTGTTCTTTTTTCCCCGTTCTTTAGGTGCCTCCTCATTGTCCATGATTTTTCAAAAATAATAGTCAGTGGCATGATAAATTCATCAGCTAGTTCCCTTGAGAGGGGAAGATGCATCTCGTACAGTTAATTAGACATCACTTGCCTTCTGCTACCGAGAGTTTCCTCTGGGCGGGTTATCAGTGCATTTTCCTTCAGCATTTAAAGGCACGGCCTCTCCTAGTGCAGGGGTAACTGTGTCATCAAAAAAAGGGTCTGTTTGTTAAACGGACAGAGATGGATGATTGCCATCAGGTATACGTGTCTTATTCTCGCACATTAAGGGTTTGCTCTGTCATATGGCATTTGCTGAGAAATCAATTCTGATTCATGCCAGCATCATGTGTGTTATTTCTCCTCAAAGAAGAATCTTCCCTTGATTGTAGCCCCGAAAAGGAAGGCCAGTGCCATTCACAGTCATGCTCACGTACATCAACTTCATGCAGGCTTGATTTCCTTTTAAGGTCTGACTGCAATTTTCTATAGGATAACAAAAGGCGTTGCTCTGAGATTATATTTGATTTCAGATTTATATTTGAGTAACTATTGATATATTTAATGGAAATTTCACCAACTGTCCTCAGATAAGCTAGAAATAACCTCAGCTTGTTTATCTGTCTATATCTAAGTACTGTTATGATGATATCTGTCTATATCTAAGTATAAAGATATAGACAGCTATCATTATAACAATTATTCAGCATATTAACATTCCAATCTCACATCTATTTTTCAGCTATCAATAAAATGCAAATTTAAACCAATTGTATCTTTCTTTCTCATTGGGCCAGGCTAGGATAATACATTAAAATTGTGGCATTCATCAAAATGTAGAAATAAAATACTGAAAAACACCTCTAAAAAGGTGAGCACAGAGGAAACCACTGCATAAAGTGCAAAGGACTTCATGGCTGACAAAAGATGAATATTGATTGTGTTCTTCTGATGACATCTTTATTTATTGTTGAGGTTTACCCAAGGACATACGTCCCAATTTCCCCCATAATCAGAGGGAACTGAATTACCTATTTGTGTTTATTTGTTCCTTTTATCTCCCAATGTTTCCACTCTGCCTTATAACGTTAAACTGGCATCTTATGCAAAACTGACTGAAATGGTCTTTCTGTTTGATCTAGGAGTACAATTTAATTTTCTATGAATGCAGTGCGTGTTCCGGTCATAACATCCAAGAGCCAGTGGTTCACTTAGCTAGGTAAGGAAAACACCTTTCACTTTTTAAAAAGTGGACTGTTGTATGGGTAAAAAGTAGTGGAAGAGAAGAACAGACTAAGCAAAAATTCAGAATAAGATTTGTAAGTGAATTGAATTGACCCTATTGCTCATGATTCTATTTGTTAAACTACTTGTCTCTGATAGGAAGCACCCTTCCTCTGTCTGAATATTCTCTTGTACCTTTTCAGTTACAGTCAGTAGTGCTGATCCTGCAAGAAGCTCCAGGTGCACAGACCTCTGTGCGCACGTGGAGCTCCATTGAAGTCAGTGAGGCTCTGCATGGGCAGCAGTGCCCATGTCTGCAGAGTCAGTTGCAAAATAAGGGCTTACAAGAGGAGGAATGTGTGTAGAGCTGCAAAACGCAGTGGTAGCTTCCAGCAGCAGCCTGTGGGAGTACTAGGGGAATGCACAGGAACACCCCTATGCTCTTTCACAGCGAGCTGCAGCCCGTGCTGCTTCCCCCGGCCACTTCAGTTCCGCTACCTGACTGAAAGACTGAGAAGGAGATTTTCGAAAGTATGTAAGGAATTCAGGCGTACAAATCCTAATACAATTAAATGGGGCATCTGCTCCTAAATCCTGTAAGCATTTTTGAAACTCTCCCCCAGTATACTTTGAACAGAAGCAAAACTAGTAATGAATGGCAGATATTGGAGACTGTACATCCTGGGAGGAATCTTGAAGTGAGTCATCATTCTTACTGAAGTTTGTGAAAATTTGGAGATTTGTTGAACTTTTTCGCCATTACTTGGTGGCTCCCAACAATGAATAACATGAACCCCCTCCTCCTCCCACCCCTAGCCCCAAGATAACAGCAATGAAACTTGCAGCTTTGATACACAAAAATATCCACAAGTTGCAAATGATCAGCTCTAGCTGTGGCTTTCCAAATCAATGTACAAAGTAGGCTTTGCAGTACATCAGCCTCAATTTTTGTTTTATAAAGCATGCTCACTTACACATTAGCCCACCAAATTTTGTTTTCAGTTAATGTCCTAGTCATCAACACAAATTACCTTGTCCAACTATGATGATGTAGGGTTTTTTTTTTCTTGTGAGTATTATTGCTTTTCTCTGAGAGTGGTTTATTTTTGTTTCTTGTCTAGGATTTTAAAAGAACAAGAAGATAAAGTGAAAGAAAAGACTATTCTGCTGCAGCAAGACTCAAAGAAAAAGTCTTGTTGTGCCAGACGGTAGAAGATTACGGTACATTTAGACAATAATCATCTATCTTGTTTCACACTACAGTGCATCATCAGATCTGCCTTATGTTCAAAATATGCCTTACACTGCATTGTGAATGTCACAGGAGAAATCATCGAAGAATATAGCACACACTCACTTCCCACTCTTTGCAAAGATGAAGGCCTTAGTTAGGATTACATCGCTTGTAAAGGCTTTAAGGAATCTATTGTTATGTGTTTCTATTTCACTTAGTGCCAGGGGGCCCGATCCATGACCATATGCTTAAACGCTGCTGGATTATCAATAAGAAATCTACTTTGAACAAGAAGCTGATTCTGACAGTGCATGATCATAGACATCCTTACCTGAATAGCCCTTATCTTTTGCGTAGCCCAGTTGATTTATGTGGGATTGCACATATAAGGGTAGAGTTTGCAGGATTAGATCCCTTATCTTTTAGCCTTAAATCTTGGTTCAATGTTGCCCATCGCTAGTTGTGTCTGTTTGGGGGGTTTATTTAAATTAACATAAATTAAGCCTAAACAATTAAGTGTAAGATGCCATATAAGGTTTTGAGAGTAAATTGTAAGAATGCAGACAAGAAGTTGGATTGCCAGAGTGACCTTAACTGATGCACACTACACAACTGTCGTATGTTTATTCCTAGTGACATTGTTTGCACATGGAGCCTCGTTGTGGGGCCACAACTCACGCTACAGTGCCTTTACATGACTCAATGGTATCTGTGGGACTATTCATACAAATAGGTTTTCACCAATGCCAGTATGGGTTTTACACATGGCCTGTATAGCCAGCCATAATTTAACATCAAAGACAGATGTCTCTTGTTGGCTGACACAACTCCACCTCCTTTCATAAGGCTCCATCATAGCAGATTTAGCAGGAGATAGCCCGAGGCCAAAATTTTGAGAATTGGCTGCCTAAAGTTAAACTCATGTTTTGGGAGATCAAAAAAAAACATCTTATGTCATGAAGAGCCCAGGTGTGATTGAAATTCAAGAGGACTACTGCTCCTACATTCCTCAGGTGCTTCTAAAAAACCGCCTCATTATGCACCTAAACAAATGGCTGATTTTCAAAAGTGCTGAGCAGCCAGCAACTCCCTTTTTAGCTTAATCAGAGCTGCAGGGGGCACAATATTTGAAAAATCACACCCTTTATGGAGGTGTCTAACTTTAGGGCCCAGTCTTAAAATCTTGGCCTCTAGACCAACAAGCTGAATTCATTTTTTTTCTTTCGGCCATCCCGGCAGAATATGAATGAAGTGAGCAACTTTGGAGCTGGCCCTCTAGCAGGAATTTGAATTATTCCTGATGGCTTTTAGCTGTGCTGGACACCGTGGCACAGTTGTGCTTTCAAGAATTGTTGTAAGTGTGGGTGAGCTTGCACAGAAGTGGACCCTGTCTCAGTTTATTTTATCAACAGAACAGAGCAAAACTGAGGATTGTTTGCTATAAAAAGGAATTTATTTATATGTTATATTTCCAGTCCTTTTTCTAACTTTCAAAAGACTTTAAAAGTACTTGAAAAGTACATAGATTTGGAACAAGTTTAATTAAAAATAAGAGACTGTGTTTTTATAGAAGACCAAAAAGCTAAACACTAGTTATGTAGCTATTTTATTTTATTTTATTTTATTGAATAAAACCTTTAAAGTAATTCTATTCGCTGTTGGAACATTTGTTTCTCAAAGAGATTCATGACCATCACTGTAGAAGGGGAATGCAGATTTTTCCTTAGAGCATCTTCCTTCTCCATTAAGCGAAACCTACGTTGATACCCTCCCAAACAGCTGAGGTTTAGCCTGGACCTCCTTCCATGAAGCTGGGATCTAATTCCTTTTTAGCGTGGTGGGATGGGCAAGATGGTCTATGAGCATCTAACGCTTGCTTGCACGCCCTTCCTGCTCGATGGGTTATGACACCTATGCTGAGGGCCCCACTGAAAAACAGTGAAGAGGAGCAGAACAGCATTCCAAATGATGGCTATTCCCTTGGCTTCCCAGTGTCATAGAGAGAGAACCATTTCCTGGGGGGCCAGCTACTGTGGGGAGGGAACATATTACTGTTGGGCTGGGTTCTGAAGGTTGTCCCTGCTGGGGATTTGCCCTAGTGACAGTCATCAGCGTCCAGCCCTAGACATAGGAAAGCTACTTCTTACCCCCGTTTCTGTCTAGGGTCAGTGCCCACAGCTCAGTGAGCCCCTTTGCCCTTCAATTACGGTGGGGACAAATCTCCAGCCCAGAAACAGCTCAGACTCAAGCACATTCTGCTCTCCCTTGGTTCAGGCTTCCACCACTCGGCATCCAAATGTCAGAAATCTGCTGTCTGGCCAGCCAGCCAAGCGCAGCAGGTCTGTAGGAGGCGACGGCTACGTCTACACGTGAAGCCAACATCGAAATAGCTTATTTCGATGTAGCAACATCGAAATAGGCTATTTCGATGAATAACGTCTACACGTCCTTCAGGGCTGGCAACGTCGATGTTCAACTTTGACGTTGCGTGGCACCACATCGAAATAGGCCCTGCGAGGGAACGTCTACACGCCAAAGTAGCACACATCGAAATAAGGGTGCCAGGCACAGCTGCAGACAGGGTCACAGGGCAGACTCAACAGCAAGCCGCTCCCTTAAAGGGCCCCTCCCAGACACAGTTGCACTAAACAGCACAAGATCCACAGAGCCGACAACTGGTTGCAGACCCTGTGCATGCAGCATGGATCCCCAGCTGTGGCAGCAGCAGCCAGAAGCCCTGGGCTAAGGGCTGCTGCCCACGGTGACCATAGAGCCCCGCAGGGGCTGGAGAGAGAGCATCTCTCAACCCCCCAGCTGATGGCCGCCATGGAGGACCTGGCAATTTCGACGTTGCGGGACGCGGATCGTCTACACGGTCCCTACTTCGACATTGAACGTCGAAGTAGGGTGCTATTCCGATCCCCTCATGAGGTTAGCGACTTCAACGTCTCACCGCCTAACGTCGAAGTTAACTTCGAAATAGCGCCTGACACATGTAGCCGCGACGGGCGCTATTTTGAAGTTAGTGCCGCTACTTCGAAGTAGCGTGCACATGTAGACACAGCTGACAAGGCTCAGCAGGCCAGCTCTTAAGCCAGGCAGCAGCAGTAGTTTTGCAACTGCCCAAGAATTTGCGTGGGGTTGTGCTAGCTCCTGTGCCTGCTGGTTCCTAAACCAGCACCTGCCTTGCCCTGTTCCAGGTAACCCAGCTCAAACCCTCAGCTCTGATCTCTCACTTTGGCTCTGGCATCTGGCCATGATCCTAACCTCCTATTCCTGGCAGCTGACTCCTGTTCCAACCCCATCCTGCTTTCTCTAATTGTAACCAGAACTTAATGTCTCTGAGCTGGTTTCTGCAACCGCAGCCGGGAGGTTTTCCCCTTGTGTAACTCCAGAATCAGGCCCCTAACTTCTGATTCCCTGAAGAGCAGAGTCATCCTGAAGGATCACAGATGGGGGCACAGGATGGTTTCTGAGGTAGCCCGCTGCTATTTGTCTAATGATTTAAAGGTTAATGCAATATTCTGGTACCGGAGCAAGAAAGAAATGAAAATCTAGTGGGAAGCAGAGCATGGGTATCATGGGGCCTCCCCATCCATTATTCAGGAGGCAACCTTTTTGGGCGTAAAACCAATATCATGTGTCAAGAATAAATTGCCGATTCATAGTCCTTGACTCCAGACCTCTGCAACACTGCAGAACACTTCTGTTACTGGATGGGGGTAAGTACTTTTTATTTCCCTTCTTCCATCAGACACACAGGTGAGAGAAGTACAGTGAGGGTGGGGGATGCCTGGCTTTCCTGCGCCTAGGGGCCAGTCCAGCTGCCAGTTCCTCTAGCCCTGGGTTCTGGTTTCCAGGCAGCCCCCCTGGAGTATCACCAGTTCCCCAACTCCAGGGTTCCCCTGGCCTTGTGCAGGCTTCACTGACCTCTCCAGGATCCCGCCACCCACCAGTCCAGTTGTGGACTTAACCAGTCTGTAGGGATCCTCTGGCCCCTGACCCTGCCAGCTCTGGCATCCCACTGCTGTCCAAGAGCTCTGCAGCTGCCCCTCAGCTGTGGCCCCAGCCCAAGGCAGTGAAGTTTGCCAACTATCCCGGACTGGACAAACCGGACACCATTTGCAGCAATGGATTCTGCTCTGTTTGCTGTGGGAAAATTGGCAATTCAATCTCAACAGGCCTAAAAGGGGCTGCAGCTCAGTACCCTCACCCCAGAAATTGTTCCATCACTAACCAGACATTTATTATTAGTCATTGTGCCAGATTCATCCCTCATGTAAATCTTGATTTGCACAAATGCACAGTGAGAGAGACCCAGCTCAACTTGTATCACTCCCCTGTGACCCTGTGGTTAACTAAGAGAAGATAGTGTGATTGACAGGCTAAATGAAAGGCAGAGGGAATCCCTTCAGTCTGTGTGAAAGCACTTGGTATTGATTGATCCTCTTCATTTACAAGATACATTATCAAGAACACTTTAACCGCAGTGACAATAATTAGGTGAGTGATGTTCTTAACGCCCAGTCCTATGTCAGGAGACCATTACTCCATCAGAGATCATTGATGAAGGGTTTACTGTCAGCACGAGTGGGAACTTGCTTTATAGTTATATGCAAATACAGCTGATTAACAGCAGCTCCTTTTTGATGCCCCTTTGATCTTTAAAATGATCAAATTTCCAAAGATGAATACTTGCAGTTTCACACACTGTGAAAGCTAGTAACTGCACCTAGTTAAAGCTAAAACATCATAAGGTCTGTTAATTTGAAAGGGGTGAAAAATGACTCCCCAGCTGATCATATTAGGGTTGAACGGATTCCAATCATTTTTTCATTCCAAGAGGTAATTTCTCCAGGTTAACATTAAAAGACACTGTGCACAGGCAGTAGCCCCACCTAATGATTAGTGTCTGTGGAAGCAACCTCACTCAGTGCTTGGGAACAGGAGATCTCTCTGCTCTGCGGGGACCTGACCCAGGGGCAGGGGTGCCAGAATAGGGTATGAGGGGCAGGGTAAGCTAAGGGCTTTACCCTGCCTCCCACACTTTTACTGGTCATAAGGGTGAGGAAAGTGGGGAAGAGGTGGAGAGGAGCAAGTGGGAATGAGGCATGAGGGTAGGGACTATTTTACTGTAATAAAAATACTCTGTGTAGGGTATCATTTGAAACAACTTGCCAGTCAATGATATCATGCTGAAATGTAAGTAGCAACATTATAAATAAATTTAGGAACATAAATACACTTCAGGCATGATTTCAGATTACCAAACAAGTCTGGGGAGCAGGTAAATTTGTTTCACCAAAGCAAACGACAAGCAGATGCTTCAGCCAGGTGTCTTCAAAGTTGATGGACCTTCACATAACAAGTGAACATTAGCAAGCAACATAGCAAATCTCTCTCACTTAGCCCCTCACTCCATGTCTCAGCTTGAGAAAACTTTGGCTAGGAGTCACTCTCAGGAAAATGCATCTCAAAGTATGACTGAACTATAGAAGCGTGAGTGGCAAAAACATGTTTGCTTGCTGTCCATCTCTCTTTTCTGCTAATACAAAAGGAACAGCCATTGGACTTTAGAGGTAATGCTACTGAAAACCGGTGCCTTTTTCACTTTGAACCAAGTCTTGTTTGTTACGTTTTGTATGTTTAGGAAACATCTGAACTGTCCAGGAAGGGGCTGTACAATGTAGTGCAGAACACACATTTTAGGGAAGGTCTGAGACCTGGTGTGTTTTGGAGTCTCCCTGCAGTTGATAACTAAGGCTGGTGGAAGCCAGAGAGTTAATGAGGTGTGGCTGGCAGGTTGCAGCTACATATAGATGCTTAGTGTGCAACCTGGATGCTGGAAGGCTATTTGTGAATGACCTTCATGGTAGCTACAGCAGCAAGGCATTCAGAGGCACCTCAGTATTGCAGACTGGGACGGTCTGGATTGCACCACAAAGGTCATCACAGCGTCCTCTGTTTTCTTCTGCAGGCAGTGGTCTTTCATCAGTCCTTCCTTGAACTTGTTTCTGGTTCTAGTAGTTGATTTGTTATAAATATTGTGGGGGACCCTTTTACCAAAGACAATTTGGGGAAAGGAGAGGAACCAGTCAGAAATGACCCAAGTGAAATGCTATTTCAACCAAATTAAAGTAAATCTTAAGTGTGATGGATGGTTCGCACTTCCTTTATAATGCAGCATTTCTCCAGATCTTTACTCCATTGTCTTCTCTGGGGTTATTAAAATTATTTTCTTAGAAAGATGTTGTTCTCTAAGGGGAACAGCTCTCTAGTAACCAGCAGCTGAGTATCTTAATAAGCCCTGTTTGATAGTCCTTGCATGCTATTTCCACAGATCTCTCAAGTTAATACTTTTCTGTCATATATTTACCATCTTACATTCAATTTTCCCCCAATTCTCTATCACTAATAAAAAAAAAAAGCCTAAAAATTCAGCCTCTCATTTAGACCTGTAGGGCTAGATTCAAAAGGGGAACTTGGGTGTTATAATGCCTGACTGCTAGGAGCCCTGCTACGTAGTGGCATTCACAGCCCTAAGTTAGGTGCCCATGCTCCTCAGAGCCTGTTCACAGTACATGCTCATGGTATGATTTCCTCCTTGAGGAGACATACTTAGATTGGTGCTCCTCAGAACAAACATGCAAAAGGTAGTTGTGTAGCCCAGGCTAAAAGTGCTATAAATTCTGGACAGCTAGCCAGTGCCATTGCTGCCAATGCCCATGATAACTCTGCTACCCTACTATGTTTAGTGTGCTAGATCAGATGAGCACTAGTGGAAATACATCCCCCTGTGGTGGGAAGCACACCCTCAGCTCTAAAAGTAGGCGTAGCATTAGGCATCTGAAGGAAGGATTCATGGAAGCAGGGAAGCACCTCAACTAGCCAATAGGAGATGCTGAGGAGAGGAGTCAGGCCGAATCCCCTCCCTCACAGGAGCTTAGGCACCTAACTCCAAATGTACTGAAGCAGAGATTGGACCTTGTGTCACAGCCCTCCCCCGTGAGTGTGCTAGCCACCAGGTTATGGAGTCAGTCTCGCTCTCTGGCCCAGTGACTATTTAAATATTACCACAAACAGCAAAGCCTGAGAGAGACACACAACAGAACAGCCAGTAGCGCAGTGACACTCACTTGAGAGGTGGAGTCATGGGGGCAAATTGCAGCTCCAAATCAGGAAGAGGAAGGATTTGAAGAGGGGTCCTGCACAGCCCAGGAACGCTGTCTGAGGGTAAGGGGATTCCAGTGACTCCGGCAGTCATCTGTAAGGTGGTTGGCTCTCCACATACAAATGGGACTGGGCCCTCAAGTGAGGAATGACTACTTTGATGATCCCATGAGTGAGGTGCTGAGCTGCTTAGTGGAGTCAGGACTCAGGCAGTTGTGAGCATGCCCACTAGCAGAAACCTAGGCAGTCCCTGGCAATGCTGGCACCTGCAAGGCTAGGTGAGCAGTGGTTTTTGTGAATGTCTGTGGTGCCAGAATGTTGGACTTTGGAGACTAAGAAGCAATTAGGCACCTAAATCCCCCTCATGACTCTAGCACTTGGGCTTCCAGGCTGGGAAAATAGGAACTGAAATGATTTTCCCATTACGGTAACAATCTTCCCTCTCACCAACTCCCCTTTTTCCTTAGGCGAGGGGTCCAGAATACAGATGGAATAAGCTGAGGGCCTGACACATAAGCCTGTAATCACAGGCCTGCTATGAGGCCTGAGCCATAATGGTCAAGAGTGTGCTAATGCTAAGCTGTGAGCAAGAGACTGTCTTTGTCAGCAGAATCTGGCACAAACAGGGTTAATTGTATCAAATACTAATACGTGCTAGACACAGCCTGGGAGCACGCTCCAGGGGTGTAACAGAACACCTCATGAAGCAATAACTTGGTACCAACACACACGCCACACATAACAGGTCTGCTCACTCAGGTTCAGGACAGGGGCAGGAAGACGGCGTGATGGCTAGTGATATTTTATTAAACCACCATGCACCAGGTAATAGGTAGGAACTAGGTAATGTCAGGGGGTGGCAACCTGGTACGTCAGGAGTGATATAAAACTTGGTTGCACCTGTGTATAAAAGTGTACCCCAAATAGTTGTCTTGTGCCAACCTAGGGGGCAGTGATGGCTCCCATGTCACTGACTAAGTCACAGCCATCGTCATGGGCACAAATTCTTTGCCTACCTGCAGGCATCTGATCTGGGGAAGCTATTACTGTGCTTTATTTATAATGAGCCTGGCCTGGTGCTTTGTTTTGTATCTGATCTGATGGGCTGGGCGGGACCGGGGAGGGGAGCCCTCTCAGAGTCTCCTGTGTTGATTACTTGTGCAAGCCAGCACGACACACACACACACACAGAGGGGCCAAACGTGGCCGGATGACAATCATCGTTGATGGAGCAGGAGACCTGGCAGGACACTACTCTGGTGACATCTGACTACTACTATAATGGTACTGTTGCACCTGCATCACCCCCAGTTGTGATGGTGCTGGATGCTACCTAAATGCATCATCTTTCCTCCAAAGGCAGATTGCTACAGGGAAACCTAGGTGGTGCAGCAAGTGGTAAAGATGGGAGCACTTCACTGCCTAAGGACCAGGTTCTTCTCCCATTCACACTAAAAAATATCTGGAGTAACCTTACTGAAGTCATTGAAGTTACTTGGAATTTGCAACGCAGCACCACCCATGAGTGGAATTTGGCCATATGTATAAAGCAGTGCCCCAACGTAAATGCTGGGAGATGCTGTATTTTGAGAGAGAGATCACACCAGGGTCCTGCCGACCATTTGTGGTCATTAAAGCTCCCTTTGCACAAGAATGCAGTTATAAATCTGGGTGTCCTGGTGTAATCCTGTTGTGCAGCTTGGTCTATATACAATGTTACATTGTTTAACTACGATCAGTTTTTAAACTGACATGTTAAACGAGTGAAAAGCCCATTGTGGACATTTACATCTGTTTGAATTACTTACTCTACTTTAGCATAAATTAAATTAAGCTAAACAGATATAAAGTTGAAATCAGTTCAAGTGTATCTACTCAAGGCTTAAAAAACACTCATTTAATTTATTAGATGAATGAATAGGAAAACCAAGCTGAATTAGTGCAACTCTGTGTGTAAACAGAGCTGAAACTCCATCAGACATTTTAACCAGAGATTGTGTCAGTTGCCCTAAACAAGTGGAGGGTTTTATCCCACAAGGGGATCTACTTTTCAGACTGCGTGTCTATCTCTGCACTTATTATGATAGGCTACAGCTTGTCCTTAGCCCTGTAAAATGACCGTGTCCTTAGGAGAACTGTGCATTAAACCCAGTTGTCCTACCATGTAGATCTGTATTCTATCCATTAGGCTATATTATTTACATTATTACTTAACTAGATCCCCTGAGTTGTGTATTGGGCAATGGGCTAGATTCCATATACACTGGCAGTGCCATTAGGAGAAAGGCCTTAAAAGCCTGTAAGAGCGCTACATTTAGAAGCAACTGCCTTTCCTGTGCGTTGAATGAATTCAAAAAAGACCATACAAAGAAATGAGGCTGATACAAAGAGGTCTTTTATTTGTGCTCAGGCAACGGTGGTGGGGTTCACCAGAGGACACCAGAAGATTTTAAGTATTTCAAGAGCAGAAACGAATATTACAGATAGATGCCTTTACGTTTAACTAGGGCTCAGGTTCTGGGCCATTTTTCTTTGCCATGCAGGCTATAGCCACACTAGCCACTCCTTTTGGACAGGCTATGGTAATGTGGCACTTTGGAATATGCTAATAAGGCACTGCCATGAATATACAGCATCTCATTAACATAATGGCAGCTGGACGCGCTTCGAAAGTGCCGCTTTTGAAACGCACACCTCCTGTGTAGCTGGGGGCCTTTCAAAACGGCCCCCTGATTTCAAACGCCCCCTTCTTCCCGTCAGGTTTTGGGAAGAAGGGGCTTTCAAAATCGGCGGGGGGGGGGGTCGTTTCGAAAGGCCCCTCAGCTACACGGGTGACGTGAATTTCGAAAGCAGCACTTTCCAAGTGCGCGGCTGCCATTAGGCTGCTGAGGCACTGCATATTTATGGCAGCCCCTCATTAGCATATTCCAAAGCTTCACTCTTGGAGGGGTTAGTGTGGCCACAGCCGCAGTGTTGTATCTCCTTGCTTTTGTTCATGCTTTGTTTCTCTATCCTCTTTGCTTTGATTTTAATATTTCTCAGTATTTTTCAAGCATAATGGTCTATTCTTATATCACTAGAGTTGTCCTAGTTCTTTGTCAACCCTCTCACTCTCACACGTGCATCCTCCTCCCAGTGCTTGCTTAGTTTTCCTTCAAACAATAGCAATGGTTACTTTAATAAGGAACACCAGCAGGCCCACATGCGAGGGGGTGAGGGGTTGCGAAGGGTGCAAACACATTATGCCCCCAGGCACCAGCAGCAGGGAAAAGAAGCAATAGGAGGAAATGCTTTGCCTGGGTCTTATCGCTCACCCATGCCCCCTTCCAAGCCTTATTACGGCTATTCCCGAAGGCTCACACAACAGCAGCTTGCAGCCTCATGACTCTTCCCCTGAATGTGTCTCCGTTAATTTAAATGTGAAAACCCTTCCAGCTTGTCAGACCTATTAGCATACCACTGAACCCAAGAAAGAGACATTAAGTGGTAATTAAAAGCATTTAACAGGCATGTGCCAACCATGAAGTTACTGACAAAAACAGCTGTGTATTAGTCCACAGAATCTTAGTTGAAAATGTGCTTTAAATATTTCACTGGTTTGTGGCTGCAACTTCTAAAACCACAGCTCTGAAAAATCCTTTCACCTTAAAATCCTTTTGCGGTGCACAGTCTGAGTATTCAGCTTTAGCTATAAATGCTTGGATCTTCAGATTGATTTTTAAAATAATTTTTTCAAAAGCCCAGCCTGATCTAAAATCAGGGACCAGGCAAGATAACCCAGCCCCAGAGTCATTCCCCACCCACCCCCGCAAAGTCTGTATCCTAACCACCAGCCTCAGCCCCCTGCTCTGCCTCCGGTACATCCCCAAACCTAACGCCCTGCCCTGAGCCCCTCATGAACCCTGATGCCTTGTCCTGGGTCCCTCACGTGCCCCAACCTTTACTCCAGACCCTCTAACATCCCTAGCACCCTGCCCTAGCCCCTGCACCCTGTACACATTCCAATCTCATACCTTGAGCTCCTCATTTACCCCAAACCTCACTCCCACCCCAACACATCCCCAGCCCACTGCCCTGAGCCTCCCACACTCCGTCCCATGATTGTTGGCGTATTTCCAATTGACTCATACATTTGTTTACCATCTTAAAGCTGAGCTATATGTGGATAATATGCATTTTGGTGTGCTCTCTAACTTGAGTTGTTAGAACGGATGATAATACAGGTACTCTGATTGCAGAGATCATTTTCTTTTTATTTGAACATTGTAACCATTGCTCCTTGTTAATTATCCCTTCTTTTAATCTATTTTCCTCCACACATAGGACTGTTTACAATTTATATGCTTGGGTTTTTTTGTTTGGGGGGCGGGTTGCATATCCGTGTACCACCTCAGTACTGGCGTTGCCCATCAGAAATTTTAACCCACCCAAAAGAAAAGTCACCCTAGCCAAGGATGGAAAAGCTTAGCAAGAACGCTGCGCAGTGTCAGTGTCCTATCCTCTGTTGGTTCCCATTCCTTCATGTCAGCTGCAGGCGTCACCAGTCATGATTTGTTCTGCACACCATCATGAGAACCCCCTCTCATGCGTGGGGCTGGGAGCAGCTAGGAGAGCCTCAGGTGTGTGGCAGCCAGGTTGCGAGGAAGGCAGCAGGGGCCCTGGTGCGCACGGGTGTGGCTGCTGGCAGCAGAGATGCTGGGGTAGAGGGGCAGGGCCAGGCTGCTTAGAGGGGGCGGGTGGGGCCAGCTGGAGAGCCATGAGTGGGGGAGAAGGGCAGGGCTGACTGTGCAGGGGGCTGGTCCACATTTACACAAAAAAGCCCCCCTCCCAGAAACTCCTGCATACAGACCTGACCACCAGCTGTTGAAGTGTCCCAGGTGACGGCTGAAGAGCACCCATAAGAATCAAGGAACAGTGTGCAAATGTGGCATAAAGTTTACCTTTGCCCTCTCTGATCTTGGAAAGGCCAGTGAGAGCTAAAATGGGCTGCAAGTTACACTCATTGCTAGTTGCCAAAAGGGAGCAAAACGGCAGCAGAGGATAACTCAGACAAACGGCTTGACTCCAGCCCCTCATGTGTGCTGCAGAGCTGTGCCCCATGTATGCAAAGCGCTACCATTCTGCATCGCTAGTGCCTTCCCCGCGCTTTGGCCAGGTCTAAAAACTGTACTCTATGAGGTGCATGGCAGCATAGACACCGGCCTTTTCACTCCAAACTATTACCAATCAGCAATTGCCATGGCAACCCAGCATCACAGGCACACGCATTTGGGAATGGCAACAATGCCAATGCTCAGCTCTCTGACACATGGCATAAATCACTAAAATACCTCTTCAGCGACAGGGCTTCCTTCACTATTACCTGAATAAAGACATTGACTTGTACTCAGCCGCTTCTCAGATCACAGAAAGGGAGCGAACGCTGGGGTGGAACTAAGCAGGCCTCCCCGCTCACCTATTAGAAGCATTGCTGTTTATAACCTCATATTCAAGCCACTTTGCATGATGGTGAAGAGCATCCATCTTATGATGGCTCCTTTTTTTGGCAAGCTCAGATGCCAGGGTTGGGGCTTTTGGATGAGAGGGTAAGTGCCCAGACAGCCACGCTCTACACAGTTGCAATAGTTCAGCATATAACCGAAGGATAACCTGAGGCAGAGAGCTCCAAACTACAGGAGACCTAGGGTTTGTTCCTGGCCCCACTGAATTTCATGGGAGTTTTGCCATTGACTTCAACAGGGTCAGGATGTCAGCTCTAGATTTTACTCCCCGCTGTACCACAGATTAAGTGTGTGAGACATTGGGCAAGGCACTTGAACTCTGCATTTCTCCTGTATCAAATGGAAACAGCAGTACTTACCCTCCTTTGTAAGGCACCCTGAAATATGGGACTAAAACAAGTTTGATTTTTGAGATGTTGCCTTTCGGGTTTCAAGTTTCATATCAATCCTGTAAGGCAAGTTTTGTCTCTGGTGGAAAAAGGATCCTCTGATGCTCTGTAAGAGCTGAGTGAATAATGCAAAATATCCCACAAATCTTCCCTCCGTATTTTAAATATCTTAACTTCTGTCATGTTGGTGATTGATTCCCATTAGCATTCAGGTGATTAAATATTAGAGGCACCAATACTAAAGGAAATGAAATTTCAAAGGTATGGTTTGCTGTTTTATTTGTTCAGCACCGATGACGCATTTACTGCTGGACTGGACACAGTAAAAATAGAGTCCCAGTTCTTTATTTGATAAGTTTACATAAGTCTCATAAGTTTGATAAGTTTAAGATAAAGGTATAAGTGGCAATGTAATATTACTTAGACTTTTGTAAGGCACTTGACTGGGAACTTCATGACACTGGTTAAGAACGTAAAATCCTTGGAGGTCCATCGTGCCTGACAGTTATGTCTTGAGCTTGCACAGGCTCATTGGTGAGGACTCATGTGGCTGAGGAATCCAAGCCTTGAACGGCATGGGCGTTCACAGTAGGGGCAAAGGAATTGTCCTGGCTCTGTTGGTGTGGCGGCTACTGTTGCTTTTCTCCTCTCATGAGCATCAATCACGCATATGTGTCGCTGCTCTTTGAAGTTGTCATATGCATGTCGTACGAGTGCACGCCAGCCTGTTTGGTCTTCTGCATGCTGCTCTAGTTGCTTTGGCTTTAATCCAGCATGAGCAATGTTGGCCTTCACGCAGTCTTCATACCTCCTGCAAGACCTACCTTGATTCCTTTTGCCTTGGGAGAGCTCGCCATAGAAGAGTGGCTTAGGGATTCTTGACTCCTCCATTCGTATGACGTGCCCCATCCAGCGAAGCTGGGCTTCCAGAATCATGGCTTCGATGCTTGTGGTTCCTGCTCTGTCCAGGACTTCCAGGTTCGTAACTCTGTCCTGCCATCGAATGTGCAGTATTGACCTCAGGCTGCATGCGTGGAAGTGCTCCAGCATTTTCACATGTTTTCTGTACAAGGTCCAGGTTTCCCATACATACAGGAGACTGGTCAAGACAACCGCCTAGTACACTTCCATTTTAGAGCACTGTCAGATATTGTGCTGATTCAACACTTGTGCTCTCAGATGTCCTAGCGCCTGGTTGGCCTGGCAGATCCTGGCATTGATTTCTTTGTTGAGGGAGCCCTCGTTGATTGTCAAGCTGATGAGGTGCTTGAACTCATCCACTGTTTTTAACTCTGTTCCTTCAATAGAGATTGAAGTGGGGAGAGCAGCAGACCCTGGAGCAGGCTGAAACAGCACCTTGGTGTTTCCTAGGCTGAAGGTCAAAGCAAAGAGGTGACTGGCTTCAGCAAACTTGTTGACGATGAGCTGGAGATCAGATTCTTTGTGTGCCATTAGCGCACTGTCGTCAGCAAAAAGGGCTTCAAGGATGAGCCTCTCAAGCGTCTTGTTTCTAGCATTCAGATGATGAAGGTCAAAAAGTGACCCATCCAGCGTGTACTTTATGTAGACTCCATGGTCCAGGTCCCTGACTGTATGTCTGAGGACACAAGTGAAAAAGAGATTAAATAGCACTAGGGCCAGCATGCACCCTTGCTTCATGCCATTGGAAATCTCAAATGAATCTGAAGACTCGCCATTCTAAAGAACAAAGCCAGTCATGTCTTCATGGCAGAGGCATATGAAGTTGAATCTTCTCAGGCAGCCGAACTTTGACAGGATAATCCACAAGGCTTCTCTGTTGATGGTGTCAAATGCCTTGGTCAGGTCTATAAAGACAGTGTATAGATCCAAGTTCTGCTCTATGCACTTCTCCTGGACCTTACGAACAGCAAAGATCATGTCAAAGGTGCTGTGGTCTGGAGGCGGGGAGGGAACGCACTGTGCCTCTGGTAGGTTCTCCTCTGAGATGACTTGAGCCAAGATCTTCCCAGCAGTTGAGAGAAGGGGGGTGCCCCGGTAATTTCCATATTCAGCTGTGTTGCCCTTGTTCTTGAAGAGCTAGATGACTGTGGCATCTTTGGGCATGTCTTCTTCTTCCCAGATGCTGGTCAAAATGCTGCAAAAGGCTTCAAGTGACAATGCCTTGAAAATTTCAGCAGGGAAACCATCCATCCCAGAGGCTTTGCCAGAGCTAGCGTAGCTGATTGTCTTTTTGACCTCATCCATTGTAGTGGTCAGATCAAGACTGTCTAACATAGGTTTCTGAGGGATCTGGTCTAGGGCCACAGGGCTGACAAAAGAGGGCCTGCTGAGAAGGTTGCTGACATGCTCTCTTCACCTGTCATTGATGCTGCTTTTCTCCCTCAGGAGGGTCATACCATCTGCAGACAAGAGAGGTGTAGTACTTTACTTTGAAGGGCCGTATACAACTTTGATAGCACTGAAGAACATCTTGACGTTCTTGGTGTCAGTGTAGTGTTGGACTTCATTAGCCTTCCTCTACCCCCTCTCCTCTTGCATTTTGTGAAGTATAGTCTACACCTGACTCTGAAGGTGCTTGAAATGGTCATGTCTGGAGATTGAGGACTGGTTGTTTTGCCATACCAGAAATGCGTGCTGTTTTTCCTCTGAGATCTTCATGATGATCTCATCACTTTTGTCAAACCTGTCTTGGTGAACTCTCTTTTTTAAGCTTAGTGTCGACTCGGCTGACTCTGTCACTCTGTCACTGGTCCCACTTTTGTGTTGGGTCTCCAGTCAGAGGTCCGTGAGACATCAGCACATCATCAAGGAGGGCTGCAAATTGCTCACGAGGACCAATATGTTGCAGCTTCCTGATGCTGAAGGAGGGTCTGACAATCCTGGGCTTCTTGCGGTGCAGTGGTGTGACGTGCAGCATAAAGACAGAACTGAAAAGTCTATGATTAGTCCAGCACTCAGCTCCCCATTTGGCCCTGGTGACCTTAACATCATTAATGTCCTGCCTGTGACTGATGATATCGTCAATCAGGTGCCACTGTTTTGATCTCAGTTGCATCCATGTGGTTTTGTATTTATCGGCCTTGTCTCCAGGAGGAATTGTTTTTGCAAGATGGTCAAGATCCTCACAGAACAACAAGAAGTCTTGTGGCACCTTATAGACTAACAGATATTTTGGAGTATAAGCTTTGTGGGCAAAGACCCGCTTCATCAGATGCATGAGTGGGGGGGGTGGTTTCAGAGGGGTATTTAAAGAGTGGGGTCCCAGTAAGAGGGAGGGCCAGAGCTGACGAGGTCTATTCAGCAAAGTGGAAATGGCCCAGTATCAACAGTACTTATCAAAAGATCTTTTGATAAGTACTGTTGATACTGGGCCATTTCCTCTGAAACCACCCCCCCACTCATGCATCTGATGAAGCGGGTCTTTGCCCATGAAAGCTTATGCTCCAAAATATCTGTTAGTCTATAAGGTGCCACAAGACTTCTTGTTGTTCTCGAAGCTACAGACGAACACAGCTCCCTCTCTGATATTTGTCACCATGCAAGGTCCTCATAGAAACTCTCTTTTGCTTCATCGCTGCTGGTCAGAGTGGGGTCGTAAGCACTGATAACTGTGACATGGCAAGAGGGGTTGAGGGGGAAGCAGAGCTTGGTCAGGCACACTGATGCAAGTTGGTAGGTCAGGAAGCTGGTGCAGAAGTGACGTATTGATGGCAAGTCCCATTCCGTGGATTCTCTCTTTGTTTTCTGGCCTGCCTGTCTAGAAGAAGGGGTAACCTCCTGTCAGTTTGCAGATGGATCCTTGCTCTGCAAGTCCAGTGTCACTCAGGGTGGCTATGTCAACATTATATCGTGCCAGCTCTCTTGCTCTGAGGGCCATTCCTCTTTGAGGCCTCATAGTGTTTTCCCTGTCCAAGAGGGTGTGAACATTCCATTCTCCAAATATCACCTTTCTTTTCACTGGTTTTCGACCACTGCGTGGGTAAGACTGCCAGCTGGAGCATGCTGTGCCGTTTGGTTGGAAGCAAGCAATTTTTGGCACTCCTTTCCTAGTCCTCTCCCTCATTTGAGGGTGAGCAGTGCCTCTCCTAAAAGGCCTGCTCAGTCGCCTGAGATGTTGCCAAACAACTCTCTTGTCTCAGGGTCAGAGTCGACGGACCCAAGTCCACAAGCCACTTACATGAAGGTTTGGAACTATGACTCCCACTGGTCACCTCCACATGTCACTTCACCCCTCCCCCGTCAGCGCAGGACTTTGAAGTAGAACAGAAGATGTGGAAGGATAAAGTAGACTAATAAAGTAGACTTATTTGAGAGATGAGAATGTGCAAAGAACCTATGTGGGAGAGTGTTTAAAGTGGAAAAGATGTTGCACAGGGGCAGTGCCACTCTCAGCCTCGGAAGCCTGGTTCCAGTGGTATTAGAAGCCATCACAGCTGCAGACTTCCCAGGCTGCAGTGGATGGCCGTGCCGTCTTTGGTTCCTGTCGTGGCCTTTGCTCACCACAGAGCACTGCCTGCTCACCACTTCACAGTCATCAGTGCTTACGCCTCTATTCTGACCAGCAGCGATGAAGCAAAAGAGAGTTTCTGTGAGGACCTTAACTGTCCTGAGAAAGCAACTCCTCCTAATGACAAGCTTCTCCTGTTGGGTGACTTCAACGCCAGAGTCAGCAAGGACTGTAGGAAGTGGAAAGCAGTGCTGGGGCATGAAGGTGTTGGTTACGTGAAAGCCAATGGCCATCTCCTGTTGAGCTCGTGTGCCGAAAATGACCTGACGTTTACCAACACTCACTTCAGGCAGGTCTTCCTGGTTGCTGGATCCCACTGTTGATCTCATCTGCCCAGTCTGCTGGAGCTGAGTTTGCATGCTGGGATGGGCAATTTCCTATTTCACATAAGCTTTCAGACCTGTTGGCCACCCTCACCTGGTTTGGTCTGCCTGTCGAAGCGGTTTATCAGGGTGTAGACATTGCACATGCTACAGCTTCTTGGAGCCACAGGTGAAAGCTGAGTGCCAAGTGGGGACCAAAGGTGCATGAACTGCACCTGAAGAGACATGACAAATCCCCACACCAGAGGTGTTACCCCTCCCTGGACACCCCATACACCCCATGAAAGTAGAATAGTACAAAATTAACATAGCTCAGATTAAAAACTGCCATACTGGCAAGTCTGAAAGCATGATTCTAAATGATGAATCATCACCCAATGGGAGATCCCACAGGAGCCTTCACTACTTTACATTTTTGTCAGTGATCTGAAAGAAAATATAAAATCATGATTGGTGAAACCTGCAGCTGACACAAAGGAATGGGAACCTATGGAGGATAGGACACCGACAATGAGAAGTCTGGCTCAGCTGGTAAGCTGTTGTAAGCAAAGTATATCTGTTTTAGTATGGCTGAATAGGGACCCACTGACAAGGGTGGCAAAGGGAGCATCTGTGGAGGGGCCTGGCATCAAAAGGGCCCAGGCTCCCAGCCCTTTAAATCGCCACTGGAGGCCTGGACAGCATGCTCCATGCAGCATGGAAGAGGGTGGGGAGGCTAGCCCCTAATCCTACTCCTTTTGACAGAGGCCACACTCCTTCCAGGAGCCCGGAGCCCTGCCCTCCACCTTGCCCAGGGGCATGGCAATTCTGTCACAATGTCATACATCGAGAAGGAAAGAATATAGGCTGCGCTTACAGGGTAGAGAGTGTTATACTGGGAAGTGGTTAGTCTGAAAAAGAGACAGAAGTCATGGTGGATAATCAGCAGAATAAGAACAATCAGAATGACACTGTGACCAAAAGGCAAATGTAATACTTGGGCATATGAACAGAGGAATCTCAAGCACAAGCACTATATTACTTCTGTCTTTGGCAAAAGTGCAACTGCTACTGGAATATTGTGCCCAGGCCTTGCATCCACAGTTTGAGTTAGATGCTGGGGAGTTGGAGCAAGTTCAGAGAAGAGCTACAAGAATAACTAACAACTGGAAAATATGATTTATAGCAATAGACTCAAAGCAAAAGAAAAGTAGCCAAAGAAAATTAACTTCATAGTCTCTCGTCTGAGCATTTATGTCAGAAGTCCCTGTGTGCTCATCTAATCAAAAAACAGATATAATGCATGTGACACATCTCACCAGTCAACCAATACAGCTCGCATAAAATGGCAGACAGATGATTCTCTGCATCTCATCGGCTCAGCTGGACTTACTGTGTGTGGGCAGCCAAATCCATGTCCGTCAAAAGGTACGCTGGTGATACTTGAAAGTGAGCTCTGTGTGAGCTGGAAAGCTTCTTTCTCTCAACAACTTACATCCAGTAAAAGACACTGCCATGCCCACACTGTCTCCCTGACACACTTGCTGGGATACTCTGAGAAGCTTTTCTGTTGTGCTAATGAGCTTCTCATCTTCATTTGTGGAGGACAGGCACTAAATAAAAGACTTCAGTTTGCCACTTAAAACCCGGAATCTTGGTCAAAGGGCCCATTGTTGGCCTAGAGGTGTACCAGTGTCACATGTTGCACCGTCCTACTTCAGCTTCACAACTGGTGTGTCTCCGTACACATCCATTCCATTTTTTTTAAGTGAGTTGCTTTGTGTAATTGAGATGCCGTGGTGGTGGTGTGATAACAGCAATTATGAGGTAATGAGTTGAATATGGAAATAAACAGCGGTCTGCTTTAATCAGGCCTCATTAGCTAATCACAGATTTGTCATGCCAATAAATGTGAAAAATATGCTACTGTTTGATGTTAAAATATTTTTGCACACTGATCAGCATGACAAATTATGGCTAATCTAATGAATTACACATGTGTTTTTCTGTGTAGACATTTCTTATTGCTGCACCAAATGGTGAGTTGAGTATAGTTGGTGACTAAAGTGCAATGGAGAGGGTAATCCAGAGCTCATACCAGCTCTACACTGGAGTCACTTCTGATTTACACAGGTATAAGGGAAAGAGGAACTTGGGCCAGAGATGAAAGTACAGTACTGAATTGCCAAGACAGCCCAGAGAATACAGCTGAAAAAGCTCATAAACGTCTCATCCTCAACTTTAATTAATTCTGTGCTTCAGAAAGGTGGCAGGCTGGCAATTCCAGGCAGATTCATGGAGCTGTGACCCAAAATGGGATGTTGACTGAGAATTAAAGATTTCACCAGGGAGCGGGTGTAGGCCCATCATAATTACGTCTGTAGCTATCACTATACCATAAGCCCTGTTTTCATACACATCCACTACATCTCCCAATTTTCCCCAAAGAACTTTATCTTCTTTGCATATTTCATGTCACTTCTCATTCTAATATGCAGTCTTTCTGGAACACTAGGTAAGAGTCAGACGAAGAGCACAGGGAAGAAAAGCACAGGGAAATAGATAGCTAATGAGGGAAGGGGAAAGAAGGGTTGCGTGCATGTGCAGTGGACCCGAGGAGACAAAAGTGGGGACAGTGAAAAGCACAGGCCCAGATCCTAAAGGTATTGAGGCCCTAATTTTGGTTGATTCTGATGGAAGTTAGGGGTCATAATACCGTTGAGGATCTGGTTCTTAATTCCCATTTGAATCAATGGGAATGGCCCTACCAGTTTCATGACCTTGAAAAACACATAACGGATTGTGAAATAAACTTTTCCCCATGAAAGCTGATCTCCCTCTTGCTCTGGGAGTGCCCCACCTGTGGGGTCCCTACTTGCAAGTCCCTACCTTGCTGGGGAGGGACAGGTAGCCCTTAGGGATGTGAGAGGAAGATCAGACCTACTTCCAATTGCCTTCCCCTGCTGCAGGAAGAGATAGTGCTGTTCGGCAGCCCTGAAGACTTGTGCAGCAGCGGGGAGGCTTGTGGCTGTGAGTCTAACCTCCCCCAGCTGCTGGAGGTTTCCAGAAAAAGGTTGCAACACTGTGAAATTTCAGATGTAAATAGCTGAAAACATGAAACTGACCAATTTTAAAACCATCTGACAGTGAAAGTGATCTAAATGGGCCATGAATTTGGCAGGCCTCTATGCTGTTCTCTCTCATTTTTTGCTTCTGTGGGCAAAATAAAATTTTGTTATGTGCACCCAGGCATGTGCAGATGTGCACCCCTGGCAAACACACACATGCTGCTGGTTGTGGGGGGACTGTGGGGAGTTGCAGGCACTCTGCTGATTAGCGGGGCGGCACCTGAATCTGTGTTGGGCGGCCAACCAAGCACTCATCTTGCAGGGAACACTGGGCCGCTCTCAATGGACTAGGAACCTAAATACCTTTGAGAATGCAGGTCAGAGTGCTTAAAATTATCCCTACACTTAAAAACTTCCTTTCTCTTCCTTTATTTCTCTTCATGATGAATACTTCTTTATTTAATCCAGGCATAATTCCCATCATTGCACACCCTGGTAGATTTGCTAACATCTGGAAGAATGGAGCTCTGCGTTTAGGTCTGTGGCCTCCCATGGCACCTTTGTTCTTCCAATAGGATAATGTCTGGGCAGGAGGAGAACTAGCTCAGGACTGCTAGAAGGCAGCACACTTCAGCCTTCTTACCTTGCAACCATGTGATGCTCTTTCTCAGCTTATGCAGAAATGCCCGTGTTCTGGGGAACGCTTAGCTGCGCCCCCTTTAAGGCATCTTTAGGTCTGGAACAGCACAGAAGGAACTTAGCAAAGAAAGCTATTGGTATTTGGCAACATCACTTAAAATACTCACGTTAGTTAAAAAAGTGGGAAAATTCATACACACAAACTTTGTTAAAATGGAGTTAAGGTTGAAAGTGCATTTGAGTGGATTACACGTAACCAAAATTGTACTTCTTTTAAAAAATTAAATATTTAAAAGTCTGAAAATCATTTAAGGGATCCAACCTATTCCTTACTGCCTGTCAACACATTTCCCACATCCAGCTTACAGTATGCCACCCATCTTTAATGTTGTGCACTAAAGTTGAAAACAAGGCATGCAGAAGGAAAAAAACCATAAAATCATACTTCTTGTTCAAAGGCTCTAATATGGTGCATGGATTTCACCTTATGCATTAAAAGGAAAAATAACAGCGACTATGTACCTATAGTACTTGTATGGAGTAAGTATACAAATTAGCAAACTGCAAACATTTGTACAAAACCAACTTATGAACAACACCATCCTCGGCTTTATGGCAAGGCAAGCAAGACAGTTGCTGTGGGCCCTGTGCCTTTACAGGGGCTCATGCCTTCAGGCCCACACTCCAACTGATTTCAGCATCCATCATCCTGTGGCTAGCTCCCGCTGTCAGCATGCCTCATTGGGTCCCACCCATCAGCTGGGCCCTGCTGGACACATTTCATACGCCAACCAGACTGATTACTCAAATCAACTTCCTTTTACTACACCAACACACTATGAACTCTGGGTTAATTCCTGAACCTTGAGGTTATGTTATTTGTGAAGTCCTTACTAAACATTTGGTACAAAGTACACAAGTCAATAGTGGCAGAGAGATAGCCGTGTTAGTCTGTATTCTATCAAAACAAAAAAGCAGTCAAGTAGCACTTTAAAGACTAAACATAAGAAGAAGTGGGTCTGTCCCATGAAAGCTCATCACCTAATAAATTATTTTTGTTAGTCTTTAAAGTGCTACCTGACTGCTTTTTTGTTTTACATAAGCCAATGGTTTCAGTGTCCTCTCTGCTGCCATCTACTGATGAACAAAAGGAAAAGACCTCATAAATCAACCTCATTTGCAAAAGCAACAGCCACTGTGCCCATGGGAAACCATTTTTACCTATTTTGGGTTAAAATTAACTTCAGTCTTGGCTATATGAGTAATGAAGCACTGTTACCCTTACTGTGTGCTCAAAGAATAGCAGAACTGTACTTAATGTAGCCTTATTGAAAGGTCTCCATAATGTACACTTTAATTGCTATGCAATGGGTAACAAGCCACAATTGAACTGAAAGAAAACAGGCATAGATACTTCTGTTTGTTGATGAGGATTTCTATTAAGGGCTCTAAATGTTACTTAAACTCTCCCAACAGAACTTAAAGACAAAGTTCAATAGACTGACCTGAGAGTTCCTTTCTTGGCTTGGTGATCATCAGAGCTGAAAACACTAAAGCTGGTCCAGATAGCAGAACCTTAGACTTGATGTGTCGCTATTGGAAAGAGAAGATAGCAGAGTGGCTCCCTCCTACACAGGGAAATCACTAAATCTGTCAACATTATGATGAAAGACCACCCAAAGGGGTGCTGATGAGGCCATCTTACAGCTGCCATTTCTAGCAACTGAGGTAAATAATCAGAATGGACAGGCAAAGTAAGAGCTGAGAGATGCCGAACAGTAGTGATTGCAGCAGCAGCGAGAGTGAGCATAAGAACAGCCATACTGAATCAAAACAATAGTCCATATAGCCCAGTATCCCAGCTTCTGAAAGTGACAAACACCAAGTGCTTCAGCAGCAATGAACACAACAGGGGAATTATTGTGTGAACCATTCCCTGCTTTCCATTCCCAAATTCAGCAATCCGAGGTTTAGGACACCCATAGCATGAGGTTGCATCCATGCCTATCCTGGCTAATAGCCGTTGGAACTATCCTCCAGGCACTTATCTGGCTCTTTATTGAATCCTGCTATAGTTTTGGCCCTCACAACATTCCCTGGCTAGGAGTTCTACAGGTTGACTGTGCGTTGTGTGAAGAAGTTACTTCCCTTTGTTTGTTTTAAAACAGTTGCTTAGTAATTTCATTCATTCTTCTGTCATGCAGACGAGTAAATAATACCTTCTTATTCACTTTCTCCTCTCCATGTATCATCACCTTGGAGTGGTGAAGAGGCTTACGTGTTTCAATGTCCCGAGAGTGATGCTGCCTGGAGTCATGGACTCCCTTAGGGTCATGCATGACAGAACAGTTAAGGGCAAGGTTCCAGACAACGTGTGATCCAAGAAGTCCTCAACAGCAAAGCAGATGGACAATAACTGCCCAATGGATGTGAAACTGTTGCGTAATGTTGTGATGGGTGTGAAGGCAGATGAAGGCTGTAGCTGACAGCGGTTTGCCAATTGTCGTAGTGTCTCTGATCATTTTGTTCTTTACTGTAGTTTCAACCAATTTGCTGGACACTGAAATTAGGCTTTTTGGCCTGTTATTGCCAGGATCACCTCTGGAACCTTATTTAAAAATTGGTGTCCAATTAGCTATCTTCCAACCATTTGGTCCAGAAACTGATTTAAGTGATAAATCTCAGTAAGTGGTCTTCAATTTCATACTTGAGTTTCTCCGGGTGGCATGATGGGAAAATGTCTGCAAAGCATATCTTCATAGGAGCCAAGCATCACCACTCTTCCTCCTCCCCAGGAGACTGCAGGTGAACCCACCAGGATGCACTCATGGACTCTGGTACTATATTCCCATCTGACAATACTTTGTGGGGGTAGGGTGGAGGGTGCAATTAAAAGATGTTTGACGTAGCATATTAAAGAGATTATTAAAGATATTGGTCCTTTGGGCTTTCACGCTGAATGTGGGAAAACTGAAGGAATCTGCTCCAGATAGTGTGAGCTGGGTGACTTATTTATTACTTGCACAATTTAGAGACATTGTTGCTGTGTTTTCTTGAATTAATTTCTTACCCTAATAAAAGACTCAGTGCTTGCACGTGGAGAAGTTTTGACTATTAAGGGAGTTGAAGGGATGTATTTCATTTTAGCCATTTTCTCGGTGGGGACTTGAAACATTATTTTGTACTCTTAAGAGGAATGCCTAAATGTTGAACTAAATCTTTATTACTGCCAACAGCACCTGGCAAAAGACTTACAGATATATAAAGATCAACAGTTTATATCCAGCTGCATACAGTTTATATCCAGCCACATACTTCCATTGCAGAAGAAAAGAAAGTAGCAAAATTAAGATCAGGCTGATGGAACAAGGCAGAGGGGAGGACAGTGACTGATGAAAGATAATATAGTAGTGGAGAAATGCCAGAAAGTCAAATGATTAATCTCCAGAGTTTTCAACATGTTATTTTTTAAAAAGGTGTAGAGTAGGTTGATGGTAAATGTAATATTGGGGTAGTTTTAGTTGCTAGATCACCTCCATTAAAATATATGTTCATTTGTATTTCTGATCATGAAAAAAAATTCCAATACAAGTATAGCACATAATGGAGTTTCTTGATTATGTAACATGCACTGATTCTCTTAGTTACTTTGTGTTGACACCCATGCAACTGCACTAGGCCATGTTCTCATTTCCATTAAAGCCAATTTACATGGTAAAAGGTGCCTTGGCTTAAATGAGAATCAGGCCCTACTGACTTTATCTTACATTACCGTATGGAAGATTAGAATCAGACCTGCAGTACTGGTGAAACTACAATCCAAGACATTTTCACTCAGAATGTCTAAACTATGTGTTTTTATAATCTACGATAATAGTGAAATCATTCAATGTACTTATATACTGAGTGAAAATGTCAGCTTTAGCACAGTAAATTTTCAAAAATGATGTTATCGTGGAGTTGCTGATGGTGACACTTTTGTTAAAATGGAATTGTACTTTGTAGTCAGTTAGGGAATTTAATTTCTTTGTTATATTTGGAGAATATAATGTTGTTCTCCCAATTCAAACACAACTTCTGCATGCAGAGTTAATATTTTCAGTATTTACAAGTAAATCTAGAGTAATAAATTGGATTAAAAGTTAAAATTAATTTTTGAAATGAGAAATAAGAGTATTCCATGTTAGATCTCTTTTTGTACCGAGCAATCTTTATGACAATAACGTTGTGACACTGTATGATTGAAAGTGACTGTTTAGATCATCGTTACCAACTGCTATACAATTGCAATAAATTTTATGCAAAGTATGTCATGTATGATGTCAATGGAAAAGTTATGATTTCTGAAACATACTTATCCTGTTTATATGTATTTACCATCTTTGTACCTGAAGTTATGAATATTGGTTATGTACTTGCATCTTAAACGCATGTTGTATTGCTGGCTAACACCCACAAGACAGACATTAGAGCCAGACAGCTATGTGTCCGTCTTAGCATATGAGCAACATGTCCCAGCTGGCACATGACCAGTATTCATCACAGAATTTGGTTCCTTGGTCCTTAGTTTCCCTGGTCTGGGCCAGGTACTGACTGGGCTCAAAGAAAACATGAACACTGATCCATGACCCCCACCCATTTGTCAACAAAACTCAGCACTTTTGCTGGCAGCATTCTGCCTCTCAAGCATGAGGAATAAGACTGCTGTCCACAGATTCTGCCACCAAGAAAAAAAGAAAAAAAAGCCCAAAAGAAAACACCGTGTGGACACTCTGGGGGTCCTTCTCTAAACAGACAGGGGATCCAGCACAGCGGGCAGCCCTGTCTGTCTGCTGTGCTTCCAGGTACCTGTTTTGTCAAGAGAGCAGCTAGGCAGTCCGTCCTCTCTGTCAAGAGAGCAGAAAACTCTGCAGATCGCCTTTAATATGTGGCCACCCTCTGCCAACAGAAGTTTTGTTGGGAAGTTTCTTTCAACAGTAACTTTTGCTGACAGCGCTCTGTCGTGTAATCGTAGCAAAGTGTAACAAGAAAATATTCTACACCTATATTAGAAGCAAGAAGAAGACCAAGAACAGGGTAGGCTCATTGCTCAATGAAGAGGGAAAACCAGTAACAAAATGGTTATGATGAGCACCACCTGAATGGTGCTAGGTGCCCTCAACTTTCTTTGTGCTCTCTGTGGATTGACAAAGCTCAGCATATCATGGAAAGTTCTCAGCACCCTGAAGGATAGGACCATAAATGCATAATGATAATCTTAAAATGTGTTTGGGGCAAAAGAGCATACCACTATCTCAGTTCAGTTTAGTGGGATCCTGACCACCATCCCAGACCTTTACCATACTGGATGAGAAAATCATTAAAGGCCTAATTCTGTAACAAGCCCTCATGTCATGGCAGTCTTGAATAGTAACACACATTGCACTGTTGCTAGCTGAAGAGAGTGGGCTGGAAGGCGTGCATATTTTGCCTTTTAAATTCCATTTTGAGCACTGATAGATTATGTGGTTATGATTAAATCATCACAGCTATTTCTGTTCTAATATGTTCAGACAAATGACAGTGTAACATAATCAATGAACACAGAATTTTTTTAATCAGTGGATTAAAATGTTATTTGCAACACAACTTGAATCTTAGTAATTTTGAAGAGTGAATAACAATGCCTGTTTGTGAATTCTCCTGTTGATTTTTGTAGATTTCCTCTTTTTAAAGAGTTGTTGCTTTCTTCTGTTGCTGTCTGAAATTCCCACAACAAATAGCATGTGCAAGCAACTATACACAAAGAACCAAATCCTCAAAGGTTTTAGGTAGTCCGTCATGTCCGACGATGACGTCTTGAGCTTGCACAGGCTCATCGGTCGTGGACTTGCACGTGGCTGAGGAGTCCAAGCTTTGAACAGCATGGGCATTCACAGTGGGGGCAAGGGAATTGTCCTGGCTCTGTTGGTGCGGCTGCTGCTGTTGCTTTCTTCCTCTCATGAACATCAATGAGGCGTACGTGTCACTGCTCTTCAAAGTTGTCCTATGCGTGTCGTATGAGAGCACGCCAGCCTGTTCGGTCTTTTGCATGCTGCTGTAGCTGATCTGGTTTTAAACCACCATGAGCAATGTTGGTCTTCACGCAGTCTTTATACCTCTTGCGAGGCCTACCTTGATTCCTTTTGCCCTGGAAGAGTTCACTGCAGTGGAGTTGCTTAGGGATTCTTGACTCCTCATTTGTATGACGTGCCCTGTCCAGTGAAGCCAGGCTTTCAGAATCATGGCTTTGATGCTCGTGGTTCCTGCTCCGTCCAGGACTTCCAGGTTCATAACTCTGTCCTGCCATCGAATGTGCAGTATTGACTTCAGGCTGTGTGTGTGGAAGCGCTCCAGCAGTTTTATATGTTTTCTGTACAAGGTCAAGGTTTCACAACCATACAGGAGACCGGTCAGGACTACAGCCTTGTACACTTTCAGTTTAGTGCACTGTCGGATATTGTGCTGATTCATCACTTGCGCTCTCAGACGTCCTAGTGCCCGGCTGGCCTGGAAGATTCTGGCATTGATTTCTTTGTCAAGGGTACTTAGGGGCTTAACTCCGACAGAAATCAAAAGGCGCAAGGCCTCTAAGCTCCTTTTGACCATCTACAACAAAGTCCTTTCAAATGTACAAAGTAAACGATCTAAGCAAATATTTCTCTGGTCAATTGCAGTCAGCACAGTGGTTATTTCTGAAATAGCAGGTGCATCTCAATATACATTGAGGAAACAGGGACAGACTCTGATTTATTTCCTCACCTTTGGAAGTACCTGATTCCATGAGTAGTTCCACTGAAAGGGAGAGGATTCTGAGGAGAAAGGTTCTGTAGGCTGAAGCTTTCAATAAACAACCCAGGGAAAACAACTGACCATGCCCAGATCATTTTATAGCCCTGGCCTCAGGGCTCTGTGTATTGTCAAAAAGGTAATGTGGTGTGAAAATATAAAGTAATAGTCTCATTACTAACCCCCTAATATCTGGCAGTTTAGCAATCCAGGCTTCACCTCACACTACCGGCTTCCACAAGTCCTCTCAGGCCCTCAAAGTCCTGCCCTACAGTTACAGGAGATGTTCTTCCAGATTCCTTCATGGAGCTGAGACCCTCATCTGTCTCCTAGCTAAGACCTAATCACCTAAAGCTGCCCTGCTGAGTTAGAGGATTTGGACACCTTTTCCGATTCGTGCTAGCTGCTCCCCAGTATCCTTAGTTTATTAAGGGGCAGGTCACCTTGAAATAGGTATTACTCAGTGTGAGTAAGAACATCAGCATCTGACTCAAAAATTGTTTTAAAGGAATCATAATTAACTGCACAGTGTACCATTTGCTTTACTGCCAAATTACAGTTTAATTTCATTCTACATAGATACCATGTACCATGATCCCAGGACCATAATCTTTAGACCATAAGAAAATGGAAGTACTGTACATCTCTCAGATGAAGTGAAAAACAATAGAAACATGTCTAAAAGGTTAAATGCCGACAATTGTTAGGCTGACAAAACAGGAACCTAAGAAAAGCTTAAGGACAAGTTTACTCCTTCAGCACTTGGCTTTTCACAACATCTAGTCTGTTTCATTTGCAGTTGATAAAGAAATTACCTTAGACAGAAAGCTAGTCAACTTTATCCAGTACACGACAAGAACATATTTTTGTGTCTAATACCTTTGATGGCTGGAAGACATACAGATGAAGATGACGATGCGACAATTTAGTAAATTACATGTGAGTAAATGCCCAATATTTATATATAGTAAAAAATGGTTACATACATTTCAAGGAATATAAACAGTTAATATTTTACTATAAGATGAATATACTTAAAATAAAATAATAAAAGGCAGGGGGAAAAAAGCTACACACATCTTCATAATACCAGGAGCCACACATTTGTAATGAACATTACCCTATTTTAGCAAAGGTTCTCACTGCACTTTTAAGACTAATATTTTGCACTTGAAAGCGCCCTGTCCAACACCACCGAAAGAGTAAACCCCCAACCCCCTGTTTATTCAGCACTTAAATGATTTTCTAGTAAGATGGTTGCTGAGAAGTAAACTGAGATGTGACTTGGCTGAAAAAAGCATGACTAATCTACCATTTTAAAGGCTTCACACTCATCACAAATACCATATGCCAGATTTAAGAGGTTTTCATGCAAAACCCAACTACTACAGTTCATCACAAAATGTTTCCAAATGATGAAAAGTTAAACCTGTTTTTAAATAACTGGCAAATGTCCATCTGTGAATGGGATAGAAATCAACACTGAAAGTAAAAGATACTAAGTTTTCCAACTGATACTCTAGAACATAACTGCTGATTTTCTGTTACTTTCCAGCTCACACTAACAATCAATATGGGGTTATTTCCCAAAGCTAAAGCGGAGGGCAGTGAGTGACAGCTGGAGCATCTGCCTAGCTAGTGCTGTTAACATTCTGTTGTTGCTTAATGGGAAGAAAAGTCCAATCACAAAACAAATTCCTATTATGAAGCAATAGAATCCTTCTGATGTACAACATAGTTTTATCTTTATAATATATTTATAATATGTTTATACTAACTATACTCTCAGTAATGCTATCATGACTAGGTGTCTCAGGGGTCTTCTATTTTAGGTAATTGTCCTAATTGCCTGGAGCATGCAAAGCTTGGAAGAACCAGAAATTCACAGTAATACAATTTGATTATACGTCTCCTGTCATCCTAAAATTAACCAGAGCACTGAAGACTGTTTGCTTATTTTGCCTATATAACTGACAAAAATTATGATTCTGTATACTGTACATTCATAATAGGATGACATCTCCATGTGCCACCAGCAGGAGGGATCAGGTTACCAACTTTCCACAGAGTACACTTTCTATGGTCTTATATAATAGACCTGCAAACAGTTGTTTCTAGCTTGAAGTGCAGTGGATCAAGATTTGAAGCAATTCTTCTCTGTCTCTCTAGAGGTACTTGTGCTAGCGCATTTTGTAGTCATTAGATACAGATGTTTCACACAGTTGTCCTTTAAAATCCAAGTCTACTGTGAAATCCAGGTCACGCTGTAATGAATTATTTAGACAAAACATGTAAAACTGTAAGTAGTTTTGTGAGCAAATGTGATTATCTAGTAATCAACCTACAAAAGAGTGCATACTCAGAAAGACATGAAGACCATGTTTTTGTTAGTAATAGACTATCAGAATAAAAGGCACAACAGCTGTGGAATCCTTGTATATTCTTCTCCAAGGCTTCTTTATAGACTTGTTGGGCATTTACCAAAATAGCTCTTCTAAAATAGCTAGTCTGGAACAAGTATAAACCCCCATGTGGATACACTTATTCTGGAATAAGGATGTGTGTGTCCATTTCCAAACAAAATTCTGATTTTCCATCAAAAATAGTTTTGATGAAATATTTTTACTAGCCCTATAATGGACTTGCCCGGCATTCTCTGAAGTCAATGGGAGTTTTTTGATTCACCTCGCTCAGTTTCGAATTAGTTTACAAAGGTCAAATTTTCAAAAGAGTTCAGCATCCAAAACCTGGTCAGATTTTCAAACAAAGCTCAGCTCCCAGTTTGGCCCCCAGCTGATATGCAAGAATTACAAAAGTATTCAGCAGCCAGCTGCAGACACTGAGAAAAATGTGAACTACTGGCTGCTGAAATTATTTGAGAATCTATCAGTTTAAGTTACGTGCCTATATGCAAGCTGAGTGCATATGAAAATGCGTAGCTCCCTGTGGAGGTGTCCAACGGGGAGCAGCCAGGATCCCAGTTCTTTTGAAAATATGCCCTGAATGTATAAGTAATTATGCCCGATCATTCACCATTTAAAGCAATGGGAATTTTATCACTGATTTCAATAACTTTCTTGTTTGTCACAAAAGGTGCGTCTACACTAGAGCACAACGTCGAAGTATCAGGCACAACTTCGAAATAGCATGTACCACGTCTACACATGCCATGCACTGCTTTGCAGTCGAAGTCAATGTTAGGTGTGGAGATGTTGAAACCGCTGTCCCTGCGAGAAGATAGGAACAGCACCCTACTTCAAGGTCTAACGTCCACGAAGTAGGACGTATGTAGACGATCCTTGTCCCACTACTTTGAAATAGTGGGGTCTGCCATGGCGTCAATCAGGTGGGATGGGGAGACGTGCTGCTCTATGATCTCTGCACCCAGCAACTCTTAAAGCCAGACTGATCTGGAAACCCCGTAACAGAAAGCTGAGACTGTGCAGGCAGCAGCTGTGCCACATGGTGTTCCTGCATGGCCCAGAGGCAGACCAGGGCAACCAACCAGCCCCCCGAGCACCCCCAGGGCTCCCCCTCTGGGCCATCCCAGGGCTCCCAGGCCTCCAGCTGGTGGGACAGGAAGTGGGGCATTTACCCAGCTGGCTGAGGGCCTGACTACCCAATGTCACCCTGCCCGCACTTCTGAACACGGGCGCAGCAAGGTCAAGGAGCTGCCACAGGTTATGCCCAGGCGTGGGACTCGGCCACCTGGTTGGGGCACATTCCCACTGCTTGCACCTATTACCAGGAGCTCAGGGCCATCCTGGGCCCCCTGGACAACTTCTGCCCCACAGCCACCCTTGAAACCATGGCAGAGTCATCTCAGCAGGATGTGGAACAGGAGTCAAGACCAGAGGCCAGCCCCATACCCACAGGGCCAGAGCCCTGACCATCTGCCCCACCATCTGAGTAGTCCAGCAAGGAGGGGGAGCTGGTGCTGGACCTCCCCTCCCACAGCTCCATCTGGGCATCCACCCAATGGGCCTCCTCTGACCATGGTAGTGGACAATCAGGTAAGTACTCCACAGGGCACACCCCAGTGGGACATGGGGCAGGGACACCATACGTGATGGGGGGCCCCCCACACACTCAGCAGACTCCAGCTCACCAGCGCCCAGGCAGACCACAGCCCTGGGACAGTGGCATGGCTGACAGTGCCCATCAGCACCTGCACTCGCAGACAGTGCTGTGCCCAGGCCCTGGAAGGAGGGGTGCGGTGGCAGGCCACATGAAGGGGCCACCCACAGGGACACCGCATGCATGGATGGGGGGCAGGGGATGGAGACCTGAGGTCCACCAGGGTATGGGGAGCATGGGCCACAGGGCAGGGCTTGGTACTCATGGACTCCCTCACTCTTCCCCCTGTTTCTGTAGCCACACCATCCGAGGGCTAAGACAGCCCCTCCTGGGTCCCTGGACCACAGCTGCCCATGGGCACTGTTGGTGCCAGGATAGGCCCACCCCCACCAGGGCCAGCTGCGAACAAGCATGGACACAGAGGTGGCCACCTCCCTCCAGCACCAGGTGGACATCATGGAGCGGCGGCTATGGTTTGAGGAGCAAGAGGCCGCCTGGTGCCGGGAGGCCTGGCAGGAATTTATGGCCACCTTGAACAGGGTGGCCACCTCCTTCGAGGAGCTGGTGGCCTGGCTGCCTCCCCCCCCAACTGTCCCACCTGCTGCCCCACCTGCCACCCCACCTGCTGTCCCACCCACTGCCCTGCTTACTGTCCCACATGCTGCCCTGCCTGCTGCCCCACCTGCCAGTCCCCCAGTACAGGGGACTGCTGGGGACAATGGCCAGGCTAAGGACCCACCACAGCAGTACCTCCCCATCCTCCCGGGTCCCAGTAGGTCTCGCTGGAGACCCCAGACAAGGGCGGGGCTAGTGACCCAGTTCTGCCCGGGGTCACTCCCATCCACCCCCTCCCCGGATTGATGGGCCAATGGCTGGCCCATCCACAGACCCGCCCCCCATGTATATAGTTATCCTCCCCATTTACATAGTTCTAATTTGTTGTGCCGAAATCATAGTCAAAAGTTAACAGGTACCAATGATTCAAAGTTTTGTTTTTCCCACACCTCTGTGTGACATGTAGCTGTTGGAGGGGGCAGTGTGCGGGTGGTGGGGGCGGTGTGCAGGAGGCCCAGCAGGGATGGCCAGGGATGTGCTCTCTGGGCCACCTGATCAAAATATGCTCGCAGGATCTCCCAGACCCCCTCTCCTACTGGGCTTGGTGGCTAGGGGTGGCAGCTGGCTGTGGGGAGCCCATTCCGGCCCGGACCACCCATCCCTGCATGACGACGGTCTCCCCCTTGCTTTCCATCAGGTTGTGCAGCAGGCACCCACAACCTGGGGGACGTTCAGGAGGCCCACATCCAGGTGGGTGAGGAGGCAGCGCCACCAGCCCTTGAGGCATCCAAAGGCCTGCTCAACCATCTGCCAAGCATGACTCAGCTGGGCATTGTAGCGCTCCTGGCTGGCATTGAGGTGGCCTGTTAGGAGAGTGTGAGCCAGGGTTGGAGTGGGTATGTGGCATCTGCCACAAGGCACAGGGGCATGGATGTGTCCCCCAGCGGGATCTCCCTCTGGGGGATGTAGCTCCCTGCCTCCAGCCATTGGCACAGGCCCAAGTTGTGGGAAAAGCGGGCGTCGTGGGTGCAGCTGGGCCAGCCCACATACATGTCCACCATGACCTGCAGGACCGCTGAATGGAAGCCCTTCCTGTTTATAAAGCATCTGCCACTGTGTTCCAGGGTGTGGATAGGGATGTGGGTCCCATCAAGGGCCCCGAAGCAATTTGGGAACCCCATGGCAGCCAAGCCCACTATGGCCACATCCAGGTCCCTGACTCAGACAACCCTCTGGAGCAGCAGGGTATTGAGTGCATGGACCACCTGTGGGGAGGGGAATGGGCACCCATGAATGTGTGCAGGGTGAGCCTCGCCCCCCCCACCCATGCCCCTCACCCAGATCCTCCCTCTCTGGCACCCCAGTCCCCCAGTGGGTGCGTGCCCAGGCTTCCTTACCTCCATCATGATAGCCCCAACTGTGGCCTTGCCTACACCAAATTGGTGGCCCACAGAGCAGTAGCTGTCTGGAGTGGCAAGCTTCTAGACAGCAATTGTGACCCTCTTCTTAACGGTGAGGGAGTGTTGCATCTGTGTGTCCTGGTGCCTCAGGGTGGGGGTAAGCCACTGGCAGAGCTTCATGGAAGTTTGCAGCTGTGTGCAGAAGTTCTGCAGCCATTAGTTATCATCCCACTCCCCCCATGACCAGGTGCTCCCACCACTCAGAGCTGGTGGGGTAACTCCAGAGCCGGTGGAGAATCTGGCAGGGGGCAACCAGGGTGGCCCGATGGTCTGGGGTGTCCTCTTTTTCTTGCAGGGATGACTCCCCTGCCAGGAGTTGCTGGGTGATGGCTTGAAGGGCTTCCAGCTGCTGCTGCTGCTGGGCACCCGTATCTGCAAGCACTAGGTCTATGAGGCTAGTGTCACCAATGCAGGACTTGTGCTATGCAGGCCGAGTGCAGCTGGGAGGGGCCCTTTAAAGGATTGGCTAGCTGTTGCCCTGGAAGGGCTAGTCCACCCTGTGACCCAGTCCGTGGGCTTTCCTGGTCCCTTATTTCGAAAGGGGCCACTTGTGCGTGGAGACACTCCCTTTCTGCACCCGGGGCAGCCCATTTTGATCTACCGCATTGCTACTTTGATGTTGAACATCGACAGCTCCAGGCCCGGCAAGTGTGTAGATGCTAAGCATGAAAGTAGTGTATTTCAATGTCTCTACTTTGAAATACACTACTTCGAAGTAGCGCCTTAGTGTAGACGTAGCCAAAATGAGAGCCATAAAACATACAGGATACACTGTCCAACTCACTTGACACTACATTTGGAACCTCTGTTTTTATTCCCCATCCTGATTGTTTTGCAATTTTAACAGTGCAACCTTAACATTGCATTAACATAGTTGTTCATATCCAGTTTCAACAAGATTGTGAACAGCCTTCCTGTAACCAACCAGCAGTTCAGACTCCTTAATACTCCTGTATATGGTACATCTAGCTGCAACCACAAATTAAAAACAATGAAGCTGACCTACCACATTTTTTGCATTTGGCTTCATGGATATAGTTCCATATATTTCTTCACCTCTTCTCACCGTTAGGTAATCCTCTAAGTAGAAGACAGTTTGCTTCCAATGGGTATATGGAGCATCAGGGGCTACAAAACAAATATTGAAATTTATATGAATTAGGCATTTATATCTGTTCCACAAAGAGAACACTTTGACTTTGAAAATGTGGGGAAAATTCTCTTCTCATAGCACATTTCAATTCATACTCTATGAGAGCACTTGTATGGTTCCTACTTACTGCAGTGTAATTTCACTGACTTCAGTGGACTTACTCTAGATTTACACATCAGTTAGCCTGAAGTGAATTAGACCTTATTTACAGTGCCTTTTGCTCAAAACTCACAGGCTGTGGCCACACTAGCCCCCTCCTTTTGGAAGGGGTATGGTAATGAGGGATTTTGGAAGATGCTAATGAGGCACTGTCATGAATATGCAGCACCTCATTAGCATAATGGAGGCCACACGCACTTTGAAAGTGCTGCTTTCAAAACACACACCACCCATGTAGCCGGGTGCCTTTCAAAAGGACCTCCTGATTTCAAAAGTCTCTTCTTCCCATTTGATTTTGGGAAGAAGGGGATTTCAAAATCAGGGGGGCCTTTTGAAAGGCCCCTGGATACACAGGCAGTGTGCATTTCGAAAGTGGCACTTTTGAATCATGTCCAGCCATTGTTATGCTGATGTGGCACTGCATGTTCATGGCTGTACCTCACGAGCATCTTCCAAAATCCCTCATTTCCCTGCCCCTTCCAAAAGGAGGGGACTAGTGTGGCCACAGCCTCAGTGTATGTCTACATAGGAAAGTTACTTTGAAATAAAGGATGTTATTCTGAAATAACTTTCTGAGCCTCTAACACAATGCAACTGCTATTTTGAAGTAATTTTGAAATAGTAGATGGTTTATTTCAAATTCTGTAAATTTTGTTCTACAAGGAATAGCACCTATTCCAAAATAGATATTTTGGAATAGAGGCTGTCTATACATGGAATAGGGGCTATTTCTAAACAAACTATTCTGAAATAACACTGCAGCATAGACACAAAACACTAGTTGTAAGTGCCTGTCTTTTACGTATCAGAGGGGTAGCCATGTTAGTCTGTATCCACAAAACAATAAGAAATCCTGTGGCACCTTATAGACCAACTGATTTTTTTTTGGAGCATAAACTTTCATGGGCAAAGACCCACCTCATCATATGCATGTCTTTTATAAGTTTTCAGGGGCGCTGATCTGAAATAGGCTCTATTTTGTGTGGACACACTATTGCAGAATAAGTTTTGCTTATTTTGAGGCTTCCTTGTAGTGTGGATGCATTAGTCTGGAATAGTTTTTTTTTTTTAAATAATAACTCTGGAATAAGGAACTCTGGAATAACTCTGTGGTGTAAACAGACCCTCACAGTTCTTACAAGTGTATCCTTATACAATTTTCAGGTGGGATTAAATGCATCAAAACGATGCCAAGGGCTTTTCTTCACTACTCTGCTACATCACTGCAGCTGCTTAATTAGTCCACGTCAACAAGAGGCAGATGTTATGTTGGTAGGAGAGTATTGCTTACTGACACAGCATGGTGTAGACACTGCTCTAAGTAGGTCTAACTAATGCTGCTTGTAGGGAGTTGCTTTTTAACACCCCCAAGCAATATAAGTTTCATCCGCTTAAACTGTAGCATAGGCAAGCCCTGACTGACAGAGGGCTTATCTATATTTGCCCCCATCTTCAAAGGGCGCATCTTAATTAGGGTGACGGGAGATTACTAATGAAGTGCTGCAGTGAATACACAACACTTCATTAGGCCAATTCTCTCCTGGGGCAACTTCAAAGTGTCAAACTTCCAAGCACCAGCATGCATGGTCTAGCTACTTTGAAGTGCCTTTACTCCTCAAAATTCATGGTAGCACTTCATTAGGAATCTCCCGTCGCCCTGATTAACACGCCCCCTTCAAAGTTGGGGGCAAGTGTAGACCCAGCCTTAGTGAGCCAAAGACAGAACAACAACACCCACTTCCTCTACCTACCAGATAAGTGCCCTAACAACTGAACTACACTGCTTCTCTGTGAATGTTATCCAAAACTTGTGTGCAAGCTAACTGGGGAGGGGAGGGAACAGGGGAGTACTTGACACTAGCTGTGTACTTTCTCCTCACACCCTGATAGTCAGGGCAAAAAGCAGTCAAGTAGCACTTTAAAGACTAGCAAAATGGTTTATTAGGTGAGCTTTCGTGGGACAGACCCACTTCTTCAGACCACAGCCAGATCAGAACAGACTCAATATTTTCTCTGTGCCTTAAATATTGAGTCTGTTCTGGTCTGGCTATGGTCTGAAGAAGTGGGTCTGTCCCACGAAAGCTCACCTAATAAACCATTTTGCTAGTCTTTAAAGTGCTACTTGACTGCTTTTTGTTTTGATAGTGTATAGCCTAGCACGGCTTCCTCTTTGTTACTATTCAACCTGATAGTCAGGGGAGTGGGAAGAAGAGCACACAAGAGCACACCTTAATGCATGGCTACTGCCCCCACTCTGCCTTTCCAAAATAGCATCCTTGCCAACAATACCAGCCTCAGCATGCCCTTAATCTGTTTTCCTTGCAACAGTGCCTGTCCCCTTATGCATGGATTGATCTTTGTGATCTGGACAGCATGGTCACTAGAATTGGTCACAAATCTTTCAGTGAGATTTTCTCCTGTTGAAAAAATACCTATTCACCACACTGAAACTTTTTACAGTAAAGCATTGGTCTGAACTAGTTTCTCAAGTCAGAAAAAGTTGGAGGAAAAGGGCTGGTCTTAAATTGTCTACATGTTCTGTTTGGACATTTTCTACATGAAGCATTTTGGATTTCTGGTTTGAAAATACTTTTAGTTTTGAAATTTAAGCTCATTATAATTTTAAAAAATGAAAAATGATTGGCCAAAAAAATTCAAAATTTTAATAAAATATTTGAATAGATCAAAACCAAAATAATTGATTGGTAGCTCTGTGAACATTTTTGAGCTTTTTCACTTTTTTCCCTTAAGTTTGGAGGGGAAAAAATGTTCAAAATACTGTTTTCTCACAACAAGAAAACAATTTCCTATCCATCTCCAATAGCTTCTCAATCTTCCATGTTCTTGAAGACCATGTCTGCAAGACTTTACCCAAATGATAACGGCAAATTCAGAAGTAAAGGTAATGAAGCAAATTCTCTGCTGGTGTATCATTGCTGAAATCAATGGTTCTTAGCATCTTGCATATCTCTCAAAAACACTGTATCAGCAAAACAGAGCCAGTCGCTACATTAACCACTTTCGGCTGGTTAAATTGAGATGACTGCACTGAAGAAAATGATGATTTTCCTCAATTGAGGATTTGGCCCTTATCCTTTGGCTAGTTGTTCTTTTGCTTTGTTTAGGTTCTGAGTTCTTTGGGGTGGGGACTGTGCCTTTACGCTAGCACAGCAAACAGCATACTGGCAATGGGCAAACTAGTAATAACTAAAACAACTAATTGTTTTTCAGGATAATTCCCCATAATTTCTTACCTGCAAAAGGAGTGAAGGATCAATCCTGCAAAAGTAGTGGAATTAACTGAATACAGGAGGTTCCACTTCTAAGGATTTCTAATATTTAGCTGGCCCTTTAAGTGTGAATGTGTGCCTTGGATTTGTCTGAATTTCCCTATCAGTCTCAGGGCCTGAGCCGTATTTTAGGATATAATTAATTTACAACCTGATATTTTTTTTGAAAATCCTCAAGACTATTCATTTCATTTGGGAGTGGGCTAAAATAGGTTAGAAATCATCACGAAGACAGCAGCAGGATATAGAACCAGATTTTGCTCTCATGCTTCCCACTGTAATGTTTAGCTTTGCTCTAATCTTCTGAGAAAAAAGTTCCATTTTTCAATGAAAAAGAGAGATATGACTAGTGTAACCTGTCTGGTGCCTCTGAATATTCTCAGAGATTTAGAATCCTCTTCTACTCCCAGAGGAGTTTATACTTAATGTCTAAATCTATATGCAGATATGTGATCCAAAGCTTATCTGTTACAGGAAGTCCTCTGAGATGATTCAATGTCTCAACCATTTTGATTTATTAATTTCACTCATACGACCTTTTAGTTTACTGGTGGCTCGTTCTACCCAGGGATTCCTTTCTATTGACATATTTTTTGAAAACATTTCTTATTGCTCTTTTCTCATTTGGCTAGCAGTAAAGGTGTGACCTTGCAAACCTGCCCCATTTGAACTCCATTGGCTTTCAGGGACTGATGGACCTGGCCCTTACTCATTCCACTGCCCATATGTTACCTCTGAAAACTTTAGCAGAAAGTGGTTGTATTCCTTTACTTTCCCCTTTTGCATTTCCACTTCATTTTTGGTTATGAATTTTTCTTTTTCAGATCTTTTGAGCCATGTCTTGTAAACTTACCTTGGCTCCTTTTTATTTCTTGCATTCTTCTATTTCAGGGAGTTTGCTGCAAAGCTAGCTCTTGATCCAAAGCCCATTGCATTCACATATCCTTGAGATTTGGATTTGAATCCTTTAGGATTCTCCAGGCATATTCAACATACATTGATTTTAATACTTCCTGCTCTTGAATTTCACTCTCTAAAATTATGTCTACACAGCAGTGTTATTCCTGAATAAGCTATTCTAGAATCTTGGCAGTCACTCAGTATTGAGCAGGACATCTTCATGTCACTCTCCTATTTGTGAGTCCACTGATGCATGATCAGCCCTATTCTATAGCCACAGGTCTTGGTAGCTGTTGGAGAGACACAGGGCAGTTTTTGCTGCTCTTTTCTTCTTCTCCACCTCTCCTCGTCTGCACTGATGTGGGAACTCTCATATTGTGCTACCCCTCATGGATTACTGCTCTCCACTGGAGATGGTCCTGGGCAAGGTTCTCCAAAGTATCAACACCGATGCTGCACTCTTTCATGTGTGCCTTCAGCATATCTTTATATCTCTTCCTCTGGCCCCCAACACTTCACTACACTTCTGGCCCTCCTAACCTTCAACTCTGAAAACAGAATCTGTTTGCGGAGGTGCTGATCAGACATCCCAACCATGTGACCAATCCAGCAAAGTTGTTGGTGAATGATAATGGCTTCAATGCTGGTTATGTTTGACTCTCCCAGGATGCCAGTGTTTGTGCACCTATCCTCCTAAGATATGTTTAGGATTCTCGTGAGGCAACCCCACTGAGGCTGTGTCTACACTGCCCCACCACTCAGACTACGAGGGGAGGGGGTATGAAGAGCAGCGTGCGCTAATGTGCTGAACTAAAACTCTCCCTCCTCCCCTCAGACAAAATAAAGGTTGCAATGTAAAAGGTTCCTACTTCTCATCACTGTAGTTCTCTTTGAAGAGGACAACATTAATACAAACTGGGAACCTTTCTGTTCACAGCTGTAGTGTCCACATGGGTGTGACAGAGCTTCACTTTGGTGTGTGCTGCTATTCGCACCCTTATAGGCTGAATTTTTGGGCCATGTAGACCAGCCTTGAGATATCTATACAACACCTCACGCACTGGGACCCTGGTCTAAGTTGCAGCCCCAAGCACTAAATTAACTGATCCCAGGAATCTGTTCAGATATGGTGCCATTTTAAAACCCACCTCTTCCTCATGGCTCATTAGCCTAAGGACTAAAGAACAATCAGCTCCTACATGTAAAGCTTTCTAACTTCCTCCATCATTGCGTTTTAATTTCTGTTTTCACCTCCTACTTCCGTACAACTAAACTACAATGTTCAGCTTCTTCCCATTAGCTCTGATGAGACCCACAGAGCGCTCTCTTCTCACACACTGCAGTGTAGATCAGGAGTAACTGAAGTCAGTAGACCTACATTAGTCTGAGAGGAGAACCAGACCAAGCCAAAGGATGGGAGCAAAGAGCATGGGTGAGGAAATGTCAGTAGAAAATCTACAATAACAAAGGCTGCCATATAGAACTAAATGCCATTTTCCTGTTCCTTGCTTTTCTTACACAGGTATCTACAAATGGAGCTGCTCTGAAATACTGTGCTTGTAAATATGTTTATGTATTGTAATTAAGAGGACTGATTCTGCTGTCATGCTGGTTTTATCTAGTATAATTCCATCAATTACAATCAAATCACTTCTCATTTATCTCAGTGTGAGAGAAGGACCAACGGTTCTACAGAAATGTAAAAGACAATCTTCCAAAGTAAATGAGTTACTTAAACCATAGCAATTTTTTTCATACATATTTTAACACAATAGAGTGTTTTTAAAACCTTTATAAGATACTGTAGCTAAAAGACAATATCCCAACCCCATGCCACTGAAAGCTGGTAACACAGCCTTATCAGAAAGGCTATAAAAAGAAAACAAAAAGAGAGAGAGAGAGATTTTTTCTCCCTTAAATGAATATTTGTGTTTATTGGCGAGTTTGGGTCAATGAGACCAGACTCAGAGATGAGAAAGATTTCAGAATTCAAGAGTCTTTTGGCTTGTCTATAAGTGGGTTCATAGCAGCCAGTTTCCCTCTTTTTGCTAAAAGAGTCAATTTAATTGCTGTCTGCTGCAGACAGCGATATGTGTTCAATGTGCTCTTCATAGTAAAAATGCAACAATCTGTGACAAGCCAAATTGAGTTTCTTCCAGTGCTATTATCATGCATTCACTGAGATCACATTAACATAATCAAACTCACGAGATAATGAGAAAGATGCTAAGGCTTGGTTGGCTCACAGATTTTGTACCAGCATCACAATTTTGCTGAGGGAGGTGTGATTTTTTTTTTGTTAAAAGTGAAATGGATATAACAACATAATCCCTAGAGTGGAGGTAACTGTACCAGCAAAAATGTGCCTTACATCAGGAGTGATTATACCGCTTCCCTTATGGGAACATGCCATTATATGCACCTTCATACTATGGCTGCACCTCTGAAAACTGAGGTTCTCTGTTCCAGCAACATACATGGTCCATGAGCCTAAGGGCAGGAGGGTCAGCTGGCACCAGGGCAACAGAGTTGGCAGCCCAGCTAGGGGCAGCTCACAACCAGGGCCAGAGCCACCCAGCTGTACTTGACAGCATAGGAGCCAGAGTCTCCTGACAGTGAGCCAGGGCTGGAGCCTCCCATAGTCTTGGGGCCAGAGCCCCACGGCAGCCCCCAGGAGCATGGGGCTGTGGCTAGGGCCAGGGCTAGAGGCCTCTGGCAGTTCTGGGAGCACATGGTAAGCAAGGCCCGGACTGGAGCTCCTGTGGCAAGCAGGGCTGGGAAAGCAGGGTGGGAGCTGGGCTCCCTGGCTACGTCTACACGTGCACGCTAGATCGAAGTAGCCTATTTCGATGTAGCGACATCGAAATAGTCTATTTCGATGAATAACGTCTACGTGTCCTCCAAGGCTGGCAACATCAACGTTCAACTTCGACGTTGGGCAGCACCACATCGAAATAGGTGCTGCGAGGGAACGTCTACACACCAAAGTAGCACACATCGAAATAAGGGTGCCAGGAACAGCTGCAGACAGGGTCACAGGGCGGACTCAACAGCAAGCCGCTCCCTTAAAGGGCCCCTCCCAGACACACTTGCACTAAACAACACAAGATCCACAGAGCCGACAACTGGTTGCAGACCCTGTGCATGCAGCATGGATCCCCAGCTGCCGTAGCAGCAGCCAGAAGCCCTGGGCTAAGGGCTGCTGCACACAGTGACCATAGAGCGTCTCTCAACCCCTCAGCTGATGGCTGCCATGGTGGACCCCGCTATTTCGATGTTGCGGGACGCAGATCGTCTACACGTGCCCTACTTCGACGTTCAACTTCGAAGTAGGGCGCTATTCCCATCCCCTCATGGGGTTAGCGACTTCGACGTCTCGCCGCCTAACGTTGATTTCGACTTCGAAATAGCGCCCAACATGTGCAGCCGTGACGGGCGCTATTTCGAAGTTGGCGCCGCTACTTTGAAGTAGTGTGCACGTGTAGACGTGGCCCCTGTAGTACTTGGCCAGGAGCAGGGCTGGGGCCAGAGTCCCTGTGGCAAACAGGGCTGGGAGCACTGAGCCACCCCAGAAGTGGGCCTCAGTTGCGTTTGGGGGCCAGTGGCAGGGGACCTCTGGACCAGGGTGATCCAACCTATAGTATTTACACTAATGGGGGTTGACCTGCTTAACTATCTAATACATATTTGACAGCTTGTCTGTAAGTCTGTCTGTATATCTGCCTGTCTGTTTGTTTGTTCAAGAACTCCTGCTAAATGGTGAGAGCTAGGACCACAAAATTCAGTGCGTGCTTCCTCTTATCACGACTTAAAGCAAGATAAAGGTTTGGTTGTGGTCAGGTGGTGGTAGAGCCTGAAGCTCCCCACCCCCAGGCTCGTTGCTTGCTCTTCCTCTTCCTCACTGTCAGAGAGCGAGGGAAAAGTGACGTGTGCAGGACTTCTCACTCTGGCAGGGAAGGGTGAGGGACAGGTGAGCTTTGAACTTACTCTCACTCCCTCACGGGACAGGAGGGGAAACAGCGTGTGGTGGGGGATGAGGAGAGGCTCAGGACAGGGGTCTGGTGCATCACGGTGCAAGTTTTGAAAAATACAATAATTTAAATGAAGCATGTACATTTTCCTTTTATTTTTTTTCCAAAAACCCACATCAGTAATGAGTTAAGGACCCAAGCAATGCTGGCTACATTTGCTATAATTGTTATGACGAATGTGGTGGGACTATCTATAGCAGAGCTGGGTGGGAAATAGTTTTCCCTGCAAGTAAGAATTATCATAATTTTGCTGTCCCAAAAAGGGATGAATTGTAAATATATCTTAAGTTTTCACAAACTGAAAATTCACACTTTTTTCTGATTGGATCAATCAAAATCAATTCATTTCCATAACATCAAAACAGTTCATTTTGATATTTTTACTGTTCTTTATTATGAACTAACTATAACTCTGAACAAAAAATTTATTTTGAAGCAAAAATTAAACTTTTTGTTTCCAAAATAGCAGAATGAAACATTTCAATAAATTCAAAATGTTTATTTTTTGTCAAAATGTTCTGAAGTGGGAGATTTGCCAAACCAGGCCCTTGATTGAAACCAACACTTTTGGGCTACATCTACACTAGCCCCTTCCATTCAGAAGGGGCATGGTAATAAGCAAGTTGAGAAGATGCTAGTGAGGCACTGCAATGAATATGCAGTGCCTCATTAGCATAATGGTGACCACGCATGATTCGAAAGTGCAGCTTTCAAATTGCGTGCCACCTGTGTAGACAGGGTTTATTGAAAGGACCCCCCTGAACTTCAAAAGCCCCTTCCTCCTATTTGGTTTTAGGAAGTATGGGCTTTTGAAATTGGGGGGGTCTTCCAAAGGCCCCCATCTACACAGGTGGTGTGCGATTCAAAAGCAGCACTTTCGAATCGTGTGTGGCTGCCATTATGCTAAGAAGGTGTTGCGTATTCATGGCAGCACCTCATTAATATATTCCCAACTCATTTATTACCATGCACCTCCTGAAAGGAAGGGGATAGTGTAGATGTAGCCTTGGTTTCCACAAACCAGCATTTTCTGATTTAAAATTGTGTTCAACAGAAAAATCGCAGTCAACTATAGTGTGTAGACAAGTCCTAAGTTATGTCACAGCTCTTCCTCTGAAAGCTTGCCATACCCATGTGACTAACTGCATGCATGAGTTTAGATCCAGAATCCAGACCCACTTCACAGAAAGTTCATTAATCTCTTCTCTGCTTAACTTGTCTCTAGTAAAATTTCTAAATGGGAATATCTTAAGGCCAAATGAAATCTGACTCAGCAAAGATGCACTAGGCAAAAAGCATGCAGAGGGTGCCAAACATCCCTGATATTCCTTAGGGAAGATTGACCTAATTTGCCCATCTGTGCTCCCTGAACTGAGGAGAGGGATATGTCTGAATAGATGGAGGCATTCATAGACGTGAAAATATCAGCTTCTTTGCCCATTTAAAAATGTTTAATAATAACGTACCAATATCTAAATGAAGCTAATCAGTGTAGTTCTATAGACATTAGTTGTACTCTGCCAACATACACCAATTGTATTATTGAGTCATGTTCTAATGTGCACTGAAGGCTCTTTGCTCTGCTCTAATAAAATAATATTAAAATAGAATCCTAGGGCTGGAAGGGTCATTTAGTCCAGCCCACTGTCTGAAGCAGGATCAACCCTAACTAAATCATCCCAGCCAGGACTTTGTCAAGCTGGGATTTAACAAACTCTAGGGATGGAGATTCCACCATCTCCCTAGGTAAAGCATTTCAGTGCTTCACCACCCTCCTGGTAAAATAGTTTTTCCTACTATCCAACCTATACCAACCTAGACATTACATTGACATCAAGGTTGAAAAGGTCAAAACTACATTTGCAGAAAATTGGGTTTTTGACTAAACTATTTTTCACAAGTGTCTGGTTTTTTTAACTGTAATTAAAAAAAAGAGTAACTAAAAAGCAAAAATGTATACATCTGAAGACTAAACTATGTCGACAATTATGCAAAATGTCTTCATTTGCATATGCCACTAAGGTGCCTCATGGGAGTCATAGTTCAGTAGCTTCATGCCTCTATCCTTCACTTCAGGTAATGCAGGTAGACTTCATGTTCCATGATACTACAACTTCTAGTGCTGGAGGGTGAAACCCTGGTGCACCATAGGAGAGCTAGTCAGATGGAGGAGATTCATACTGTAGAGGAGAATGGGTGACAACTCCTATGAGACACCACATTGACATTTCAGAATCAAGTTCAGATTTTCAACATAATATATGGTTTTTTTTTTTAATTTTGACGCACAAAAAAGTCAAAATTTTCTGGTGGGGTGGGAGTTTTCTGACAATATCTAAGTTTTATCCACTTTAGGGCCTGCGACAACTTCTTATGGAGTCTTGGTGCAAATTGCACTCTGGCCCAATGATGTTTTGGTATCCTGTCCATTTAAGTACAGTTAATCAATCATTAGATTTTCTTTTTAAAAACAAGCTATACTGGCTAAGGCACGACAGAGCTTCTTACTCCCTTTGGAGAGCAGTTGTTCACAAAAATAGGGCTACTCCAGTAAGCAATGTGAATAAAGGATTCACATTCTGACCTTCAGGATTATCATACAATGGAGCCATGGCAGTAATAGTATAGTGTACCTGTGGAAAATCCCATTTTCTTGTGGCACTTTGTAAACTCAATATTAAAATAGGTGACCAAGGCATGAACATAGTCGTTGCGCTGAATTTGGAGGCAGAACGCAGATGTAAATGCCAGCTCTTCAGTCTTCACAGTATAAATATCTACCTCCTGCATTAAGCAAAAAGAATAAGCAATTTACATAAACAGAAGTCTGTATATGTCTTGATTTGTGTTGACTAGACTAGGTGAGCATATCTGATTTACACGTTAACTGATGTATTTGAACGTTTTATTTATTGCTCAGCAATTTAGGCTACTAACAGCCCACTGCTCTGTAAGAAATCCACAGCAGGTTTGAAAAGAAGAGCATCCACAAAATCAGCAAATGACCCAGAAGAGGAATCTTACAACCAGCCAGTCAGCCACTTAACTCAGGGGCTCAGCAGAGAAGAACTGAGGGGTCAACCAGTGAAAGGCAATTTGTCCAAGTGGGTTGAAGTAGTTAGCTAGAAACAAGGTAGGAAAATATGCTTTGAAATACAGAGAAACAGTAGGTGGGGGGGGGCTTTAAGGCCCAATTACTAGATCTTTACTCTCATGTAATCATTAAACGGCATGAGTAAGTGTGGCAGAATTGGACTCATAATAGACAGAGGTGGACAGTCTCAGGTGGTACCAGTGATAGTAACTTTGGAGCAAAAATGAGAGTATATATATACATAGAGAGTGTGGGGGAGAGAGAGAGCTAGGGAGTGGGGAAAGGAAGAAGAAGGGGAAAAAAAGAGGGGGAGTGATAGGTGACTTCCCCACACCTTTTCTCCCTCCTCTCCTGAGATCTCTCTCTCTCTTTCTCTCTCCGTACACACACTGTATTGTCATTTTTGCTCCAAAATCTAATGAAGTGTGTCCTACCCTTGAATGCACATTACCTAATAAATAAAACTGTTAGTCTTTAAGGTGCTACAGGTCTGTTTGTTTTTACAGTGGAGGACAGTTAATATTACTGCTGGAATGGGCACAAGCGTTAGGGGCAGAAAGAAATCAGACTTTGAGCTTAAAAAATGGAGACGAGGCCATGAAAAAAAGAGACAGCGAGAATATTAAGTCATAACTCATCAGTTTACCTGGCTCCGCCTGGGAGGAGAAGGAAGGAATTTTCATCACCTGTAAGCACTGCACACAGACGTATGGCTGTGTGAACAATGCAGGAAATATTCCACGAATGTTCTCTTGAATTTTTAAATGTCTTTGCTTCGGCCATGTGTGGATGTGTTGCAGTGAACAACACAGCATGGGCAGGGATGTGGGTAAGATGAGTTCCAAGATTTTGCTGCCTCTAAGTTTTACTTGGCAAGAGGGTTAAGTTTGCTGATATGTTAAGTCTCTTCTGTAAATATTGACTTAGAAGGGCACCTTTTTATGTGCTAGCTATTTTGAGCGAAATAAACAGAAACTCCAAAGGGGGTGACATGGTGCCACTTCCCCCAGCCATGCTCTCTGACCTTGTATCACAGAATGGATACCAAATTTTCAGAGAAGGATTTTTTTTTAAAATCACAGAAGAAATTACGTACGTGTCAAAATGGCTTGAGTGTGGCATTCAACAACAAAGATGCATCGCCAAGACACTGTACATATCTTGATGCTCAAACCAGATCTCACACTTCAAGGGATAATCAGATTGCTTCAGGAATCAGAATGAATTGTCTTCACACATATACAACATTGCCCAGATGACAGGGATGGTGTATTACACGTGTTCATTGTTTTCCTTGGAGGCATCAATTTGTGGATACTCTGAGAGGCAGGATACAAGGCTTGTTTGTCATTGATCGTATCTGCTGGTATGGGATATCCTATACATCTGATGGTGCACATCATAATATCCTTGTAAGTACATCTGCCTTCACTTCCTCTTTTGTTGGTGGCCAGGTGCAATGATTTGGTAATGAGTCAAATACACCAGATAGCGCACTCTTCATATCAAAAGGAGGAAAATCAGTTCCAACATTAAAAAAAAAAAAAGGCCGAAACTGTTCACGCATTCTGAGACAAAGTGTGTTCTACACTGCTGAAGTCTGTAAAGCAAACATGGGCTAGATTTTCTCCTTATTACATCAGTGTAAGCCTGGAGTAGTTGTATTGATTGAAGTGGTGTCTCTCCAGGTTTGTATCAATATACTGGAGAGCAGAATATAGCACATTTATACATTATGATCTCATAGAGCTGGAAGGGACCTCGAGAGGTCATCGAGTCCAGTTCCCTGCACTCACAGCAGGACTTATCACTATCTCTGATAGTTTTTACTTTTTAATCTAACCTGCCCCAGACCCTTGAAAGGCCCACTCAAGGGCTGAACTCACAATCCTGGGTTTACAAAGCCAGTGCACTAACCACTGAGAATACAAGTCTATATTTTGGCAAAAACTGGTAATAACTCAGGAGAGGCATAGTAAGACAAACCCAGACAGACTTGGCTATTATTCAGAAATGGATTTCTTTGCATTGACCACACAGGAGGATGAAAACAAAGGGTAAAATGGCCCTCATCTTTAACAACAGAGCTCTTGTTGTGGCCAAATACATTGGAAATCCTATTCAGGAACAGTTCAACCTTATGAAAACAGTTGTATTCTGTTTCCAAGGTCATTGACTATGTATCCATCATGCTGAGACATTAAACTATGTGTCACATGTTTGTAATTGAAATATATATAAATGAAAGCTGCCTGTGTGCTTTGAAGTGCAGTACTTCTTTGAAAAGTGATCTGCATAAAAGGCATTGCAGAATTTCTGCCTTTATTGTCTCTTAATGGTACATTTCCAAAGATCATTAATCTACAGGTAAAAGGGTTATATTAGCTGCCACCCCTAAAAACTCACCTGGGATTTCCTGCTCCCTTATTACCACCAGTACTGATGGCTTTCACCCAAAACGAATAGGCTACGTCTACATGAGAGGCCTATGTTAACAGAAGTCACTGTCAGAGAGATTTTCTGGCAAAACTTCTCTCGACAGATTGTGTGTACGTGTGAAGCGGATTGATATTTTGGTCCACTCTTTCAACAGAGAATGTCCACAAGCTCTGGCCACTCTGTCAACAGAACCAGCCCTGTAACCACGGAAGCGTGGCTCAGAGGGAAGGCAACCCCTGCCTGAACTGCTGGCCTTGCGCATCCTTAAAGGCTCCCCTTCCCCACAACCCACGGTCCTGGCTCATGCCAAGGCTTGCATACCCCCTGGAGGACAGCAAAGCTAGTGCAGGGCTCCTTAGCCATTTGAGTGAGACACACTTCTTGCCAGACTGCTACCATGCCAGAGCAGCCCCCAGGCTCATCCTGGACCAAGGACCTTAAAGGGCAGGCCCTGCCCCCCATCCTGATTGATGTCTTCCACCACATCTGGGGGGATGACCCTGACAGGCAGCCCACGGAGCACCCCCATGGCACCCCGGTGCCCTGCCTGTGCCCCCGCAGGGGCTCATGTGGGTCTGGAGGTACCCCAAATGCTCAGATTGGTTAGACCAGCTGGTCATGGGGTAATGGGGTGATGAGCAGTGGACACAAAACTTCAGAATGCACAAGGGAATCTTTCTTGAGAGGTGTGCCTGGCTTGCCCCTACCGTCCAACGACAGGACACCAGCATGCCATCTCCGTCAAGAAGTGGGTCACCACTGCCTTGCAGAAGCTGGCCATCCTAACAGCTACTGCTCCATTGGCCACTAATTTACCATCAGGGGGTCCATTGTAGGGGCTGTACCTATGCAGGTAAGACAGCCTTGGGGTGCTGGTCCTGCATGGGGTAGGGGGAGGGGGAGAGGAGAGAGGGAGGGGGAGTGGGCAAGGGGAGGGGCGGGGGAGGGGGAGCTCTGGAGCTCACTTGCACCCAGGAGCCCTATGACCCCAGGTTTCTCAGGGATGTGTCCAGTCTCCTCCCTTCACAGGTGGTGTGGGGCACCAATGCAATCCTGCTGCAAAGGCTCATCTGCATCAGCAACATGGATGTCCTTGTGGCTGGATAGGATGCCCTTGGCTTCCCCAACTGCTTCTCAGCATTGGACGGGAACCACATCCCCATCTGGCCCCAGAACCCAGTGCCTCATGCTACCTGAACAAGAAGGGCTACCACTCCGTGTGCATGCAGGCCCTGGTGGATCACCGAGGACAATTCCTGGATGTGTATGTCAGGTGGTCAGGCCAGACCCATGATGTCAGGGTGTTCTGGAACTGCAGCCTAGTCCAGAGGATGGACATGGGCACCTGCATCCCCCACCAGGAGCTGCTGTTGGGGACACGCAGATGCCTTTGTGCATGGTGGGGGATGCGACCTACCCACTCCTGCCATGGTTCATGAGGCCCTACACCGGGCACCTGGATCCCACACAGGATCCATTCGGTGCCCGCCTCACTGGGGCCAGGAACCCATTTGAGTGCATCTTTGGGAGCTTGCAGGGGAGGTTCTGCTGCTTCCTAACCTGGCTGGACATGTGGGACCAGAATGTCCCCCATGTTGTGGGCATCTATTGCACCGTCCACAACTTGGTGGAACGGGATGGGGAGGATTTCCTCCGGGGTGGGAGCCGGATGCTGTGGGCCCCTATAAACAGCTGGGCACAGTCCCCAACCAACAAGCACACTTGGACAGGGTATGCAACCAGGAGGCCCCAGGGGGGAGAACTTTGCCCACAGGGGGTGCCCTAAGGCCACAACCCTACCCCCCCCCCACACACCTCGATACCCAACCAGCAAGGAGGGACACAGGAGTGGGACATAAAAATAAACTTTTACTAAACAAAATTAGAATTTTGTAAGAAATAAACATATCTGTCCCAGGTATTTACAAGGCAATGTGCCTGCTACATACAGCGAAGGGGGTTGGGAGATGGGGGCCACTCAGCTGGGAGGGGGGCCTTATTATAGGGCAGGGGTGGAGGACCATGAGCTGTGCCAGCTCCAAGATCCCCTCCCACCCTGGGGGTGGGGTCCCCCTTGGGGCTGGGTTGGGGCTCATGTGGAGGTGGCGGGGGTGGCTGCTGCAGGGTCAGGCTTGGCATGGGGAGCAGCGGGGGCAAGGAGGATGGGGGCAAGTGGCGCATGGGGACCAGAGAGGGCAGGGGGCTCTGGGGGGCATGGACCTCAGCCATGCCCATGGCCCACCGCAAGGCATGGAGGAGCACATGGGGTTGGGGGGACGGATGGGAGGGGGAGCAGCAGCTGCTGTGGGAAGGGGAACAGCAGAGGTTTGGATGCAGCAGTCTGGGCCAGTCAGGCCTCCACGAGCTCCAGCAGCCAGTTGAGCCAGGCCAGCCACCGGTTGGAGGCCCGCACCCGCTCCCAGGGCTAGCGCTCTTCCCACTGCAGCCGCTGCTCGGTGAGCTCATTCCGCCACTGGAGGGTGGACACGTAAGCCTAGAGGGTGTTGTCCTCCAGGTGGCGATGCCCCTCTGGGTACAGGCACCCCCTGCTGCTGGTGGGCTGTGGTCTCACAGGGGTGCCGCTCTGGGATCTGCTGGCTTGAGCTTCTCCCTGGGGCTGGCAGGCTGCATGGGGGGTCTGGCCCAGCCTTCAGACGGTGCAGATGTATGGGGAGACGGGGAGAAGGTGAGCCCCTCACACAGCACACTCCCTGGTACCGCTCCCCCACGCCCCCTGAGTGGCAGCCCCTGGGCTGAGGAACGCGGCTGTCCCAGGTGTGCACACCCGTGCCACCCTGCATGGCTGGACCTGCCACACAGGGAGCCTGTGGGGTCACAGGACCTGCCTGAGCACAGCCCCTCACCAGTCCAATGGCCTAGCAGCCCCGGGTAGGGGCAGCCACGGAGGGGTCCTGGTATGGGGGGCAGGCAAGCTGGGCATAGCTGTGCCCTCCCTGGACCCCCGCACATGTATGTGGTTCACTTGTGCTGTCCCCAGGGCTGGGTGGTGCCTCTTGCCCACAGCCATGCCCACAAGCTGAGAGCCGCAGTCCGTGTCTCTGTGCCTGGGGTCAGGCCATCTCCGGTGCGGCTGTCCCCCTCCCAGCCATGGCAGGGGCAGGCTGCGGCTGCCCTCTTCCAGAGCCCGGGGGCTTGTGTAGTCTCCCGGGACGCAGGCGGTGGGCCGGGTGGGATGCAGTACCATGTGCATGGGGTGCATATTCCAGGGCCTGCGGCGTGGGTTCCCACCCATGCCATCCAGGCAAGGCCCACCATGCACCCCATCTGTGCCCTTCCCCCAGCCATGGGGCATGCAACCTGTGGGGTACTCACCATGGCCCATGAAGAGGTTGTCGCACTGGAAGGGCCCAACTCCAGGGCAATGATAAGGAGCCCCTCACTTGATTCGCTGTCTGAGGGCTGGTCCTCCTGTGGTTCAGGAGGGGTGAGCTGGGACACTGGCTGCGTTGTGGGGTCCTCCTCCCAGTCTCCTGGGTTTCATGGCTGGGGGCCCCGTCATTGCCTCTCAGTAATAAGGGCAGCTGGCTGTTGATACCCCTGACCTCCAGTGCTCATCAGGGCTTGTGTGTAGCCCTGGCAGAAGCCTTTGCATGTTGCCTGCACCTGCTCAAGAGGGCGGGTGGGATGGCAGTACCCCAGCAGGGCTCTGACGAGGCGGGCATAGCCAGAGGCATGTCAGTGTTTGGCTGTGGGGTCAAGGAGGACAGCTTCCTCATCCCAGAGGACAGCAGGTCCCAGATTTCTGGGCTGGACCAAGATGGAGGACCGCTTCTTGGACCCCTGAGGTGGGCGCTGGGAAGCCTCGCCAGCGTCCGGCAAGGGTACAGGGGGGTCACAGGTGGCCTGGGATATGTTTTTTTAAAAGTCTTGGGTGTGACTGCTGGGGTGTGGTGTCAGTGAGTGTACGCACACCCTCAGCTTCTTCCCACATGGTTCCTGGGGCTGTCTGTGTCTTTAAAAGCAGCCGGTAGCAAGGATCATAGAGCCCTGCTTGCAGTGGAGAGGGTGTTTCCTGGCTTCAGCTGGCTGGCACCATGGAAGACCGCTCTGTCAACAAAAAGGTTTTGTCGACAGACTGTTGACAGGGTGTATTTTGTGTGTGAACCCTCCATGGGTTTTGTCGACAAAAGCCCAGTTTTGTTGACAAAACCCTCTTGCATAGACGTAGCCATCATGATTTGGAATGCCTCAGTTTTTGAGCTACTGACATGAGATACCTTTGTGGTTCTGATTTACAGAAAATGCTGAGCACCTGCTCTGTGTAAATTAGACTCCTAAAAAGGGTCACCATGGCTACGTCTACACGTGCAGCCAACATCGAAATAGCTTATTTCGATGTTGCGACATCGAAATAGTCTATTTCGATGAATAACGTCTACACGTCCTCCAGGGCCGGCAACGTCGATGTTCAACTTCGACGTTGCTCAGCCCAACATCGAAATAGGCGCTGCGAGGGAACGTCTACACGCCAAAGTAGCACACATCGAAATAAGGGAGCCAGGCACAGCTGCAGACAGGGTCACGGGGCGGACTCAACAGCAAGTCGCTCCCTTAAAGGGCCCCTCCCAGACACACTTTCATTAAACAGTGCAAGATACACAGAGCCAACAACTAGTTGCAGACCCTGTATATGCAGCACGGACCCCCAGCTGCAGCAGCAGCAGCCAGAAGCCCTGGGCTAAGGGCTGCTGCCCACGGTGACCACAGAGCCCCGCAAGGGCTGGAGAGAGAGTATCTCTCAACCCCCCAGCTGATGGCCGCCATGGAGGACCCCGCTATTTCGATGTTGCGGGACGCGGATCGTCTACACGTCCCTACTTCGATGTTGAACGTCGAAGTAGGGCGCTATTCCCATCCCCTCATGGGGTTAGCGACTTCGACGTCTCGCCGCCTAACGTCGATTTCAACTTCGAAATAGCGCCCAACACGTGTAGACGTGACGGGCGCTATTTCGAAGTTACTGCCGCTACTTCGAAGTAGCGTGCACGTGTAGACGCAGCTCCTGTGTGCCCAAAAACATAGGCACAATATAGGTACCCAAAATAATTAATCATGTTTCAAAATCTTATCCAAAGATTTTGCAAGCCAATCTGAGTCTTCAGCGACAGCTGCAGTCACATTGTCTTCAGTGGATTTGCAAAGATGCAGCTGATCTGAACTTAGCATACATGGTTTTGTTTCAAAGACTAAAATCCAGCTCCCCATCACTGAACTATATTGGCAGGGCAAAGCAGAATCCAAAGCAAAAAAAATTAGTTTGTCAGCAAAGTCAATAAAAATGTCTTTGGAAATATATATTTAGAGCAAAAATACTTAGAAGAAGGTGCCATTTTACAGTGGGTTTTTTTTCAGAGCAGAACCATATTTTGATGTGCCATGCAGAGCAGATTTAGAAAAAATTGTATTGATTATTTTGTACACTTTGGTATTGACTCAATCCCTGATCGTAACCTTCATTTCAGCTGCCATGCATTCGTATACTAGATGTGTGTTCTGCTCCTTAGTCAAAGTCCCAGGTGGCTGAATGCTAATTTTGCATAAAATTAGATGGAAAAGTCATGCTCCTCCACATTTCTCTCTAAATCATGCAAAAATTGGGCATAATTGAGCACAAGCCTGGTCCAAATAAAGCCCTTAATTGTAACTAAGTGTTAAGTTGAGAAATAGTAAGAGCAGTTAAATGCCCAGGACCAGATTGCGGCTGGGGGCCTGTGGAGAAGCACAAAGGGGAATATGGGCATAAGGAACCTCCCACACTGTGTGTCCCACTCATTTCTTATATTCAGGAGAGTGGAAGGTTTGGTTGCTGCCAGAAGTGGCACTCATCATCTCAAGAGTGCTTGAAGGGTGTGGGAGTACTTAGAAGGAAAGGAGCTAGAATCTGCCTCCCAACGTTCAGCTTCAGGGGATGGGGAAAGCAATGCCTTCCCTTCAGACACGACTGTTTGGCTAGCTGTGGAGAAGAGGGAAGAAGGAGAGTCAGAGGGTTCTTTGTGCAGCTGTCTCAGAGCTCTGGCACCCCTGCCTCAATGACGGTCTCCTGATAGACTCAGTAACAAGAAATAGCTCCAATTGTAGTCACATACCAGCTGGGGCCTCAGAAGTGTCATCCTGCTGTGCAGGTAAGAATCTGCTGCAGTGGCTCCTTCCCTCCCTGGAGCCCTTCCCCACCAGCTCTTCAGGCAAGAAGCATCCTGGCCAGGACAAGAGATGCAGGACTGCCTGGGAGCAATAGCGCCTTTATGCCATCTTTAGCATACACACAGAAAATCTTTGGAATTACATAGGCAGAGGGGATCCGGCTGTGTAGGGAATGTGAGGAAAGGCCAATGGGAGGATTTTTGGGAACAGGGAAAGAGAACAAGGCAGGAGGCAGTTCGGAGAAGGGAGAATGAAGTGTTGCAGGGATGAAGGAGGAGAAAGAGGTTAGATCGAGTGGGGGGTTCAGGGAGAGGAAAAATGATCTGGGGAGGAGGAGCGGTAGTGCCTCAGAGGAGGGAGGAGACACTGCTTAGTCAGGGAAAATCTTACACAGGGATAAAACAGGGAGTGGAGGCACAAAAGGTGTTTGAAGACGACTGGGGTATGGAAGCCAGTCGAAGGGGGCACTGTACCAAGAGGAGTGGAAGATCGCCAAAGCAGGCGCAGCGGGTCTTCTTCTTGTTTCTAAGAGAAGTGGGTAGAAGGGAATTTGTGCTGGGGCCCTTTTCAAGTTGCCTGATGGTGCAGAAGGGGACTGGCTCAGTCTTTCCACAAAATTTGTAGGGGAAAACTAGTCTGCTCTGGAAAGGTGGGGTATTGGCAGTAGCCTAATGGACACATGGCCAAACTCCTTAGGCAGTTAGACATACTGTGCCTCCCTTAGCCCTCCCTTGGGATTGGGCCGCTCCATACAGAAAGTACTGTCTGCTGTGGCAGAGCTCCAACTTTGCCTCAGAGGTCCTGTATCTCTAGGTGGTTACGGCTTGCTCACTGTAACCCTCAGCACAGCCTCTCCCCATTTCTGAAAGCTCGAGTCACGGCTTATTGAGCCATCACCACAGGCCAGGGAATGGGTTTTGTGTAAGAACCCTACTTAATCTCAGTCTTTCCTCTCAGGAAATGTCTCTGTGGGAGCATGGGCAGGGTTGAGGGAAGCCAGGCCCATCCTCTACTCTAGGTTCCAGGCTAGGGATCCTAACGATAGCAGCAATAGATAGCTTTTGCTTTTCTATCAGTGCTATAGCCCTCCCCTGAGCCCCTGGCACCTCACCACTCCCAGCTTTTTCGAAACCACCCTCCCTGCAGGGGAGCCTTTTTTAAACTAGTTCTATCTGGTTCTTAATGGGCTGCAGGGGTTCTGATTAGCCTGACTTTCTTAATTGCTTCTAGCAAATTCTTAATTGGTTCTAATACATTCCTGATACTTCTGGGGCACCTCTTGCCCTGGTCCAGGAACAGAAAACTAGTCATCCAGTGACCAGTATATTTACTTTTTATCAGACTACTGCAGTCCACTGGTCTGTGTCTTTTACAGCCCCTAGACACTGAAAGCCATCCCCCTTTTAGACACCCCAACATGGACTCACCCCAGTCATAAAACACTTGTAAAAACAGGCCAGGTTTGTTTGTAGCCAATGCATACTCTGATTGTTAGGCACCCCAGTATGTGTTTTAGATAGTAGCCCTTGTATGAGGAAGACCTGTTGAAAAGGCTGCTTATGTGAACTATGGTTTCTTCCTCAGATGTCATGACCCTCAGGAGGTTGTGAACAGTTCCTGAAGGAAGCTCATCATCATGCCTATCTTTATAGATAGATGAGGGTTAAGCCTCAAAATTTCTGGACAAAAAGCAGTCAAGTAGCACTTTAAAGACTAGCAAAATAAATTATTAGGTGAGCTTTTGTGGGACAGACCCACTTTTTCAGACCATAGCCAGACCAGAACAGACTCAATAGTTAAGGCATAGAGAATCAAAAACAGTAAGCAAGGAGGACAAATCAGAAAAAAATGGTCAAGGTGAGCAAATCAGAGAGTGGAGGGGTGGCGGGGCGGGGAAGGTCAAGAATTAGATTAAGCCAAGTATGCAGATGAGCCCCTATAATGACTCAGAAAATTCCCATCCCGGTTCAAACAACATGTTAATGTGCCAAATTTGAATATAAAAGAAAGCTTGGCTGTTTCTCTTTGAATAGCGGTGCGAAAATTTTTTTTCAGTAACATGCACACTCTTAAGTCATTAACAGAATGCCCCATTGCCCCAATGTGTGTTATTGAAAAAAAAATTTCGCACCGCTATTCAAAGAGAAACATCCAAGCTCTCTTTTATATTCAAACACGTGGTTCGAACAGGGATGGGAATTTTCTGAGTCACTCTAGGGGCTCATCTGCATACTTGGCTTAATCTAATTCTTGACCTTCCCCCCCTCACCCTTCCACTCTCTGATTTGCTCACCTTGACCATTTTTTTCTGATTTGTCCTCCTTGATTACTGTTTCTGGTTCTCTTTGCCTTAAATATTGAGTCTGTTCTGGTCTGGCTATGGTCTGAAGAAGTGGGTCTGTCCCACGAAAGGTCACCTAATAACTTATTTTGCTATTCTTTAAAGTGCTATTTGACTGCTTTTCGTTTTGATAGTATATAGACTAGCACGGCTCCCTCTCTGTTATTAAAATTTCTGGACATTCCCAAAAATTTATGACAGAGTCAGGATGTGGAGAGGCCTTCCCAATAAGGCCCTGCATGGATACAAAAAACTGATCATGCTGTAAAATTTCATCAGGGGACTTAAGGTCATCTGTATGAACACTAGCTCCCCAGACAGAGGCACTATTCATTCTAAAATCTGGTCAACCCCAATGAATGCATGATGACTGCTGCTCCCAAGGCATGGTCCTCATGACAGATACCAGTGGGTGGACTCCCTCAGAAGAAGGTGTTACATAAGGAAGAAGTATTTGTGATGTGAAGTGGAGGCAGAGCGTATGGCACCTTATGTTTTGAAAATAAGCCATTTAATTTAAGACCAGTGCAGGAAAATTCACATAAGGGGTGTCCGCTTTCCTTCAAAGGGCTTGCCTTCACTGCAGTGTTGACTGAAATATCACCCATAGCTCTACTCCTGTGCACGCACAGAGATCTTTAGTTCAAATTAAGTAATGCTTTAAACCTGAACAAGCAAGTCTGTCTGAGGATGTAGATTGAAGCCTGAGAGCTGCTGAAATCAAGTTAGTAATGCAGTGGAGATTCGCCTGCTCTGTGTTGCTAAACCAAATGCTCTGTGTTAACTGGAAAGACGTTAACTTGAGCGTAGAAAATTCTAGTTCATGCTGGAGTGAAAAGCATTAGGACAGTGGGCTCCTTGCTACTTCTTACTCACCCTCTCCAGCACTAGCTTACGCAGCAAACAAACTTGAACAGGAGCAAACTTGAAATTGGCAACTCAGTCTGTCTTTCTACTCCCTGTTTATTTCAAGGAGAATTTGCTGAAAGTTTCAGATATTGACCAACAAAAGTGCAGCTCTGACATTACATAGTACCAGGAAATCAAGCTGTTCAACCATCTGTTCTTGCACTATCCATCTATCATTTGTTTAGTTCATTTAAAGTTCATATGAGTGTTCTATTTCATCTGAACTGTCCTGTTTGCGTCCTTTCATTTATTTTCCTTTTTGTTTCCTCTGCGCTGTGATTTTAAATAACTAAGATCTGTGCTTTCTATAAAGACAGCTACTCATCTCATGTTCAACTGAATGCAGGTAGAGCACACACACGCTATGCTCTCACACAGAACTTTTAATTTTGCTCTTTTATGTTTTCATAATCTGAAAGATTATTCAGATTTAAGTAAACAGTCTGTTCTTTATCTATAGAAATATACAAGAACAACAAGAAGTCCTGTGGCACCTTACAGACTAACAGATATTTTGGAGCATATGCTTTCGTAGGCAAAGACCCGCTTCGTCATCTGATGCATGATTGGGGGGGGTTCCAGAGGAGTATTTAAAGAGTGGGGTCCCAGTAAAAGGGAGGGCCACAGTTAACAAGGTCTATTCAGTCAGGGTGGAAATGGCCCATTATCAGTGGTATAAAAATACACAGTACTTTGCCTCTTGCCAACCAGAGATACAGGTAACAATAGGGAAAATGGAAGTGGCTTATTACACATCAGTGCATACTCAAGTAGAATTTATACATGCAACTCCCTGGGGCTGGGTGTAGGACTAAAAACGGAGGGGCGGGGGTGGAATTTGGGAATTTCTAAGCTGTATGTTACACAGAACGTCTGACTGCAAGATCACAAAGGTCCCTTCTGACCTTAGTATCTATGAACTATTAAGAATTCTTGACTTGGGAACTGTGACCAGATGTCAGGGGGTTGTGAAATACCCTTCACTTATGGCAAAGCAGGAGCTGGGTCACAACTGGATCCAAGCTAGATGACAGAAAAGCGCCGGGAGATTCCACTATGAAAGAGCAGGAACTTGGCTACAGAAATCATGTTTAAAGTTTAAGGCCAAATGTGGATCTCCTACACTGGGGTAAAACTGGAATTATTCCAGCAGAGTTAATATTGTCTGGTGCCTTAGTCTTTTGACTGTAACTAAAATCCATTTAACACCTCTCCCAGTAGCTTTCCATCTCAAATTTGCAGTATCTGTTCACAGGGAGGAAAAACAATTAAAATGCTTATCTAAATATGCACAATGTCAACATTTATCCAGTATTTGCACTGATTATCCCCTCACAAGAGATTTATTTTTAATTTGTGAGGGTTTGAAGGTATGGTTCGTGATCCATATATAGAAGCAGCCAGATGAGCACAAAATCCCACTCTCAGGTGACATCTTCCAATTCGGTTAGTACCATATGTGACCAAGGTATTAGTATTCATGTTTAGCTAAACTGATGACACTTGACATGTGCAAAATGCTTATAACAGGTATTGTGAAAATTGAGATTATTCCTCCTCTGAGTTTTACCACATTCCATACTGATGGTATTTGCAACTTGCCACCACCCCCAAAAGATAGAATTAAAAATGTATTTCCCAATAATGCCACAGTGTGTGTAAGTGTTCGCATTTAAGTACATTTGGAATTACCAAACCTTAATTAAACAGGCATTGGTCACCACTTGCTTTGGATCTACTATGTCCACCAGAGGCTCCTTCATGGCAACATCTCTAATACAGGTCATGTCGAAGCCATACACATTCTCCCACCCTGTCAATGGAGAAAGATGTGTCAAAGGTGAGAGGTAATGTAAGTAAGTAAGTAAATGTATCTTTTGCACTCTGCATAGTTGCTTCTGTGCCAGAATCTCAAAACATTTCACAATCAGTTAGTTAACTTTCACAACATCCCTATTAAATAAATAAGCAGTGTTATCTCCATTTGACAGATAAGGTAACTGAGGCACAGGATGATCAAGGCTTATAATTTCAAAAAGTGGCCTGTGGGTTTGTATTCCCCACTAACCGAGAAACCCAAGATCAACGGATGGTTCTGAGGACTTAGGTATTTAACTAAGTTGCCCAAAATCACACAAGCCAGCCAACTTAGGAGTTCTGGATCCTTGTCCTTTGCTCTGACTTCTAGATAATATTTAAACTTGAAGACCCTGATCGCACAAATATATACATGTATAAGTAGCCCCTATCATGTCAGTGTACTAATCATGAGAGTAAAGTTAGGCATATCTTCAACTGATTGGAGGATCAAGACCTTAATGCAAGTACATCATGACAGAATGCCTTCGAAAAAGCTGTGTTGCAAGCTGTGTTGAGCTTGCTGGGTATTTGAACTGTTCTAATGACTGTACACATAAGTGCCTTTTATCTTGCTGATTTTCTTTCTTTGAAGAAATGATCCCCTGGGGGAAAAGTACATTGGTTCTGCTCTTATGGTTGACATTTCTTTGTGAAAAAAAAATGCAAAGAACTGTTACGTTTTTGGATTTGTTTTTTGAAACCAAAATCATATTACACTCTTTTGAACTCTCAGACAAATTCCATTAAACGACCCACAATGCAAAACTGAAAGTTACAAAAGCCATGTGGGCTCGAACATGTGCTGAGCAGAAGAATGGCTGGAAAAGTTCTCTGAGCACTTAAAAATATTATTATGCCTGAAAACAAGCAAGGCTAACCGACAATCCACGGCAGGAAACAGATTTGCAAAAGCTTCTCCTCTCAGAGCACAGCAGCTGAGTTCATGGTATTCCCAGCAGGGTCAAAATTGGCAGCAATAGTAAAAGGTCAGGAGGCAAGATTCTGCATTGCAACATATCTGGCAAACGTGTTCTTTGGTAATGGTATCCTTTGATGGAGCTATCAACTTGCTCACATTTGGGGAAGACAGGTGACACCTGCAAATGTTTTTTCTTTACACCCTCTTGTGATTTCTCTCCCTAGTCACCCAATATCGATTTCTGAAAGCCCCAGCCCCTGAAGTCATGTAACTAGAGGAGAATCTCAGTTTTTAATTGCAGTGACAAGTTTATAGCCTTCATGGTTCTAGAAAAAAAGCTGGAAAATATGAACCCTACAGGCTCACAGATCAGAAGGCAAATACCCTCATTTGCCAAAAATAATAATTTTTAAGCAAATTTCATTATTGAGGGGGCATGATTTCTGAGCACCTTCTGAAACACCCATCATTGCTTTTGGAATCTGAGACATTCTGGTTCCCCTCTCAAGAACAGCAAAGTGATGGGGAAAAATAAAACTGAATTAAAATAGAAATCTATAGGAGAGAATAGTGTGGTGGGAGGAGAGACTGGGACAGGAAAGAGTAAGGAAGATAGAGAAAGGAGACACATCTGATAGTACAAAGAGAGAAAAAAGATTATATAAGAAAAGAAAAATGTTTTAAAGGAAAATGGGCTTTGAGGGGGGAAAGAGAGAACCAGACACATTTGAAAGTGATGTAAAAACTTACAGAACAATGAACAAGGGAAAATCAAGGTTTTGATTATGAATCATGGTTCTCCCCATCAAAATAAGATAAAAATAATATTTAGACTTATTTTCAGACATAAATTCACAGAAAATTTGGACTAACAAAATTCATTATTCAAAGATGTCAAATATATTTCTTGACCAACTCTGCCAGAAAGCTTTCACACTTAAGCTGTGTCTACACATGCACGCTACTTCGAAGTAGCGGCACTAACTTCGAAATAGCGCCCGTCGCGGCTACACACATCGGGCGCTATTTCGAAGTTAACTTTGACGTTAGGCGGCGAGACGTCGAAGTCGCTAACCCCATGAGGAGACAGGAATAGCGCCCTACTTCGACGTTCAACGTCGAAGTAGGGACCGTGTAGACGATCCGCGTCCCGCAACGTCGAAATTGCTGGGTCCTCCATGGCGGCCATCAGCTGGGGGGTTGAGAGATGCTCTCTCTCCAGCCCCTGCGGGGCTCAATGGTCACCGTGGGCAGCAGCCCTTAGCCCAGGGCTTCTGGCTGCTTCTGCAGCAGCTGGGGATCCATGCTGCAGGCACAGGGTCTGCAACCAGTTGTCAGCTCTGTGTATCTTGTGTTGTTTAGTGCAACTGTGTCTGGGAGGGGCCCTTTAAGGGAGCGGCTTGCTGTTGAGTCCGCCCTGTGACCCTGCCTGCAGCTGTGCCTGGCACCCTTATTTCGATGTGTGCTACTTTGGCGTGTAGACGTACCCTCGCAGCGCCTATTTCGATGTGGTGCCGCGCAACGTCGAAGTTGAACATCGACGTTGCCAGCCCTGGAGGACGTGTAGACGTTATTCATCGAAATAGCCTATTTCGATGTTGGCTTCACGTGTAGACGTAGCCTTACAGTGGCTGCTATTTATCAAGATTTTAATTTCCTTTGAAAACTGTTAATATTACACCTGCATTCACTAGGCTAAGAAGAGAGAATAATACGAATTTCACTGAGTGTTGCCTCTAGGCCAACATGATACTGCATACCACTAGGCAGTCAAAAGTGTAGATTTTTTAGGGTAATTGTTCTAAATAGCACTATAGAATGATGTAACTGAAAAAAAATCTCTAAAATCCAGGAAGTTCATGTTTACTGAAGATTACAGGGACAAACAACAATTAGACATTCAACCTACTATAAAAACAAGAAGTCCTATGGCACACCTTGTAGACTAACAGATTTTTTGGAGTATAAGCTTTTGTGGGCATCATGCATGCATCTGACAAAGTGAGTCTGCCTACAAAAGTTTATTCTCCAAAAAATGGGTGCCACAGGACTTCTTGTTGTTTTTGTGGATACAGACTAACACGGCTACCCCTCTGATACTTGTCAAGCTACTGTGTTCTAGTCACGTTTTTCCCCTCCCTCTCAATACAGTTTCCATATTAATGAATTTTGCACAAGTTCACTGAATGATTGTATTTTTGACCACACTCCCTTAAATTTCTATCAAGACTTTGCTAGAGGGAAGATTGCAATAGTGTGCCAGATTTGTTCTCAGCAGGTGCAACTAAGCCCTAGACATAAAACAAATACAGGAGGAAAGATGACCCCTCCCCCCACAAAAAAAATGTCAGGGAATGAGAACTAGTCAAGATGTCAGGGCTTGACAGAAAGTGACAAATCGGGAGAATGTTGTTATATAAACACAAGAAGCTTGCTTCTCATCTCATGCACTGATACGAGTCGAATTCCAGAGCAATTCCATTTAGTTCAATTGACCTGTTTCTGATCTCACACTTGGTTTACACCGGTGTCACTCCATTGATTTCAGTGGAGTTTCTTTTGAACAATGTCACTTTGAGAGATTGGACTCAAGCTACAATAATGATGTGCTTATGCAAAATGCTAAAATCAGGAAGCTCAATATGTAGTCTCAGCGCTACTAAGATGAATAAAACACGACAAGCAAAGGCTTTAACTTTTGGCCATATGCTCAACTGGTGTAAATTAGCCTACCTCCACTGAAGTCAATAGAGCTATGTTGATTTACAATACCTGAAAATCTACCCTATTAAAACTAAAAGCAATTCTTAAAATGACAACACATTTTCTCATTATTTCAGGTAGTTTGTGAATAACATACCAAACATACAAAAGCCATCTGAGGGTTGTCTTGTCTGATCTCACAACAGTGTAAATTAAGATAAGTGAGAGGAGAATCACACCTAATTATTATGAACAGTCTATAAGGCTATTTAGTAATAATGTGAATGGTGAAATAAAAATAATTTAATGGAACTGAACACAGAGGAGGAATATATTAGACTCGTACTTACAGTGAATTTTGAAGTCCTTGTACTGTCTGTCTTCAATTGCTACCACGTACAAAGCAGCCCGGTCTGGAAACATAAGCCCTCCAGGTTTCTGTTGATGAATTGTGGGGAAATGGATCTCGTAATCTATTCACCTGACAAAGACATCACATTTTGAACTGCACATACAAAAAGCAGACAAGCACCCCCCTGCATGCCTTTATTTTTCTTCAGATTGTCACATCAGTTTTAATATCTCAGAGATTCTTGCACCCTGCAGCAATGTTGTTAGATAAACAGAGTCTATTGGAATTGTACCACCTGTCACTCAAAAGCAATGCTTACTTTTACTATTAAAGGTCTCCCAGTTTACTGAGCACCACATGCTGATCTTTCTATAAGAAATGGCAATCGAACATAACTATTCCATTTTGATGCTGGCATAGTAGGAGGGCTCACAAATGGAAAATAAATGACCAGATCTCTAGCAAGGAGTGTGACATGCAGAGCACGTACCAGCCACTTGTCTCGTGCAAAGATGACTGTGTTTAGCATTGATTCATAGAAAAGACAGTAACCCATCCATTCACTGATGATGATGTCTACTTTATCCACAGGCAGTTCAACTTCTTCCACTTTACCTTTAAATATTGTGATTACTGAAAAAAGAATCCAAAAGAAATATGGTTCACATAATAAAAGCCTGATTGGAAGTACCTCACTCGTGAAAGTTATCCTGCCCTGCTTTTCATTCTAAGTTAAATATATGGGCCTGAGGCTCCTCACCCTGCAGTGTAGATCAGGAGAGATTCCACTCAAGTTTATGAAGTTACTCTAGTTAAAAAAAGGATAAGGGAGAAATGGATCAGGCCCATGCAGTACCTAATAAGCAGCGAATCATTAGGATATGTCTACAGTAGTGCACATGCTGTACATACAGGAGGTGCTTCTTCTGTCCCCCAGGATAGGTATAATTACTGGCGCTGATGTGTGAGGTTCTACTTAGCCAAGTAAAGATATGCCAGACCCTTACTGCGTGCACTCCACATGGCTTTCTGCATGCGCAAGCACTGCCCTCCCCTATTTTTAGCCCTGTAGTGGCCAGAGGCTTCCTGGCTGGAGGAGCCTTTCTCCGCCACAGGGAGCTATGCACCTCAGTGTGATACAGTATGCTTCCACTGTGGCATGCAGCCACAAGTACCTCACATACCACTGCAAGTGGTGTGCAGTTTAGATATACCTTTATTAGTCATCCAAAGAAACTCTGTCAAGATAAAAAAACCTGTATACTTTAAAACGCATCCCTTACCTGTCACATTTTAGATTACCAGCTGGCATATGTCTAACTCTTAAATCGCAGGATGTAAACAATTCATCTCAAACCCTGAATACACCTAACCTCAGGCTCTGTTTGGTTTCTAGTGCTATTCATGAGCCCAAGTCTATCAACATGCATGGAACTAGGAGCTAAGTCTGAACCCATTCTGGTTTTATATGTGTTTATTTTTGTTGACTTCAATGGATTTATATTGGTGCATATAACAAGAATCGATAATGGGCATATTACAGTTGACGCTGTTCTAGACGCAGCCCTGCTATTCTTCCCTCTCACAAGCACATTTCTTTGTCCCAACCTCACTCTGTCTCCACCTGCCTTGTTCCAGACCCATTTCCAGCTCTGTCAAAAGCGCTTCTGGAAGCATGAGCTGTCTTCCACCCCATCTTCCATTTTTGAAAGTTCTGGTGCCTCCCTCATTGTCACTACCGAGTTTGCCAAAGTCTTGTAGACAAGAAACAGTTTGTACCTCCACCTCTACAAAGAAGCATAAAAGAGCAAACAGGAAAGACTCTTGTACTGAAGATAACTTAAAGGTAAATCTGGAATTTAACTGAGCTGATTCTACTGCTTTAATGACATCTTTTGTATCACATTTCTAAATTCCATTCTGTATGCCTGCACAAACAGTACAGGGAAGAAACGGATCTTCAAGGTTTTTTTGCACAAATTCTCTCTTATATCTCACAACTTCTAGGAAGAACCTATTTGTGATTTCTGATGCCAGCAAAAGGAATGATAAAAATCTATCTAGGTTTCAGTCACTGAGTTATAGTTTTATTTTTAAACACAGACTTGCAATCCCTTTTCATTCTGGCCTTGTCCACACTGTGGTGGACAACCATAGTGTGGTCAGGGACTCACACTGAAAAATGTACAGAGGTAAAAAGTTCCACAAATTAGAAAGGAATTAATCCTGACATCCTAAAGATTCTCATACTGAAACAACACATCTGATTTTCCTGTCATTCAACCCTTGTTTCTGGAATAATAATGCCTTCAATTACAACATCAGTCTGTGCAGCCATCCCTGACATAGGCACATTTTGTAGCTTCAGGGTTTATTTATTTATTTATTGCAGCATGCATTGCTCCTCTCTGTCTGTCCGTGACTGGTAGACATTTATTAGCTCTTGTTTTCCTGGTGGGTTGAAAAGTCATGTGAAACATCAAGGAAGATTTACTCATATATGTTATCTTCTTTGTCATGTCAGCTCCATTGTCTGTGCTTCCCACAGGCCAAAAAGAGACATTGAATGCATTGATAAAATGCAGAGAAATAGTGTGGAAAATTCTGTTTTCTTGAAATTTGAGGTAATTTGGGGTTATTTGTGGTTTTAATTCCCATCTCCAGGAGTCAGATTTTGATAACTTGTCAATGTCTCAGTTTTTAAAATTTTTTTTTTTTTTTTTTTTTTTTTGGTGTATGGGTTGGAATCAGCAGCTGGGAAGCAAGCGAAGCGGAGTGGAGGGTCAAAAAAGTTTAGAAGGAAGGTCAAGCCAGAATTCAGACTTCAGGAAGGTGCTAGAGGGCAGATGTGCAGAAAAAGAGGAGGACGCAGCTGGCAGTGAGTGAGGGCTAAGATGCTTTTCAGAGGTCAGACAGCTAGGAAAGGGTTGGGTCTCATGACAGTGGTGAAACAAAGGAACTGCAGGCATTTATTTTTCATCTTCAGATGAGACTTTAAAAAACATCTGCATAATAACAATGGCCATACTGGGTCAGCCCAAAGGTCCATCTAGCCCAGCATCCTGTCTGCCAACAGTGACCAATGCCCAATGCCCCAGAGGGAGTGAACAGAACAGGTAATCATCAAGTGATCTGACAAACAGAGGCTAGAAACACCATTCATATCCATCCTGGCTAACAGCTACTGATGGACCTAACCTCCATGAATGTATCTAGTTCTTTTTGAACCCTGTTAAAGTTGTGGTGTTCACAACTTCTTCTGGCAAGGAGTTCCACAGGCCCACTGTGAGTTGGGTGAAAAAAAAAACCCACCCAAAACCACCTTCCCTTTTTAAGTTTTAAATCTGAGACCATTAATTTCATTTGTCAGAGAGGTAGCCACATAAGGCTGTATCTTCAAACACAACAAGAAGTCCTGTGGCACCTTATAGACTGACAGGTATTTTGGTGCATAAGCTTTCATGGGCAAAGACCTGCTTCTAATGAAGTGGGGCTTTGTCCACAAAAGCTTATGCTCCAAAATATCTGTTAGTCTATAAGGTGCCACAGGACTTCTTGTTGTAATTTCATTTGGTGACCTCTGTTTCTTATGTTATGGGAACAAGTAAATAACTTTCTTATTCGCTTTTTCCATACCATGATTTTATGGATATGTCTCATATTCCCCCTTACTTGCCTCTTTTCTATGATGAAAAGTCAGTCTTTTTAATCTTTCTTCATATGGCACCCATTCCAAACCCCTAATCATTTTTGTTGTCATTTTCTGAACCTTTTCCAATGTCAGTATATCTTTTTTGAGATGAGGCAACCACATCTGTATGCAGTATTCAAGATGTGGGCGTACCATGGATTTATGGAGAAGCAATAAGATATTCTCTGTCTCATTTTGTATTCATTTTTAAATGATTCCTAAGTGTTTGCTTTTTTGACTGCTGCTGCACATTGAGTGGATGTTTTCAAAGAACTATCCATGGCAACTCCAAGATCTCTCTCTTGAATGGTTATAGCTAAATTAGTCCCTATCATTTGTACGTATAGTTGGGATTATTTTTTCCAATGTGCATTACTTTACATTTATCAACATTAAATTTAATTTGCCATTTTGTTGCCTTCACTTAGTTTTGTGAGATTTTTTTGAAGGCCTTCAGAGTCTTCTTCAGTATTAACTATCTTGAGCAATTTAGCATCATCTGCAAATTTTGCCACCTCACCGTTCACCCCATTCTCCAGATCATTTATAACATCCTGTTGAGGTTTTGATTAGTCTTGCTTTCTGCAATATTTTCATGACATTTTTATTGAAATTATTACTGAAAAATATGTCAAAATTTATTGACATGATAATTAGAATATTTTGTTTACTGAGGACCTATTTTTCAGTAAATGAAACATTTTCATAATTGTTTTGTTTTCTGCAAAAGGTTAAACAAAATCCATGACAATTTTTCAAAATTTTGATCCATGTAAAACCCAGAAAAAGGAAAGCAACTTCAACATATGAGAGTAAGTCTACACATCAGTCTTATTTTGAAATAAGCTATTCTGGAAGGCTGTGTCTACACTTGGCCAAAATTTTGAAAGGGCCATGCTAATGGCAAATCAGAGAATACCAATGAGGCACTGAAATGAATATTCAGTGCCTCATTAGCATGCTGCAGGCATGTCATTTCAAAACAACTGCTGTAACTTTAAAATAACTTTGTTGGGTAGACATACCCTGACTGGCCATTTGTTGTCAGGTTAGGAAGTCTTGATTGATTTTGCATTTCCATTGTTAGATGTAGTTTACCTTCCCAGAAATATGAGCAGGCAAAATGAAATATTGGACTTGTTAAAATACATTGGTAAAATCTGGGTTGATATCCTGACCCCACTGAAATGAAGTGGAGTTTTGCCATTAATTTCAGTGGAGCCAGTAAGTTGGAGACCCATAATATGGAGTGTAAAATAAAGAAAATAAAGAAAAAGACACAAAACAAAAGCAAAGATAAGACCAGAACATTCTAAGTTCATTGTGGGTTTTTAGTTCTTCATCCTTGAAAAACTATTAGCTCATTTACAGCCATTCTTTCAGAATTTCCCAATAGTTCTTACTTCAAAATTAAGGAAACTTGAACAAACTCAAAGCACATCAGCCCAGCTCTCAAAACAAGGTTCAGACTAGTTCCCAGAATTCAGTGGGTAGTTCTTAGCATGACTCTGATCAACTGATTTAATTGTTAAGGAAACAATCCATAATGCATAGCCTCCAATCTATTAAACCTTCTTTCTAAAAGCAGGCCAAGTAAACACATTATCAAAACAGATGTTGTTGTTAAGGTGTAGGAAAGAGGAACAGAGGATGTGTATCTTTAAACTTAAACAACCATATAAAGTCATGCCATCATCTCTTACAGACATACAGCGTGACTGTAATCGCACATCAGCTTTGCAATATTACATTTCTTGACTTCTCTGGATTTACTCTACATGTGCGCTGGTGGGAGTGCAATAACTTTCCAAGTAGTATTCCATCATCATACTGAGGCGAATCAGGTCCATTTTCCTCACAAATCCTGGATGGCTCATTCAACTGAGAGAGGTAATTTTAACTCCATGGAACACAAACATAAAAGTCTGCACAAACACCTGCCCTGCTTTCCAAAATCATCTGTTTCTTGACAGACTCTTTCACAACACATTGGCACCTCACTCAGAATCCGCTAGCAGTTTTTGGACTTGGCTGCCTTTCCCAGCTATCTACAATAACTGTTTTCAAAAACATTCCTGTCAGGTGTTTTGTCAGCAGCAGGGTAGTTTCAAGGAGCTTAGGAGGTTATTAAGCTTGGAGTGGCTGAAGACCTAACTTGCAGACTGCTGGGAGGACACACAGTGAAACGTGTTACATTTTTGGCAAGGTTATATAATAGTCACTGTAAGGTAGGTTGGGGGTGTGATCAAGAATATAATAACAAGCCAGACCATCTCCTCCTTCAATAAAACTCTGAAGGAAGGAAGAAATTTCATTTTGAGGATGAGTTTGATCCATCTAAACAAAGACCCATACCCTGTGTCTCCACACCAATATAAATAAAGAACAGCATCAGGACGATCCATTACTTTATATTGGTGAACAACCTATGATCTCAGAATGATGGCCAACATTTATAAACTGAGCTTGATTCTACTTTGCCTTACCCTGGGAGGAGAAGAAGAGTGGTTTGTACTAAGCAAAGCATTAACAGGAGTGTTTAATTGAAGCAAAGCTGCTACTTTATCTTATATTCTCTTCTTAGCTGCTTTTCCTCTTACAACCCCTCCTCAACACACTGATCTGAACACCTATTTTACCCCTGTTGAGTTTGTTGCACCCATTTTGTACACCCTTCGAATGTAAAATCAGGGCAAATGATGCTGCTTTAGCACTCACAGTGTATTTTCTTACCTACCTTCACACTGTGCATTTCTTATATCTCACAGCAGCAGAAGTGCACTTTTGGTATAATTGTGTTTTGCTAATTCAAAGCACTTTACGTTTCAGTTATCTGAGTTTCAATACAAGTAATGTACATGAATCACACCCAGTTAAGGTCACACTTTTATTTCCCTGCATAATCCTCATACCATGTATGCATGACCCCTCCACTTTCTTGTTCTTGTATGGGCCACTGCAATTGGCTCACAAACTTCCCCAGGAACAGCACTCAGATCAGCTTTGAATCTAGCCCACTAGTTGCAATTTACATAATTTCCTCTGGCAGCAAGTTCTTTGTCATTTTTTCCATGAGCACAGGGTGAACTCTACATCTTATGAAATAATTAGGCAACTCTTATTTGAAAAAGGATCAAAACAACCTTGACTCATGTTAAGAATGTTTCAAAAGGGTTTTGATTATGCAGAAATACACTTTAGGTGTATATTCCATTTGCCTTCATTTAAGTTACATCCCACCTAAGCTTTCAATTTAACATACCTGCCTCCAAGTACTGTGCGTTATACAAACCAGATTGGAACAGCCTACACATTCTTTCTCACCGACACTCCTAATTCAAAGGTGCACACTCCCCTCTAAATACTCTCTTGCTTGCTTGCTTTTTTTAACCAAGAATGGAAATAGAAGAGGTGAGGTGAATCACAGATGCTAAATGAATTTGCAGTGCCATGTGGTCTAAGTAATCATTTGGTCTGAATATGCCTAACTTTACAGCAAAACCCAGCCTTGATCTGTTGTCTTAAGAGTAGGCACACACAAAAAAATGCTTCAATTTAGGTCTTTTTGGAAGGACACAAGCAGATGAAAATCAGGAGTAAATTGTTAAAGTCAGTGGAATTGAGCTAGGGTATTGTACAAATGACAGCATACCTATATCTATCTATATATATGTTACTTGCAGTAATTCTAGAAGTACTCTATATCTGGTTGCATTGTTACAAATAAATACCTGACTTTGTGGTTAGCATATCAATCACAAACGAGTTCTGACCTTCTCCAGAAATATTCATTATTTGTAAATTTTCTTCCAACTAGTTTGGTCGAATAATATTTTCTGACTGTGGATTGTTTGCAAACTGTTCTTTTTGCTACAATGCACCATTCATGTGATTACTCAAGTGACACGTTACCATGTTCCCTGACTGGTCAACTGAACTGGAAATACAGGAGAATAAAAAATTGTACCAATTTGATGAATGCAATTTATGTATTAACTTTTAGACAAATATATTTGTGCTACAATGTGCTGAACTTGTAGGATTCACAGAAACTTTCCTGAATACCTGAATACCTAGCACTAGTATAAATACTTTTGCATACTAGATAATAAGATCTTATAAATTTTTGCAAACAGATCTGATTGTTTTTATTCACAGAAATAATCATCCATCAGATGCAGTGAGAGATTATTCTTTGACCAGCCTGAATTTGAACTGTGAGATAATGAAACTGTTTGCTAGAGGATTTGGAAAACCTGGCATTGGAAAACTAGGTTCTGAAATATGTTTGCCTGATTTATTTTTTTTATGTGACTGCATCATTTTGGATAACAATGAAGCTGGCACAAGCTTAATGGTGCCCTTAAACTCTATTTTAAGAGTTAAACAAAGCACCAAGATAAATTTTACCCTTCCAGATTTCGCTTGCTAATGTCATCACTTTCTTCAATACTTGGGTACCTGACTTCTATCACATGTCAAAATGGTCCAAATGATTCCTTTGGGGTGAATTTTAGCACTGTTGACAGCTGTCAGAATGACAGGCCTGGAGACTGAAAATCTTCTATTTTTACACACACAAACTTGGACCACATGTCTTCGCTAATATAAAACTTCTTAACAAGGTATAGTGCAGGGGAAGCTTGCATTGCCAATGTCTCTGTTGTACCTAATTTTTGATAAGCAGCTGTCAGTTTGGCACCTTCCACTGGCTCTAAATACAATATAAACTTTTTTTATTTTTTTTTTTAATTTAAAGCATATATGGGTTTTAGGAGAGAAGAACAGAATCTTTGAAGTCGGGGCTTGCTCTTACTTATACCAGTGTAAATCTGGAGATAGTCCATTGACTTCACTGGAGTGACTCCAGACTTACACTGGTGCAACTAAGAGCAGACCATGACATTTGGACTTTCTAGAGAATGGTGCATCTTCGCAAACAGAGAAAGAGGGTTTCACTCTGGGCTTTTCACTGGTGTGAAATAATTGTCAATGATGTTATTCTGGATTTCAACCATTAAGCTAAAATTGTTCATTATGGAGGATCATAGATTCATAGAGGATGCAGATGGATCTATCTGCAAAAAGGGGATTTGTCCAATCACTGAAACCCATAGAGCAGGCTTGTAGGAGTCCTGTTTCATAATCATATTTCTGAATATAACACTAGAATTGGGCCTGAATCAATATCACAGACCTCAGAGCTGAACTGCTCCCTAGCTTCAAGTAGGTTTGAAATCTGGACCAAGTCTAGATTAGATTTTTTTCAAATAGCTCTTATCTTTATAATAGACTGAATGCGCACACATGCTGATCTGAACACCATGAACTCTTTCAAATCTGTACCCAAATTTTCGCACCTTGAGTCATCACGCTAGAGAAGAAAAGGACTGAGCTAAAATTAATATAATGACAATTCTTTACTGAGGCTTCTAGTCTCAGACAGACTCTGTGGTTCTCCTGAGGTCTAGTTTAGTCCAGTTTAGTTTCACAAGACAGAGCACCCTAATTCTGTATTGATAAGAGAACCATGGAAGGTATTGATAGAGGGGCCAACAGCCACCACGGGCCCTAGTGCAAGTGGGGTGGGAAGCAGCTCCATGGCCCTGAAAGGGACAGGGCCAAAGGTAGAAGGGGCAGGTCTAGGGCAGTTAGCCCTTAGCACCATTCAGACTGTGGCACTGCTCCCCCCTACCCACCCTCAGAGCCATGCAGAGAAGCACAACAGTGATTCAGAAGGACTCAACACTCCAGCCGCCACTGCTGTCAACATAGCAGTAGCCAGTGCTCTGGGCTCCTTTGAAATGCCAGTCCTGGGAGCTACTGCCCCCTTTGTCCCTTCTGTGCCACATGGGCAGGACTGAGTATTGCTCACTACATGGCAGAGACCATTGCTGCTGTTTTTAACTTTTAGGGCATGTCGACACAGCAAAATTATTTTGGAATAACGGCCACTATTTTGAAGTAATATTTGCAAGCATCTACACAATGCAACCGGTATTTTTGAGATAATTTCTGAACAGCAGAGAGCTTATTTTGAATTTGGTAAACCTCATTCTACAAGGAACAGCACCTATTCTATTTCAGAACAGGGGCTGTGTAGACAGGGGATAGAGGCTATTTTGGAATAGCTTATTGAGAAATAAAGCTACAGTGTAGACATGGTATTTTGGATTACAGCCCATGGAAGCAGTGGCTCTAATCCGAAAGAGGCTCTAGTGTGTGTGGACACGCTATTTGGAATAAGCTTTGTTTATTTTGGGGCTTCCTTGGATTGTGGACATGCTATTCCAGAATAGTTTATTTTGGAATAATGACTCTGGAATAAACTATTCCAGAATAACTCTGTAGAGTAGAGATATGTTAAAGAATAGGCTGGTAATCCTACAGTTCCAATCAATGAGAGTTTGACTGAAGAGAAGACTGATTGGCAGAGATGACGGTGCACTGCCAGCAGAGTATTCTCCAGGTATGATTTCACTGGTGAGTTAGCTTGGGATCTAACCTGGGTGCTTACTCTAACCCCTGCTGTCCATACAGAACCTCTTCCCCCGGCTTGAGGATGGTTAAACCCAAGATAATATACACTGCTGGGTTCCTCAGCCCGCGCTAGCAACCCTGCTGTTTTGCAGTGAGGACACAGGTGAATCAAGTCCTCCACTGTATTCGCACAATTCCATCTCAGCCCTATTTTCTTGCTCTCTGCCTTGTCTCATCTTCTGCCCTGGAAGTCACCAACACTAGCTTAGCTATTAAACCCTGCCTTACCTGCTACATTTCTGCTGTGCTTCCACAGATTTAAATAAATGTACTGCCTGAGAAATTCCTCCCTCCCACACACCAACAAATGCTGCCTATTAGCCAGACATTGACAGCAGCATCTTAGCCACTACAGCTTAGCACGAGCTGGCAGCAGCACAGGTTAGTACAATGCTAAGGTCATGTGATCCTGTGGCTAAAAGCCTCCCCCAGCACATGGACTGTTAGAACAAGTGTGGAAGCAACTACATGGGTCTGGCACAGGGTGGGGCTTTGCACTAAGGAATGCTCTACCAGGGCTGGCCTAGCCCTGGCTCACTGTGCAATGAAGGCATTACCCTCCATGAGGGGCCCTGTGAGTCCTCATCTTCTATACAGACTTGGGAGAGAGGGATTGCTGAAGGTAGCATTTGGGTTCAATTTTGCTATGTTGCATTACTAGCTAGTTAGATTAGTTGAATATAAGCACTGCAGTGCTCCTGGGTTATTATTCCAGGGTGAACTGCGACTCCCCGTACTTGTCCAGGTGCCTATGGCTGAGCATAGGTATCTTTTATTTGCTCTTTATATCAAAATACATAAATTAACTGAATGTGCCAAACCATCACCGACATGTTATCCACCCAACAGAAATCAGAAAGCACAGGCCCCAGTCTGCAACCATTTTTCACAGAAACTATTCTTAGATGTCTTACTGTTGTCCAAGTGGTTCGCCTTGATAATTTTTTCTGAGTAGTCTGATATACTGGAGCATTCAATCTACAGGACAAAGGAAAGCTGTGTGTTAAAGACTTCAGACATACTGAACAGAAATAAAATCTATTGAGCACAGCAGAATCTGTACAAAATATGCAACCATAGCAGATAAATCAAAGCTTTCCCTGCAGTCCCACCACGGAGAGGATGGCATGAAAATTGGGAAGCTGTTGAATTATATGTGAGACTTTCTCTAAAACCATGTGCAAATATGAAAGAAAGAAGTCATATAGAAGAAGCTGCATAGCAGACACATTAATACCTTAATTTAGCCCAATTACTTCAGAATCTGTTGGAAAATCTGTTGCGTTTCTCCACCCCACCCCCGCCACTTCCCCAAAAAAGCTAATCATTAAAAGAACTGAAGAGAATGAATAGCTTGTTGCAAAATTTTCAAATACAGTTGAAAAAATATGCTTCCAAACTGTTCAAGCTGTTTCTACATCCAAACCATTTCAGTAGTTTGTCTGGAAAAGCAATTATTCATCATTTCTATGATTTGCCTACTTTGACTCCAATGCATTACATTGAAAGGGAATTCAGAAATTTTCATGTACAAAATTACTGATACATTATTTTGTATACTTTTAAAACAACCTTCGGAATTCTTGTGCCTCCAGGACCTTCTTCTAGCACTCCCTTCTGTCCTATATCAAATGCTGTGCTGCTTCCCACATCTATTTTGGAGACTCACAGTCAGATTCTGCTCTCACGTGGGTTTTACATCCACGTGACTCCATTGGGCCTGATTATCCCTTCGCTAGCGTCGGTTTATTCTAGTATTAAACTGGAGACTCAAAACCATTGACTTCAGAGTTATTGCTGTAATGTAAAAGAGGCCTAAAATACTCCCTCAGTTAGTCCTTCTTGGCTTGAAAAATATACAAACTGCATCTTCCATAGCACCTGGGCATACCCGGGGAGATGGGGAGACGTAAGTGCTTTCTATCACATTTTCTGTTCTCCACAGTGATTTTCCATCACCTCCCAACCCTATTTCCCAGTCTTGGCAGCGAGGAGCCAGTTAGGCTCTTGGCACAACTTACAGCTACCACAGAAGTGGTTCCCTTTGTCTAGGATCAGTGGAGTACAGCACAGTCCCATCCCATTCAGGCACCAATGAGCCCCTATGCTGTAGGAGTGGAGGCTCGGTTTAAACCACACCTTTCTAGGACCTTCTCGGGCTTTTTAATAATAAAGCAACTGAGAACTAAACCTTGTTCCTTGTTGTCCTTTTCCAGTGTCCCCAAAGGAGTGAAATTAGTAGCCAGATTGCTCACACCTAGGTGGAAGTCTGGGGGAGCATCTGTAAGCAACGAGGGGCATGGGAGATCTGTGGCACTGGTTTCAGAGATCAGAGAGGCTGATCTCCAGAGTCTAGTGTTCCAAGGAAGAGCTTAGACAAGAGGTCTGTGCATGAGAATGCCCTGCAGATCCAAAGCTAAAAATAGCCACTAATGTAACGAGGCCAAAGGGGCTTGGAAGCACAGGGGATCCAGCTGTTGAATCCACTTACAACAAACTGGTGACCATTAACAAGGAGATGGGGTCAATTTGTAGCACAAATCGTAACATGTTGAAGCCCTAGTACTGTAGCTTGCAAAGTATGTAAGAGAGACGTTTTCCTGCAGTGTATACAATCTTTAGCTCCCTGTTGAAGAGCTGGTAAGTTCTGCAAAAGAAAGATTGAAGCCTTTCTCTTGCAGTGCTCAAAACTCTGCTGACACTTCCAGCCCCAGCACATTTATCTGTAACTGTTGATTATCCAACAGAGTTGATTATTTAACTAAATTTTAATGGGCCTTATTACTTGCAGAAAGGGTAAAATGCTATATTTGGAATAATAGACTCCTTTGGGCTGGAAAGAGCCTTATACTAGATCACATAGTCTATCCTCCAGTATTATTAAAGCAGTATTAGAGTTAATTATCCATTGCCATCTTTCTAGGCAGCTTTTATATTGACTGAGCAATTCTGAGCGTTATAATAATTTTCGAGGTATTTTACTTAGTTTTTACTGGCTGCAACTTCAAGGGATACAATCAAACTAAAATTCACATTTGTGGCAGAAAAAGTATACCAACTGTTAGAATTAGTAACTAAGACAACTGCAACTGAAAGCAACCAATTTGTTTAGTGTGTGTGTATTTGAGAGCCCTTTTTGTTTATGGTTGGTTTCGCTGCTTCCTCTGTACCATGAGTCATTTAGTCCGCTTCTCTTCCATTTATGTCTCACTCATAAAAAGGAAAGAGAAACATATTTTCTTGAAATAGGAACTTGCATCTTTTCTTGTTTAAAATGACTAGATTTCAAGTTGAAGGTGTCCTTGCTTTTTCCTCACTGGAATAATGGGAATTACTGATGCTTGTCTTCTTTTAAATTCCCTTTTCTCATTTTTATAAATAGATAACTCCAACTTTCAACTCCATCACATTTTTGCCAGACTGCACACTGTCAGTTCTCTTCAGTTTTCCTCGTAAGTCACATTTTAAGTCTTTTAAATGGACATGTAATGAGGAGTTACAAGTCATTCCTTTGCCTTTAACATTGCCTGACCCTAGGCATGTCATTTAAGCTGTCCTTGCCTCAGTTCCTTCACTGGGAAAACAGGGATCATTATAATTACCCATATTTGTCAAAGTGCTTTAATAGTTCTAGAAAACTGTAATTTTTGATCTCTGAGTCTTCTAATGTGTCTCTTTTTAAAAACATGGTACCCAAAACTATCCAGTAAACTGATCAATCCAAAACAGTGCCAGGCAGAGAACAAATATAACCTTGCTGGATTTTTGCCCTTCTTATTGCTACAACCCATGATAAACATGTGGCTTTTTAACAGTAGCATCAGAACAAGAATTCAGTTTAATATCCCTCTACAGTTGCTTTAACTGCAAGACTGCTGCCTCGCCAATATCCTTCAATTTCAAACGTGCACATTTAATTATTTCTTCCTCCATGAACCTCTTAACATTTGCCTTTATTGAATTGCCTTGATGGATTTTCCAATCCATGTCCCCGGCACACTTATCATGATTGTTGTTATATTGTATAGTGGTGGCACCTAAAATATTTCCAGTTTCCGTAGCTAGCTTGGCAACACTAGCTCAATATTTGGGAGTAACTACTGAGGCACAAGTGAAAGGGTTTGAGGTGTAACCACCAGGCCTGTGAATGGGGGTGGGGAGGACAAAGGAGGACACCGGCTGCAGAGCCTGGTGATTCAAAAGGGCCCTGCATTCTCAGCTGCTGATACTGTGGCAGCTGGAGCCCCAGACTCTTTAATCATCACCCCTTTAACATGTCACCCTTTAAATTGTCATCTTTTTTATTAGATAGAATTTCAACATCTGATAGAGTACGATCCCATTTAAGTTTCTCCAATCAGCTCTAATCCAACCTTTCTCTTCCCAGCTCTGCCTTTGATTTGCTTCGCAAATGTGAATATGATCCCTAAGCCTATCGTCCTCTTCCTGAGCATTCCCCTCACACACTGACCATCGATTTGCATAGCTAACTTTTAGCTCCTTACTACATCCTTACCACTTCCTTTGTATAGACTTCCACTCTTGCTAACCTAGAAGATGGGAGACTTTGTGCTTCCCAATGGTTACAACGGAGCCTATGTGATCCACCTTGTTCTTGCCCAACACACACACACACACACACAAGGAATAGTGAGCAATGGTTCCTGAACTTTACACACCAGCCTTCAAATCCCTGGCAAAAAAACAAAACTAAACAAAACAAAAAACCCACAGCAATTCTAACTGCACCATTACACCCAGCAACCTGATTTTTGGGTCATTTGTCCAAAAAGCGAGAGCATACACTCTCATACTAAAGAGCTAAAAAGCCTTCATTTTTGTAGCTTGCTGCTCTATAATGTTTTCTGTATTGTGTTTATCTCCTAATTAAATTAATACCAGTTAAGCTAATGTCAGACACATGCCTTCATGTCCTAATGTGTCAATTTATAATTCCTTTTACTGCCTAGCTTGTCTAAAACACCATAGAATGCAGACAGTTTGCCTGTAGAAAGAGGCTCTTTGTTCATGGTTTACATACCTCCAATACGGGAGCTAGTGTCAGGTTTACACCCCAGCCAGGAACAAGCCACATTCCTGCTCTCTTCTCTGTGTTCTGACACCAAGTCATTTAGTAAACTCCTGCAACAGCTCTGTGACCTGCCCCCATTGTCACACTGACCCTCCTGCATTTGTTTGAAACCCCATGGATGCCCTAGAAGGTGAGTGGGGAAATACGCAGTGGGAAAAGCATACATTCAAGAACTTGAACTGGGAGGCAGGAGGAGAACTAGACAAGAGAACAAGTGAACTGGGACTTGAATGAGAGGAGGGCTATAGCTACACTATTCCTGCTATTTCAGGATACATTTGAACAAATGCATCCCAAAGTAGCAACTCCAGGGCTAAATACCATGCTCAAAATAGCAGCGCTAATTTCAGTGCAACATTCCATTTCCACTACCCCTTGTCAGGACAGGGGTAAGAGAAACCTCAATATAGCCCCTTATTTCTACACCGAGTTTGAAATAAGGTAACTCCTCATGCAATTTGTGTTGCAGGAATTGTTCAAGTTATCTGAAGTTAGAGCTACAGTGTAGCCGCAGCAGAGAAGAGGCTGAGAGAACAATTTAAGAAAATTCTGCCAGTAGCTCTCTGGCTGGTAGGTTACATGCATGCCATAAGTGACTTTTAAAAGTCTGCATTTACCAATAATTCCCACATGTGCTGTCTGAGGCACCACAGTTATTTCCTATTTTGCGTATCAAGAAAAAATGGGACAGCTCACATAGCCCTGTGTGAAAAGTCTTTGAAATGGCTTTTTAATGTGCATGAAGGCCTAGCATGTTTGGGGATCTTTACCACCATACAGGCAGCATAGAGGTCAATTCTGTTCTGAAAAGTGCCCATTAAAATGTCATTGCATGGTACTCCATGTTTATTTTCACTAAGGCTTCAGGTCAAATCTGCTCAGTTTACAGGAAAAAATATATATATGCTTTCTCACTGCCAGCCACGCATTCTGAGCCAAAACTCTAAAGCTAACATTTTCAATAGTAGCTTTGGATTTGGCAAGATCCATGTTGCACTGCTCAACCTGACATCCCTGGTGCCTCAGGTCAGGCACTCTAAAATTGCAGCATTCAAAATCAAGGGCCATTTTTGAAAATTAAGTCTAAAAGTCAAGCTGAGTGCTTTGCCTTTCATGCTCCATCAGTAATAGTACAGATCCTTCACCCGAGTCCTCAGTTACATCTGTTCAGGCAACCCTGTTGCCTACAATGCACAGCTGTAAGTGATTGGAACTTAGAAAACGATTTTGTCAATGAGGCACAAGAAAAAATAAAATCCAGCTCTCTATCTCTGAGCTATTTTGGCTCCACAGGGCAAACAGGGTTGAAAAGCAATAAGAACTTTATATCATTCATTTTGAAGTCAGCAGAAATAACTGAATACACACAGGAAGGAGGCCCGTTGAATAAGAAGATGCAACTGCTACATTTGCACTTCTCAGAGTAGAACTGAACTTCAGTTTCCTGCACACAGTACATTTAACATAAGAACATAAGAATGGCCATACATACTGGGTCAGACCAAAGGTCCATCTAGCCCAGTATCCTGTCTGCCGACAGTAGCCAATGCCAGGTGCCCCGGGGAGGTGAACCGAAGACAAAGATCAAACGATTTGTCTCCTGCCATCCATCTCCCGCCTTCGACAAGAGGCTAGGCACCATACCTTACCCCTTGCTAATAACCATCTATGGACCTAACCTCCAAACATTTATCGAGCTCTTTTTTAAACTCTGTTAGAGTCCTGGCCTTCACAGCATCCTCTGGCAAGGAGTTCCACAGGTTGACTGTGCGCTGTGTGAAGGAAAACTTTCTTTTATTAGTTTTGAACCTGCTACCCATTAATTTCATTTGGTGTCCTCTAGTTCTTATATTATGGGAACAAGTAAATAACTTTGCTGTATTCACCTTCTCCACACCACTCATGATTTTATATATCTCTATCATATTGCCCCTCAGTCTCCTCTTTTCTAGACTGAAAAGTCCCAGCCTCTCTAGCCTCTCCTCATATGGGACCCGTTCCAAACCCTTCATCATTTTAGTTGCCCTTTTCTGAACATTTTCTAATGCCAATATATCTTTTTTGAGGTGAGGAGACCACATCTGCACGCAGTACTCAAGATGTGGGTGTACCATAGTTTTATATAGGGGAAGTAAGATATTCTTTGTCTTATTTTCTATCCCTTTTTTAATTATTCCTAACATCCTGTTTGCTTTACTGACTGCTGCTGCACACTGTGTGGATGTTTTCAGAGAACTATCCACTATAATTCCAAGATCCCTTTCCTGATCTGTTGTAGCTAAATTTGCCCCCATCATATTGTATGTATAATTGGGGTTATTTTTCCCAATGTGCATTACCTTACACTTACCCACATTAAATTTCATTTGCCATTTTGCTGCCAAATCACTCAGTTTGCTGAGATTTTTTGAAGTTCTTCACAGTCTGCTTTGGTTTTGACTATCCTGAACACTTTGGTGTTATCTGCAAACTTTGCCACCTGACTGCTTACCCCTTTCTCTAGATCATTGATGAATAAGTTGAACAAGATTGGTCCCAGGACTGACCCTTGGGGAACGCCACTAGTTACACCCTTCCATTGTGAAAATTTACCATTTATTCCTAGCCTTTGTTTCCTGTCTTTTAACCAGTTCCCAGTCCAAGAAAGGATCTTTCCTCCTATCCCATGACCACCTAATTTACATAAAAGCCTTTGGTGAGGGACCATGTCAAAGGCTTTCTGGAAATCTAAGTATACTATGTCTACTGGATCCCCCCATCTGCATGCTTGTTAACCCCTTCAAAGAACTCTAATAGATTAGTAAGACACGACTTCCCTTTACAGAAACCATGTTGACTTTTGCTCAACAAATCATGTTCTTCTACGTGTCTGACAATTTTATTCTTTACTATTGTTTCTCATAATTTGCCCAGTACTGACTTTAGACTTACTGGTCTATAATTGCTAGGGTCTCCTTTACAGCCCTTTTTAAATATTGGTGTTATATTAGCTGTCTTCCAATCACTGGGTACCGAAGCTGATTTAAAGGATAAGTTACAAACCACCGTTAATAGTTTCGCAATTTCACATTTGAGTTCTTTCCGAACCCTTGGGTGAATACCATCCAGTCCCGGAGACTTGTGACTGTTTAACTCATCAATTAGTTCCAAAACCTTCTCTAATCACATTTGAATCTGGGACAGTTCCTCAGATTTGTCACCTATAAAGGATGGCTCAGATGTGGGAATCTTTCTAACATCCTCAGACGTGAAGACTGAAGCAAAGAAATCATTTAGTTTTTCCACAATGGCATTATCTTCCGTGATTGTTCCTTTTATGTCTCTAGCATCCAGGGGCCCCACTGCTTTTTTAGCAGGCTTCCTGCTCCTAATGTACTTAAAAAAACATTTTACTATTGTTTTTTGAATTTATAGCTAACTGTTCCTCAAAATCTTTTTTGGCTTTTCTTATTACATTTTTACATTTAGTTTGGCAGTGTTTATGTTCCTTTCTATTTTGATCACTAGGATTTGACTTCCACTTTTTAAAAGATGACTTTTTATCTCTCACTGCCTCTTTTACATGGTTGTTAAGCCATGGTGGCTCTTTTTTAGGTCTCTTCCTGCGTTTTTTAATTTGGGGTATACATTTAAGTTGGGCCTCTAATATGGTATCTTTGAAAAGTTCCAAGCAGCTTGCAGGGATTTTACTCTAGTTACTCTACCTCTTAATTTCTGTTTAACTAACCTCCTCATTTTTGTGTAATTCCCCTTTTTGAAATTAAATGCCAGAAGCTGCGTCTACTCGTGCACACTACTTCGAAGTAGCGGCACCAACTTCGAAATAGCGACCGTCACGGCTACACATGTTGGGCGCTATTTCGAAGTTAACATCGACGTTAGGTGGCGAGATGTCGAAGCCGCTAACCCCATGAGGGGATGGGAATAGCGCCCTACTTCGACGTTCAACGTCGAAGTAGGGAACGTGTAGTCGTTGCGCGTCCCACAACATCGAAATTGCGGGGTCCTTCATGGTGGCCATCAGCTGAGGGGTTGAGAGACGCTCTCTCCAGCCCCTGAGCTCAATGGCGGCCATGTAGAGCAGCCCCTTAAAGCTCCCTGCCCCCTCCCTTCCTGTGCAGGAAGCTGAGAGCGCGTGCAGGCAGCAGCAGTAACACGCGGCTAGCCTGCACGCTCCTCCACAGCCACCCACACCCCCACCCAACACGATGGCCGCCCGGCAGCCCCCCCAGGGGACCCCCCCAAGGGGAGCCAGGGCTCCCAGCCCAGGAGCCAGGCGGCGAAGTAGCAGCGGGGCCCCTCCTGGACGGAGGCCAAGCTTTGGGACCTGCTGGGGCTCTGGAGCGAGGAGGAGGTGCTCCAGGTAATGGGGAGCAAGAGGCAGAACGCCGATGCGTTCGCTCGGCTGGCCGAGGGCCTGGCCGCCCGGGGTCACCCTGCCCACACTCCGGATCATGTCCAGAGTAAAGTGAAGGAGATGCGCCACGGTTATGCCCGGGCCCGGGATGCGGCCGGCCGATCTGGGGCTGCCCCCATCACTTGCCCCTTTTACAGGGAGCTCAGGGACATCCTGGGCCCCCGGCACACCTCCTCCCCTCCGGCCACTCTTGACACCTCGGCTGAGGAGCCCCAGCAGGCCCCGGAGGCGGAGTCTGCCCCGGAGGCAAGTCCCGCACCCCGGGGCCCCCCCCAGGAGCCCACCCCCGGGGCACTGGAGCAGGAGGAGGAGGAGGAGTCCCCCTCCTCCTCCAGCAACATCGGACTCCAAATAATGATGCTGTCCCGGAGCTCCAACCGGGCGTCCGCCCCTCGGGTGTCCCCCGAGCATGGGATTGGACCATCAGGTATGTAACCCCCCGGTGCACACCCCTGGGGTTGAGGGGTGGGGGTAATAGATATAACCAGGGCCCTCCACATGCCCAGATGACCATGGCCCCAAGGACAGCAGTGGCATGTCCCTCAGAAGAGTCCATCAACCCCTGCTCCCCCCAGCACGACAGTGCCATGCCCCATCCCTGGGGCTGGGGGGAGCGGAACCTCTAGGGTTCCCTGGGGGGAGGGGGTAGGACACCCAGCAGCAGCAGCAGCAGCAGCATGTGATGGAGTGGGGGGAGTGCAAATGCGAGACTCAGGCTACATATGAGAAACAAGCTGAATAGCTCCCAGTGGCTAAGGATGATCCTGGGGCTACAACTGGCAGGTTACACCTCTGCCCTGAACAAAGAGGAGGGAGGAGCCGAGCTGGGTTTGAATCGGGGGCGGCAGTTAGTGGCTAGGGGAAGGGAGAGCTAGAAGGCAGCCAGCCTGAGGAGGGGGAAAGCTACACCCCAGAGATTTGACAAACAACTGTCTGCTTTTATTTTTACAAGAAAAGTGGGGGGGGGTGCTCTTGGGTGCTCTGTGGTGTGGGCGTAGGGGCAGGGAGTGCTGTGGAGGATGGGGGGGGCAGTGGGGGGCCTGCCAGCGTTCACCCTGCGGCCTCGTCGAACTGGGCCCGCAGGGCCTCCCGGACCCGGGTCCCTTCGGGGTCCACTTGGCGACTGGGGGCAGCGGGTGGCTGCACATCAGCCCTGCCGGCCTCCACAGCCCAGCCGTGAAAGAATGCCTCCCCCTTGCTCTCCACCAGGTTGTGTAGGGCGCTGCATGCACCCACAATCTGGGGGATGTTGGTGGGGCCCGCATCCAGGCGGGTGAGGAGACACCTCCAGCGCCCTTTGAGGTGGCCAAATGTGCGCTCCACCACCTGGTGCGCGTGGTTCAGGCACTGGTTGAAGCGCTCCTGGCTGGCAGACAGATGGCCCGTGTACGGGCGCATGAGCCAGGGCCAGAGGGGGTATGCCACATCTGCAATGACGCAGAGGGGCATGGTGGTGTCCCCCACAGGGATCTCCCGCTGGGGGATGTAGGTCCCCGCCTCCAGCCGGCGGCACAGGCCCGAGTTCCGGAATACCCGGGCGTCGTGGGTGCTGCCAGGCCAGCCCACATAAATGTCCAGGAAACGGCCCCGGCTGTCCACCAAGGCCTGGAGGACCACTGAGTGGTAGCCCTTCCTGTTTATGTAGTGTCCTCCACTGTGCTCCGGGGCACGGATGGGGATGTGAGTCCCATCCACAGCCCTGAAGCAATTGGGGAAGCCCAGGGTGGCAAAGCCTGCGATGGCAGCATCCGTGTCCCCCAGCCTCACGAGCCTGCGGAGGAGCATGGCGTTGATGGCACGGATGACCTGCAGGGAAAGCACATGGGAGAGCACCAATGAGGGGTGTGCAGGGTGTGTGTGGCCCTCCCCTGCCAGGGTCCCCCTCCCCTCCCCTCCCCTCCCCTTCCAGGGCCCCCCTCCCCTCCCCTGCCCTCCCTTCCCCTGCCAGGGTCCGCCTCCCCTCCCCTGCCCTCCCCTCCCCTGCCAGGGCCCCCCTCACCTCCCCTGCCCTCCCAGAGCTGCCTCCCCGTCCCCCCATGGGTCCTCTTACCTCCATGAGGACAGCCCTGACAGTGGCCTTGCCGACGCCAAACTTCTGTCCCACGGATCGGTAGCTGTCTGGAGTGGCCAGCTTCCAGACAGTGATGCCAACCCGTTTCTCCACACTGAGAGCACGCCGCATGGCGGTGTCCTGGTGCCTGAGTGCGGGGGTGAGCCACTGGCATAGCTCCAGAAATGTCTGCCGGCTCATGCGAAAGTTCCTGAGCCAGCGGTCGTCGTCCCACTCTCCGAGCACCAGCCACTCCCACCAGTCGGTGCTCGTGGGGTAGCTCCACAGCCGGTGATGTATGAGGCGGGGGGGGCGGGGTGCTGCAGGGTTGGGGATTGCGTCCTGCTCTCCTGCAGGCAGCTCCTCCTCTGTGGCAAGGAGGTGCTCAGCTGCCTCCTGCATGGCATGGAGCAGGGCGAGCACTGCTCCTGCAGGGGCGGCTGGGTGGACCTCTGGCTGCTGCTGCTGCTGGGGGTCCATCATGACTGCGTCGCTCGAGGTGTGCGTGCCTATGGCTCTGCAGACCGTGTGCTGTGCAGGCTGCATGTGTCTGGGAGGGGCCCTTTAAGGGAGCGGCTAGCTGTTGCCCAGGAAGCGCTAGTCCGCCCTGTGACCCTGTCTGCAGCTGTGCCTGGCACCCTTATTTTGATGTGTGCCACTTTGGCGTGTAGACGTTCCCTTGCAGCGCCTATTTCGATGTGGTGCTGCGCAACGTCGATGTTGAACGTTGATGTTGCCAGCCCTGGAGGACGTGTAGACCTTACTCATCAAAATAGCCTATTTCGATGTAGCGTGCATGTGTAGACGTAGCCAGAGTGTTGGACTGTTGCGGTGTTCTTCCCAACACAGGAATATTAAATGTTATTATGTTATGGTCACTATTTCCAAGCGGTCCTGTAATAGTTACCTCTTGGACCAGATCCTGTGTTCCACTCAGTACTAAATCAAGAATTGCTTCTCCCCTTGTGGGTTCCTGTACCAGCTGCTCCAAGAAGCAGTCATTTAAGGCATCAAGAAATTTTCTCTCTGAATCCCTTCCTAAGGTGACATGTACCCAGTCAGTATGGGAATAATTGAAATCCCCCATTATTATTGAGTTTTTTATTTTGATAGCCTCTCTAATCTCCCTTAGCATTTCAGCATCCCTATCACTGTCCTGGTCAGGTGGTCGATAATACATCCCTAGTGCTATATTCCCATCAGAGGAAGGACTTGCTATCCATAGAGATTCTATGGAACATTTTGATCCATTTAGGATTTTTATTTCATTTGATTCTATATTATCTTTCACATATAGTACCACTCTGCCACCCGCTCGACCCATTCTGTCCTTCCGATATATTTTACATCCTAGTATGATAGTGTCCCACTGATTGTCCTTATTCCACCAGGTTTCCATGATGCCTATTATTTCAATCTCCTCCTTTGATATGAGGTACTCTAATTCACCCATCTTATTAGACAGACTTCTATCATTTGTGTAAAAGCACTTTAAAAAACTACCACTATTCATATGCCTTCCCTTCCCTGACATATTGGATTCTTTTATGTGTGATTTTTTCTCATCTGATCTGGCCCATACTTTATCATCTCTCTTCTTCTCTTTCTGACTGAATTCTAGAGAATCTCTATCAATGGAGTCTCACCTAAGAGAAGTCTCTGTCCGATCTACATGCTTCTCCGCACCAATCGGCTTTCCCCCATCTCTTAGTTTAAACACTGCTCTACGACCTTTTTAAAGTTTAATGCCAGCAGCCTGGATCCACCTTGGTTTAGGTGGAGCCCATCCTTAGTGTATAGGCTCCCCCTACCCCAAAAGTGTCCCCAGTTCCTAATAAATCTAAACCCTTCTTCCCTACACCATCATCTCATCCCCGCATTGAGACTCTGAAGTTCTGCCTGCCTACCTGCCTCTGCATGTGGAACTGGAAGCATTTCTGAGAATGCCACCATAGAGGTCCTGGATTTCAGTCTCCTTCCTAGCAACCTAAATTTGGCCTCCAGGACTTCTCTCCTACCCTTCCCTATGTCATTGGTACCTACATGTACCACGACCACTGGCTCCTCCCCACTACTGCATATAAGTCTGTCTAGATGCCTCGAAAGATCTGCAACCTTCACACCAGGCAGGCAAGTCACCATACGGTTCTCCTGGTCATCACAAACCCAGCTATCTAATCATTCTCTGCATTTTCTGAGGAGTGAAGTAATGGTTACAGAAAGCCTACAAATGCTTTCTTTTTCAGCTCCTCTGTTTGCAATGCACAGGAAGGTTAGATTGAAGGTATTTGTTTCTGGCACTTTGAAGGTCCTGAGAACATAAGAAAAATCAGAAAAGGCAGCACACTTCCTGTCAACTTTTCCAAGAGGAGCAAAGGCCTTTTAATTTTGGCAGGAAAAAGACACTGCAAAGGGGTTTTTGTTTCATTGGTTGATTGGTTGGGTGTTTTTTGGTAGGATCAATGCAGGTCAAACATATAACAATCACAAGGAAAGATGCAACAGCTAAAAGGGGGAACCTTTTGCTCTTGGAAAGGACATCAATGACCAGATACTTAGATGATGCAAATGGACACATATCCACTGAATCAATGGAGCTGTACCCATTCATACCAACTGAGAATCTGGCCCAAAATGTGAGGTTGTACGTCAAAACAAGACACGGAAACATTAAAAAAGAAAAGAAAACTTACGTTTCCCCCCTCTCTCCTTCTCAAAAATAAACTTGTGAGGAAAAATTCTTCTTACCCCGTACACCTTCTTGGCTCCTGCCTTGGCAGCAAACATTGACAGGATTCCTGTGCCACTTCCAACATCCAATACAATCTTATCCTTAAAAACATGTTTATTGTGATACATGGAGTTTCTATATGTTAATGTGCGCACCTCATCCTTTAACATTTCCTGTGTTGAAAGAAGGCATCACATGTTTACTTATGGATGGTGCACAATTTGTTGCATCATTCAAATCCAACATCTTTACCAGCCCAAGAGTTTTTCAGGTTCTTTGGTACACACTCGGGAATCATTACAGACCAAGACCACTTTGAAATGCAAACTACAAAGAAGTGAATGAGTAAGAATCAGCACTGTCTCCTTCATCTTCGCTTATTGCCTGCAACTATTATTTTACTCGTAAAAATGGTGACCTGAAATTACAGTCAATCCACAGTACTGCTGGGGGCATAGGCTAAAACCATGCAAATTTCCTCCCGCTCCTCCTCTTGGGTTTCCTGCTTAGACTGCCACACAGAGTAAACATTGTGGCTGGTTGCATCAGGCCTTTATAATATTTGTACCTCCACAAGGAACTGGACATAGACCAGCTCCATTAGGTTCACATATATGACTAGATACACAGTAAAAGGCAACGACTGTCACAGCTCACTTGGACGTGAACTGTTGGTATGTTTCCCCACTGGGTGGGAAAGTGGTTGTTATTCCTCTCTTACATGTTGGGGATGGGGACTGGAGCACAGAGAGATTGAGGACTAAGATTTCTATTGTCCAATACCATGGGAGCACATTTTGAGATTTCTAGCTGGCGTTAGTTTGGCACCCAAAAACAGAAACCCTTGCATAAATACTTGAGAACGTCAGCTCAACAGACTTGCCCAAAGTTTAACAGCAAGTAGTTTCAGACCAAGGAATAGTGCACAGATATCCTTACTCACATTTTATTCTCTTATTCACTGCATCTCACTGCTGCAGTACTAGAAGGATTTTAGTCCAGTTCCCAGTGGGTATGTGTGCAGTATCTAAAGGTTCTCTCTTGATCAGTCCTTCAGGCATTCAGTTCCTCCTTCAGAAGCTGTTACTGAAAGGGGCCAATTCCTTTCTCACACCACTTTTACACAGGTGTGACCCTTCACATCAGTTGAGTTAATCCTCATATGCATGAGTGTGAGGAAAATAAAATTGGGGAAATATTTTCCAAAACACTCAAGTGGTCTAGGTATCTAAATTCCATTTTCAAAAGCAACTTTAGCACTAAGGAGTCACTCAGGTGCCCCTAAAAACATGACATGTCAAAAAGGCAATGACTCTGATTACTCTTGCTGTCCTCACTGAGTAACCATAGGCAATAGGATGAAAGCAGTTTGAATGCCAAAATAAATGAAAGCCCCAAAGACAGATGGAAGCACTATTGCAGAAGGTTACCATGGATTGAAGTGCAAACCACTTGTCCGTCTGAGTGGATTACTTTCAAGGGGACACTGGTTATATCAATATGTTGCTGTGAAACAAGACATTTTCTCACAGAGTGTGACTTGATATAAAATACTGAAAGGGGTAGAGGAGAGAGCGAAGTAGGAGCTGCTGCAACAGTGTTACTTCTGTTCCAGTCCCCTTGTTTGCTTGTTTTTCACTACTGATCTGACACATTCTGTCTCCATTTACTGTTTCCTGCCCTGACTATGTGGCTATGTCTACACTAGAGCATAAAGGTGATTTTAAGGCACTTAGCTCAATTTTACAATGTGACTGTCTTCACTGCAAATATCATCAGGTTGATTTTAAGGGGTGCTAAAGTTGACTGTCTTGCCTCAACCCTCTGATGCAGTGTTCCACCAAGTTCAAATTTAAAAGGTCAAATTAATGCTACTGTGGAAACAGCATTACTTTAATTGATTTTATTGGCCTCCAGAAGTATCCCACAATGCCTCAAATGTGTCCGTTATGGATGCTTTCACCTCCGCTGCTCTCCAGGTTTGCAGGAAGTAGAAAACAGGAAGCTCAGCAATTTGAAATCATTTTCTTTCTGGCCCATGTGGCAATTGCATCTGCATGGAGCCATCAGCAAAGCCAGGATCTCATTTCTGCTGGTGGGCTAGTCCCCACCCCACTGTATCACATGAAGGTTGGGCTTATAGACAGTGGCATATCCTGCCCTGCATGCAGTGAAGGCTTCTTCTCTGCACAAGATTTATCAGGAGAGGCCAAGAAACTTCTTTTCTGCAGTTCGCATATGTATGGGGCAGGCCCCTCACCACCACTGGCCTGGAGGACTTGCATCTGCCCCGCCACACCATGTGACTAGCTCCTGCACCACCACGCCATGTGGCAGCTATGCAGTGCAGACCATGCTTCCAGAGAGTGGCATATCCTGTCCTCCATTGGGTGAAGGCTTCTTCCTTACAAGCAACTTGTTTTCTCTGCTTCACATTTTCTGGGCTCATTCTTAAAAGCTTCAGCCTCTGGAATTTACACCATGTTATAGGGGGTGACCCCCGATGCAGAAACTTTAGGGGGCTGGCCTCCCAAGAAAGCATGCACTTGGCAGCTGGCCCCTGGCCACAGAAATTTTAGGGGCTGCCTTCCCCAGTGCACAACTGAATGAACTATGTCAACAGGTTGCTCAACAGTCTCTGGGGCTGGCCCCCACAAGGCACCATGCACTGAGGGATTGGCTCCAGGCTACAGAAATTCTAGGGGGCTGGGCCCCCTAAGGTGCCAGTAGTTTCTGTTCCCAAATTGTGCAGCTTGGGGGAAGATTTCCTATGACAGAATGGAGCTTGTGGGCTCTCTCTTCACTAGAGGAAGCAAGGGAATCCCTTAGCTTTTTCCTCAACTTTTCTATCTTCCAGTGCTTCCTTTACTTTTCCTTTCCTTTCTCTTCTCAAGCCACTACTATTTCTGATGGACCAAGAGCCGACTGTGGATGAACTGAAGACAGCCATCGACAGCATTGCAGCTGGAAAGGCCCCTGGTCAGTTTGGTATACCACCAGAGGTAATCAAATGTGCCGCGGACACACTCCTGGAACCCCTGCATGAGCTACTGTGCCTGTGCTGGAAAGAGGGTGAGGTTCCACAGGATATGTGTGACGCTAACATTGTAACGTTGTATAAGAACAAAGGAGACAGAAGCGACTGCGACAACTACCGTGGAATCTCCCTCCTAAGCATCACTGGTAAACTGTTCGCTCGCGTCATCCTTGGCAGACTCCAGAAGATTGCTGAGAGGGTGTACCCCGAATCGCAGTGCGGATTCCGCACAGAGAGGTCTACCATTGACATGGTCTTCTCTCTGAGGCAGCTGCAGGAGAAGTGCAGGGAGCAGAGAAAGCCACTCTACATAGCCTTCATTGACTTGACCAAGGCTTTTGACTTGGTCAGCAGGGATGGTCTGTTCAAACTGCTCCACAAGATAGGCTGCCCTCCACGGTTACTGAAGATGATCCAGTCGTTCCACGAAAACATGAGAGGAACCATCCAATATGACGGCGCATTATTGGATGCTTTCAGAATCAGGAGCGGCGTCAAACAAGGATGCGTGCTTGCTCCGACATCGTTCAGGATCTTCTTCGCACTCCTCCTGAAGCACGCCTCTGGATCTTCAACAGAGGGCATCTTGCTGCACACAAGATCTGATGGGAAACTGTTTAAACTTGCAAGGCTGAAAGCGAAGTCTAAGGTGCGAGAAGTCCTCATCAGAGACATGCTGTTCGCAGACGATGCTGCTGTAGTGTCTCACACAGAAGACCGGCTTCAAAAACTGCTGGATCAGTTCTCCAAAGCGTGCAAGGACTTTGGGCTTACCATCAGCCTAAAGAAGACGAACGTACTCAGTCAGGATGTTGCTGAATCCCCATCAATCAGCATTGACAACTATACATTAGAGGTTGTCCACGAGTTCGTTTACCTCGGGTCCACCATCACTGACACCCTGTTGTTGGACACTGAGCTAAATAGGAGGATTGGAAAAGTGGCCACAACTCTGTCCAGACTCAGCAAGAGAGTGTGGAATAACAACAAGCTGTACACTCACACCAAAATGCAAGTCTACAGAGCCTGCATCCTCAGCACCCTCCTTTATGGCAGCGAGACTTGGACCCTGTATGCCCGCCAGGAAAAGAGGCTGAACGTCTTCCACTTGCGCTGCCTCAGTCGCATCCTTGGAATATCATGGAAGGACAGAGTGACCAACACTGCCGTCCTCGAGCAAGCTGGAATCCCAACCATGCACACCCTCCTCAGGCAGCGTTGACTCCGCTGGCTTGGCCACGTCCACAGGATGAACGATGGAAGGATTCCAAAAGACATCCTGTATGGTGAGCTAGCCTCTGGCAAAAGACCTCCCAGACGCCCCCAGTTGCGTTACAAAGATGTCTGCAAGAGAGACCTCAGAGAGGTAGACATCGAGCTGGACAACTGGGAAGATCTAGCAGACGACCGCAGCAGATGGAGGCAGGGGTTACACGAGGGCCTTCAGAAGAGCGAGTTGAAGATCAGACAGCTAGCAGAGGAGAAGCGAGCACACAGAAAGCACAATAAGGACTTGCCAGACACCCACTACATCTGAAAGAGATGCAGCAAGGACTGTCACTCTCGTGTGAGTCTTTATAGTCACAATAGACGCTGTAAATGAAGTCCTCAATTGAAACTTTAAAGGGCGCGATCCATAGACTATGCAGACTGAAGGATGCCTACTACTACTACTACTAATGGCTCCTTCCAGCTGCCACTAGACACCAACGCCCTCTGGGATTCTTTCCTTCTCTTCTGTTAGTCTTGAGGATCCATAATGAGTTTGGAGCAAATACTTCTAACCATCTGCTGGCCTCTTGTTGGAGACATGAGTGCAATGTCATTTCCAGAGCATTCTTCACTCCTATGTGGTGAGCACTTACAGATTTCTCTCTCTCTCTCAGCTTCAAGCCTGGCTCCTTCAACTAGATTCACTACCGATACACTACCACTTTTGCATCGTGTCTTCTTTCCTTGAGAATAATATGAAGTCTTAGTCACATGGAGCCAAATTTGTTTCACTTGGGTATCAAGGGCTTCATCTTCTGAAGCCCACCTATTTGGAGTTTTTTTCACTGGGAGACAATTAGTTGAGCAACTTGTTGACATGGTTCAGCCAGCTGAGTGCTCTCAGAACACATTTGGTAAAGTTATTTTTAAAGTCACTGTTCTTTCAAAAGGGAGAGAATGAAACATTATCCCAACATTGACCACATAGAAATATAACTTCCTTATGCGAGCTTAGAGTGGGGTGGAGGCTGCCTTACAAATGTGAAGTGGAGAAAACTAGTGGAACAACCTGTAGCAATGGTTCAGTAACCTGAGTGCTCTCAGAACTCGTTTGGTAACAAGGTCTGTAATGCAGATGACTCAAACTATTTCTCTCATCAAGGAAAGACACTTCTGAAAAATGGCCATTTGTTTTCAATGGGAGGGGAATGAGGGCAATGTAGTCTGGAAAGATGACATCACACACCCACAACCACTTTGGGGCATTTTTTTCCCATAATGCACCAGCAAAAACACCCAGAATGCCATGGGGCTGAGGGAACTGTGGGATAGGTTCCCACAATGCACTGCCGCAACTTTTGAACTTTGGTGATTTAGTGAGGGGACACTAAGTCAAATTTGTGATCAAGTGCAGACACTCAACTTCAGCTTTATAAAATCCAGCGTTACAAAGTCCACTTTAATAAATTTGACTTTATTTCATAGTGTAGACATAGCCTGTGTTTTTGGGGCCTGATTTTCAAAGAAAAAATGTATTTCATGAATGCAAAATCTGACCTTAGAGATGAGATTTTCAAAGATGCCTAGGGGATCTGCATGCTCAACTATCGTTAATTGGAATGGGAATACAATGTCTAAATCCATTTGGTGGGTTTGAAAACCTGAGTCTAACTATGAGTTTAGCAGCTTAGCTTTAGGTACCCAGATTTTAAAAAAATGTTCCTGCAACTCTTTGTATACACAGAAAATGACACACCCTTTACTGCAAGGTGCTTTCCAGCCAAGGGCTGGACCATGTAATCCACATTTTTAAGACAAAGAAATGCTATAAACTGTCCAGTAACTGTCAGAAGGAAGGAGGCAGTTGCATTGAAATGGTAGCAATCTTCTCCTTCCCTCCTTGAAGAGTGAACCCCTTTATGTAAACTATGCATATTTGGGGCTTTATGAATTTCAGAGCAGGGGGGAGATGGTTAGGCAGAGTTTGGTATCTCAGTCGCCCTATGCCAAAGTTGCTTAGTTCATTTACAAGCATGTTTTTCTGACCACTAGCCCTGAAACTCACCCCGCAAACTGAGATACAGGCTGGGCTCTTTCTCTCTCATGCAACACCACTATTAGTAAAATTTCTGCTGTTCTAATATAATCCTTCGGCACAACTGTGCAATTCCATTGTTTTCCCAGCATGTTATACCTTCGTCAATACCCTTTTGGTCTCCTCCCACAGCTCTCACTGCATCTTCTTCCACACTGCCCATTGCGCATGGAGTGCCCTTCCAAAATCTATTTGCCAAGATTCCATCCCGACCTCGTTCAAATCACTATTAAAAGCTGTAGCATTGCCTACAAAATGTCTAAACCCCTCTGAACATGGCACAGAAGAAGATTTAACTAAGAAAATTCCAAACAGTAGCAAGGCTCAAAGCCAAACAAAATAAACAAGTGGCCAAAAAAACTCCTCCGCAATGAAAAATCCCAACAAAACACAAACAAAAATTAAAGGAACAAATCTTGGTTAGTCACAGCTGAAAGGATGCCCCAGACTTTAATGTCCATACTGTGAATACAGTGATGTCATCAAAGAGTCTTTTAAATGACAGAGATTGCTCTCTTACCAAATTTGCCCATAGATAAATGCTTTCATCACCCATTGAAATCAACAGGAGCTTGACATGCATACCTGAAGGGAAAATATAGACCTCTGTGCATTGTACGTGTAATACCGACAGGCAGAATTGAAGCTGGGACCTTTGAATATGCAAGTCTATCACATGAGCTAAAAGCCAGCTGGCTAGTAACTAAGACTGTAGGAGAGGGTCATTATTTTCACTGTAAGTGGTCTCAATGCCACTAAATGGGACAGCACATTCCATCCAGACGGTGTGTGGGTTACATATGCAGTATCGTGTTGAAATGTTCTAGCAAAGAAAGAGCTGGCTTACTAAATTGGTATGTCCTTTCAAGGTGGGTGGACTAGCTCTGCAACCCTTGAAGTCATGCTAAGTAGCACTTTCTTAGGGTGAAATTTCCCACTGTGCAGAGAGCCAGCACAAGTGTGATGCACCACAAATGGCCTCTTTGGATGAGTTAAGTGAGACAATGAGACTGAGGTGGCATCCAGTAGAAGGGAAAAAAAACTCAACCATAGCATTACTGAAAACATGTTGCCATTCCATATTTTTACCAAGAAAAGAAAGCGTTACCTCGTGGATTCCAAAGTGGGCATAGGAATCAAAATAATAGTCTCTGGATGTCATTTCTTCTGGATTCAGGAATTTTGCCATCTTGCCTCGGCCTGGGCAGCTCGGTTGCAAAGGTACATGAATGACCGATTGAACCGGCTTCGGAATGACAATAGGCTGAGGAGGTTGTGAAGGGCCACTACAGACCTAGAAAGACATGAAATATTATTGCAGCAGTCATTATTCACTGCACGTGCCTGTGCACATTCACTATTGTCTCTGCCTTACCAGGGATATTATTATTATTTCAGTAAGTTAGCTGCAACACAGAGGTGGCATGACGCAATGAATGGAATTTAGGGATGGGAACCAGGAACTGCTGCTTTTTAACCATCTTTTAATTGCTGTGTGGACTTTGGAAAGGTTCCTTGCCTGACTCTCCACTGTTCTGAACTTTATGTAGCCATTTACAGCAATGTGTAGTGAGTGAAAGAGGCGGGTAAAATGCTAGCCACTGGTATGAGTGGAGAACTTTGGTGTGTCCTTAGGTTCACTAACTTTGCCTGTGTGTAAATGGCTATACAAAGTGCAAGTGAATGAAGAAGTGGAACTTCTTTTTTAGCTTTTTCCTCTGTAGGATTTTGGCAATAATTTTTACCGTCCTACCTCATCATCTGAGAATTAGGGTAAACAGAAGAGGTACCTGCAGAGAACAGCTCATAGTTAAACGACCATCCTACAAGATACTGAACCCCTCCTGCAAGGAATTCAATTTTCTCACTTCATCTGAAAGCCCCTCAACATTCAAAGAAACAGCTGCTGTGTGGTTGAGCAGTTTATGCTACCCTTAACTTTTACTGTTCTGATGTTGATGGCATGTTCAGCTTGGATATGGGACTATGTATCTCAGTTTCCCACAATTTTCTGTGCAACTACAGCTCTTTCAGCACAATTTCTTTAGAAAGCTGAGGGCACACATCACATCCCAGGATCCGGCCTGATAGCTACGAGTACAACAGATATATTAATACAATACAGAACACAAAACGTTATATTGGGAAAAAATCATGGAGGAGGTAGGTTGTTAAATATATCTCCATCTTTAATTCTAGCATGAAGCCAACTGCTGAACAGTGTGCCAAAAATTAGAAGAGATATTAAAATGTGAAATTTGCCCTATCATATCATTTACAGATCATAACCATTAATTTATCTGTAGAGGAACCCAGGGAAATTTCACCACCTAAAATACTCAATCTTTACTTTATTGTTTGCACATCTTATACCCACTAATTCCTCAGCCATGATTTCATTTGAGGTAACCTCTGCTAGAGATTTTTTCTGAGATTTGAATTATCATTTGCAGTTCAGTGCTGAAAAAGATCAATCACTTATGCTGTCTCTGAATAGCACCAATTAGCCTAGTTTAGTTTACTTTGATAAAAAATGACTTTAACTTTTTGTTCCTTGTTCATGTATAATTTTAAACCTGTCTTCTGTTGATGGCTTCTTTGGTCCATCTGTATAAAATGAATAGTAATAACTTACAGTCCTGCAATGCTTTTCATCCTGAAGGATCTAAAACTGCTTTCATCATAGAAGCTAGAGATGGAAAAAATCTTGCTCACCCAGTCTCTCACCCAACCATAGCAGGATTGTTCCCCATTATTGGTTTGTTCAGGCCAGTTTTAGTAGTTCCAAGCAATGGTCTTTCAGTCACTTTTTAGGGAGGCTACTACACATTTCACTTTGTTTAGGCTTTTTCATAATAGCTATCCATGTTTTTATCCTCTTTATTTCACCACATTACAGTAATCCCTCAACTCAAAATCCGGCTCCCTCACGGCCCTGGCTCAACCCCTGCCCCCGGCCCTGCACAGACCCAATTTAAACTCCCCCGGCCCTGGTTCACTCCCACCCCGTGCACGGCCCCAGCTCACCCCCACAGGCACCTGGCACTGGATCACCCCTCCCCCCGCACACAGCCCCAACTCACTCCCCTGCTCCAGCCTCCGGCTCACTCCCTGCAGGACCTTGTTGCCCTGGCTCAACTCCACCCCTACCCCCGTTGCAGCTCTAACCAACCCCAGGCAACCTCCCCTGCCCCCCTCCCATGGTCCCAACCCACCTCCAGGCTTAAACCCACACAGCTGCCTCCCCAACCCCCAGCATTTATCTTTCAAAAGGAATTCCAGGTGCTCCTGCTGCTTCCACAGCTGCAGAACTTGTGTTCCGCTAGGGAAAAAAGACACCCCCGACTTATGCGAAATTCAAGTTATGCGAGGGCACATGGGAACATGACCCTCACATAACTTGAGGGACTACTGCACTCATAATTACACCACCATCTAATACCCTAAAGAACTGTTGCTTTTATCAAATATTTGCAGACTGTAATCATATCCCTCTATCTCAGTGTCTCTCTCAATCAAGTTCTCCAGCCCTAATGTTACTTTGTCGCTATCTTTTGCACTCTCCACTTTGTCACTGCCTGAGGTATTGAGATGTTTAACACAGTATTTTATGAGCAGCTGCACAAGAACCATAGATGGTACAGAAGAGATGATCGACCACCCTTTTGTTCAGTGATGTCATGATCTTGTGTGTGATGACTAAAAGGAAACTGGACATTTTTGTGGTCATAGTGTCAATCCATGTTTACGTTGCTGTCCAAGAGAGAGGCTCCTCCATAAAGAGCTAAGATGGTCTTACGGTAAGGAACTGTCATAGCTCTCAGGAGATCTAGATTCAGTGCCTGAGTTTATTTCCAATTTCCCACGTGAACTGGGAAAGGTCTTAAGAGTTTGTCTATGATAGGATAAAAGGTCGAGGTTTACTAATGACAAATGTTTTCCAAAATGTAGACAGAGAGAGGACAGAACCTCAATGTTTCTGATGGAGAAGGGAGCTGGTCTTACACAAAATGGCTCCTCTCTTTATAAAGTAAATGACATAGCACTGCTATTCCCTGCAGTATCTCACAAAAAAGACACTCCGTTTTTCCATTAGACGCTGCAGCTGATTTTTGGCAAAGGCCTGTACATCCCGAGAGTGCCAAGTTAATAAATGTTATCATGTTATTGAGACTGCATTATTTCTGAATATTTACACTTGACATTACTAGGACACCAGAGATCTTCCAAATAAAAATGATATAAAAATTGAAGCACCTGGAACAAGCACTGTAATCCACTCTGTAGATGATAATGTAGTCGATGGCTATGGGTTGAAGAAGAACAGTCTTGTGACGAGAACTCAGGAGACTTATATCCTGTTCCCTGGTCAGCCATAGACACCAAGAATGATCTTAATCAAGCCATCTAATTTCCCAGTGCCTCAGTTTCCCATCTGTCAAATGCAGATGGCAATAATTCCTTACCTCAGAAGATGCTGTGAAAACAAATTCATTGATGTATATGAGGCACTGAGGCACTATGACAATGAACACCACAGGAAAGCCAGCAAATGCCGCCAGAACACTGGAAAACGAGGAAGACGAATACGATAAAAGAATATCTATTGTACAAGAAACCATAAAGACTGCAATGAAGCTCAGTGAAGAGAAGCACTTGCTGAACCAGAAATTATTTGGACATGTTATAAATGCTCCAGGTGAAAGCCAAGCTCCAGAGTAAAACCATTAAGGAAAGGCAGCTTCCTGAATCTATTCAAATCTATTCCAGAACTGAAAAGAAGCCTAGGTTTGATTTACTAGCTTGGCAGACATTTACCTAACCTGCCAGAAACAGTACATCCAGTGAATAACTCTTGAGAAGGAAAAACACCAGAGCAGAAATTGTACAGTGTCTAGCAGCTCCTATCTGAAGTCGCAATCCTGACTTCCTATGTTGCCAGTAAATCCAACAATTAGAGGAATGGATGCCACTGAATATGAATTAAGTAGAGTATTATTGCAAGATCTTAATAGTCTACGAAGACTAGTCACATGCTGCTCCAGAACACTGATTATTTTGAGACCTATTGACATCCAAAATAATATGGTAAAAAGGTACCCTATGCATCATCCCATCAGTGTGCACAGAATCCCCACCCACCTGCAGAGGACACAAAGGACACGTTGGGAGTACTTTTTAAAAAGGACAGAAGACAACTCTCTTTAGAAAACATCCCGCGCAGATAAGGGCAGAGGCAGTTGTCCTGGGCAGCGTTTATGAACAGTCGAACACAAGGGCAATCAGCAAAGCACCGACAGATGCAATGCAAATCAGGGATCCTTTAACGATAGGTTTATGAATGAGCAGAGAGCCACATATAGCTGTTGCATTTAACTATTGCGACAACCCCCCCCCACACACCCCACTGATGTGTGACCGACCTTTATGAAAGCACCTCCAACTGCACACCACCCCATGTTAACCAATAAACGGCACTGCGGTTTTTACAACAGCATTTTTTTATAGACTGGATGAGGCTGTCCTTGCCCTTCCCCCGGCCCTTCCCCCCATTCTGGGCCCCCAGAAAGGGGACACTGTTGCACATGGTGAGGAGGCCATATGATTGTGTATGCTGGATGGAGGGTGCCATGAGCAGTTCCAGCCAGGATCCCTTTAAAATGTAAAAGCTGCATGGCTGGTTGGTGGGGGGCAGCCCTGTAAAATGTATAGCACCCAAAACAAGTTTCCCAGCCTCTCCTGCTAAATCCCGTCCAGCAAAAAAGTCTTCTAAAGCACTGAAACCCCACGCAGGTCAGGAAGTGCCAGTGTTGGGAAGCAGGATCTGCACAGCCTGGCAGCCACATGGTGGGGTGCGGGTTAGCCATAGGGTGGGGAGGCTTGATTTTTCACCCAGCCCTGATGAGCATCCCTGGTGTAAACTTTCTCCAGCATGCCCTGAGAAATCTTCCCATAAATGTGTGCGTTTCTTTTGCTGGTTCACAGTTTACCCAGCACAGATTCACACACGCCCCGCCCCCACCACCTCCTACAGAAATGAGATCCTGGATCTCCCGATGGCTCCATGCTGCGGCTCTTCTGTGACCTAGGCTTCTTGTTACCCATTTCCTGCACACACAGAAAGTAGCGGAGGTGAAAGTAGCCAGAATGGACACATGTGAGGCATTGTGGGATGCCTTTGGAGGCCAATAAAATCAATTTAAAATAATTCTGTTTCCATACTGCATTAATTCAACCTTTTAAACTTGAACTTGGCATTACGCCTCCTGAGAAAGTCCACTTAAAATCGACCTAATGGTATTTGCAGTGAAGACAGTCACATTTATAAATTCAAGCTAAGTCCCTTAAAATTAACTTTATGTTGTAATACAGACATAGCCTGAGAGGAAAGAGCTGAAGAGGAAGAGTGCTTGCTAGTGCACAGCAGAACCAGGAGAGCAAATCCACAGTGCTGAGCTCCCGCACAGAGGGCAGACCAAGGGCAGGCTCTCCCCACCCAACAGTACGCTTCACTTCATAGCCACATCCTGAAAAAAAAGAATGGCTGGACACGAATCCCTCTTGAGAGGGACCCATTCCCAACTTTTACCTCTGAACTCATTTTACTGATGTTAAATTCCTTGTTCCGGTTTGCTGACTATCTTGGAACAGGAAGGACTGTAAAGTAACTTTTGGGACTTTTTAGTTTGGAAAAAAGACAATTAAGGGGGGGATATGATAGAGGTAAATAAAATCATGACTGGTGAGGAGAAATAGAAAAGGAATTGTTATTTACTCCTTCTCACAACACAAGAACTAAGGGTCATGAAATGAAATTAATAGGCAGCAGGTTTAAAACAAACAATAGGAAATATTGCTTCACACAATGCACATTTAACCTGTGGAACTCCTTGCCGGAGGATGTCGTGAAAGCCAAGACTATAGTAAAGTTTAAAAAAGAACTAGATAAATTCATGGGGGGATAGGTCCATCAATGGCTATTAGCCAGGGTGGGCATGGATGTTGTCCCTGGCCTCTGTTTGCAAGAGGCTGGAAATGGGCAACATGGAATAGATCACTTGATGATTACCTGTTCTGTTCATTCCCTCTGGGGCACCTGGCATTGGCCACTGTTGGAAGACAGGATACTGGGCTTGATGGGCCTATGGTCTGACCCAGTATGGCTGTTCTTATGTTCTTAACCTGGCTACAGGGCTGCGTCACAGGAAGAGGCACATATCTGCAGTCCCTAAGACTTTACTGGCAGGTGATACCCAATGAGAGGAGAGGTGCTACGCCATACTTGGCCATAAAGAGGTGCTAGCAATGAGTCAACCCTTTCACAGGGTAAGCTGCATGAAACTTAAAGGCCTGTGATGTGCAGAAGGTCAGACTATATGAGCTACATGATCTTCTCATGAACAAACTAGGAAAATGTGACCTAGTTGGAGCTATTTTAAGATGGGTGCATACTTGGGTAAGACAACCACTCCCAGGGAGTAATTATCAGTCCAGCTTGAAGGCCATATCAAGTAGGGTCCTGCAGGGATCAGTTCTGGATGAAGTTCTGTTCAATATCTTCATCAGTGATTTAGATAGTGGCATAGAGAGTACACTTACAAAGTTTGTGGATGATACCAAGATGCAAGGGGTTGCAAGTACTTTGGGGGATAAGATTAAAATTCAAAATGATCTGGACAAATGGGAGAAATTATCTGAAGTAAACAGGATGAAATTCAATTACAAGAAAAAGTTCTCTGCTTAGGAAGAAGCAATCTGTTGCACACATGCAAATTGGAAAGTGACTGTCTAGTAAGGTGGAACGGGATCTGGGGATCATAATGAATCCCAAGCTAAATCTGAGTCAAAAGTGTGACACTGTTACTGTGATGTATTAGCAGTAAGCAAGACATGAGAAATAGCTTTTCTGCTCTATTCTGCATAGATAGGGCTTCAACAAGATTATTGTATCCAGTTCAAGAAATATGTGGACAAGTTAGAAAAAGTCCAGAGGAAAGCAACAAAAACAAGTAAAGATTTAAAAAACATGATCTATGAGGGAAAATTGAAAAAAAAATTCTTTGTTTAGTCTGTACAAGAGAAGATTGAGGAGGGACATGATAACAGTTTTCAAGCACATAAAAGGATGCTAAAAGGAGGAGGGATACAAACTGTTCTTCTTAACCTCTAAGGACAGGTCAAGGAGCCCTGGGCTTAAGTTGCAGCAAGGAAGGTTTGGGTTGGACATTAGGAAAAATCTTCTGACTGTCAGGGTGGTTAAGTACTGGAATAAATTGCCCAGGGAGGGTGTGAAAACTCTATCGTTGGAGCTGATTAAGAACATATTGGTCAAACACGTCAGGGATGGTCTAAATAAGTGTTTCTTAAACTGTTCTGCAAAACGCTGATATTCCATGAACAACTCGCAGGTTTGATATTTTTTATATCATACACTGACATTTTTTGATATCATACACTGATGGTATATATTTTCCATTATTAAAACCAGATAGAGCATTACTTCTTCATTGCTATGAGACCTGACTAAATTACTTTATTTTGTTTTTGCTGCATGTGTTGATGTTTGGGTTTTGATTTTTTTTTTCTGGTCTGACAACAATTTTTGAAGAAAATATTCATAGGTGTTCTGTTAAAAATATTACTGTTTGGTGTTCCATGGTCTCAAAAGTTGAAAAAACACTGTCGTAAATAATACCAGTACTGCCATGAATTCGGGGCACAGAGTAGACCTTTCAAGGTTCTTTCTGGTTGTATGATTCTGTAACTCTATCTACAGTCCACTTTGGCATTAAGCTCTATGAAACTGACACGTCTTTTTCCTTCAGTGGTCTCCAGTAGCATGAAGCCTTATGCCTGCAGAGAGTTGCTTTGAAGCCACCAGGATTTTCCATGTGCCTAAGGCTCCACATTAGATCTCTTTGCATGAGTAGGTCCTTACGGAGTATTCAGAAGACTTTGGCTGGGATTTTCAATGTCATAGGATGCGGATGCCTAATTCCCATTAATTTTCATTCATTAATTTGAATGAGACTTAGGCATTCAAATACCTGAGGCAGCTTTGAAAATCTCAGCTTTTTCATGCGTCTGCCATCTGACTCTGCAGTAAGGAAAGGAATTGGGGGATGGAAAACACATAAAACTCTTTTAATTACTTTCCATTTTAGGAGACTGTGAAGAAAATTGAGGTGTGTCAAAAAAAAAAAGAAAAGAAAATTAATTTTCAAGGTTATGCAAGTCCTGCTCTTCCTTGACATTACCATGGAGATAAGGACTTGGAAACTTACGATTCCAAACTTGAAAAGAAGACTGATAAAACTGATGCTCAAACTGCTCAAATATATTTTAGTGGGTACTGAGTAGGCTAGCGATATTTCATATTCAAAAAAAAAATCCCACACCATCATTAAGAAAGAATTGAACTGCTAATGGAGTTAGATTTGTAAAAATTAAGACCATTCAAAATTCTGTCACATACTTCTGTGCATTCTGAATGAGATTCTCTTCTGTGTCAGTACCACGGGTACAAAGTAGCCCTAGAACAGTGGTTCCCAAACTTTTCTGCATCATGCCCCCCTTTTGATTTTTGAGAAATATTCAGGCCCCCCTCCCTGCTGCTTCTTTACCATCATTCAACCCCCTTTTAACAAAAAATTCAATTAGTAATTTAAAATAAACACAAAAACTTGATATAAAATGTTATTTAAAATTAAAAACAAGCACAAATAGTTTTTCTTGCCCACTTGTGGGCCACCGGAGCCTCCTGCAACAGCCACCTGAGGCCTGTGCTGGCAGAGATGCCTGCCGAGCCCCGCACCACTGGGGCCAGCCACCCACCCACCCAGAAGCTGCCCGGCCCAGCCACCTGCTCACCTGCCAGCTGACTGGCCCTGCCCTGCTGGGACCAGCTGCCCACCTACCAGCCACTCGCCACAACCAAAGGCCAGCTGCCCGAGCCCCAAGCTGCCAGGGAAAGACACCCACCTGCCATCCCGAGCCACTTGAGCCCCATGCTGCCAGGGCCAGCTGCCTGAGCTCATGTTGCTGAGGCTAGCCACCTGCCTGCCAGCCTCAGCTGCACAAGCCCCGCACTGCTGGGGCGAGCCACTAGCCCAAGCTGCCTGAGCCCTGCGATGCCAGGGCCAGCTGCCCAAGCACCATGAGTCCCACAAGCCAGTTGGCCACCTGAGCCCCATGAGCTGCCTACCCAAGCCCCTTTCATCCCACAAAGCCAGGCACCACCAGCCCCCGGCTCTTACCCCATCCCCCACATCCAAGCCAGGCATCCTCAGCCTCTCATCTAATCCCATCCTCCTCCTTCTCCACCCAACCCACACTCACCGATCTTTGCAGAAAGCAGCTAGCTCCACGTGGGTCTTTGCTGGCTGCCTGCTTTTTAAGGTAACTGTGCCAGGTCACCCTCGTAAAATGGCAGGGGCTGAGAGCCGGAAGCAATGGCCGGCTCTTTCTTCAGGTGGGGGGACAATGGGGGGGCTGGGTCACCTTGCGCCCCCCCCCTAGAATTTCTTCATGCCCCCCAGGGGGACATGCCCTCCAGCTTGGGAAACCATGCCCTAGAAGGATCACCCCAGCAGGTGGAGATTATCACTTGGTTTGGCACGAAGTTACCATAGCAGATCCTGCAATGCAGCTCTCCCCGCAGTAGGGAAAGGGGATGTGACCAGAGGTGGATGACAAAGCTGGGTCACCTTCGTGAACATTGCCTTCCATCATGGCCTCCTGGGTCCCCACTGGCAGGTGTTATAAGGTTCTGGCAACCTTTAGCATCTGTTATTTATGTGCTGTGAGTTCTGGGTTAGAGGGGTACATGCCCCTCCTGAATAGTATTGAGTGCTTCTCAGCCTGAACATAGGATCTAAGCCAGCGGGTCTCAAACTGTGGGTCAAGACACCATTTGAATGTGATAGCCAGGGTTTATTTAGACTTGTTAAGACCTGGGGCTGAAGCCTGAGCCAGACTGCCTGGAGCCAAAGCCCAAACCCAAGGGCTTCAGCCCTGGGTGATGGAACTCAAGATTACAAGACTTGTGTCTGGGGCTGAAGTCAGGGCAGCAAGGCTCAGTCAGGCTCAGGCTTTGGTTCCCCTGTCCTCCCTTCCTTGGGGTCAAGTAGTATTTGTACATTCACTATAGGATCTAGTCTGTTTGGCAGGAGGTTTGAATTTGTAAAACGTCTAATCTTAGAGTTTTAGCTTTTTAAATATTCTAGAAACTAGCTTTTTAATTCAGTGATACTTATGCACAGGTCAGTATTCCATGTTACAGACAGCCCTATTATGACAATGCAAAAGCTGTGAAAGAAAGAAGTGGCTTAACAAGAAATAGTGAACATGGTCTCACTCTCCAGATCATCAGCTTGTCGTGGTGAGTGGGTTTGTGTGATCGAATGAACCCAACAGCAATGCCATAGGGAGTCTTATACTCCCAGTAGGGTCACCCATGGCAGCAAGGTCAAGCAGGAGGGTCCAGATGAAGAATGATCCTAAAAGTCCTCAATGGCAGAACAGGTGAAGGATTGCAAGGATAATGCTACAATGGCTGTGTAGGCAGATGAAGGCTAGAGCAGACAGGAGACTGCCTATCATCATGGCTTCCATGCCACAGTACCTGGGCCTTCTATCCATCAAGAAGTGTGTGGTGGCTGTAGTGCAACAGTCACCCCATGCTAAAAGAAGTTATGCACAAGTGGCTTCCTCTGCATACTACTGTCCTAAACATAAGCCCTATGGTGACTGATGAATGGCGAAGGAAGCAGGATCATGAAATCTGGAGAGCTTTTAGTAATGGACCAGCACGTAGGTGGTGGATGTATGTATTAGTTGTTCTGTTTCAAGGACTGAGGTAGTAAAACAGTCCTGCTGTTGCATCCATGACTGAGTAGCCCTATTAAGGATCTGCTCTGCTCACTCCACAGGGGGAGAGGGCTAGAAAAGGTGCCCTAAACATAGTACACCTCAGTAATCCTGACTTGGTAACTGCATCCAGTGGGTTCACATCTCTGTAGTTGAAATCAAACAGTAAACTTTGAAACATGGAATATTCTGACTTTAATAGACACCACAGACAGTGGGCAACCTGAAAGATGCACAGCAATTATTACCCATCAGCTGCGACAATTCAACATCAATATAGCTGTCCTGGTGGAACTGCGTAGACAACAAGAAGGACAGCTAAGCGAAGAAGGCAGAGCGGACACATTTTTCTAAAAAGAAACCCCAAAGGAAGGAAAAACAATTCATGGAGTAGGATTTGCCATCAAAAACAAACTGACAAAGATCTTATCTGAAGTCCCTGTTGGCATCAAGGAGTCTCACATGACTCTCCACTTGAAGCTTGCCAATAACCAACAGGCAACTGTCATCTGTGCTTGGGTTTGGTGCAATATCCTTCTCACATATGCACTGACTAGCTCTGATGACTTCTGGATCAACCACCATCTTATGCAATCCACAGGGGTGATTAGGATGGTCACCAAATGGAGAACTCAGGAGAAACAGATCCAACAAAAGATCAACATACAAGGCGTGAAGGACCCCATCACAGGAAGTAACTTTCAGACAGCACTCCAAAGGAAGCTTCAAACAGTACACCCTGAAGATGTGGAAGAATGCTGGTGTCAATTGAAAAATGGCATCACTAGAGCTTGTGGAGAAAGCACTGGCTATCAGTGCAGGAAGCATCAGGACTGGTTTGATGGGAACAATGTGGAAATTGAACACCTGCTTGAGGCAAAAAGGAAAGCCTTTAGGGCCTGGCAAAGTGACATCAACTGCACAACAAAGAGAGAAGTGCATACTAAGGCCAAGGCAGAAGTCCAGTGTAAACCAAGGACTCTGATAAACCAGTGGTGGACTGCGAAAGCATGAGAACTCCAGCATCTCACAGACAAATGATCCAAGAGGTTTCTTCAAAGTTGCTTATGGACCTAGAAATCATGGAATCAAACCCCTGAGATCAAAGGATGGTGCCTCACTCCTGAAAGACAATGAAGCCATTGTTTCTCACTGTAAGGAGCACTATAATGAGCTCTTGAACCGCCCTTCCACCGTGGTCCTAGAATCCCTTGACCAAATCCCCAAGCAACTGGTTAGGGATGATCTTGCAACACTTCCTACCCTGAGTGAGGTCCCAGCTGCCATCAAAGCAATGAAGTGCAACAAGTCAACTGGACTAGAAGCAATCCCAGCCGAAGACTTCAAAGAAGGCAGGCCAGAGATACACAAACTCCACCTCCTGATTCTCAAGATCTGGGACAGGGAGCAGACACCATATGATTTCAGAGACACACTGATCGTCAGTCTCTTCAAGAAAAGCACCAAGTCAGATTGTGGAAACTATTGCAGTATCTCCCTCCTGGCAATGGCAGGGAAAATCTTAGCTTGAAATCTTGCAAACCAACTCCTGCAAGAAATTTTCCCAGAATCCCAGTGTGGCTTCTGACTATTCCAAAGAACAACAGACATGATCTTCACCACCCAGCAACTGCAAGAAAAGTGTCATGAACAAAACCAAGACTTATATATGAGTTTTACAGACCTTACCAAAGTATTCAACTAAGTCAATTGTAGTGCCCTGTGGACCGTCCTTTCAAAGATCGGCTCCCCCAAAAAATTCCTTAGCATCGTGAGGCTTCTTCACAACAACAGGACTGCCACAGTATTGAACAACAATGGATGCCAAAGCTACCTCTTTGAGGTCAAAACGAGTCAAACAAGGCTGTTTCATTGCTCCATCACTGTTCTGCATCTTCATTGCCAAACCTCATTGATGGCAAGCTTCCATGTGGCATGAAGACTGTCTATCGAATGCACAGGAAGCTTTTCAATCTCTGGAGACTGAAGGTTAAAAACAAGAACCCCACAAACTCAATCATGGAGCTCCAGTAAGCCTATGAAAACCTTGTTGCTGCTCTTTCACCCACAACCCTTCAGATCGTCTTCAGCGCCTTCACTGAAGCATATGAGAATCTCATCCTCACTCTGAAGGTCAAAAAGACTGAGGTGCTCCACCTACCTTCGCTGGCAGGACAAGCTCATGTACCCTTTATTGAAGTTAATGAAGAACTGCTGGAAAATGTAGAGCATTTTCCATGCCTTGGAAGTCATCTTTCCATTAAAGTTGACATTGATGCAGAAATCCAGCATCATCTGAAATGTGCAAGTTCAGCTTTTGCCCACCTGAGACAAAGGGTCTTGAAGAACTAGGACATCTATCCCAAGGCTAAGCTCTTTGTATACTGTGCAGCGGTTGTTCCAAAGCTACTGTATGCATGTGAAACCTGGACAACATACAAGCAGCATCTGAAAGCACTTGAACAATACCATCAATAATGCCTGAGGAGAATTCTAAATATCTCTTGGGAGGATAGGCACATGAACACTAGCATCCTGGAAGAGTCAAACATGACCAGCATTGAAGCCATTAGCATTCATCAACAACTCTGTTATACTGGTAACGTGATTCAGATGTCTGATTAGTGCCAAGTAACTTGGAGGAAGGACAGAGGAGAGTTGGGGTCCAGTGGATGTGATATAAGTACATGCTGAGGATGCACATGGAAAACGGCTGCATCGGTGTCAACACTTGGGAGAATCTTGCCCAACACTGTCCCCAGTGGAAAACAGTCATCTGTGAAGGGATGGTGCAGTTTGAGAGGTCCCACAACAGTGCAGCCACGGAGAGGTGGAGTTGAAAAAAAGAGTGGCAAAAAGTGCCTTGCGCCCCTCCAACAGTTACCAACATCTGTCCCGTCTGTGATAAGACCTGTCTGTGATAAGATCCAGAATCGGACCCATCAGCATTGACAGACCCACAAATAGGAGGGTGACATGAAGCTGTCCTACTCATTATGGAGTGACTGCCAAGAAGTGAAGATGGTCTATAAACAAGTCCTTGCCTATGTATTGCAGAGAGATGAAGAGCACGTTACAATTCTTACCAACCATGTCCTCAACAATATGGCTAAGTAAGACAAATATCAAATAGAGATAATATAGACGGTGCTTGGTCCGGCCATGAGAGTAGGGGACTGGACCTGACAACCTCTTGAGGTCCTTTCCAGTTTTAGTATTCTATGATTCTATGATTCCGTAAAGCTATTCGAACCTGAGGGTTTATGAGCATATCTCCAGGATGGCACAAAACATTAGATGTACCAGAGTCATTACTGAAAACAGTGAGGCACAAATGGAAAGATTTGTGAATGATGCACTTGGTACTGATGGGACATATAGCTTTCTTTAGCCCAGTCAAGAAATCTACCATCAAAACATTTGTTGATGTTGCCAAGAACAGCAAATTCAAATCTGGCAGAGGGGAGACAATCACAGACACTGTTAAGTCCAGCATTTTTTTTCCCGCAGTGACCAGTCCTAAGCAAAATGCACTAATAATGTTTCAGTGGCAACTATTCTTAGTCACCCAATAGGACAGTGCCAGTGTCCCCCTTCCACACTGCTGGAACAATAAGAGGCAAAACCGAGTTTGAACATCATCTAGAAGCTCAAACTGAAAGAATCCATGAGCTAAGACCACAACAAGGAAACCACAGTGTACCTCAGAGATGCCATGGCTGTCAGACAAATGATGACTGGAGATAAATTCCACACATTCAGTGAATTGGCTACTAAGAACTTGAGGTCTGTATTAAAAGGATTTGACAAAACTAATTCTATAATCCAAATCTTTGATAGATATATAAACAGTAATTCTATGACAACTGCAGAATGATATGAGGTTGGATGCAAAAATACCAGGTGATTGGTAGACACCCTATGCCTCCAGGGGTAAAAAGTTTCCAACTGTGGCATCCAACAAGCAGTCAGTTGTAAGATACTTCTGTGAATTATGTGGGTCACAGTACACCTGAGAGTACCCCCAACACAACTACTCCTTTTTGCTGGAGGTTCTTCCAGTGGTGAAGCAGCAAAGTTCTTCACCAGCAGATCCCTAAACATTTTGTTGTTCACATCTGCACTTTCTTCAACTTTTCCACATCTTTCATGAAATGTAGTACCCAGTACTTGACACAATAGTGCTAGTGAAGCCCTTATCAGTGCTAAGTAGAGTGGAAGAACTACTTCTTGTGTCTTGTTTACAATATTCTTGATAATGTATCCGAAAATGATGTTTCTTTTTCTTTCTTTTTTTTTTTTGGAACTGTATTGACTCTCATTTAGTTTGTGATCCAGTATAAACCCCAGACACTTTTCTTTAGTTCTCCTTCCTAAGTAGTCATTTCTGTTTTGCATTTGTGCAATTGATTATTCTTTTCTAAGTGTAACACTTTGCATTTATCTATATTGAATTGCATACTATTTATTTCAGACCATTTCTTCAGTTTGTCAAAAACATTTTGAGTTCCAATACTGTCCTCCAATGTGCTTGTAACCTAGACCAATTTGCTATTATTTGCTTATTTTAAAAGTGTACTCTTTGTGCCATTATTCAAATAATTTATGAAGGTATTGAACAGAATGGCTACGTCTACACGTGAAGCCTACATCGAAATAGCTTATTTCGATGTAGCAACATCGAAATAGGCTATTTCAATGAATAACGTCTACACGTCCTCCAGGGCTGGCAACGTCGATGTTCAACTTCGACGTTGCGCAGCACAACATCGAAATAGGCACTGCGAGGGAACGTCTACACACCAAAGTAGCACACATCGAAGTAAGGGTGCCAGGCACAGCTGCAGACAGGGTCACAGGGCGGACTCAACAGCAAGCCGCTCCCTTAAAGGGCCCCTCTCAGACACAGTTGCACTAAACAACACAAGATCCACAGAGCCGACAACTGGTTGCAGACCCTGTGCCTGCAGCATGGATCCCCAGCTGCCGCAGCAGCAGCCAGAAGCCCTGGGCTAAGGGCTGCTGCCCACGGTGACCATAGAGCCCCGCAGGGGCTGGAGAGAGAGCGTCTCTCAACCCCTCAGCTGATGGCCACCATGGCGGACCCCGCTATTTCGAAGTTGCGGGACGCGCAACGACTACACGGTCCCTCTTCGATGTTCAACTTCGAAGTAGGGTGCTATTCCCATCCCCTCAGGGGTTAGTGACTTCGACGTCTCGCCGCCTAACGTCGAAGTTAACTTCGAAATAGCGCCCGACGCGTGTAGCCGTGACGGAAGCTATTTTGAAGTTAGTGCCGCTACTTTGAAGTAGTGTGCACATGTAGACACGGCTAATGAGATCCAAAACATATCCCTGTGCGACCCTACACTATATATCCTTCTAGTTTCATTGAAATCTTTTATAAGTATTCTGTGAGTAGTTTTCCAAGCATTGTGCACCCATCCTATAGTAGGTTCATCAAGGTTGTATTTCCCTAATTTGTTTATGAAAAGGTCATGTGAGAGAGTATCAAAAGCCTTACTCCAGTACAGATATATCACACTGAGTGCCTCCAGCCCTCCTCCAGGTTTGTCACCCTGTCTAAGAAGGATGTTAGTTTGGTTTGACATGATTTGTTATTGACAAATCCATGCAGACTTATGTATCACTTTATTACCTTCAAGGAACTTACAGACTGATTATGGAGAAAATATTTCCAGCTACCAAAGTTAAGCTGACTGGTCTGTAATTCCTTGTGTTGTGCCTATTCCCCTTTCTATAGCTAGGTATTATATTTGTCCTTTTCCAGTGCTGTGGAACCTCTGTGATCCTCTATGGCTGTGTCTAAACTTGCCCCCAACTTCGAAAGCGGGGGCATGGTCATCATGGTGATGGGAGATTACTAACGAAGGGCTGTGGTGAATAAGCAGCATTTCATTAGGCAAATTCTCCCCTGTGGCAACTTCAGAGTGTCAAACTTCAAAGTGTCTGCACATGCTGTGTAGCCACAGGCAGACTTCGAAGTGCCTGCACTACTTCGAAGTGCCTTTATGCAAGTACATTTTGAAGTGGCCGCAGCTACACAGCATGCCGGCATTTCGAAGTTTGACACTTCAAAGTTGCTGCAGGGGAGAATTTGTCTAATGAAGTGTGGTATATGCATCGTAGTGCTTCATTAGTAATCTCCCATCACCCTGATTACCACGCCCCCTTCAAAGAAGGGGGCAAGTGTAGACGTAGCCTATGAGTTCCCAAAGATAATTGATAATGGCTCAAAGATCTCTTCTGACAGTTCCTTAAGTATTCTGGGATTTCGACTGTCATGTGAAGACATCTAACCTGTCAAAGTAATTCTTAACTCTTTCAGCCTTAGGTCCTGCCTCATTTACACCGATGTTCACTGTGTTAGTTGTCTGATCACTACCCTTCCTTTTTGGTGACAGCTGAAACAAAATAGGCATTTAACAGTTCAGCCATTGCTGCATTTTCTGTTATTGTCTTTTCCTCTGCATTGAATACTGCACCTGCTCTGTCTGGGGCCTCCTGCTTGCTTCTATAATATGCTTCTATAATATTTGTAAAATGTGTTCTTGTTGCTCTTTATATCCCTAGATATTTTAATCTCTTATGTGCCTTGGGCTTTCTAATTTTATCCCAGCATGCTTCTGTTCTATTTTTTGTATTCATCCTCCAAAATGTGACCTACTTTCCACTTTTTGTAGGCCTGTTTTTGAGTTTCAAGTCACTGAGAATCTCCTAATTATGCTAAGGTGCTCTTTTAGCTTACCTGTATCTTTCCTGTCCATTGGGATTGTTTGCCCTTGTGCCCTTAATAAGATCTCTTTAAGAACTGCCAACTTTCCAGAACTCTTTATTTCTCTCTTTTAGTCTTTCTTCTACGGAATCTTATCTTCCAGTTCTCTGACTTAGCTAAAGCCTCCCTTTACATCAGTTGTCTTTATTCTGCTCTTTTGTCTCCTGTCATAGCTCAAAATCATGACCCCCATCATTTCAGGATTATTTTCACACAAGCTACTTTACACCTTCACATTCTCATCCAGTTCCTCCTTATCTGTCAGAATCAAATCTAGAACAGCCTCTGCCCTAGACACTTTCTCCACCTTCTGTAATAAAAAGTTGTCTTCAAGCATTCCAAGAATGTGTTGGAAAATCTCTGGCTCGCTATATTATTTTCTCTCCTCAAAACTCTCCTTTGTCATGATAATTACATAAAACTTGACAATAGCTAGGCTGATAGCCATGCATTGTCTCACTTTCCCCCTTATACAGCCCCATTTATCTCCATCAGTCTTTAGTCTCTTGTCTTATACTTAGATTGTAAGCTGTCTGGGGTAGGGACTGTATTTTTGTTCCTTGTTTGTATAGCACTCAGCACAGAGTCTCTGCCTTGACTAGTGTTTCAAGGCATTGTGATAATACAGATAGAAAATAATAATGTTCCCAGACAATGAGAGTTGCAGAGCTGGTGCTTGGGTCAGGGACAGTACACAGAGCCTTTGTGGACGTCTCTCTAGCTGGGAGCTGGATGTGCCAGCCACTTCCAGGAGCTGTGCAGAGCCGGGCTGCCCAGGAAGGGAGAGTGCTAGTCCTGCTGTGCCAGCAGCACTGCCAATTAGACTTTTAATGGCCCAATCAGCGACGCTGAGCAGAGCTGCACTCAGCTTACCCACCACACAGGTGGGGACACTTCCGTGGCTGGACAAACTTCTTGGCTGATAGCCCATTCCCTGGAAAGGGGCGGGGGGCCTGCAGTGGTAAGCTCCTTTCCCAAGGCACCACAGATCACATCTGTGGCATGGCCCACTGTGCAGGGCACACATGCCACCACTCCCAGGGCACCCCTGGCCCTCAGCCAGGGATAGGAGCTGCTGCCCACAGTGGGGTTGGTGGCACGGCCCTCAGGGCTGGGGTGCGGGACTGATGTACCATCTCTCTTTCTCCTTCCATCCTTACAGCTGCACCATCCAAAAGCCAGGTGAGCCCCACCTCACCTCCAGAGCCAGCCAGCTCCATCCATGGCACCAGGCCAGGAAGCCCAGGACAGGCAGAAGAGAGGGCTGGGACACCTCCACCACTGGTGCCTGGTTGGGCCAGTGCCTGGAGGCCACATCACCACACCTGGGATGCCACCACCACGTACATGGCCACCTTCTGCTGCCAAAATGAACTAGCAGAGCAGCTTCTCTGCCTCAATGAGGTGGCCCTTACCTGGTGGTGGGAGGCTTGGGCCAAGCTGATCAGCAACATGCACACCAGCAGCGGGGCCCTCAGGGAACAGCCATCCCAGCCTGCCACCCCTGGAACCCCCCTGCTGCCCCTGCTACCCTGCTCCTGCCCAAGCTCGCCTGTTGGGATTTGCCCATGGCACCGCCTCCCAGTCCCCCACTTCCCAGTCCTCTCCCGGTCCTCCCAACCCCTAGTCCCCCAATTTCCCTCCCTGCCAACCATGAGCCCACTGCACCCCTCCCACAGCCCTACCTCCCCGTAATCCCAGCCCCATCCTAGCTCCAACAGGGATGCCAGACCCAGGGCAGTAGGGGCTCCCATGCTCACCCTAACTCATGGCCCCCCACTCCTCTCAGAGGATTAATGGGCCTCATCCCCTGTCCCAAGTCTCCCCACAATGTATGTAGCTCCCCTCGGTTGGGCTGTTTATCATGTTGCAGAAGGTTTAGTTTGTTTAAGTATATGGTTTATTTTTTCACCACCCCTGTGTCTCTCATTACTGGAGGGTGTGAGAGGTGGATGGGCAGGTGGGGTCAGGGTGGGGGGAGAGGTGAGGGGTGGATGGGTGAGAGGGATCATGGTGGGGACAGATGGGATTGCAGGCCAGAGGGACCTGCAGGGGGTGCCCAGGGGAGGGTCACTGGGGCCTGTGGACAAAGCTCTCCTGGAGGGCCTCCCAGATCCACAGCCCATCACAGTGGGCCTGGTGGTCGGGGCCTGTGCCTGGCTGCTCATACCCAGGGCCAGCCTTGGCCATTCACCCCGGAAGGAAGGTCTCCTCCTTGGCCTCCACGACATTGTGGAGGGCACATCGCGCCCCCACACATTGTTTGCCCAAAGTCCAGGCATGGGAGAAGACTATTGAACAGCTCTTGGGTGGGATCTAGGTGGCCCAGTGTACAGACGAATGAGCCACAGCTACAAGGGGCAGGGCAGGTTGCCCCCCATGCGCAGAGGCATGGTGACATCCCTGACCACAAGCGCCTGCTGGGGGATGTAGGTCTCCACCTCCATCCCCTGGCTGAGGCTGGAGTTGTGGGAGACCTGCACGTTGTGGGCCCAGCCTGACCAGCCCACACAGCTGTCCATGAGTCGTCCCCTGTGGTTCACCACGGCCTGCAGAATGAGCAAGCAGCAGTCCTTCCAGGTGACGTAGCGTGGCCACACTATGGTCTGGGGCACGGACAGCAATATATGTGCCATCAATGGCACCGGAGCAGCGTGGGAAGCTGAGGGTGGCAAACCCGGCTACAGTGGCACCCAGGTCCCGAGCAGAAATTCTGGAGCCACCGTATTTCGTCCTGCTCACCCATCACCAGCCAGTCCTACCAGTTGGAACTGGCTGGGGAGCTCCAGAGGTGCCTGATCACCCAGTGGAGAAGCACAGCTGAGGCCATGGTGGGTTGGGGTCTTCGGTGCTGGTGGTGGGTCTGTCCCACCGGTGTTGCTGGAGGGCAGCTGAGGTGACAGTGGCTGGCAGCCAGACCAGAGCCTGGATGCAGTGCTGGAGCTGCTGTGGGGCCATGGCTGTGACCTAGCAGCTTGTGGTCCCTTCACTGGCTTTGCGTCTCTTTGGTCAGCTCAGCGGGCCTCAGAGTGTGAAAAGAGCGGCTGCTTGGGAGGAGCACTGTAAGGGAGCACGTGACTGGGGCTTCTGGAAGGGCTTGCCAGTCAAACAACCCCATCCATGGCGTTTTCTGCCCCCTTCTTTTGAAGGAGGAGATGGGCCTGTACGGCAACTCCCTTTCAAAAGAGCGGGTCGATCTTTTGATTCAATTTTTGTGTGTGGTTGTGCTCTTTGAAAGGAAGTTTTTGGAAGATCTCTTCCAAAAGTGCTTCTTTAAAAGGACTACTGTAGTGTAAACATCACCTTCGAGTTTCTCCTTCAGGCAAAGGAGGGAAGGAATTTGGTGTGATGGCCGTCCTTTATAATTTGTGAGAAGATGAGAGATTATAGTAATGAGGGCCATATAAGTAGCCGGATAAATTGGTCTATCATCCAGAGAACAATCTATATTCACTTTTGTTCTTTTCCCCAAAATGTGAGGAGGCTGCTGTGAACCACCAAGTATGCCATGCTGTGTGTGTTTTACATAAATAGACTTCTCCCCTGAGACGTCTGGGGCCAAGGTAGGGCGACCATATCTCCCTGTCCCAAATAAGGAGACAGGGAGATAATGTGGGGAGGGGCAGCTCCTCCTAGCTGCACTAAGCCCAAGGAAGCCGGGAAGGAGGCAGCAGCCGCCAGGCCCTTCCTGAGCCCCAGGGAAGCAGCAGCTGCAGGCACTCTCTGGGAGTCCTGGGGAAGAAGCAGCCAACAGTGTGTAGCGGCGGCCACCCATACTCCCCAGGCTTCCCCAAAGCTTGGGGAAGTGACCTAGTGCTCTCCAGTCAGCGACTGCTGGTGGAAAAGGCCAAGCAGGGGCGCCAATACAGGACAATTAGGCCCTTTTAACAAATAAGTAGGGATGCCTGTTTGGCATCCCAGATATAGGACCATCCCACCAATTACAGGACAGATAGTCACCCTAGGCTAAGGGGTTTCGACAGGACCAGAAATCACAGAATGGCCTGTCTGGTAGCATGTCATCCCAATCAGGTAGTACAGAAATAAGGCAAAAACGGTAGGGGGCAAATAGCCTGGCCTTCTGCCAAGATATTCGAGTTCGTCTTGCTTTGAATTGAGAGGAGATGTTTGATTTTATTCACATGTTTTTGCCTGTCCTTAGAAAGGCAATAGCCCAGTTTTCTTTGTGAATCTAGGATACAGCCTCTGGGAAATAAAGAGCTTCTCCGTGTTTAACATCATTTTAGTTCTGATTTGCGTTTCAGAAACCAGTGTAAGGGGAAGAATACGGCTGCTTTATTAAAATGCATCAGGTGTTCCAGCTGATTTTTAAAATGTTGGTCACGGTCTCAGGGAGCCTAAAAATAAACCATATCAATTGCATTCCCAGGCAATTGCTGCAGAGTCACCTCTAAATCTGGTACAGACAATTGTTAGCATTAAATGTATATTACTTGCACTGATATTGACTTTTTAATGTCCCATCTGGCCTGATTCCTGCTCATCTTTCAAGGGCAAGAGCAATTATACCACACTATATAGGGACCAATCTCACCCCACTGCTCCAAGCTCATTCAGGCATAACACATGGGTTGGAGGTGTGACACACTCAGGCCAAGATGGTGTTTCGAACCATAGGAAATAATCTTCCTTCCCTTAGCCCATGGAGAATCAGCAAAGCTGCTTTTCAGCGGCTGCTGCTGTAGTCCATTTCTGCTCCCTTATTACTGCTTTGTTGGGACACTTTTTAGACATTGATCCACCAGACTCCAGCCCTGCTCCTGCCTGCTCGGTTGAAGCCCACAGCATGTGTGACTGGGGGAAAGCACTGAAGAACTCAACTCTGCAGTATGGCCCTATTGGCCCCATGGCAACAACACAGCAATGGGTCCACAGCACTTCACCACCTTACCGGCTAATACAGAGGGTGCTAGACTGGCCACACCTTTGGACCGGTTGACTGCAGCCAGTGATATGACTATTAATCCTGACCCTTCATATGTTCTGCGACTGATGCCCTCAGTTGTCACCTTTCCCTTGGGGCTGGACTGGCAGCAAGCTGTTACCTTGGGTAGAGAGGCAAGTGCGTCTGATTCCCCAGAAGCAGGGTAGAGACCAGACTGTGATTCAGAGTCACAATCCACCTCTATTTCCCCTTTCTCTGGAAGGAAGGGTTTCCAGCTCCTGACGCATTATACTTCTGCACCAGTTCAGAAGACTGGAGGGAACCAATCTTCTGATGCTTCTGCCTGACCACTTCCCATCCTTGTGCACAAGACAGCCCCTCACTGGCTGCTCTGCCCACTACATTACCTTGGAAAGCTGTGTACTTGCCTGCAAAGTTTGGGAGCTCTCTGAACTAGAGACTGCTGAAGTCTTTTTTCATTTTGGGACTATAAGTGTATGAATAACCCAGATAACTCAATGCTCAGGGCTTCAGACACACGACTCTTATGGAAGCTAATTGGTCATCATTGCGTGCAGGGCTCGGGAAGCCACTTTGGTAGAAAATTCATCTCTTTCTGAAGAAAATGAGACCTACAGAAGTGGTGATCCTGGAGTAATAGCGCAAAGATAAAGAGCTTTCTAGCTGCATTAGCATTTGTTTCCACTTTGTAATACACAACAAGCCAGAGATGACAAGTTGCCGTTACATGGAGTCTAACAAGTACAGATATTAATGGGACTGACACTTTTCATTCCCCTTCAGGTGAAGGGAGACTTTCACATTTGAAATTTCCTTAAAGCTCCTAACTTCACACAGCCCAGATGGCTGCAGAAGTGGCAGCAGAGGTCATTAGTAGTTGTACTGACACCACAGTTGAATACAATGAAGAACAATGCTGAACTGTGCTGTATAAAAAGTTATGAGGCTATACATGAAAAACAGAAGTCAGGGAAATTTAACAGTGGGATTCAAATCTTAATATAGATTCCATTTAATGGCTTTTGTTTCATTACTATTATTGTTGCTGATGACGACGATGTGGCAACTGAGGTGCCAATTAAGATCAGGGCCCCACTGTGGTAAGTACTGTACAAACAAACAATAAAAAAATCATTCCTGTTCTGAAAAGCTTACTGTCAGAATAGATGAGATGGACAATGGCGGGAAGGGAAAAACCACAGGTTTGGCTCTTATTTATGCCAGAGCAGCTTTATTTAACAGAATAAAGGTGCCTTAAATTGGCAATAAAGCATGTTTATGTTTACTCTAAGGTTCTGTTGCTTAACGGAGCTTAGTGACCTTGATATAAATGAAAATCAAGCACTAGTTTAAAGTAATTAATTATAAGTAAAAGAATAACCAGAGTAGTGTGGCAGTACAAGTGGCTTTCTCACATATGCAGTTAGGATCTGATCCAACGCCAATCAACGTCGGTGAAAGCCTTTCCATTTACTTTAATAGGAGGTGGATCAAATACTTAAAGGGAAGGCATCGCACAGAGAAGACAAAGGAATAAAACAGAGCTGAGACGATGAAAGATAGGTAAATATACATAGTACACTATCTTACTGTATCGTATTTATTTTTAATCAGTTCATCCCCCTTTATTTTGATATATACCTTGAGGACCTACAGCGAAACCTAACTGCATTTATATAAATTTACAACTACAAAAGAAAAATCCCTGAGGCCCAATTCAGCAAAGCACTTGAGCATGTGTTTTAGTATTAAACATACTTAAATTCCATTGGCTTAGGTTGGATTAGGGCTGGTCTACAGAACTGCTGAAATTGATGTCGTTTACATCACTCAGGGGTGATAAAACGCCTCCTCCTGCCCCACAAGTGGTATAAGTTACATCAGCTTAAAGCAGTCTCTGTTCTGCACTATGCTGGCAGGAGATAGTCTCCCACCAAATGCCTTCCACCTCCCACGGAGGTGGGGTACTTATGCCGATGGGAGACATAGCATAGCTTCACCCAGCACGCTACAGAGCCTTGAGCATATACTTAAGTGCTTTGCTAAGTGAGTGCCTGTGTCATCTAAGCTGCAGCAGACCAGGCCAAGATAGTGGATCATGAGAACTGAATTCCAGAGATGAGGTGATATTTCTTCATATTATGCAATGCTTAATCCAATAAAGGCAACCATTGCATTCCGTGTCTCTTAATACTTTTATTCTTGTCAATCACCTTTCCCTCTTTTATTTTCAAATAAATGAAAGATTACAGGATAAAGTCCTCCATTATCCATTAAACATGTATGGCACAAGAAATACCAACCTGTCACACCAGAATATCTCAATCCTGACCTAAAGGAGAACCTCTAGGAGTGAGAGGAGAGTCCAGACTCACATTAGCCCCTTAGTTTGTGCTCAGACAACAAAAAGTACCAATTTAGTATCAGCCGTTTTGATGGCAAATGATGCATATAGTCTCATTTATTTTAATGTCATTACTGAACAACTAGTAAAATGTACATGAGTAAGGGGGACAATGCTGCAGTTTCATTATATTTCTCATGAAAACTAAGAGTTAATAAGTTATAAGAAGAAATATATTGCAAAACCTTGATTAGATATTGTCACAGGTCAGTTCGGGTGCCCCCTATGACCACCGCAGGGATGCTGTGAAGGGAACCAAAGTCTCTGGAGGCTGAATGAAGTCCAATCGTTGCCTCAATCTCCAGATCCCCAGGCTCACCTCTAAGGATACAGAATTCCTATTGGCATCCCCACTTCTGAGAGCTGGAAATGCTGTCCAGCCCCTCAGCACAGACAACGGCATTCAGACCTTCCCATTGCTTATACACACCCACAACCAGAATGCCTCCCTAAAAGTGTGATGTTTCTCACTTATCCTTTAACGCCTTCTGGAGGTACGTTACCTTATTTTACACCAGAAATCACCCCACGGGTACACTGATATGTGTTTTATTAAATGCCACTATTAGATGGAGAGAAAAGGGTGAACTAGCTTTCAAGCACACACCCACACACCCTCCTGTGCTCATACACTTACACAGACAAATTCACGCAGAGGAGAGTTGCATAGGAACAGCAGAAGGAGCTGAGGCATAGTGGGTCCTGTGTGTCTGGATTTGATCATGAATCCAGGGTAGTGAGCTGACTGTATGACACCCTCGTCAGCTTGATCTCTTTGTCAGCTTAGTACCCTGGAGCGGTCAGCACCATCCATCCTGTGGCGAAGGGAAGGGGGCCAGGGCCTGCTGTTCCCCCCCGCCACACACAGCTGAGATTCAGTGCTGGAGAGTGATGATGGTAAGAAGGCGGCATGGGAAAAGCGCTCCTAGAGCCTTGCCCCATCTTTTATAAGCTTCAGTTCAGTCCCAGTGCCCCAGGATGCTATATGACCATGAGTCATCACCACCGGCCCATGATTCTGCCTGACCAGGAGTCATCAGCCAACAGCAGATGGGACTCCAGTCCTCCAGCCTCTTTCTCTTGCAGGGCTCAGCTCCCATCACTCTCTGGCCACCAAAGTGCCAATGGCAGCCTGCCATCCAGACAGGCTGGCCCTAGGGACTGATCCCATTACACACACAAACACACACACACGCTGACACCTTCCTGACTCACCCAATGGAAAGCTCATTTCAGAAAGAAAGACATTTCTTTTACAAAAGGAACGGCCAGGACTTCTTACAGACTTACGGTATTTATAAGAAATTTCTTCCTAACTTACAAGCTCAATGTAGACCCAGCAGGTGCTACAAAACAAAGCTCACAAAACCAAACACAACCACAAAGAATAAAGCTGCTGTTACCAAGCTAACAGAAAAGCCACAGGACTCAAAACCAGCAATGACAGAAAGTCACAAAACTCACATCTGCTCTGTACTGGAGCCAGTGGAGGGCTCTATACAACAGTATGCAATAGTTGTGAAGCATTTAATGAGACATTTTGCACAAGTCTAACTTACTGTTGCCATTCACTTAATCATGTAAAGCAGGGGTTGGCAACCCCGGCATGCATGCCATTTTGAGTGGCTCACCAGCTGGAGCTCAGGCCTCCCCGTCCCGCCGATACAGCAGGGGAGGGGGCCAGCGTGTGTGCCTGGGATCAGAGTCCCACACACAGGGGCCCTGCAGCAGCGCAGGGCTGGGGCCAGAGCCCCAGCCACTGGAGCCACTGTGGAAAGACCAGAATATGAGCTGCCCTGTAAGGGGGAGAAAAAGAACCCCTCTGCCTGCCATCTCCCCTGCTCTGGTGAAGGGGACTGACCCCTTTGTCCCCCACCTCTGCCATCTACCCTCCCTCTTCTGAGGACTGGGACTGAGCCCCTCTAACCCCCCCTCCCCAGTTCTGCCACCTGTCCGTACCTCCCCTAGGGACAGAGACTGAACCCCTCTGCCCCTCCCAGCTCTGCCATCTGCCTCCCAGTTCCCAGGGACGGGTACTGAGCCCCTTTGAGTGCCCACCTCTGTCATCTTCCTATACCTACTTCAGGGATGCGGACCAAGCCCCTCTGCCCCCTCATGCCTGCCATCTGCCCCCCTCCCAGGAAAGGGATTGAGTCCCTCTGCCCCCAACTTGCCATCTGCCCCAGGGCAGGGATTTTTAGTTCATCTTCTGCCCACTGTCTGGGATGGGGGCCAAGTCCTCTTGCTTTCCATTTCTGCCCTGTCTTGCTACCTTGCCAATCACTGCCACCATCGTTCGGGCAGGCAGTTAATTCCAGCAAGGTGTTTGGAGGTCCTGCTTCCCCAGGGCTGCCCAGTTCCGCCCACTCAGCTCGCTTGCCCCCACCATGGGCCAGCCCCACTTCTGCACATGTGGGCTCTCCATCCTGCCACCAGCCACAGCTAAACAGGAAAGCTCTGCATCTTAATTTATTTATTTATGAAGCTGTTGTAAGTAGAAAGATTAGCAACTTTAAAAAAATATCACCGGCACTCAGACTGTACATAGAGGTTAAAAGGTCAAATTTCGGCACTCTGCCTCAGAATGGTTGCTGACACCTGGGGTGCGTCTACACTTGCATTCCTCTTTTGAAAGAGACATGCAAATGAGGTAAATTGGAAATGCAAACAAGGCATACACTTGCATATTTGGAACCTCGTTTGCATATTCTAATTTCGAAAGAGCGTCTTTCAAAAGAAGAAAGCCAGTGGAGATGCTGCTGTTTCGAAAGTAAACCCCATCTTCAAAGAATCCTTCTTCCCATTAAATAAAGAATATGCAAATGAGGCACTGAATATGCAAATGTATACCTCATTGCATTTTTCAACTTGCCTCATTTGCAGACCTCTTTCGAAAGAGGAATGCAAGTGTAGACACACCCCTGATGTATAGCATAAATGCATACAACTCATATGGAACCTAAACACCCTAAATGCAGTGTTCCTGTCTAACTCACCTTTTTCAGATTATAAGTGGAATTAAAGTAGGCCCATGACTCACTGAAGTAGGAAAAACAATAACAGCAAATGTAGAAATGGCAGAGGTGTTTAATCACGTCTTTGTTTCAGGTTTCACGATCGTGAATGCCAGTGAAAATAAAGTAGGTTTAGAAGGTAAACAGGAAAAGAGTAAGTTAAACATTACTTAGATAAATTAGATTATAATCTAAAGAAGTGGGTTTTACCTGCAAAAGCTCATGACCTATTACATTTTCTAGTCTCTAAGGTGCCACAAGACTACTTGTTATTTGTGAAATTCCATAATATCAGCCAGAATGGATAAAGTGTATGAAAAGATTCCCAGATTGTCACAGATGCATTTTGCCTTTTGAAAATCCAGAGTAAGAGCCCTGCAACAGAGCACGCTGCCTTTTAATACTGAGTCAATCCAGCACTACTAAGGGCAATGGAATTCTGTAATGCAAAGCCCAAATCAGGTGTACAAAAGCCTCCATCTAAGGACAACTCAGTTTGTGCTAAGGAGGACCAGCCAGCCTGTAGCTGCCCCTGCACAGGCTCACAAATACTTTACCTGCAGGGCACTGATATTCAGACAGACAAAACAGTGCTTTGCATTTGAAATCTATCAATAAAGTATTCTCTACTTTTTCTTACACTGCTCTGAACAGGAAATGCCAGCCAGTGCCATGGGGATTTCTGGCTGGCTTGATCTATGCTATGTAAATTTTTTTCCAGTGAAGGTGGCTTCACATTCTCTGTTTTGATGCCTCTGAGAGTGCTGAGCTCCCCTTGTCTTATACATTTGCTCCTGTCTGTGATCATTCTATTTGTAGCAGAGGAGCCTGAAAACCTGCTTCATTTTTAATGGGATTTGTGGATACAATCTTCTAGGCACTTAGCAAGGCTCTTAGACATTGACCCTGGAAAGTCATCTGGCATCTGATACCCCAGCCACACTCTTCCCATGCCACCGAGGGTCACACTTCTCAGAATGTTAGCTGTAGGATCTAGGGAGGGTTTATTCCCTGTAGGCCTCTATCTAGCTTTAGGACTGGGAGGGGAACTTTCCACTATCTCCATTGCCTGTCATACTTCCCGGAAACGTTTTCGCTTTGTTTCAAAGTTAGATTTCTGTTTCTGATGTCAATGTGAAAAGGCTCAGGAAAGCCTGGATTTCACCAATGTGATTTTTCAGCCTATTGAGGCCAAATGAGAATGGGAAGGAGAGGAGAGTGGAGGAATGACAGCTTTGGAGCTGTGGCCTAAGAGGAACTCAGCATACTGATTTGCACAGGTCACTGAAGCTTCAGAAACTTCAGTTTATGGGCACTGACTACAAGCCACACACTGGTCTATGTCATCTGAAAAAAAAAAGTAAAGTTGACTCCCCTGTTCTGAGCAAAGGCACTGAGACTGAAGACACCTGACTAATTCCTATAGGACAGTGGCTCTCCAAGTCGAAGCACATTACGTATTCATACAGAGACTGAAAGTTAAAAAGGAGGAATACAAAAAAATAAAAGCACGCAGGGCAAAATTAGAAAGGCCAAGGCACAAAATGAGCTTGAGTTAGCTAGAGGCAAAGACCACACTTACTCTAACAAGTTTTGCCAACAAAATCCCAGTGCTGTCAACAAGACTGGTGGAACGTCCAAATACAATATGCATTTGTCTGCAGTTCTGCCTCTTAGGTATGAGGCATAACATTGTTGTCGACAGAATCTGTCGACAAAAAAGCATTGTGGACTCTCTGCAGGGGACCTTCTCTTGACAGACAGGGCACCCAGAACAGGGCATCCAGAAGTCTGCTGTGCTTCCATATTCCTATTTTGTTCAGACAGCAGCCAGGCAGCCTGGCTGCTCTGTCAACAGAGCCTAGCGCTCTTCCAATTGGCTTTTGTGTGTGGCCGCACTTCGTCAACAGAATTTCTGTCAGGCAATCTCTACTGACAGTGACTTCTGATTGCTGTAACGTAACCGTAGCCATAAAGGGTACCAAGAAAATATTCTACAAATATATTAGAAGCCAGACGAAGACCAAGGGTAAGGTGGGCCCTTTACTCAATGAGATGGGTAAAACAAAAGGCTATGACTACACTACACCCCCCTGTTTCAAAAGGGGGATGCTAATGAGACACTTTGGGATATGCTAATGAAGTTCCGTAATGAAAGTGCTGCTTTCAATTGCATGTGGCTCGTCTACATTGGGTCCTTTTCGAAAGGACCCCACACACTTCAAAATCCCCTTATTCCTATAACCAAATAGGAATAAGGGGATTTAGAAGTGTGCGGGGTTCTTTCGAAAAGGACCCCGTGTAGATGAGCTGCACTCAATCAAAAGTGGCACTTACAAAGTGCCGCAGCCACCATTATGCTAATGAGGTGCTGCATATTCATTGCAGCACCTCATTAGCATAGCCCAAAGTGTCTCATTAGCATCCCCCTTTCAAAAGGGGGATGTCTAGTGTAGACACAGCCTAACAGAAAATGTGGAAATGGCAGAGGTGCTTGACGACTTCTTTGCTTCAGTATTCACCATAGTGAGTACCAGAGAAAATGAAGTAGCAGTCAAAAAAGGAAAAGAATAACTTAATTATTGAGACAAATTAGATGTCTTCAAGTCACCAGGGCCTGATGAAATGCATTCTAGAATACTCAAGGAGCTCATTGAGGAGATATCTCAGCCATTAGGTCTTACCTTTGAAAAGTCTTTGAAAGATGGGAGAGATTCCCAGAAGACTGGAAAAGGGTAAGTAGAGTGCCCATATTGAAAAAAGGAAATAAGGACAACCCAGGAAACTACAAAGCAGGCTTCTTATCTTCTGTACCAGAAAAATAGTGGAGCAAATAATTAAATACTTCATTTGCAAACATCTAAAATGTAAGGATAAGAGGATAAGCAATAATCAGCATAGATTTGTAAATAACAAATCATGTCAACCCAATCTGACAGCTTTCTTTGACAGGATAACAAGTCTTGTAGATAAGGTGGAAGTGGTAGATGTGGTGTATTTTGACTTCAGTAAAGCTGCTGAGACTGTTTTGCATCACTGTCTGATAACCAAGTTAAGAAAATGCAACCTAGATCAGCTGTTACAAGGTAGATGAGAAACTGATCAGAAAGAACATCCCCGGAGAGTAGTTATCAATGGTTTATAGTCATGTTGAGGTTTATGGTTCAATGGTTTATAGTCATGCATAAGAAGGGATCAGTTTCAAGACAAGTTCTATTCAATATTTTCATCTATAATTTAGATAATGGCATAGATAGTACACTTGAAAAGTTTGTGGGTGATACCAAGATGAAAGGGGTTGCAAGTGCTGTGAAAGATATGGATTGTAATTCAAAATGATCTGGACAAAATGGAGAAATGGTCTGAGGTAAATAGGATGAAATACAATAAGGTAAAATGCAAAGTACTCCATTTAGGAAGGAGCAATTAGTTGCACCCATACAAAATGGCTAGGGACTCCCTAGGAAGAAGTACTGCAGAAAGGCTTCTAGGGCTCTGTGGTACGGCTAGCCTTGTTCCTGGGCTCCGGGCCTCTGTTCAGTCCACTAGCCCCACAGCCAGGATGCTGTTGTCCTTCTTGAGATACGGGGATCGTGGTCTGCGGGGGGAACCTGGGCCCCACCCACTCATTCTGGATTTCAGCCTAGGGACCCTGTGTGTCTGCTACTGGTGGTGAAGGGCTCCCCTCACCATGGACACCTCAGGTCTTCTCCCTGGGCCTCTTCCCCAGAGGATCCCCCCCACCGTACCTCCTCCAGGTAGTGGCAGCAGCAGTAGCAGCAGCGCATTCCCCCTCCTGGATCGGTTTTCCCTGTGCAATCAGTCTGTTCCAGCCTCTTGCTGAATCTCAGGGCTGCCCAAATAGGGGCCTTCTCCCTTTGCTGCTGAGTATTCCTCCCTTCCTCTGCTGTTTCCAAAAACTTCCCTTGCTTCTCTCCTCTCGCCTTCTATACTCTCCTCAGTCACACTTCCCTGCCACTGGGCAAAGGGGTTTTTAAAGGTAGTCTTAAGTGGGGCCAGCCCCCAACTGACCGAGGGCAGCTCCCTCCCCAACTGCTCCCACTCTGCTAATTTGCCAGCCCTGCTTTTCCCTGTTGTACTCACCCCCCACCAGCCCTATCCTGTCACAGGCTTATAGTGGTCCACAAGCTAAATATGTATCAACAGCATGACATTGTCACAAAAAAGCAAACAACATTCTGGGATCTAGTACAGTAAGCAAGACATAAGATGTAATACTTCAAGTCTATTCTGTACTGATTAGGCCTCAACTGGAGTACTGTGTCCAGTTCTGCACACCATATTTCAGGAAAGATGTGGATGAATTGGAGAAGGTCCAGAGAAGAGCAATGAAAATTATTAACATGATTAAAGGTCTAGAATACAGACTCATGAAAGAAGATTGAAAGAACTGGGTTTGATTAGTCTGGAAAAGAGAAGACTGAGAGGGGAAATAACAACAGGTTTCAAGTACCTGAAAGGTTGTTACAACGAGGGGGGAGAAAAATTATTCTCCTGAACTTTGATGATAGGACAAGAAACAATGGATTTAAATTGCCGCAAGGTAGGTTTAGGTTGGACATTAGGAAAAGCTTCCTAACTATCAGGGTGGTTAACACTGGAATAAATTGCCTAGGGTGGTTGTGGAATTGCCATCATTGGAGATTTTTAAGAGTGGGTTAGACAAATGACTGTCAGAGATCTTCTAGATGGTGCTTGGTCCTGCCCTAAGTGCAGGGGACAAGACTTGATAACCTCTCAAGGTTCCTTCCAGTCCTATGATTCTGTGTGATCTAGTTGTTAAAGAAAGAGTAAGGACCCCCTCTGTGTTTTAACGTTGGCTCACTGTGGATGCCTGGATGAAGTCACCCCATTGGTATTGTTCAGTTTGTTTATAACTGATCTGTAAAAGAGGTGCAGATGGTACAAAATTACTCAGGATAGTTGAACCAAAGCAGACTGTGAAGCGTTACAAAGGGGCCTCATAAAACTGGGTGACTTGGCAAGAAAATTGTAGGTGAAATTCAGTATTGGTAAATGTAAAGTTATGCCCCTATGAAAACATAATCCCTAATATATATACAAAATGAAGAGGTCTAAACTAGCTGTTACAACTCCAGAAAGAGATTTTGGAGTTACCGTGGATAGTTCTCTGAAAATGTATGCTCAATATGCAGCATCAGTCAAAAAAGGTAACAGAATGTTAGGAACCATAAAGGAAGAGATAGATAATTAAGCAGAAAATATCAAATTTCACTAAATAAATCCAAGCAATTCCCACACCTTGAATACCACATGCAGTTCTGGTCACCCAATCTAAGAAAAAATTTATTAGAATTGGAAAAGATACAGAGAAGGGCAACTAAAATGACCAAGGGAGTGGAACAGCTTCCATAAGAAGAAAGATTTAAAAGACTAGGATTTTTCAAATTCAAAACAAGACAACTAAGAGGGGATAAGATAGAGGTCTACAAAACCATGAATATTGTGGAGAATGTGAACAAGAATGTGTGATTTACCCCTTCTCATAATAGAAGAACAAGGAGTCATTCACTGAACTTAATAGACAGCCTAAGACAAATTAACAAGTGTTTTTTTACACAAAGCATTGCCAACCTGTGGAATTCATTGCCAAAGGATGTTGTGAAGGCCAAAGTTGTAACTGGGTTCAAAAAAAGGATAATGTATGTTCATGGAGGACAGGCCAAGATGGTCAGGGAAGCAAACCCATGCTCTGGTTGTCCCTAAATCTCTGACTGTCAGAATCTGGGACTGGACTGGGACTGGACAAAGGGGATGGATCATTCAATAATTGCCCTGTTCTGTTCATTCCTAGTGAAGCATCTGATGTTGGCCACCGTTGGAAGAGAGGATAGTGAGCTAGATGGACTATTGATTTGACCCAGGCTGGCCCTTCTTATGTTCTTCTATCACGCCATGTCTACATTAGCCCAAATCTTTGAAATGGCCATGCAAATGGCTATTTCAAAGATTACTAAGGAGGCACTGAAATACATATTCAGTGCCTCATTAGCATGCCAGCGGCCTCAGCTCTTCGAAATGGCTGCATCTCACTGCCGTGCGGCTCCTCCAGATGGGGGTCCTTTTCAAAAGGACCCCAGGAACTTCAAAATCCCTTTATTCCTATCAGCAGATAGGACAATCCACACAGCAGTGAGATGCAGCAATTTCGAAGAGCTGCAGCTGCCGGCATGCTAATGAGGCACTGAATATGTATTTCAGCACCTCTTTAGTAATCTTTGAAATGGCCATTTGCATGGCCATTTCAAAGATTTGGGCTAGTGCAGACGTAGGCTCAGTGTTGGTGTACAAGGCCCTGTAAGCTCTCTGTGCCTCAAATTGTCCATCCGTATGGGTTATAACAACACCTGCATCATGAGGTGCTACCAAATTCAACTCACAAAAGTCCACATTGTAACAGAATGAAAAGCGGGGGAACATGTGTAAGGAGCTTCTCCATCTTATGCCCATGTAAGGGTCAGTTAAAGTTACAGTCCCTTCATTTGAGGGAATGAGTGGGACTTCTGTGTCTCTACAGGGACAGGAAAGAAGCAGGAAGATAGTATCTGTATAGTCCTGGCATAGCGGGAGATTGAAGAGAAATTATCCCTCCTTGTGCTACAATTCTTCCCTGAGTTCACGCTGGGGCAATGCATCTCCACACCACCGACTGCTTGGGCCAATGCCTAAAATGCACAGTTTTGTCACAAATATTTTGAGATCCTCAGATAAATGATTGCAAATATTTAAACATGAACCTCTGCTCCTGTTGAGGTCATCTGTCACTATTTACCACTCAACTGTCTCCAGCATTAGCTTTCCCTCTGTCACTTTCTTGCTGTTTCTCTTCTTCTACGGGGGCTGGGTGTTTTGCTTCAGATAGCATTTTCCCTGATGCTGACTCACTAGCCAACATATGTTATTGCATGCTGACATAGTGTACACTTGGCTGGGGCTGAATGGGAACTCCTTGCCTGATTTATGGAGGCAATGTAGAATTCTGTCCATGGTTAACATTGCAATCTGTGACTGTCCTGATGAGACAGTCATGAGTTTTATTGCATCTTTGTGTTGAAGTTAAATGGGGAATTACCAAACAGCTGCTAAAGAAGCAATTACAGTGTCATAAACCAAGGTAAGTCATGAAATATGTGCTCTTCTGAGATCACGCTCTTAGGCACATGAAGTTAACTTCAGCAGAGAAGCTACCTCTTGAAGCACCTTTGATCATCAGCATGAGAGACCGGAGAAGGTTTGTGAGACAGCTGAAAATGTAGGGTGGCTGGTTCTCATTTTATCTGAACTGGTTCACCCATTCCTGCTTATAATAAGAAAATAAATCATTGAGCATATACTACAAGAGGCAGAGGATTATTTGAATCAGTTGCTGCAGCAAAAAGCTAGTTAAAATGATTACACTGATGAACAAGCTCAGGCAGCTTTCTTGTAGCTTTTTGCAACAGCCCTATATTGAAGGCATTAAATGAGTTGCAGCAATGCAGATGAAACAAACAGAAACAGTGGGCCAAGGGAAGGAATATAGCAACTCCCCACTTAAGGTCTGCCTGGTTAACATTGTTTCATTATTAGGCTGCTAATCAATTAGAGAACATACTCATTTAAATGTCACACAATGTCCCACTGTGAGGTTATTCCACACCCCACATTCTCACCCCACTCAGCCCACCTGGGATTCCAGACAAGGAGCAGGCAAGCTCCCAACCCAGCTCCCTGGCAGAGTGCCAGGCAGGCAGAAAGGGGCAACCCACCCAGCTTCCAATGTCACTACACCCCTGTCTCAACCAAGCTTCACAATAATTGGTGAGTACAGTATTACATTGCATAAAATTATTTAAAATGTAAGCTGTATATGCACTTAATATCTTTTGTTTGGCAAAAAAACATTTCCCTGGTATCTGGACAGCCCCCCCACCCCACCCCACCATAACATTCATTCTCAAGAGGAAATTGGAGACATTTAACATTGTTTTGCTTAAAGTAGCATATTTCTGGCATGTAATTACAGTGTTAAACAAGTATTTACTGTGACACCTCCTGCATCTCCCACACTGGGCAAGTAAGACTGTTCCCATAGGGGGCTTTCACGGAGCTGAGATACCCCAGTCACCTCTCTTGGCCACTGTGGGATGTGTGGGTCCATGGTTCTGATTCCTCACACTTGTTTGTACACGATGAACCTCTCTTGTCCTTCACCCTCAGCACGTGACCAGCTCCAAACAAGAGAAGCTGCCAGACCACAGAAGGCCAATATGGTCTAGCAACATTACCAACACTTCCACTGCTTACTGGGCTCTTAGCAGACACTTACAGGTAAATTACAGCTAAATAACAGCATAGAACACTGGGAACTGGGACTGGTGGTTGTAAACAAACTTTATGGGACCACAGGAAACTTGCCCACACCCATGATAAGTGTTGTCTGGCTAACTAAAATTGTGCCAGATTACAAATGTTGCCACACAAGAGAATGCCTGACTTGGGGGGATTCAACTTCTAGTGGCATTGGTCCCACATAGCTCACTCTCAAGAGCGTACTAATAGCAACTTTGTCTATGCCTATACAGAGATAAAAAAACCCTGGCTAGCCTAGGTCAGCTGACATAGGTTCACAGGACGTGGATTGTCATCTGGTGGTGACAGTGCTACATAGGCATCTGGGCTCAGGCTGGAGCCTAGGCTCTGGGATCTGTAAGGGGAGAGGGTCCCAGAGCTCGGGGCTCCATCCTGAGCCAAAAGTCATATCCAGCATTTTATAGTACCACAACCTGAACGCCAGCCAACTGATACAGGACAGCCATGACTGTGAACAGGTCTTTTACTCCTGTTAGATTTACTCTTTGAGGACTGTACCATGGGTGGCTTGGTGTAGTTCCTTGCACCTTTCCCCTTTTTTGTGCACTCAAACAAACGCCACCCAAAATAGCACACCTGAATTGCTAAAAACTTCAAAACAGAACCTAGGGAAGATTTCTGCCTAAAAAGAAGCACAAATCTAGAAGAAAAAAAGTTACTGTAACCAAGAGAACAGAAAAGGCATTTGTGGCAGAAAAATCCATGTAATTGGGTTTTCAATCAAGTTAATTCACTCTTGATGCCTGTGTAGCTTGATGACTGCTTGAAAACTGAAATCCCTGCAGTGTTTCCAACTCTCTTTTTTTAATTGTATATCTCATGATTTGGGGTTTCCCCCTTAACCTGATCCCACCTGCTAAGACTTCACCTGGAAATCTCAGCTTTTAAATTTTAAGTCAGTTTTTGAGCCTTCATAGATGAGGAGAAAAAGTTTGAAAACATGACCTTAATTCTGCAGTATTAGATGTCCAATAAAAAGAAGCCAACATATACTGTTTTTATAAATAAAAGAGAGAGGGGATTTCACTCTGTTTTGTCCATTCAGCCTTTGACTGCTTCTAAATATTGCCATCATAAATTCCTGGAAATATCCAGAGGTGAGGTGGTTTTTAAAATGTGCACCGAGAACTAGACTAAGATCATCAACTATTTGCATGGGGGTTTTTAAACAGCAGTCACTGCTGACATGGGCTGGATTGGAAAATGCATTTACCACTCCCTGGAGCCATTAGCTCATCTATGAAGTTGTGCCTGATAGAAATTATATAGAAGAAAATAGAACAAAATTATGTTCTCCCTTAAACCTGCTGCTGGCTATATCACTGAATTTTAATCTGCCAAATTTTAATACCACACATTCATAAATAGCAGGTTCTCAAGAGTAACATTTGTGTCACCTCAATGCTGCTCATGTTTCATTCTCACTAATATACTATATAATTTGTTTCCAGAGCTCCGCACGTGTTCAAAGTTATAGTAAATTAACACAGAAAATGGGATAAAAATAAAAATGTTACTGAGACTGAGGGTTGGTGGGGGGGGGTTTGTTTTGGTTGGTTGGTTTTTGTTTTTTTGAAACTTATGAGTCCTCTTGGGATCTTGTATCTACGCATTTTCTCCTGTTCTGAAAATGACAGCTGGCTGTGGGGAGGCAATGGGGAAAGGGAGCAGGGAAAGGCAGCAGAGGATGAGAAGCATCAGTCAGCACTTTCTAAACTGATTGTTTATTTAGAATTAAATCGGAAGAAGTGAGAAAAGGAGTTCTCTAGTAGGAACAAAATTCTGGAGCAAAGATCAGAAGAAACATTTCTAAATTTGGAATCTGTGGCTTATTCCAGCCAACAAACCTGCATTAAAAGAACATTAAAGTGGAAAATTCTAGTGATCAAAAGTTAGGAAATGCTCACTCAGCCTTAATTTATTTCTTTCTACATATGCATTATGGTACATTCTTTAGTTACATGATTACATACAATTCTTTCCACACAACCACCGCATCATCCACTGAACAGGTAGCTAGCAATTCAATATTTTTTTATGCTCCATAATCATGGTGTGGTCCCAGGTCTTATCTAATACCCTGTGCCCAACACCTGCACTGAATACATCATCTTTCTTATATATTAAAAGCAACCGAAAACAGGGTCTTATAATGGGAGATATCAGGCAACCTTAATGATAGGTGGCACTAGCAGCACAGCCTACAACGAATGGTGGAGGAAAGGGAAACGAGATCTGGGCTGCTATGAGAAGAACAAATCAGCCTGCTTCCCTAACCATTAGAGCCCCCATGAAAAAAAAAAGCTTCATTACACAGGAACTATCCCTGCACAAAGGTGTCACATTGCAGAAAAGGCCTTAAAGAATGACATTGATTCTTTCACAAAAAAATCATCCTTTTCAAAACCTGGAAAAGCACAACTAAAGTTCCATTACAATTAAAACACAGTGGAAAATATGAAAATGCAATTAATCACCCAAGCCTGCCAATATCACAAATAAAATGAAACATGCAAACCACATTGTCAGAGCATTCTGTACAAAATGTAAGGTAGCAGGGACAGGGGTTCTTCAGAGTGGAGGGAACTAGGTTATTATCACTCCAGCCTGCCTTAACTATGAAACAGATTTTCCACAGGGATCAGAATGGGGGGAATAAATTTTACAAAACTACCATGCACACCAAATGCTATGGTCTGATAATATTAATGCAGCAACCACTGAAGTGGATCTGAGTCAGCATTATTCCATTCAAGGCAGTAACCAGTCTGTAATAATTATAATGCAAACAGACTACCTTCATATTCTCTGAAGGAAAAAAGGAAGCTGTCATTTACTCACTCAAAGCAGAGAAGGAGAACTGGCATGAATAAAAGGCTGGCATTTCCTCCATTAGACCCGTGGCTAAAGATAAAAGGATGTAAGAAAATGAAAGAGCTTTCACTCTTCATGTGGCAGAAACTATGCCTTGGGCTTTGCAGCCTCAACACTGCAAAATCTCACCCCTGAACAAACTAGAGAACTAGGGAGATCAAGTTACTGAAGAGGTAGCAGGTATCACACCTTGGTGACTGATCTCCCAGAAGACCAATTTCAAAATACAATCGTCCTGGAATGGCTTGTTTATAGACATAGGTTGTTCAGTACAGTCATAAAAAGGGAGTGCCATGTTCTTCAGCCAATAGGAGATATCGGAAATCTAACTAATAGATTTTGTATATTTTCCTAATTAGACTTGGATAAACTATTGCCAGCTTGCACAGAGACCCAAGTCAAAGTAGTCAACATGAGTTTTCCGTTCAGAAAGCTCAGGCATTGCCAGGGGCTTTAAAACATGGGGTTTCTCCACAGCCATGAAAATGTTTGAGGGAAAGATATTCACCCATTTTAGGGGTGACAATTATTAAGCATAAAAGAAATATATCTGACCATTCCATTTTGTTGCCAGAAATCTGACTTTCAACATAGCTGAGCATTGCATGGTGACAAGTATCAGAGAGGTAGACATGTTAGTCTGTAGCTTTGAGAATAACAAGAAGTCCTGTGGCACCTTATAGACTAACAGATATTTTGGAGCATGAGCTTTCGTAGGCAAAGACCCGCTTCATCAGATACATGAGTGGAGGGGTAGTTTCAGAGAGGTATTTAAAGAGGGGGGTCCCAGTAAAAGGGAGGGCCAGAGCTGACAAGGTCTATTCAGCAAGGTGGAAATGGCCCATTAGCAGAACTACATATCAAAATTGTCAAAAACAAGTCAGATCAGACAGGGGGATATGACCCAATGTCAGAGTCTAAATGGGGAGATATTAACACCCAGGGCAGAGAAGCTACTTTTGTAAAGTGAGAGCCACTCCCAGTCTCTGTTTAATCCTTGGTTAATGGAGTCAAATTTGCAAATAAATTGCAGCTCAGAAGTTTCTCTCTCCATCTGATTTTTGAAATTTCTTTGTTTCAGGACTGCCACCCTTAAATCTGCCACTGAGTGTCCCAGCAGATTGAAGTGTTCCCCCACAAGCTTCTGTACATTACTGTTCCCGATGTCTGATTTATGTCCATTTATTCTTTTACATAGAGACTGTCCAGTTTGGCCAATGTAAATTGCAGTGGGGCATCGCTGGCACATTATGGCATATATTATATAAGTAGATGTACAGGTAAAGGAGCCCCTGATGGTACGGTTGATGTTAGGTTCTGTGGTGATGTCACTGGACTTCTTGTTGTTCTCATAGCTGAGCATGACTCCCACAAGGAATATACACATAGTGTTTCTTTGGACATCTTTCTCTTCACAGCATGACATTCAAAAACGATCCACAGAAGGCTCCTGTCATGAAAGAAGCAGCTGTATCATAAATTGCCAGTTCATAAGAATGTTTTCTTGGTGTGACTCACCTATCAAAGTCTTCACATGCAAGTGCTCAGTAAAGGGGACTAAAAATAACAAAAATCCTACTATGTAAGAAATGTCAGAACCACCTTAATTTGACTCCTTCGAGGATTTTCTTAATAAAGGTGTTGTTCTGTCATAGTTTGATTTTAAATTGGTATATGAGTTAGTACTGCAGGCTAATCGAGCAGGTTTTAGAAGCTCAGTCATACCAAGAACTGTAAATCTCTGTGTGTGATCAATAGCAGACAGCTCAATAAATTAACTCTTTTGAGACAGTTTAGTCACCAACCAGTGAACCTGTCAGGAATAATTGGTCCTTTGTAGTTTTTTCAGTCCTTTGGGGTATTGAATGTAATCAAATCCTACCAAAGTCAGTGGGCCAAATTCTGCTATGTTACACCAGTATAAATCCAGAACAATTCCATTCACCAGCCAAGTTGCCCTACGTATATATTTTTGTAACTAATAGCAAAATTTGGCCCATTGAGACTTGAAGGCATGTAAAACATCACAGGGTTGAACCCTTGAGGAGCCCTGGGGGCTAATGTTGTGTGTTACAGATATGCTTGAAGATACTGGATCTATTCTAGACCAGTACAGAGAATTTACAGTCCAACATTTTACGTTCTGAGCTTCATTTAAACACTGACATTGGACAGCTGGGTAAAATCAGTGTTTTGGCTGCACTCTGGCCTGTCTCAAGATGTGTTATAACAAGGAAAAGGAAAAGCCTAAAAATATGGGATTCACTTACAGTAGACCCCCTCTCAGACCAACATGGTAATACTCTGCATTTGTATTCTGCTACTTCTATTGTGCCTATAGACCATGTATCTTGCTCCTTACATTTATGGGCAATATTCTGAGCCTGCTTTTTGCTTATTGTACCTTTAAAAACACTGAGCTTGGTATATCACTACCCTGCACCTTGTGTAGTCACTTGCAACTGTGTAAAGCGAGTGTAAAATGAGAAGATCCTGTTCCATTGACATTACTTGGAGCTGCGGGTACTCAGTGCTTCTAAAACTCTGGCCCCTGGTGGCCTCTGGCCTGTTGCAAGCATTCAGTGATTTGTATCACCAAAACCCCAGTGGTAATTGACAGCACCAGTCTCAGCAGGGAGGCCCTAAGTATCTTCTGTTCGGCACAGAACATACCCTACACATACGTGCTCTGCAGAATGTGATGAATATTCATATGCATTACTTTGAAGCACAAGACAATATAGTGCTAATGACTCAATAAACACAAGCACCAGAAGAACTGTTGTCCTCTTTATACAAAAGGTGCTGTGTGCCCAAAAGCAATTCAAAATTATATTGATATGTAAACCCATCTGAAAATGATCACCGTAAGCAGATAGCAGTTGCATATTTATCTGTCCTTGTAAAATCACACAGACCATGGATTTATACAAGGATATAATTCTGGCTTCTGAGAATGAGAGAGCTAGCAGGTTTTGATAAAATAGCATGCAAGAATTGGCAGTGACTTAGTTTGCAGGCAGTAACTTAGATTGCATGGAGTGACTTAGTTTGCATGCTTTGCTTTATTTGCTTAGTAATTTGCTGTGTTCTGTTTACCACCTCTTTAACTGCTTAAATACACCTTTTGTAATTAATAAACTTATTCTTTTGTTTACAATATAACCCAGTTTATGTAATTTCTGACAGGGGGCAGGAACTTGTGCATACCTTCCTCCTCATTGAAGGAGAAGTCAAATTTCGTATAATCACGGGTTTGTACTCCAGTGAACCTCTTAAGATGTGTCTTTCCACAGCTGATCTCACTCAGAGGGGGCAGAATAAGCTAACTCAGTATCTCAGCTCATCAAGTGACATCCCCAGGGGTACAACATGGTCAGACTGTTTTGCATAATGTTTTAAATAAATGATGGAGGGTAAATTTTTCAAAAGCTCCTCAGTGAGATTTAGACTTGTAAGTGACTTGAGGCCAGATTTTCAAAGATATTTGCATATAGGCACTGAGTGGAATTTTTCAAAAGCACTTAAACAGGTTAGGCAACTAATTCCTACTGAAATCACCGGCAGTTAGGTACCTAACTGCTTGGCCATCTTTGAAAATCCCATTAGTCATGTAATTGAACCACAGGTCAAAGTTAAGGTTGTGCAATTTACATTTCAGTTCTGTGTTGATGAAAATGATAGCACTATTGAACTGAATTTTTTCATGAGTTACAGAAGTTAGCGTGTTGGTGTGGTTGAGCATCATACTGGCAGTGCACTGTAAGATGGTAACTAGAATTGCTTGAGCATGACTGTTGTCTTAACGTATTATTTTCTTGCTCTCTAGCGGTCATGTTACAAGAAAAAAAATTGTGTTAGTAACCTAAGGTTAAAGTTACCAAAGCTGTTTTTGAAGTGATAATGTAGAATTTATGAAAAAATTCTTAGTGCCAGGTGTTTGATATAAATAGTCTGTCTTCAGGTTGTTAGACTAATAACACATTACTTTCTGTAACTGTCTAACCCTCATTTGATAATAAAGTGGGGATATGTCTCTTCCAATCTTACGATCATGAAACGCTAGGTGGATTAAACTTAATGAAGTAGATTTACTTATAGCTGCTCATTTAACAATATTAAGCTTTGCTTTACCAAGTCCAGGACCTTTGTATGCACAGAGAAGTGATGTGACAGACACTGTGAAAGACACATTGCTGTTCTTATGTTAAAAGGGAATTTCATTGAAGGAGACTGAGACCAGCAACCCACAGCTTCAGACCTAAGTGCCATATCTACACTGGCCCCTCCTTTTCAAAAGGGGTGTGCAAAGGTGGTGGACTGAAAATGCAAATGAGGTGCTAATTTGCATATTTAATATCTTGTTTGCATAATGACAGCCACTCGCCATTCTGAAAGAGCTGCTTTCAAAATGCAAAGCAGCCATATAGATGGGGTTCCTTCAAAAGGAAGCTCCGCTTTCGAAACCACCCTTCATCCCGAAAAAATTAGGAAGAAGGGTGCTTTCGAAAATGGGGCTTCCTTTTGAAGGAACCCCATCTACATGCCCATCTACATGGATGTTTTGCATTTCGAAAGCAGCTCTTCCACAACAGTGAGTGGCTATTGTTATGCAAATTAGTCACCAACTATGCAAGTTGACACCTCATTTGCATTTTCAATCTGCGGCCTTTGCATGCCCCTTTTGAAAGGGAGGGTTCAGTGTAGGTGAAGCCAAGGAATGTATTCCATACTCAACCTGCATACAAAACTCCTGTTAATGTCACTTCAGTACCTGTTCCAAAGCCCAGTGAAGTCAATGAAAAGGCTGCTGCTGATTTGCTCAAACAGCCAGATTCACAAAAGGACTCAGGTGCCACTTTAGGTGCCCAAATACCAGATTTAGATTTAGCTGGCATTTACAAAACCCTCACTCAGCTGCAACCTGTGCCTATAAGCACCTAAATTGTTGCACCAGACATTGCTATTGCATAGGCACCTGTGACTTTGCCTCTGGGTAGTCATATTGCTGCCTCACTTTAGGTGAACATGCACCTAAGCCCCAGTGCTATGCAGGAACCAGGGGAAGATAAGAATCCCTTTGCCTTTCTCACCTGCAGGGATCTGATCCCATAGGCATGTTCACAGAATGCCTACCTCTGCCCAGAACAGCCACCAAGTTGCCAGACCTGGCCTGTGGGAGCCTCTGCCAGGCTCCCTGCTTGCACCGCCCCTGCACACTGCTCAGAGCAGCTCTCCAAACACTGCAAGTGTGGGTGGTGGTGGGGACAGGCTTCACATTCTGCCACCACGCCCAGCACAATTTGCAGCTCTCATTGGCCAGCTTGTGAGCAATGGGAGCTGCCTGTTTACAGGACAGGGATTAGGCAAAGTACCCCTCCCCAGTCCATGCTCTCACCATTGACTTAACCACACGTGGCTGAGTCAGTGCAGGGGCATGGAAGGCAGGGACCCCAAAGGAGGAACTAGCTAGGCTGCTGACTGGGAGCTGCCCAGCTAAGTGTATCCCAGCCAGAACTTGTCTCTTGCACTCCAGCCATTCCCCCAGCCCGAAACCCTCTGCGCCACCGAAACTGACCCATACCTCCTCCCAGACCCTGCACCCCTCTTCAATATCACAAGCCCCTCCCAGACCTTGCATCCAATCCCCTACCCATGTCACAACCCAAATCCCTATGCCTCCTCCTAGTCCACTCTTCCAAGCCACAACCCCTCCCTAGATGCAGCACCCCCCTCCTACACCACTCCTCCAGGCCTCAACCACTTCCAAGAGCCTGCACCCCCTCTTACACCCCTCCTCCAGGTCAGAATTCTCTCCTGTACCTACACCCCCTCCGACCCAAACTCCCTCCCAGATCCCACACCCCCTCCTGTACCCCAATGCCTTACCCCAAGCTCCCTTCTACAGCCAACCTCTGTCCAAGACCCCACACCTCCTCCATTAATATCATGGAAGAATGCAGCCCTTGACCACTCATCAAATTCTTGGATTAGCCTACATCAAAAACTACTGGCCACCCCTGAGCTAGGGCGTGGCAGAGGACTTCCCTCACAACACTTCAGCTTGGTGGTTAGGCTACTCACTTGTTCATGTGCAGTGTGTGAACAGCCTCTGTGGGGAGGCTAGGTCCCTGCCTCACCCCTTCTACCCCAATGCCAGAGGAGCCCTGAACCTCCCACTACAGGCAGAGGAGGCCCAGCTGGCCCACCCTATAAGCCCTACATCCTGACCTGCCCAAAAAAACCCTAAGTCTGGTCCAGTCTATGCAGCCTGCCCCTGCCCCACCTGCCTCACCCACACTGCCTGGAAAAGCTATAAGCCCCACTGCAGACCCAGCCTCAGAGAAAGGAGCATTAGCAGAAGTTAAGCCTTCTCCAGACTCCATTCCGTACCACCCTTGCACTTGGGATATGGAAGACCTCCAATTCATGTTCCCCTTCACCTCCACCTGAGGGGGACAAGGATCTGTCAGCTTTCAGGTGCATTCTCTGGCCACTGGGCTATGGGATATTCTGACAAGGATTCCCTCAATCTCTCCCTCTGAAGCTGTTCCACTGTGTATAAATAGTTACAGCTTTGTGAACAGGGAGACTCCCGAGTCTACCACCTCGCAGATGGGTGCCCTAACCCCCGGGCTATAGCATTATTCTCACTCTCTTTCTGGCCCAGTTAATATTTAAGTATTTATTGATCCAAAGTGGAACAGCTTTCACAGGGAAGCTGAGGGAGACCTGCATCCGACTAGCCTAGAGCTCAATGGCTGGGGAAATCACCTGAATGGTGGCAGAGTCCCCGTTCAAGCCTCTTTGCATCAGGCTGGGACAGGGAGGACTTGAAGCAGTGATCTCCCACACCCCAGGTGAATACTGTTGCTCACAGGTAGTTCTGAGGTGGTGGCTTCAGTGACTGCTTGCAAGATGGAGAAATACCTGAAGAGGACTAACTGCTGATAATCCTGAGCAGAGAGAGCTTCTTCCCTCTAGCCTGGACTTGGACAAGGGCAGGGTTTAGGACACGCCCTTCTCCTTCACATCTTCCATTGGCTAGCGCAGGTGTTTCAGAATAGGATTCAAAATGACCAGCATGCTATCTGCCTCTATTCATTATAGGAAGCCTGAGCACCTAACTCAGGTTTCGTCAATCCCGGTGGCTTGCAAATCTCAGTGGCCATGTCTACGCTACCATGAAATTCCGGAAGATCTTCTTTCGACAGTGCATCGCCATGCACAAAAAAGCAGATCAAAAGAGCAATCTGCTCTTTTGAAAAAGAACATCCACACAGCCCCCAACTCTTTCATAAGAATGGGCCAGGGATCAAAAAAATCCAGCACCCTGAGGACTGCTCTTTCAAGAGAAGGGCCCCCAGCGCATCTACACATGCTTTTCTCCAGAAGAATCTTTCAGAAAAAGGTGCTCTTCCTCACTTGGGAGAGGAAGAGGGCCTCCAGACGAAACACTGCATTCTTTCAAAAGGAATTTGAAAGAGTGCACTTTGAGTGTGGATGCTCAGCTTGTTCTTTCAGAAGAGGGCCTGATTTTCCAAAAGGACTTGCTAGTGTAGACACAGACGGTGAAGCTGGGCAATGCAATGCGGAGCATCACCCTGTCTACATCTCTTTGTGAATTTAATCTTTTCACATTGTAGGCCCTGGTTCAGCAAAGTCTTCACCCATTAAACTAAATGGGAGCTCATGCCTAGTCCCATGGATGCCCCTCTATCTTTCACACCTGCAAGGGCCAGATCCCATAGTCCTGGAGCTGTTGGGGCATATACTTAGACTCATACTTAAATATCTTGCTGAAATGAGTCCTAATTCTAATTAACTAATCATGCTGGTTAGGTCTTATGCAAATAAATAGTCCCACTGAGGTAAGTGGGATCCTTTTTTTTTCTTTCCTAACTACCAGAATAAAGGTTAAAGAATGGGGACCTTACTGAGATGCTCACACATATCCAACACTAAAAAAACGTATGGTGGAATCCAAAGCACATTGAAGTCAGTGAAAATCCTTCCATTAATTCCAGGAGGATTTAGTTAGGCCCAGGAAAAATGTCACCTATGATACTAGCTTTTTTGTATACCTTAATCAGTTGTTGCTAGCAATGTTAATATAAACAAGAGTGTAGATTCAGATAAATACCTAAGCCAGCTCTTGAAAGTTCAAAAATGCCTTTTCACAGGTTTGATTGTTGAATGCAAAAGGGATCCAAGACATCGTACCACTAAAACTTTTATACATCCATAACCTTCGGAGCCTGCTGAAGAATCCATAAAATGATAAATACCAAGTTAATATGGCATTTGCATACTTAAATAGACATGTAGGGATACCACATTTATTTTAACAGGGTGATTTTGAATTCACTTGCACCACTGTAAATCACAAATAATTTCACTGAAACTGATGGATTTATACCAGGGTATGAGATCAGACCATGTCCATTTATTACTCAGTTACATTATCTGGAAACATCTTTCAAACAAATATTAAACTGGATACATTGTTCTGCCACTATACAAAGAAGCAACTTCAAAAAATATTTCATGAGCACTTAGGAGCATTATTGGCCTTGTGCTGAGGAAAGGAATAGAGAGCTGGCAGGTAGAGTGATGACATGAAGGGTATACAGAGGTATGTTTCCAATGAAATAATTGCCTAGAGGCTGTCTAAATGTAAGTCTCTTGTAAAAGAACAAATCCCTGAAGAATACAATTCCACCCTCACAGTAACAATTGACAGCATTCTCATAGTCTAAAACCCTTATCTAACTCCTTTAGCCTCCTATTACATTCAGGCACACCAAAAAAGGTTTATTTTCCTGAAAATACAAGAAAAATAGAATGTAAGGTATGAAAAAGCAGAAATGCAAGAAATAATTTTGACCGGTATCCTACTTCTATTGCATAGGCTAACCTTTTCTAAACCAATGCTCACAAACACACTGTCACACTTTCTGTGCCCTCAAAGCTTGATGGAAGAATAACATGCAGAATGGTAGATAAGGAAGATATATACATATAATAAAGACAGATCAAGCCATATATATTCACACTGCAATCCATTTTTGTGCCAATACAGGGCTCAGTTGGGTCACTGAGACAATGTGTTATTGAAGGACAGTTGCCACATACTCTCTCTGCTACAGAGTACAAAGATGATCAAATAATTGGGATACTTTTTCTGCAGAAAATTTCAATACTTCCTCAGAAATTCAAATACTGAAAATGTTGCCCTAAAACTGGAACAATTCAGCCAAAATTTTTAAAAATCTGTTAAAAAATGCTGCTGCAGCATTGTATGGGCATTGTATTTCAAGTTTCTCATTCTCCTATTTTCCTCTGTACACAGGGCTGTTTGATCAGACTACATCTCCTATGACGCTCCATGGTCTTCCCTTTCGGGGAGTCTTACTACACTATATTTGAACTCATATCTACATGTACAAAGGATCAGTAGTTTTTTTCTGTCATGTGCCACCAAAAAATAGTCTGTTTTTCCCTGTGATTGTTTTGCTCTTCTTTAGCTGATAGCTATCCATAACTCACTCCACTGTTCTTAAGTCTAGTATTAATGAGAGAATGCTACCTAATATTCCATATTAGCTGCAATATTTAATAAGGAAATAAATTGAATGGAGTATATCAGCCTTCATTGTCCGTATCCTTGCTTTTGACAAGTCAATCCTGCCAGCTGCTGAAACACAGAGCCAGAGCTCAGGACTCAAATGTTGCTCAGTGACAGGACGGGAAAGCTTCCACACAGTGAGAGAAATAAACACAGTGCTCAGCAAGGTGAGCAAAGATCAGTCCTGAACTGAAATAAGCAGTGCTGGAGAAGACAAGAGAGCAGAAGAATGGCATGGTTGAGGGACAGGTGCTCAATCCAGCACAAGAAAATCATGTCCCGAGAAGCCATTTCAAGGATTTTCTCATATGACTGTTGCCAAGTAGGTGAAGTGACTACCTGAATGCAATCAGGAGAAACTGGGAGCATGAGAAGCTCTAAGGCCCTGATTCTGACATAAGCATATATTCAAAGGTGCTGTTGACTGCCTCATGACACCTACTGGGCACAGTGTTCTTGCCAGACTATCAGTTTACACCACCTCCTCCCCTCAACTTACTTTGCCTTACTGACTCATGAATCAACTCACAATATTGATTCAAATGAAACTTCTCAAGCATGGACTTGGTTAAGCAGTTGAAAAAGCATGCTGAAACTGGAAAAAGTTGGTTCAAAGGAGATTTCAAACAAATGCTAAACAAAATTTACCTGAGCTAACTGCAACAAAAAGTTTTGTGCTTTTCTGAATGTCATGTTTTTATCTCATCTCAGATTGGTAGGGATGGAGCAGACGACAAGAGTTACATGGGCTACGTCTACACGTGAAGCCTACATCGAAGTAGCCTATTTCGATGTGGCGACATCGAAATAGGCTATTTCGATGAATAACGTCTACACGTCCTCCAGGGCTGGCAACGTTGATGTTGCGCAGCACCACATCAAAATAGGCGCAGCGAGGGAACGTCTACACGCCACAGTAGCACACATCGAAATAAGGGTGCCAGGCACAGCTGCAGACAGGGTCACAGGGCGGACTCAACAGCCAGCCGCTCCCTTAAAGGGCCCCTCCCAGACACACTTGCACTAAACAGCACAAGATACACAGAGCCGACAATGAGTTGCAGACCCCGTGCATGCAGCATGAATCCCCCGCTGCAGCAGCAGCAGCCAGAAGCCCTGGGCTAAGGGCTGCTGCACACGGTGACCATAGAGCCCCGCAGCATCTCTCAACCCCCCAGCTGATGGCTGCCATGGAGGACCCCACAATTTCGACGTTGCGGGACGCGGATCGTCTACACGGTCCCTAGGAACGTCGAAGTAGGGCGCTATTCCGATCCCCTCATGAGGTTAGCGACTTCGACGTCTCGCCACCTAACGTCGAAGTTAACTTCGAAATAGCGCCCGACGCGTGTAGCCGTGACGGGAGCTATTTCGATGTTAGTGCCGCTACTTCGAAGTCGCGTGCACGTGTAGACACAGCTATGGTGTGTTTTCTATTTCCATGACTGGCTAATGTTTCACTGTGTGATTATAGTTTAGCAGAAGTCATTTTCACTCCGGTTTACAGACAATAAAAATATGTCTTGAATGAGTCTTTAGAGCAGTTGTGTCAATTTTTTTTCCTTTTGTGCCCCACCTAGCAGAAATGGAATGTGTCCTGTGCTCCCCTAGGCTGGGGGCAGGGCATGGAGGGCATGTGATTGGGAGCAGAAGCTGGCAGCAATGAGCGGAGGCCAAGGCCTGAGAGTTGGGGCTGGCAGCCAAGTCACAGCTAGGAGCAGGACTATGACTAGGGCCAGAAGACAGAAGTGGAGCTGGAGCTGCAGCTTGGCCAAAGACAGGAGCCAGGTGCAGGGCAGGAGTAGAAGTGTGGCAGAGTGTGGCTGAGTGGGACTCCCTCCCTGCCCTCCGTGGGGGATGGCCCAAGTCCCATAATGGCCCCTTGAAGTTTCTCTGCTCCTCCAAGGGAGGAATGCCCCACAGATTGGGCGCCTTTGCTCTAGGAGCTGTTGCAAAGACCTAGTTATTTATTTATGAGTGATAAAAATGGAGCACTGACCCACTCTCCTGGAAATGTGACACATCACTCAGGCTTATG